>NC_092709.1:317043886-317685553 GCF_047496885.1 Scyliorhinus torazame
GATCATTCCCTAGTTGCGCCGGGCCTTCTCCTTTATCGCGCCCTTTGGGCGGTGCTAACTCAGGATCCAATGGATCGATAGGGTCTTGATCACCCTAATCGATTCTTGGCAATTAGGGGTGGGTACCTCGATGACTGGGCGGGTCCCAGTTACCAATGTTTCAAGTACGTATGCCTTTCCAAATAAGGGGAAGTGGCGCCGGTGAGTCTGCTACTATTGCCATTCCTTAATTTGAGTCCATTGTCTTGCAGAAATCGGTGATTGAACTTTAACAGGTGCAAGTTTCAGTTCGGTCTGGTTTTCCTTTGCACAATACACAGGGGCTGTGTACTGTCTGTGACCCAACTTGACTACAATTCCCATTATCCTTTGGGGGTGGCCATTGTAGATAGCTACATATCCATCCTCTTGATCCTGAACGTGAAGCGTGGTGGATCACAGACTCAAGCCCATGTCTACTTATTGTCCCAGTCAGTCAGTTCAGGTCCTACTCTACTCTGTCCTAAATTCATTGCACAGTTTTACCTAATTCATTCATTATTACATACAGTTCATCAAAATTAAATCCATTGCTAATTATTATCTCATTTTTAATTAAATTCATATACAGACAGTTCATTTCTTTTAAAAAAAAATATATTTTATTTAAGTTTTCAAACACAAACAAAAATGGTAACGTGATAACTGATATATAACATTGTTTAAATAATATAGTAAACTAACCAAATAACACAAAGTAATGCTCTCCCACCCCCTCTCGCCATCTAGAACACAAACAATTTACCACCCCCCCCCGGGCTGCTGCTGCTGGCTATCTATCTTCCCCCCTAACGTTCCGCTAGATAGTCGAGGAACGGTTGCCACCGCCTAGTGAACCCTTGAGCCGATTCCCTCAGTGCAAACTTCATCCGCTCCAGTTTTATGAACCCCGCCATATCGTTTATCCAGGCCTCCACGCCGGGGGGTTTCGCTTCCTTCCACATGAGTAAAATCCTACGCCGGGCTACTAGGGACGCAAAGACCACAATATCGGCCTCTTTCGCCTCCTGCCCTCCCGGCTCATCCGCTACCCCAAATATAGCTAACCCCCAGCCTGGCTTGACCCGGACCTTCACCACCTTCGAGATCACTCCCGCCACTCCCCTCCAATACCCCTCCAATGCCGGACACGACCAAAACATATGTGTGTGGTTCGCCGGGCTTCCCCCGCACCTCCCGCACTTGTCGTCCATTCCGAAGAACCTGCTCAACCTCACTCCCGTTATGTGTGCTCTATGTAGCACCTTAAATTGGATCAGGCTAAGCCTGATACACAAGGAAGAGGAATTTACCCTACTTAGGGCATCAGCCCACAAACCCTCCTCAATCTCCTCCCCGAGCTCTTCTTCCCATTTTCCCTTCAGTTCGTCTACCAGCTCCTCCCCCTCTTCTCTCATCTCCCGGTATATCTCGGACACTTTGCCCTCCCCGACCCACACCCCCGAAAGCACCCTGTCCTGGATCCCTTGTGTCGGGAGCAGCGGAAATTCCCTCACCAGTTGTCTCGTGAACGCTCTCACCTGCATATACCTAAAGATATTTCCCAGGGGCAGCTCATACTTTTCCTCTAGCGCTCCCAAACTCGTAAACGTCCCATCTATAAATAAGTTTCCCACTCTCCTAATTCCTGCCCGGTGCCAGCTCTGGAACCCTCCGTCCAGCCTCCCTGGGGCAAACCTATGGTTGTTCCTGATCGGGGACCACACCGAGGCTTCCAGCACACCCCTCTGGCGCCTCCATTGTCCCCAGATACTTAATGTTGCCGCCACCACTGGGTTCGTGGTAAACTTTTTCGGGGAGAGCGGTAATGGCGCCGTCACCAGCGCTTTTAAGCTCGTTCCTTTGCAGGACACCACCTCCAGCCTTTTCCACGCCGCTCCCTCTCCCTCTATCATCCATTTACGGATCATCACCATGTTGGCGGCCCAATAGTAGTCGCCCAAATTCGGCAACGCCGGTCCCCCTCTGTCTCTGCTACGTTGTAGGAACCCCCTCCTTACCCTCGGGGCCTTCCCTGCCAACACGAAGCTCATGATGCTCCTATCTATTTTTTTGAAAAAGGCCTTAGTGATCAATATAGGGAGACATTGGAACACAAATAGGAACCTCGGGAGGACCATCATCTTAATCGCCTGCACTCTGCCCACCAGTGTCAGCGGCTGCATGTCCCACCTTTTGAAATCCTCTTCCATTTGTTCCACCAGCCGAGTCAGATTGAGTCTGTGTAAGGTTCCCCAGCTCCTGGCTATCTGAATCCCCAGGTATCGGAAGTTTCTTTCCACTCTCCTTAGCGGCAGGCCATCTATCTCTCTACTCTGGTCCCCAGGGTGTATTACGAAAAGCTCTCTCTTTCCCATGTTAAGCCTATATCCCGAGAAATCTCCAAACTCCCTCAATATCTGCATGACCTCTGTCATCGCCCCCCCACTGGATCCGCCACATACAGCAGTAGGTCATCCGCGTAGAGTGACACTCGGTGTTCCTCTCCCCCTCTAACCACCCCTCTCCATTTCCTGGAGTCTCTCAGCGCTATGGCCAGTGGTTCAATTGCCAGCGCGAACAGTAATGGGGACAGCGGGCATCCCTGTCTTGTTCCCCTGTGTAGTCGAAAATACTCCGACCTTTGCCGATTTGTGACTACACTTGCCATTGGGGCCCATAGAGGCGTTTAACCCAGCTGACAAACCCCTCCCCGAACCTCCTCAGCACCTCCCATAGATACTCCCACTCTACCCTATCAAATGCCTTCTCTGCATCCATTGCCGCCACTATCTCTGCCTCCCCCTCTGCTGGGGGCATCATTATCACTCCCAATAGCCGTCGCACGTTGACATTCAATTGTCTCCCCTTTACGAACCCTGTCTGGTCTTCGTGCACCACCCCCGGGACACAATCCTCTATCCTCGTTGCCAGCACCTTTGCCAGCAACTTGGCGTCCACATTTAGGAGTGAGATAGGCCTATAGGATCCGCATTGCAGCGGGTCTTTATCTCGCTTCAAGATTAGTGATATCGTCGCCTCCGACATTGTCGGGGGTAGGGTCCCCCCTTCTCTGGCCTTGTTGAAGGTTCTTATCAGCAGCGGGGCCAACAAGTCCACATATTTTCTATAGAATTCCACCGGGAACCCATCTGGTCCCGGGGCCTTCCCTGCCTGCATGTTCCCCAGCCCTTTGGTCACCTCGTCCACCCCAATTGGCGGTCCCCAGGCCCTCCACCTCCTGCTCCTCCACCTTCGGGAACCTTAGTTGGTCCAGAAACTGCTGCATCCCCTCTTTTCCCTCCGGGGGTTGGGACCTATATAACCTCTCGTAAAAGGTCTTAAACACCTCGTTTATCTTCCCTGCTCTCCGCACCGTAGTTCCCGTTTCATCCCTTCCCCCTATCTCCCTCGCCGCTGTCCTCTTTCGCAGCTGATGGGCCAACAGGCGACTCGCCTTTTCCCCATATTCATATCTCATCCCCTGTGCCTTCCTCCACTGTGCCTCTGCCCTCCCTGTGGTCAGCAGGTCGAACTCCGTCTGGAGTCGTCGCCTCTACCTGTATAGTCCTTCATCCGGGGCCTCCGCATATTTTTTATCTACCCTCAGAATCTCCCCCAGTAATCTTTCCCTTTCTTTGGCCTCTGTTTTCCCCTTGTGAGCCCTGATGGCGATCAACTCTCCCCTGACCACCGCCTTCAGTGCTTCCCATACTACCCCCACTCGGACCTCCCCATCGTCGTTGGCCTCCAGGTACCTTTCGATACATCCCCGCACCCTTCCGCAGACTCCCTCATCCGCCAATAATCCCACATCCAGTCACCAGAGTGGACGCTGCTCCCTCTCCTCTCCTAGTTCCAGATCCACCCAGTGTGGGGCATGGTCTGAAACAGCTATGGCTGAGTACTCAGTTCCTTCCACCCTCGAAATCAGTGACCTTCCCAAAACGAAGAAATCTATCCGGGAGTATAACTTATGGACATGGGAGAAAAGGAGAACTCTTTGGCCAGCGGCCTAGCAAATCACCACGGATCCACTCCCCCCACTTGGTCCATAAACCCCCTAAGCACCTTGGCCGCTGCCGGCCTTCTTCCGGTCCTAGATCTAGATCTATCTAACCCTGGGTCCAGCACGGTGTTGAAGTCCCCCCCCATTACCAGGTTTCCTACCTCCAGGTCTGGGATACGTCCCAGCATCCGCTTCATAAATCCAGCATCATCCCAATTCGGGGCATTTCCATTAACCAACACGACCTCCATTCCCTGCAGTCTGCCACTCACCATCACATATCTGCCACCGCTGTCCGCTACAATGTTCCTAGCCTCGAACGACACCCGTTTCCCCACCAATATGGCCACCCCTCTATTCTTTGCGTCCAGTCCTGAGTGGAACACCTGTCCCACCCATCCTTTCCTTAACCTAACCTGGTCCGCCACCTTCAGATGCGTCTCTTGAAGCATGGCCACGTCTGCCTTCAGTCCTTTTAAGTGCGCGAACACTCGGGCTCTCTTAATCGGCCCATTTAGGCCTCTCACGTTCCACGTGATCAGCTGGACTGGGGGGCTGCCCGTCCCCCTCCCCTCTCGACTAGCCATCACCCTCCCTGGGCCAGTCCCACGTCCCGGTTCCGCGCACCCACCCATCCCCCAGGCGGCGCATTCCCGCCCCGACCATCTTTTCTTTTACCAGTTCCCTTTCGATCTCCGCAGCAGCGACCCAGTTATCCCCCCTCCCTCCCCCCCTTCCCCCCTCACCCCCCGCTAGACCCCCATCTATCATGGTTGCTCCCCCCATATTGCTTCCGAAAGTCAGCTGACTTCAACTGACCCCGGCTTCTTCCGCTCTCTCCTTGACCCCCCTATGTGAGGAACTCCCATCCACCTTGCGCCTCTCTTCCCGCCATCATCTTTCTGACGCGGGAAAGAGAAAAAGAAACCCCGCGTTCTCTAGAGCCGCCCCGCCCCTCATGGCGCAGCTCCCTCTACCGCCCCACTCCCATTCCCCATCCCCTGCCTGTGTCTCTTCTTCCCCCCCCACCGGCGCCACATTTCTCAATGTCCCCCCCTCCCCAATTTACATCTCTATATACACCAGCATAGTCGTTTCCCCTCCAACATCAGTCCCTCAGTTCTGATCAAGTTTCTCGTTTTTAATGAAGGTCCATGCTTCTTCCGCCGTTTCGAAATAGTAATGCCTCTCCTGGTGCGTGACCCACAGTCGCGCCGGCTGCAACATCCCGAACTTCACTTCTTGTGCAGCACCTCCTTGGCTCGATTGAAGCTCGCCGTCCTTCTCGCCACCTCCGCACTCCAATCCTGATACACTCGTATCACCGCATTCTCCCATCTACTACTTCGTACCTACTTGGCCCATCTCAGAACCACCTCTCTGTCATTGAAGCGGTGAAATCGCACGATCATCGCCCTAGGTGGTTCTCCAGCCTTTGGTCTCCTCACAGGGACCCGATGGGCCCCTTCCACTTCCAAGGGGGCCTCAGCTCCCATTAGCGAGCGTAGCATCGTGCTCACGTAAGCCCCGCCGTCAGCTCCTTCCACTCCCTCGGGGAGACCCAGGATCCGGAGGTTCTTTCTCCGTGATCTGTTTTCTAGGACTTCAGTCCTTTCGGTGCACTTCTTATGGAGCGCCTCGTGCGTCTGCATTTTGACCGCTAGGCCCAGGATCTCATCCTCGTTGTCAGTCACCTTCTGCTCCACCACACGGAGCTCTATCTCCTGGGCCTTTTGTGTCTCTTTAAGCCCCTCAATTGCTTGTAGCATCGGGGCCATCACCTCCTTTTTTAGCAGCTCCACACACCGTCTTAAGAATTCATCCTGGTCCGGTCCCCATGTCGCCTGGACTCCCTCCGCCGCCATCTTGCTCCTTTCTTCCTTCTGCCCCTGCCCTCGAGGATTCTCCGAGATCTGGCCGCTGCCGCCGATATTTTTCTTTTCCGCTGGGGGGGACTCCCTGTTGCCTCACCCCACACCGGGTTTCGTCCCAAAAAAATTCCCCGTTGGGGGTCTTAAAAGAGCCCGAAGGTCCGTTCGAGCTGGAGCCGCCGAAACGTGCGGCTTAGCTGGTCATCGCCGCAACCGGAAGTGGGACAGTTAATTTCTAACTAACACTCGTGCTACTTGCTCATACATTAAATAACTTATTTACAAAACAAAATTTAAAGCAGCAGCACCTCATTCATTCTACTTATCCTTATCACTAATACAGGCACAAATGGCTCATTTCAGCAGCGGTTATTACATTCGATTATAAATTGTACATTCTCACGATACTTTCCTTTTGAATTCCAAAAAGGGGGGGCTCGGACCGTTATATCTGGGGGTGGGGGGCTTTTGCCTTCCATTTACAGAGTTGGAATGTGAGGATGACAATATATATTACCGCAATCAGGAGGAGGGTCTCGACTATGTAGGAGAGGGTGTTCCATTTTGAAAAGTTTGCCCACCAGGTGGGGATTTTAGTCTCGATCTCTAACAGTTGCTGGGTGGTATCCTGACTGGAGGTGGTCTGTTGGGTGGTAGTGTTTGGGGCTGGCTTATGTCCTAATCTAATTCTGTGCAATACCTTTAGTGGGTGTCCCGGGGCAGTTTTGTCCGGTTCCTAATGTGTTCCTTGAGCTTCTCTTCAAACATCCAATTTTGTGACACCCTTCATTCATAAGTTCCCACCAATCCCCTTTTCCAGTTGTGCTGATGTAGCACCCAGATGTGGTCCCGTTGGGCCTTTTGTACATTGCCCTTTGATTGTTACACCCAAATAGGATGCTTCTGTTGGGTTTTACCCACAATGTCCCGTCCTCACACTCCCCTGCACTAGGTGGTGCAAACCACAGTTGTCCAGTATGGCGTAAGTCCATGTTTTGTTGTGCTCGGAGTTCAGTAAGTCCAGCGATGATCATTGCGAAGAATATGGGTCTTGGATTCATTCTGTGGTTTGTCTGTCTTCCGTGTATTTCCGAGTATTTCCGTGTATTCCTGGGGAATCAAGCATAGTTATTATCTTTGGTTAACATCTGTATTTTATTCGTCTTTCTCTCTTAATTCCCATTACCCTTTATGATTGTCACCATGTGGGACACCCCATTTTGTTTTCAATAGATTTTGGAGAGAGACCAGAAATGCAAATTAAAGTGCAGAATTCCATTGTTCGAGTATCTCACAGCTTGTGTGGTCGATGTTTAGAGTGGGCGGACGCTTTCTTCGACCAGTCTCCATCTTGCTCACAACCATGGGAGGTTGAGGCTTTGCTTAACCAGCCGAATTTCAAGGTGGCCAGTTTTATAAAGTTTTGTTCCAGGGACACAGAGTGGTTCCGTGTATAGCAACAGTAATTCTTAAGTGTAAATAGCATGTGGGAGTGAACGACCGAAGGGGTCTAGAAAAAGGTGGAAGAGAGAAGGGTTCAGAGTGTGGAGTGTTGTGGAACACATTCTTTATCCCACAACCAAACAGAGGGGATAGAGTAAGATTGGACGTGAAGATGAAGACCTGCCCAAGGCAATGAAGTGTGCAGAAAACCATTCCAACGAATTTGAGGGTGACATGGGGTGCGTGTGAGCCGGTACAGGTGACGAATGTGTGGGATCCCTGGGTAGGACGAGGGAAATTACGTTTCTCCACTACCCGAGCTTTACTTGACCGGTTTTTGGAGTCCTCAGGTAGAGCAGGGATCAGTGCCGTTTCTCCCTACCTGAGTGACCGTGACGAATGGGAAGAGTTTGTATTCATGTGAAATCTTTCTCCATGGTGATAGCACATCTAAAAGGCGGGAGGTTCACCAACTACTTGTACTGGAATACCTTAGAAAAAAAAGAATCTCTCATCGTAAGAATTCGATGAGGTGTGTGCCTGTGCCCACAGATTGTGTCTTTGACTGTATAAAGATCTTCTTGTGCGATGTGGTGTCGGTAAAATCATGTGTTTAAAAAGAGAGGTGAGGAAGAAGAAGAAGAGGAAGGGCAGGCTCCATCAGAAATTGGACACCTTAATTCTTAGTAGGCGTCTGCTTGTCATCATCTGGACACCTCAGGTATTAACGTACATTAATGTTCCGTTAAATCATTTCCCAGAAGAAGCTCATTGTCTGAATTATCTTCCCCTCCTGGCTGCTAGACTCGCGTCTGCAGGTTCATACAGTTACTCTGGGCGTTTGCCACGTGGGCGTTTGCCACGTGGGCCTGTGAATTGTCTGCTCCGTCATGCCTTACCAATCGGCGAGAAGATTCACGGTGCCATAGTGGAGGATTGGGGTTGTGGCGTGGTGGAGGGTAGTCACGGTCTGGAGTCCTGGCAGTGGAAGCAATGCTGTGAGGGGAGGGCGGATAAGTCGGTGGGGGGGCACCAGTCAGGCATGGGGCCTAATTGAACCAAGTCGTAGCTCTGGGGGCTAGGATAGCTGACGTCAGAGAGACCAAGCAAGTCGCTAGGGTTAGCAGTCAAATCCAGGAGGTCATCATCTGAGTCAAGTTCAAGTGCGAAGCCTGCATGTATGGGCGGAGTTAAGGGAAGGTTGTCGTCATGAGGGGGGAGTGGTTGGATCGGGGGCAGGGCGTAAGCATCAGTGGGCGGGGCATTGTCATCCCCCATTGTCAAGGTGACATGGTGGGAGTGGTTATGTTGGGTCCGTAGGCTTTGAGTTGGTTGATGTGGAACCAACCAGTCTTACTGTTAGGGTACGCTATTTTTTAAATGGAGGGGCTTACTTTGTCAGAAATGGAGTTAGGGCCTGCAAATTTAGGGGATAGGAAGGAGCTTGGGTTGTACAACGAGATCATAACTTGCTGGCCGACTGTGTATTCTATGAGGTGGACCTTTTTGTCAAAGCTGGCTAGTCAGACAGCAGCAGCCAGTTGTGCCGCTTTAATGTTTTCTGTGACCTGTTGCACTGCTTTTTCGTGGATGAGAGCGGTTACTGCGGGGTTGGCCAAATCAAGTCCCAGTAAATACTCAATGCCTTTCATGGGTCTCACAGTCATAAGTGTGTGGGGGGTGTGTAGCGCACAAAGACTCACGAGAGACGAATAGAGATGAAGTCGATGAGGCTTTATTAAGCGTGACTTGTTCCCCGCAGTTAAGTAGCAGATTGGCCTGCGGAGGAGAACTCCTGGTTCTTATACTCCGCCTTCAGGGCGGAGCTAGAGGTCTCCGGGAGCCTTACGGTTTCTGCTTCAGATTCACTTCTGGTCGGACCTGGGAGGAGGACCTATCCTCCCGGGAAGGGGGCGGTGGCGGGGTGCGCCAGTGGCAGGGAGGGGGTGATTGGTGTCGGGGGGGTGTGCGTGGTGCCGGCGGGCGCCAGATCTCGTAGGGAGACCGTGTCCTGTCGGCCGTCGGGGTACTCCACGTAAGCGTACTGCGGGTTCGCGTGGAGGAGGTGAACCCTCTCGACCAACAGGTCCGACTTGTGCGCCCGCACATGTTTTCGGAGCAAGATGGGTCCTGGGGCCGTCAGCCAGGTCGGCAGCGACGTTCCAGAGGAGGACTTCCTGGGGAAGACAAGGAGGCGCTCATGAGGCGTTTGGTTAGTGCTAATACACAGTGGCGACCGGATGGAGTGGAGAGCGTCCGGGAGGACCTCCTGCCACCGTGAAACTGGGAGGTCCCTGGACCGTAGGGCCAGTAGGACGGTCTTCCAGACCGTGCCGTTCTCCCTCTCTACTTGCCCGTTCCCCCGGGGGTTGTAGCTGGTCGTCCTGCTCGAGGCTATACCGTTGCTGAGCAGGAACTGGCGCAGCTCGTCACTCATGAAGGAGGACCCCCTGTCGCTGTGGACGTATGCGGGGCAACCGAACAGTGTGAATATGGTGTTAAGGGATTTAATGACTGTGGCCGCTGTCATGTCAGGGCAGGGGATGGCGAAGGGGAAACGGGAGTACTCGTTCACCACATTCAGGAAGTATGTGTTGCGGTTGATGGAGGGGAGGGGCCCTTTGAAATCCAGACTAAGGCGTTCAAAGGGACGGGAAGCCTTGATCAGGTGCGCACCATCCGGCCTGGAAAAGTGCGGTTTGCACTCTGCGCAGATGTGGCAGTTCCTTGTGACTGTACGGACCTCCTCCACAGAGTAGGGGAGGTTGCGGGACTTTATAAAGTGGTAGAACCGAGTGACCCCCGGGTGGCAGAGGTCCTCGTGGAGGGTTTGGAGGCGGTTAATTTGTGCGTTGGCACATGTGCCGCGGGATAGGGCATCGGACGGCTCGTTCAGCTTTCCGGGACGGTACAGGATCTCATAGTTGAAGGTGGAGAGCTCGATCCTCCACCTTAAGATCTTGTCGTTTTTAATTTTGCCCCGCTGTGCATTATCGAACATGAAGGCTACTGCCCGTTGGTCCGTGAGGAGAGTGAATCTCCTGCCGGCCAGGTAATGCCTCCAATGTCGCACAGCTTCCACTATGGCTTGGGCTTCCTTTTCTACTGAGGAGTGGCGGATTTCTGAAGCGTGGAGGGTTCGGGAGAAAAAAGCCACGGGTCTGCCCGCTTGGTTAAGGGTGGCCGCCAGAGCTACATCGGATGCATCGCTCTCGACCTGGAAGGGGAGGGACTCGTCGATGGCGCGCATCGTGGCCTTTGCGATATCCGCTTTGATGCGGCTGAAGGCCTGGCAAGCCTCTGTCGACAGAGGGAAGGTCGTGGTCTGTATTAGGGGGCGGGCCTTGTCTGCATACTGGGGGACCCACTGGGCGTAATATGAAAAGAACCCCAGGCAGCGTTTTAGGGCTTTGGAGCAGTGGGGGAGGGGAAATTCCATGAGGGGGCGCATGCGTTCGGGGTCGGGGCCTATTATCCCATTGCGCACTACGTAGCCCAGGATGGCTAGCCGGTTTGTGCTGAAAACGCACTTGTCCTCGTTGTATGTGAGGTTCTAGGCTTTAGCGGTCTGGAGGAATTTTTGGAGGTTGGCGTCGTGGTCCTGCTGATCGTGGCAGCAGATGGTTACGTTATCGAGATACGGGAACGTGGCCTGCAACCCGTGTTGATCAACCATTCGGTCCATCTCTCGTTGGAAGACCGAGACCCCGTTTGTGACGCCAAATGGGACCCTTAGGAAGTGGTATAATCGCCCGTCTGCCTCGAAGGCTGTGTACTTGCGGTCACTTGGGCGGATGGGGAGCTGATGGTAGGCGGACTTGAGGTCCACGGTGGAGAAGACCTTATATTGGGCAATCCGATTGACCATGTCGGATATGCGGGAGAGAGGGTACACATCTAGTTGTGTGTACCTGTTGATGGTCTGGCTATAGTCTATGACCATCCTTTGCTTCTCCCCTGTCTTTACTACTACCACCTGTGCTCTCCAGGGACTATTGCTGGCCTGGATTATGCCTTCCTTCAGTAGCCGCTGGACTTCGGACCGAATGAATGTCCGGTCCTGGGCGCTGTACCGTCTGCTCCTAGTGGCGACAGGTTTGCAATCCGGGGTGAGGTTTGCAAACAAGGATGGGGGCTCAACCTTGAGGGTTGCGAGGCCGCAGATAGTGAGTGGGGGTATTGGGCCGCCGAATTGGAAGGTTAGGCTCTGCAGATTGCACTGGAAGTCTAATCCCAGTAATGTGGGCGTGCAGAGTTGGGGAAGGACGTAGAGCCTGTAGTTTTTAAACTCCCTCCCTTGCACTGTTAGGGTTACTATGCAGAAGCCTTTAATCTGTACGGAGTGGGATCCTGCGGCTAGGGAAATCTTTTGCGCACTGGGACGGATGGTCAAAAAACAGCGTCTTACCGTGTCGGGGTGGATGAAGCTTTCTGTGCTCCCGGAGTCGAGCAGGCATGGTGTCTCGTGCCCGTTTATTAGCACCGTTGTTGTCGTCGTCTGGAGCGTCCGGGGCCGTGCTTGGTCCAGCGTCATTGAGGCCAGACGTGATCGTAGTGCTTGAGCATCTTCCTCGAACCCCGTGGAGCCGTCGACACTGGGGTCCGTTGTTGCCGTCCAAGATGGCGGCGGGGGTGAACAAAATGGCCGCCCCCATGCATCGCACAGGGCTGGGGGGTCCCAAGATGGCGGCGCCCCTCCTCCCTCGTGGTGGCCGGGACCCAGAATGGCGGCGCCTGCGGGTCGCACATGGGGCGCTGGGGGGGTTGGGGAGCGTTTGAAACGCGCAGGACTCCTTGTTCTCCGGGGACAGCGGTGGCCGGGACCCAAAATTGCTGCGCTTGCGGGTCGTACATAGGGCACTGGGGGGGTTGGGGAGCGTTAGAAACGCGCAGGACTGCTTCTTCTCCTGGGACAGCGGCGACCTCCCGGGACCGGCACACAGCCGCGAAATGGCCCTTTTTCCCGCAGCTCTTGCAAATCGCTGCGCGGGCCGGGCAGCCCAAGGGGCTGCCGCGCGGTCGGGGCCGTAGGCGCGGGCGTTTCGCGCGGCTACATCCAGGGAGGCTGCAAGGGACCGTGCCTCTGAGAGTCCCAGCGACTCTTTTTCCAAAAGTCTTTGGCGGATTTGGGGAGAGTTCATACCTGCGACAAAAGCATCGCGCATCAACATGTCCATGTGTTCAATCGCGTTTACCGGCGGGCAGCTGCAGGCCTGTCCCAAAATTAGCAGCGCGGCGTAGAATTCGTCCAGCGATTCTCCGGGACTTTGCCGTCTCATTGCGAGTTGGTAGCGTGCGTAGATCTGGTTCACTGGGCGAACATAGATGCTCTTTAGTGCTGCGAACGCCGTCTGGAAATCCTCTGCGTCTTCGATGAGAGGGAAAATTTC
The DNA here is from genome assembly GCF_047496885.1 of Scyliorhinus torazame. Taxonomy (NCBI): domain Eukaryota; kingdom Metazoa; phylum Chordata; class Chondrichthyes; order Carcharhiniformes; family Scyliorhinidae; genus Scyliorhinus; species Scyliorhinus torazame. Next base: position 317,056,618 of record NC_092709.1, read on the forward strand.
CGGGCTTACCCTTGATTGCAGGACCTGTAGTTTCTGGTCTTCTGTGACTCGGCCGGGGGCCGTTCTGAGGTAGGCCTCGAAACAAGTCTACCAGTGTTTGCAAACTGCTGCTGAGTTCACTGCGTGGGGGCTGATCCTCAGGCATTCCGGGATGATCCTGAGCTCCATAGTCCTTTAAGCACGCTTAATAAATTGTAGCGCACAAAGACTCACGAGAGACGAATAGAGATGAAGTCGATGAGGCTTTATTAAGCGTGACTTGTTCCCCGCAGTTCAGTAACAGACTGGAAAGCGGGGGAGAACTCCTGGTTCTTATACTCCGCCTTCAGGGCGGAGCTAGAGGTCAACAGCCAACCAGAACCCGGGATCTGTCAGCCAATGACATCACGGCTTCACAGTCCCACATGACCCCTAATGCATACTACCACAGGGTGAAACCTGTGGAACTGGAAACCAAGTGATGTTGTTCTGCTGCACCGTTTTCCTAATAGTCGTTTTTAAAGTGCGGTTCATGCGCTCTACGATGCCACTGGACTGGGGGTGGTATGCTGTGTGGAATTTCTGTTTACTGCCAAATATTGTCATTACGTTTTGCATTACCCTGCTGGTGAAGTGGGAACCTTGGTCTGACTCAATGCCGTGTGGAAGACCCCAGCGCGTGAATATCTGATGGATCAAGATTTTAGCGGTGGCCTTTGCTGTGTTGGAACGAGTGGGAAATGCCTCGACCCATTTAGTGAATGTATCGATAACGACCAGAACATATTTGACACCATTTCTGCAGGGGGGGGTGCGAAGGGGGCGGGGACACACACCAATGTAATCGATTTGAAGATTTGTCCAGGGGCCCTCTACAGGTCGGGTGTGTCTTAATTGTCTCTTCTTTGCATAACGGTCGGGATTGTTTTGAGCGCAAATGAAGAAATTCTCAACATAATGGGTGACGTCGCTTTTCAATTCGGGCCACCAACACAGAGGTTTTAAATGGGCAATGGAAGTGTCTGGGTAGATGCCGTTCGAAACCTGTTTAAGGGACTCGTCTGCCTTCTGTGCTTGGGACAGATCTTCGATATTGGTTTGGGATACCTGGAGTGTATGCAGCTGCTCGCCTTCGAGTGGTTGCCAGAAGTGACCATTGCGGGCTCCAGCTTTAGCTCAGGCGTCTGCCTTGAGATTACCGGGTGGGGAGGTGCGGTAATGACCTTTCACTTTAATGATGCCATATGTGCGGCCGGCGGCTTCTTTAAGGGTATGTTTCAGTACGGGGCGGAGGGTAGGGGTTTTCCGTCGTCGGACACAAAGCCACGAGCTTCCCAGAGGGGAATTTGGTTAAACTGTTGCAAACATACAGGGGGCAGGATTCTCCAGTCGACGGTGTGAACGGGCCGCTCCCAGGACTAATTCTGGCCCCCATAGGGGGGCTCCGATCGTGGACCAGGCCACCTGGGGTCGGACCCCTCCTCCCGACCCTTCCGGCTCAGAGCAGGTTAGAACGACGGTGGCGGGACTCGGTTCTTTTCTTACGGCCGCTCGGCCCACCCGGGCCGGAGAATAGGCAGGCCGGCCGCAGAGAGCGGCTCGCGACCGGCACCGCACCAACCACGCCAGCGCCAATGGCGCCGATTCTCTGCTCTGCGGGGCAGTGTGGCCCGTTCTCCGGCCCAGCCCCGGGCTGGGAGAATTCCGCCCAGGCTGTCCGCAGGCTTTGGGAAAGAGTCCGGGTGGTCAATTACATAGGCTGTGGCTGCGAGCTCTGCTGCCTGGGCTCCTAATGTCCTGGCAATTTTAAAGATATCTCTTCTAGTGAACGTCCTTGTGAATCCTCCATATAAATCCCACATCCAGTTATCCTAACACCATCCTCTACAGTGGAGGAGCCATCCACATAGATTTTAAATGTTTCCTGTGAGTTTTGGGAACCTGGGGCGGGATTCTCCGACCCCCCCGCCGGGTCGGAGAATCGCTGGGGGGCGGCGTAAATCCCGCCCCTACCGCCTGCCGAATTCTCTGAAGGGTGAAAAGTCGGCGGGGCGTCAATCGTGCCGCCCGTCTCGGAGAATGGCAGGGGCGGGCGCGAGACAATGGACTCCGGGGCTGCCAATATTCTCCTGGCTGGATGGGCCGAAGACCCGTCAACGTGACACCTTTTTAACGGCATTAACCAGTGCTGATGGTTGACGCCGTCCAGCGGGGGGTGGCCGCAGGAGAGGTGATGGCGTGGCCGCAGTCTGTGTGTATGGGGGAGAGGTGTGTGTGCGGGGGTGTGTGGGGTGGGGTGGGCTTCAGGGGAGTGCCGGGGAAGGGGGGGTGAGTGCCGGTGAGGGGGACGGGGAGATGAGTGCCAGGGACGGGGGGGATGAGTGCCGGGGACAGGGGGGATGTGTGCCGGGGACAGGGGGGATGTGTGCCGGGTACGGGGCGATGAGTGCTGTGTACGGGGGGATGAGTGCTGGGTAAGGGAGGGTTGAGTGCTGGGTACGGGGGGATGAGTGCTGGGTACGGGGGCATGTGTGCCGGGGACAGGGGGGATGTGTGCCGGGTACGGGGGGGATGAGTGCTGTGTACGGGGGGATGAGTGCCGGGTACGGGGGGATGAGTGCCGGGTACGGGGGGGATGAGTGCCGGGTACGGGGGGCGGGTGAGTGCTGGGTACGGGGGGATGAATGCCGGGTACCTGGGGGTGAATGCTGGGTATGGGGGGATGGGTGCCGGGAACGGGGGGGGGGGGTGAGTGCTGGGTACGGGGTGTTGTGCCGGGTACGGGGGGATGAGTGCCGGGGAGGGGGGGGATGAGTGCCAGGGAGGGGGGGTGAGTGCCGGGTACGGGGGGGATGAGTGCCGGGTACGGGTGGGTGTGCCGGGTACTGGGGGATGAGTGCCGGGTACGGGGAGTGAGTGCCGGGGACGGGGGATGACTGTTGGATACGGGGGGATGAATGCCGGGTACGGGTGGGTGTGCCGGGTACGGGGGGATGAGTGCCGGGTATGGGTGGGTGTGCCGGGTATGGGGGGATGAGTGCCGGGGATGGGGGGATGAATGCCGGGTACGGGTGGGTGTGCCGGGTACGGGGGGATGAGTGCCGGGTATGGGTGGGTGTGCCGGGTATGGGGGGATGAGTGCCGGGGATGGGGGGGGGTGAGTGCCGGGGACGGGAGGATGAGTGTCGGGTACGGGAGGATGAATGCCGGGTACCGGGGGTGAGTGCCGGGTACGGGGGGGATGAGTGCCGGGAACGGGGGTGGGGTGAGTGCCGGGTACGGGGGGATGAGTGCCTGGGAGGGGGGGATGAGTGCCGGCTACGGGGGGATGAGTGCCGGGTACGGGGAGGTGAGTGCCGGAGACGGGGTGGATGAGTGTCGGGTACGGGGGGATGAGTGCCGGGTACGGGGTGGTGAGTGCCGGGGACGGGGGGGATGAGTGTCGGGTACGGGGGGATGAGTACCGGGTACGTGTGGGTGTGCCGGGTACAGGGGGATGAGTGCCGGGTACGGGTGGGTGTGCCGGGTACGGGGGGATGAGTGCCGGGGACGGGGGGGGGTGAGTGCCGGGTACGGGGTGTTGTGCCGGTACGGGGGGATGAGTGCCGGGGAGGGGGGGGGATGAGTGCCAGGGAGGGGGGGTTGAGTGCCGGGGAGGTCCCTTTCCTCAGGTCCGCCAGCCAGTTCCAGGACCCTTTCCTCATGTACGGTGAGTGGCCTCTCATCAGCTTGGCCCCCTCCAGTCCTCTCATGCTCCCTACTGTTGTGTGCGTGTTTCTCCTGTGGGGGGCGGGTGGGTGGGGGGATATTGGGGATACAGGGGAGGGGATATGGGGGAGGGGGCATATGGGGATATAGGGGAGAAGGGATATGGGGACAAGCTGTCGGTGGCTCACTTGCTGGTGGGCCCCCGACCTCTGCATCGGCAACCTCCCTGTCCTCAGGTCCGCCAGCCAGTTCCAGGACACTTTCCTCATGTACGGTGAGTGGCCTCTCATCAGCTTGGCCCCCTCCAGTCCTCTCATGCTCCCTATTGTTGTGTGCGCGCTTCTCCTGTGGGGGGCGGGTGGGTGGCAGGGGTAAAAGGCAACAGTGTTAGACAGGTATATGAATGCACGCCATCGGTTGCACGTATAGTGCAGAGGTTAGGGTTAAGGTTGGTTTCACCTGGGGGGGTGCCGCACATCGGGCAGGGAGAGGAGGGGGGTCTCACCCTGGCTGCCCTGACGAGCTCGTTCACCTTCTTGTGGCACTGGGTCCCTGTCCATGGTGTCAGCGCCACAGCACTGACGGCCTCTGCCACCTCCCTCCACAGACGCCAGCTGAGGTGCGGGGCGACCCTGCGGCCGTGTCCGGGGTACAGGGACTCCCTCTTCTCCTCCACTGCGTCCAGGAGCGCCTCGATGTCGCGGTCCTGGAACCTCGGGGCTGCGTGGCGGGCGGCCATCTTGCCGGGTCTTCCGGGGTGGGTGGGGCGTGTCTTTTGAGCCGTCACGCCTTCGGCGTCAATGGCGCCGCATGGTGTCACCGTCCATGTCGGGTGACGCCATCGCGAATGGCATCACGCCGCTAGCCCATTCTGGGCCAGAGAATTTGCGTTGTTTGGGGGGACCCGACGACGGAATGATCCGCGTTGTTTTTGCCGCCGGGTCCCGGACATCGCGCCAGTTTTCGGAGAATCCCACCCCTGGTTTCTCGCTGCCTGCGTGTTGCTGTAGTGACTTGGGAATGAAGGGTGTTTGGCTGTAATGATCTGGCACTCATGTGGGGTCCCTGCATTTTGTAAATTGTCCGCTAAAAATGTGTGGGTGCGTTTTACGGAGATGTCCCTGTCTTGCAGTAATAGTGTCCAGCAAGCTGCTCTGACCTGGCTAACTAAACCGTCCTTTAGTCTGCTGTCTAACAAAAGTTGAGTGGGGGGGGGGGTGCTCGGTGAGAATCGTGAGTGGGTTGAGGCCTGTAATGTATGCAAAATATTGAACTGCCCAAAAGACTGCAAGCAGGTGTCGTTCACAGCCAGAAAATCCCTGTCTACGGGGGTCTAAAACTCTGGAAGCGTAGGCCACTGGTCCGAATCGGTCATGGCGTTCCTGTAGTCGGTGGTTGCTATTTCTATGGCATATGGCAAGTCAGGGTCGGGAACTTGTATAGCAGGGGCTGTTCCGAAGGTGCGCTTTAAATCATTAATGGCATCTGTGTGCTGCAGAAGCCAATTCCAGGGTGTGTTCTTTTTCAAGAGCTCTGAGAGTGGGGCAGCTTTGGTGGCAAAACAATCTATGTGATTCCTACAGTATCCCACTAAACCTAGGAATGAACAGAGTGCGGTTACATAGCGGGGCAGGGGCAATTTTACTATGGAGTCTATTCGCTTCTATTCAATCTCTCTTTTGCCGTGGGTGATAATTGTCCCTAAATAGACAACCTTCTCCCTCAGTATTTGGGCCTTTTGGGGGTTTAACTCACATCCGATGGACTGGAGCAGGGCTAGCAACTCGGCTAGCAGAGCCACGTGCTCCTCCCTGGTGTCAGTTTGCAGGAGCAGGTCATCTACATTTAGGGGCTGTTTAGCACAGGGCTAAATCGCTGGCTTTGAAAGCAGACCAAAGCAGGCTAGCAGCACCGTTCGATTCCCGTAACAGCCTCCCCGAACAGGCACCGGAATGTGGCGACTAGGGGCTTTTCACAGTAACTTCATTTGAAGCCTACTTGTGACAAGAAGTGATTTTCATTTAATTTCATTTGGGCAGCACAGTGGCATTGTGGATAGCACAATTGCTTCACAGCTCCAGAGTCCCAGGTTCGATTCCGGCTTGGGTCGCTGTCTGTGCGGAGTCTGCACATCCTCCCCGTGTGTGCGTGGGTTTCCTCCGGGTGCTCCGGTTTCCTCCCATAGTCCAAAGATGTGCAGGTTAGGTGGATTGGCCATGATAAATTGCCCTTAGTGTCCAAAAATTGCCCTTAGTGTTGGGTGGGGTTGCTGGGTTCTGGGGATAGGGTGGAGGTGCTGACCTTGGTTAGGGTGCTCTTTCCAAGAGCGGGTGCAGACTCGATGGGCCGAATGGCCTCCTTCTGCACTGTAAATTCTATGATCTATGATATTGAACTAGGCATGCGGGGCGGGAGAATTTAGAGAGACCAGCAGCTAGCTGTCTGTGGAAAATGGAGGGGGAGTTATGGAATCCTTATGGGAGACACGCCCATGTGTACTGCTGACCTTGAAACGTGAACGCAAATTTGTATTGGCTAACTCAGTCAGGAGGAATGGACCATAAACCACTGCTAATGTCCAGCACGGTAAAATATCTCGCTTGCACTCCCTGTTTAAGCGTGGTCGCTGGACTCGTAGCAATGGTGGGGGCTGTTAAAGGGGTAACTTTATTTAATTCACGACAATCAATTGTGAGTCGACATGAGCCATCTGGTTTCTTTACTGGCCAAATCGGGGCATTGTTAGTGGAAGCTATGGGTTGAATTACTCCTTGTTTTAGTGGGCTGCTGATGACCTTTGAAATCTCGCTCTCAGCCTGCTGGGGGAAGCCGTATTGTCTCTGAGGTTTGGGATCGGGACCTGAGATCATGACTGCACCTGTTATCTGCCCACAATCGTGTTTGTGCTGGGCGAAAGCGTCTTTGTGTTTGGTTAGCACCTCTCTAATGGTCACGTCAGTGCTAATTGCTGAGGGATTAAACCAATAGTCCCCTATTGAGCAGATCCGATGTGCATAATCCCCTACTGATAACGTTGCGGGAGCGCTTGTTGCTTTAGACATCTGCCAGACACACCTATTTACGGGGTCAAAGGAAAGGTTATTAGAGTTCATGAAACCCATACCGAGAATGTGTTCTGCGGTTGGGGGTAGCTCGACTAAAATGACAGGGTGCTTGGTGGCTATGGTTCTAACATGGACAGGTATAGGGGCTGTAATGTATCTTTCCTGCATGTGCCCAATGAATCCACTTAGTGCAATGGTGTCCGCAATTGGCCAGGGGGTTTCTAGGAACAGGGTTGAGGAATTTAGCGTGGTCAGGGAGCCTCCTGTGTCCCGAGAAAATCGACGGAATGTCCCCGGACTTTGCCTGCGACTACCGGTTTTCCGACATTATCCCAGCGCGTGCCACAGACCCACATCGGAGACGCCAGACACCATCAATCAAGGGAGTTGTATGCGAGGCTATCTGAGCGGGCGTTTACGTTATGCATGGGGCGAGTGTTGCCTTCTAGCTGGCGTGGCTGCCGATCGTGGTCTGGCCTATTATTTCTGGGCGGGAGGTTGGGTTGCTCCTGTGGTCTCTGGTATCGGTAATTTAGTGGGGGATTTTATCTACAATTGCGGGCAAAGTGTGCCGTTTGTGCACAAGTATAACATGACCCTCGTGGCACGTGGGGTGAACCTTGTGCTCTGGGGTACTGTTCTCTGGGGTATTGTTCCTCTCTCCCCTCATTTATCCATACGAGACTCCCGAATGGTATGTTGCCTTCCGGGTGCACGGGTCAGGGATGTCTCAGATCGGCTGCAGGACATAATGAAGGGGGAGGGTGAACAGCCAGTTGTCGTGGTGCATATAGGCACCAACGATATAGGTAAAAAACGGGATGAGGGGACTTCCGGTGGCAGCAATGAGTGAGTGAGCCGCACATTCGGGGGTTTCTCCGGCGGGATTTGAGGACCTGGTTCCCCGGTTTTGCGGGCTGTGAAAGGACGGCCACGGGGGGCTAAGGAGCGAGCAGAGCTGTATGGAACTGCGGGAGAGCAGAAAGCAGCGCAAACGGGAGAGGAAGGGACAAAGGCAAGGTGCAGGGGAAGCTGACCTGGGAGCAAAGATGGCGGACCTACGGACCTCGGACCCGGCGATCCAGCAGGCGCTGGAAAACATGCTGCAGGTGATAAAGAGAAGTTTTGAGTCGTTGAAGCGGGATAACTTGGACCCACTTCAGAAGGCAGTGGATCAGCTGAACCAGAGACTGGATGCCCAGGACGAAAAAGTTAAGGAGCTGGGGGAGGCGGTGGAGGAGCAGGCGGACATGCAGACGATTGCTGCGCTAGAAGTCGACGGGTTGAAGGAGAGACAGAGAAGACTGCTGGACAGAGTAGAGGAGCTGGAAAATAGAGCCCGTGGACACAATCTGAGGACCATCGGCCTCCCGGATGGGGCGGAGGGAGCTGATGCCATAGCGTTCGTGGCGGACCTGTTGATGCAGCTGATGGGGGCTGAATCCTGTCCACGACCGCCGGAGCTGGAGGGGGCACACAGAGTACAGGCGAGACAGGTACGTCCCCCCCCCCCCCCCCCGTCCCCCCGTCCGATGGTGATTAGGTTCCACAGGTTTAGAACAAAGAACAAAGAAATGTACAGCACAGGAACAGGCCCTTCGGCCCTCCAAGCCCGTGCCGACCATGCTGCCCGACTAAACTACAATCTTCTACACTTCCTGGGTCCGTATCCCTCTATTCCCATCCTATTCATGTATTTGTCAAGATGCCCCTTAAATGTCACTATCGTCCCTGCTTCCACCACCTCCTCTGGTAGCGAGTTCCAGGCACCCACTACCCTCTAAATCTTGCCCCTCTCACCTTAAACCTATGCCCCCTAGTAATTGACCCCTCTACCCTGGGGAAAAGTCTCTGACTATCCACTCTGTCTATGCCCCTCATAATTTTGTAGACCTCGATCAGGTCGCCCCTCAACCTCCTTCGTTCCAGTGAGAACAAACCTAGTTTATTCAACCGCTCCTCATAGCTAATGCCCTCCATACCAGGCAACATTCTGGTAAATCTCTTCTGCACCCTCTCTAAAGCCTCCACATCCTTCTGGTAGTGTGGCGACCAGAATTGAACACTATACTCCAAGTGTGGCCTAACTAAGGTTCTATACAACTGCAACATGACTTGCCAATTCTTATACTCAATGCCCCGGCCAATGAAGGCAAGCATGCCGTATGCCTTCTTGACTACCTTCTCCACCTGTGTTGCCCCTTTCAATGACCTGTGGACCTGTACTCCTAGATCTCTTTGACTTTCAATACTCTTGAGGGTTCTACCATTCACTGTATATTCCCTACCTGCATTAGACCTTCCAAAATGCATTACCTCACATTTGTCCGGATTAAACTCCATCTGCCATCTCTCCGCCCAAGTCTCCAAACAATCTATTTGTGGAGAAGGAGCGGGTGCTGCAGTGGGCAAAGAGCAGCACGTGGAATAACAGTGTCTTCCGCATTTACCAGGATCTAAGCCAGGAGGTGGCCAGGCGGCGAGCAGCCTTTAAACAAGTTAAGGAGGTGTTATTCAAAAAGCACGTGAAGTTTGGTCTGCTCTTCTCGGCCCGTCTTTGGGTTACTCATCAGGGCCAACACCACTACTTCTCCGAGCCCGGGTAAGCGATGGACTTTGTGAGGGATCAGGGGCTGGTCTCGAAAAAAGGACCCACGGACGCAAGCTAGGGTCCGAGAATTACTGGTTGAAGGGGCGCCTACTGTGCCTGGACTGCAGGTCGACTGTTTACTGCTTTAAAGGTACCTTATGGTGTATTTCTTGTGGGCAGTTTTTGCATGTGGAGGGGAGGGTATTACCCCCCCACCCCCCCTCTCGAATGGTCTTTTTCCTTTTTTCGGTTGTTTTTTTTTCCTCTCCTTTTTTCTTCTTCTGGTGTGGTGGGTACCTTTTGCTGGGCTCTCTGAGTGAGCTGGAGCCTGTATTGTAACAAAAGGGTGGCCGGTCAGCAATGGAGTTGGGGGCTTTTGATTCATTTATGTCTATTGTTTTTATGTTTGTTTCGGATGGGGGATGTACGGGTACTTGGTTATTGCGGTGTTATATATATATATATTTTTTTGCTGCTCAGAAAGGGACGTGGGTTAACACTTTTCTGTATACACAGCTGGAACTGCCTTGTACCTGGAGCAGCCTCGCGTTGCTGTTTGATGTTTACATCTTGTTTGATCTTTCCCATCTTAGTGAGACTGCTCCAGTGGGTCGGAGTGGGGGATGGTGTGCTGGGGAGTGGGGAGATGAAAATGAAATGAAATGAAAATCGCTTATTGTCACAAGTAGGCTTCAATGAAGTTACTGTGAAAAGCCCTAGTCGCCACATTCCGGCGCCTGTTCGGGGAGGCTGGTACGGGAATCGAACCGTGCTGCTGGCCTGCCTTGGTCTGCTTTCAAAGCCAGCAATTTAGCCCAGTGTGCTAAACCAGCCCCAGATGAGGTCGGGGAAACAATGGGAGTGAGACAAGGGGGCGCCGGAGCGATGAGTCACCGGGCTAGCAGATTGGCTAGTCAAGGCAGTCAGGTGGGGGGGGGGGGGGAGAATACAGCCAGTGAATGGCAAGGGTGGGGATATCGGGGGATGTTGCTGGGTGGGGGGGGGGGTTATTTTGCTGACGTTGGGGGGGGGGGGGGATCTGAAGTAGGTAATGTAAAGGAGGTCAGGGGTGGAGGCAGCCAAGAGGCGAGCCAGGGGACTTTAATACGGTCCTTGACCCGGGGCTGGACCGGTCATGTCCCAGAACGGGCAGACTCCCAGCAATGGCAAGGGAGCTGAAAGAGTTCATGGAGCAAATGGGGGCTGTGGACCCATGGAGAGCCAGACAGCCGACGGGAAGGGGCTACTCGTTTTATTCGCATGTTCATAAAGTATATTCTAGGATTGATTTTTAATCATGAGCAGGGACTGTGTAGGGGAGGTAAAGAATACGGAATACTCGGCAATCACTATCTCGGACCATGCCCCGCACTGGGTGGACCTGCAGGTCGGGGGGGGGGGGAATTACCAACGCCCGCAATGGAGGTTAGACGTAGGACTGTTGTCAGAGGAGGGGATATGTGAGAGACTTCGGAAGTGTATGCAAAATTACTTGCAGGTGAACGATATGGGGGAGGTTTCAGCAGCGACCCTGTGGGAGGCGCTGAAGGCAGTAGTGAGGGGGGAGCTGATCTCAATTCGGGTTCACAGGGTCAGGGCGGACAGAGCAGAAATGGAAAGATTGGTTAGGGAAATTCACCGGATAGATGAGGAGCATGTGGCGTCCCCGGGGGAGGACCTACTCAGGGAGAGACGGAGATTGCAGGCAGAACTGGGGGTGCTATCCATGAGTAGGGTCGTGGAACAACTTAGGAAGGCGAGGGGAGTGGTGTATGAGCATGGGGAGAAGGCCAATAGATTGCTGGTGCAGCAACTCAGGAAGAGGGAGGCGGCCAGGGAAATAAGTAGAGTGGTTGATGGGGAGGGGAGCAGAGTGGAGGACCCGGCAGGACTGAATAAGGTATTTTGGGCCTTCTATAGTAAGCTGTACACTTCAGAACCGCCGGAAGAGCCGGAGGAGATGAAAAGGTTCCTGGATGGACTAACCGTCCCAAAAGTAGGCAGGGGACTAGTGGACGGGCTGGGGGTCCCGATTAGAGCGGGGGAGGTATTGGGGGGCCTAAAGGCCATACAGTCGGGGAAAGCCCCGGGACTGGATGGATACCCAGTAGCGTTTTACAAGAAGTTCTCGGAGATAGTGGGACCGGTCCTGACAAGAGTTTTTAATGAGGCAATGGACAGAGGGACCCTGCCACCGACGATGTCGCAAGCCACCATCTCGCTGATACTAAAGCGGGACAATGACCCGGAATCCTGCGGGTTATACAGGCCAATCTCCCTGATCAATGTGGATGCCAAGCTCCTGGCCAAGGTCCTGGCGATTAGAATTGAGGACTGCGTACCGGAGGCGATTGGGGATGATCAGACAGGGTTTGTGAAAGGCAGGCAGCTGACAGCTAACTTGAGAAGATTGCTTAATGTGATCATGATGCCCCCGACGGGCAAGGAGGTGGAGGTAGTGGTGGTAATGGACGCTGAGAAGGCCTTCGACCGGGTGGAGTGGGGCTTTTTGTGGGAGGTGCTTGGATGGTTTGGGTTCGGGGAGGGACTGGTTAATTGGGTCAGACTATTGTACCAGGCCCCAAAAGCTAACGTTGGGACGAACAGGATAATGTCAGATGATTTCAGACTACACCGCGGGACCAGACAGGGGTGCCCACTCTCCCCGTTGCTGTTTGCGCTGGCCATAGAGCCGTTGGCGATGGCGTTGAGCGCTGCGAAGGGGTGGAAGGGAATGACTAGGGTGGGGTGGAACATAGGGTCTCTGTCTATGCGGACGACCTGCTCCTGTACGCGTTGGACCCACTGGCTGGGATGGAAAATATACTGGAAACATTGAGGAAGTTCGGCCGGTTTTCAGGGTACAAATTAAATATGGCCAAGAGTGAGATGTTTGTGGTGCAGGCGAGGGGCCAGGAGAATAGACTGAAGGAGCTGCCATTCAGGCTGGTGCAGGAAAGTTTCCGGTACTTGGGGATACAGGTGGCACGAGACTGGGGCAGGTTACCTAAGTTAAATTTGACTAGGGTGGTGGAACAAATGAAGAGGGAGTTTCGGAGATGGGATGCGCTCCCGCTGTCACTGGCGGGGAGGGTGCAGACTGTAAAGGTGACAATTATCCCTAGATTTCTGTTCATCTTCCAGTGCCTCCCGATCTTTATCCCACGGTCCTTCTTCAAAAGGACTGGCAAAATCATCATGAACTTTGTCTGGGCGGGAAAATCCCCGCGGGTGAAGAAGGCGATGCTTGAAAGGAGCCACAGCGAGGGGGGTCTGGCATTGCCGAGTCTGATCAACCACGACTGGGTGGCTAACATAGCCATGATAAGGAAGTGGATGTTGGGTATGGGGTCTATCTGGGAGCGAGTGGAGGCAGCTTCATGCAGCGGCACCAGTTTGGCAGCCCTGGTCACGGCTCCCCTACCCCTGTCACCGGCCAGGTACTCCACCAGCCCGGTAGTGGGGGCGGCCCTGCGGATATGGGGCCAGTGGAGGAGGCATGTGGGGGGGATGGGTGCGTCTGTCTGGGCTCCAATATGTGATAACCATTGATTCGCCCCCGGGAACATGGATGGAGAGTTTCGAACATGATGGCGGGCGGGGGTGGGGAGGGTGGGCGATATGTTCCTGGAGGGGAGCTTTGCGAGTTTGAGGGGCTTGGAGGAGAAATTTGGGCTGGTAAGGGGAAATGACTTTAGATACTTACAGATGCGGGACTCTGTACACAGACAGGTCCCATCCTTCCCACGCCTCCCGCCAATAGGGATCCAGGACAGAATAGTCTCTAGAGGAGAAGGAGGAGAGGGTAGAGTCCCGGATATCTACAAGGTGCTCATAAAGGGGGAAGAGTCCCAGGTGGAGGAACTGAAACTCAAGTGGGAGGAGGAGTTGGGCGGGGAGATGGAGGACGGGCTGTGGGCGGAAGCCCTGAGTAGGGTAAACTCAACCGCAACACGTGCCAGGCTCGGCCTGATTCAATTTAAGGTCGTTCACCGGGCCCACATGATGGTAGCTCAGATGAGCAAATTCTTTGGGGTAGAGGACAAGTGCGCTAGATGCGCGGGAGGACCAGCGAACCATGTTCACATGTTTTGGGCATGTCCTAAGCTTAGGGGGTACTGGGAGGGATTTGCGAGGGTCATGTCCCGGGTGCTGAAAACAAGGGTGGTGATGAGTCCAGGGGTGGCAATTTTCGGGGTTTTGGAAGACCCGGGAGTCCAGGGGGAGAAAGAGGCCGATGTTCTGGCCTTTGCTTCCTTAGTAGCCCGGCGGCGAATACTGCTGGCATGGAGGGACTCAAAACTCCCGAAGACCGAACTATGGTTTTTGGACATGTCAAGTTTTCTGGGTATGGAAAAAATTAAGTTCGCCTTGGGGGGATCTGTACTGGGGCTCGCCTGAAGGTGGCAACCATTCATCGACTTCTTTGCGGGAGCGTGAACGTCAGCAGGGCGGGGGGGGGGGGGGTTGGAAGAGGGGGGGAGGGGGAGATTAGAGTAGATTTGAAGGGATAAATAGGCGGGTGGTGTCTAGGGGAGAGGAGCGGGCATGTGCGGTTTGGTTTGATTGAAGTATTGGTTTTATATTGATGTTTGCACATTTCTGTTATCTGTAACTGTTTACAATGCCAAAAAATACCTCAATAATATTGTTTGTTAAAAAAAAAACGGTATGACGCCCTACAATCAGAATTTAGGGAGTTAGGAGATAAGTTAAAAAGTAGGACCTCAAAGGTAGTAATCTCAGGATTACTACCAGTGCCACGAGACAGTCAGAGTAGAAATTCAAGAATAGTCAGAATTAATACGTGGCTTGAGAGATGGTGCTTGAGAGAGAAATTCAAGAATAGTCAGAATTAATACGTGGCTTGAGAGATGTGACTAAGGGAGGGGTTCAGATTTTTGGGACATTGGAACCGGTTCTGGTGGGACCATTACAAATCGGTTGGTCTACACCTGGGCAGGACTGGAACCAATGTCCTAGGGGGTGCTTTTGCTGACACTGTTGGGGGGGTTTTAAACAATGTGGCAGGGGGATGGCAACCAGATTAGGAAGTTAGAGGTCAGTAAAGAGGCAGCAACTAAAGCCAGTATGGTACTAGATAATAAATTCAATGTGACTAAGGGGAAGAGTAGACAGGGAAGAGATGATGAACGCAAAGGGACAGGTGGCCTGAGGTGCATTTATTTTAATGCGAGAAGTGTAGTAGGTAAAGCAGATGAATTTAGGGCTTGGATTAGTACCTGGGAATATGATGTTATTGGTATTACGGAGACTTGGTTGAGGGAAGGGCAAGACTGGCAACTAAATATCCCAGGGTATAGATGCTTCAGGAGGGATAGAGAGGGAGGTAAAAGGGTGGAGGAGTTGCATTACTGGTCAGAGATGCTATCACAGCTGTGATTAAGGAAGGCACGATGGAGGATTCAAGCACTGAGGCAATATGGGTCTGGCTAAGAAATAGGAAGGGTGCAGTAACATTGTTGGGACGTTACTACAGGCCTCCCAAAAGCGAGGGTGAAGTAGAGGTACAAATATGTGGACTGATTAAAGAAAAATGTAGGAGCAATAGGGTGGTCGTGATGGGAGGTTTTAACTTCCCCAACATTGAATGGGACTCATGTAGTGTTGGAGGCGTAGATGGAGCAGAATTTGTAAGGAGCATCCAGGAGAGTTTTTTAGAGCAGTATGTAAATAGTCCAACTCGGGAAGGGGCCATACTGGACCTGGTATTGGGGAATGCTCCCGGCCAGGTGGTTGAAGTTTCAGTCGGTGATTACTTTGGGAATAGCGATCACAATTCTGTAAGTTTTAGAATACACATGGACAAAGACGAGAGTGGTCCTAAAGGAAGAGTCCTAAATTGGGGAAAGGCCAAGTTTAACAAAATTCGGCAGGAGCTAGGGAATGTGGATTGGGAGCAGCTGTTTAAGGGTAAATCCACATTTGAAATGTGGAAGTCTTTTAAGGAAAGGTTGATTAGAGTGCAGGACAGACATGTCCCTGTGAAAATGAGGGATAGAGATGGCAAGATTAAGGAACCATGGATGATGGGTGGAATTGTGAGACGAGCTAAAATGAAAAAGGAAGCATACATAAGATCTAGGCGATTTAAAACTGATGAAGCTTTGGAGGAATATCGGGAAAGTAGGACAAATCTCAAATGTGCAATAAAGAGGGCTAAAAGGGTCATGAAATATCTTTGGCTAACAGGGTTAAGGAAAATCCCAAAGCCTTTTATTCGTATCTAAGCAGCAGGAGGGTAACTAGAGAAAGGATTGGCCCACTCAAAGACAAAAGAGGGAATTTATGCGTGGAGTCAGAGGAAATGGGTGAGATTCTTAATGAGTACTTTGCATCGGTATTCAACAAGGAGAGGGACATGACGGATGTTGAGATTAGGGATGGATGTTTAAATACTCTCGGTCAAGTCGGCATAAGGGAGGGGGAGGTTTTGGGTATTCTAAAAGGCATTAAGGTGGACAAGTCCCCAGGTCCGGATAGGATCTATCCCAGGTTACTGAGGGAAGTGAGGGACGAAATAACTGGGGCCTTAACAGATATCTTTGCAGCATCCTTGAGCACGGGTGAGGTCCCGGAGGACTGGAGAATTGCTAATGTTGTCCCTTTGTTTAAGAAGGGTAGCAGGGATAATCCAGGGAATTACAGACCTGTGAGCTTGACGTCAGTGGTAGGCAAACTGTTGGAGAAGATACTGAGGGATAGGATCTATTCACATTTGGAAGAAAATAGACTTATCAGTGATATGCAGGTAAGGTCATGTCTTACAAACCTAATAGAATTCTTTGAGGAAGTGACAACGTTAATTGATAAGGGAAGGGCTGTAGATGTCATATACATGGACTTCAGTAAGGCGTTTGATAAAGTTTCCCATGGCAGGTTGATGGAAAACGTGAAGTCGTATGGGGTTCAGGGTGTACTAGCTAGATGGATAAAGAACTGGCTGGGCAACAGGAGACAGAGAGTAGTGGTGGAAGGGAGTGTCTTAAAATGGAGAAAGGTGACTAGTGGTGTTCCACAGGGATCCGTGCTCAGACCACTGTTGTTTGTGATATACATAAATGATCTGGACGAAGGTATAGGTGGTCTGATCAGCAAGTTTGCAGATGATACTAAGATTGGTGGAGTTGCAGATAGCGAGGAGGACTGTCAGAGAATACAGCAAAATATAGATAGATTGGAGAGTTGGACAGAGAAATGGCAGATGGAGTTCAATCCAGGCAAATGCGAGGTGATGCATTTTGGAAGATCTAATTCAAGAGCGTTCTATACGGTCAATGGAAGAGTCCTGGGAACATTGATGTCCAGAGAGATCTGGGAGTTCAGGTCCATTGTACCCTGAAAGTGGCAACGCAGGTCGATAGAGTGGTCAAGAAGGCATACAGCATGCTTGCCTTCATCGGACGGGGTATTGAGTACAAGAGTCGGCAGGTCATATTACAGTTGTATAGGACTTTGGTTAGGCCACATTTGGAATACTGCGTGCAGTTCTGGTCGCCACATTACCAGAAGGATGTGGATGCTTTAGAGAGGGTGCAGAGGAGGTTCACCAGGATGTTGCCTGGTATGGAGCGTGCTAGCTATGAAGAAAGGTTGAGTAGATTAGGATTGTTTTCGTCAGAAAGACGGAGGTTGAGAGGGAACCTGATTGAGGTCTACAAAATTATGAGAGGTATGGACAGGGTGGATAGCAACAAGCTTTTTCCAAGAGTGGGGGTGTCAATTACAAGGGGTCACGATTTCAAGGTGAGAGGGGGAAAGTTTAAGGGAGATGTGCGTGGAAAGTTTTTTACGCAGAGGGTGGTGGGTGCCTGGAACTCTTTGCCAGCGGAGGTGGTAGAGGCGGGCACGATAGCATCATTTAAGATGCATCTAGACAGATATATGAACCCGGCGGGGAACAGAGGGAAGTAGATCCTTGGAAAATAGGCGACAGGTTTAGATAAAGAATCTGGATCGGTGCAGGCTGGGAAGACCGAAGGGCCTGTTCCTGTGCTGTAATTTTCTTTGAGAAAAAAAATAGGGTTCCTAACTAGGTCTAACTGGGTGCATGGTGCCTTCTAATCCATTCTGTTCTGTCTGTTCCTGTAGTGACTGTTCCCATGCCCTAGAGAGACGTCTGAGTACCCATGCCTCAATGTGTGTGTTATCTGCCGGGTCAAAGTTTGCACAAGCCCTTATACCTGCTTCTGTGGCATGCAAATCTAAAGTGCGGGACCATTTGGTGGTTTCTTCAGCATCGAGGTTGGCGCGGTTTAATTCCCCAAAAACTGCCTTGAAATGTATCCAGAGGTGACTGGCAAAGGCAGTCGGGTGTTCCCTTTTCTTCTGTCTACATTTGTTGAAACCCTCTACTGGATCCCCTTTATTACACCCAATAGCAGCTAATATGGAGTCCCTCATTTCATCTAGGGTTCCCCCTCCTACATTTTGGGGTTCAGGTAAAGCTAATCTTACGGACTGGCTAAGGCTCATTACAATTAATTTTACTTTGTCCCTCTCATCTAAACCACGTATAACCTTCTGTTGGCGCACCTCCTCAAAGAAGCTGTGCGGGTCCGCAGTGGGCTCAAATGGTGTGATCTTATTGCAGGCGTCCCTTAACTGGGTTATCGTGAGTGGGGTGGTGTAGGTGATAGCTGGACCTACATGATCTCTTATCCTTCTTCCTGTAGTGACCAGATTCATAGCTGCTGGGGCAGTTTCACTACTCTTTGGGGTTGGTTCGACCTGTTCAGTCGGGGCTGCTGGTGCTTTTCTTTTTGGGATGGGTGGCGGTTGCTTTCGATTTTCAGATCTATCTACGTATATGTGCGCGCTCTCCTTTAACTCTGCCCAATCGGCCGTCTCTTCCTCCTCTGTCCCTACTGTCTTGAAGGTACACATAAAGCCATTTTGAACTGAAAGTAGTGATTGGAGTCTGTCTATCTCTCGCTGGCACTTGGTGTGGTCAACGATACTTTGCCGTTGCTCCTTAGTGGACTGGTGGAATGCTCTTAAAGCTGCCTGTAAATCAGCACATTTGTTTGTTAGCTGAGTGACCTTTTGTTCAGTCTCCTCTCTTACCAAGACTGCACATTGTGTGTCTTGATAGGCCTTGTCGTACTGGGTTTGGAAGCTGCTAAAGTGAAATATACAGGACTGGTGGGCGCATTTAACATCAATGATTTCCCTTTCCTTAGCGGCTAACATCTCCCGGAGTTCCTCATTGTTTCTCTTATTCTCCTCCTCATGAACGATTAACTGACCGCGGAGTGTCTCTACGACCTCCTCGGTTCCTCGTAACTGAGCCAAGCAACACACTATTGCCATTGGCTTTTTAAATATCACTGCATTCTTCTTGTAGATCTCACATAGATTTTCTCACCAAGTTTGTCCTATCTTTCCTGGACCTGACTCGGTGTTTGCACATAGATTTGACCGAAGGGGCCATCCTTTCCCCTTTAAATACTTCCTCAACACATACGGGGCACTGCTTTGACTTGTCAACTACTATAACCTCGGTTTGCTACTGCGGATTCATCGTCTTCTCTACCAATTGCGCTGCCATCCCTTCTCTAATTTTAATTTGGAATAAGGAGTCGATCGAACTTATGGCTATATTTCGGTTCACAATCCCTCTAGATTTTCATGCAAGTCTGACGGGTTTAACTTACCCTTCCCGTAAGTTACGCATGCTTTAGTGCACACTTCTGAAATTCGGTTATTTGGCCAATACAAAACTTGCGCTTGTGGTTTGTTTTCCGTTTTCCAATTTAATTCAAAGTTGTGGGATCTCTCGGAGCAACAAATTCACTTCTAGTCGAGATCCACCAGAGTCGCCAATAATGTTGCTACTTCCCTTAACAAACCACAAGCCGTGAGTATGTTTCTTGTATTGACCAAATGACCACACAACCAGAATATTAGTTCAAAAGACAGTTTATTATTAAACACAAGACTTATCTCTGTGTGCAATGATACACGCGGCTACGCATTAAACTACACCTATCAACTAAGATGACCTTTACTTAACTTCTG
The DNA here is from genome assembly GCF_047496885.1 of Scyliorhinus torazame. Lineage (NCBI taxonomy): Eukaryota > Metazoa > Chordata > Chondrichthyes > Carcharhiniformes > Scyliorhinidae > Scyliorhinus > Scyliorhinus torazame. The sequence goes on from NC_092709.1 coordinate 317,076,001, forward strand.
GGTGACCGGCTCTGTGCAGGTAGATAAGGCCTTTATCTGAATCCCCACGTGTGTTGGCTGGAAGTCGTCAGGTTTGTCTCGGCTGCGGCTCGTTTCTCTCAGGTAGCGATCACGGGTCTTAAACTTGGCTGGTCGTTATGCTGCAGTTGGTGTGGGCACAGGCCAGTCCCAAAAGAGACCGATCTCTAGTTGCGCCGGGCCTCTTATCCTTCTCCTTTATCTCGCCCTTTTGGGCGGTGCTGACTCAGGATCCAATGGATGGATAGGGTCTCGATCACCCTAATCAATTCTGGCCAATTAGGGGTGGGTACCTCAATGGCTGGGCGGGCCCTAGTTACCATTGTCCCAAGTACGTATGCCTTTCCAAATAAGGGGAAGTGGCGCCGTTGAGTCTGCTACTGTTGGTATTCCTTAATTTGAGTCTATTGTCCTGGGGAAATCGGTGATTGACCTTTAACAGGTGCAAGTTTCAGTTCGGTCTGGTTTTCCTTTGCACAATACTCAGGGTCTGTGTACTGTCTGTGTCCCAATTTGGCCACAATTCCCATTATCCTTTGCGGGCAGAGATTTTAGATGGCCACAAAGGAGCCCACTATGAAAATTGCATTGAATCAGCACTGTGTGCTAGACCTGAACAATTCAAGCCAGAATTGTGTGCCAAATCTCGAATTTCAAACTAGGCTTGTCTTCTTAACATTACACTTATTTAATGCCTCTTTTCAGCCTCCAGCCAAAATAACTCCTGTACTTAATTTAATTGGAACAGTTATTTCATATAGCTGGAAATATAGAGCACGATTCTCAGGCCTCGTTGCGCTCTCGCTTGAGCGAAAGGAGGCTGGTGAATAGCGGGAGAGGCTGAAAACGAGAATCGCGCCAGGCGATAAACAGTTTGCGATGAAACCGGCCATTCCTAGAGACAAAATCGGGTTCTCGCCATAGCCTGGCGAGAAACCAATTATCACCACTTAAAGGGGGAGGTACATCTAGGGTATGACCATCTGGAGATCTGGGGCGTCATTCTCCGACCCCCCAGAGTCGGGGAGGGGGATGGGAGGGCAAGTGAGTTGGTCCACCTGGCCAGGTGCCAGCCTCCAACAGTTGGACCCATGCGGTCCATGCCACCTGGCTGGGGGGAGGAGGGGATATGGGCAATGATGACATGTCGTCGTTCCCCTCCCCCCACCAGGCCGTCATGTTTTCAGATCATCCAGCGAAGTTGGCCGCCGTGGCGGCAGCTGCTCATGTCTATGTTGCCCTGGATGAGGAGGAGGAGGAGGAGCATGTCAGAGAGGCGGCGCAGGCTGCTGCAGAGGGGCAGGCGGCAGCCGCCCAGGCTGGAGCGACACCTGACCGACAGGACGAGGAGGGGGAGGAGGACGTCGCGGCCCCACGGCAACGGAGGCACCCGAGGGCGCCCCGTGTGTACCGGCCCCGGCAGTCATACCAGGACCTCACGGACCGGGAATGCAGGAGGAGACTCCGGATGAGCCGGGAAACCGTGGCACACATCTGGCACCTGCTGGCACACCTGTCACCGCGTGGCACTGGCGGGGGACACCCTCTCCCCGTGTCCGTCAAGGTTACGGTGGCCCTGAACTTTTATGCAACGGAGTCATTCCAGGCACCGAGTGGGGACCTGTCCGGCATATCGCAGACATCGGTGCACCGGTGCATCCGGGCAGGGACAGATGCCCTATATGCCATGGCGCACTGCTACATCCGCTTCCCCGTGGACCGGGCCAGACAAGATGCCCGGGCCGTGGGCTTCTCTGCCGTGGCTGGGTTCCCCATGGTCCAGGGCGCGATCGATGGGATGCACGTCGCCGTGCGGCCACCTGCAGATAACAGGGCCGTGTTCACTAATAGGAAGGGGACCTATTCGATGAACGTACAGGTGGTCTGCGACCACCGCATGATGATCCTGCACGTCTGCGCCCGTCACCCAGGCAGTGTACACGACTCATTCGTGTTGTCGCGGTCATCCATCCCCGGCATGTACGAGGGACGCCATCCCCGGCTGAGGGGCTGGTTGCTGGGCGACAGGGGCTACCCATTGCGATCGTGGCTGATGACGCCTATACGGAGGCCACGCAATGAGGCGGAGAACCGCTACAATGATGCCCATGTAGCGACAAGGGGAGTGATAGGGAGGTGCTTTGGCGTGCTGAAGATGCGTTTTAGGTGCCTGGACCTCTCTGGGGGCGCTCCCCAGTATCGGTCAGATAGGGTCGGCCGCATCATTGTGGTGTGCTGCGTCCTGCACAACAGAGCCCAACAGAGGGGCGATGTGCCGCAGGCAGAGGAGGGCGGAGTGGAGGAGCAGCAGGAAGAGGGGCAGTCCTCCCCAGATGAGGGGGATGGGGGTAATAGTCAGGGCAGATGGGGTAGACACAGGCGGGTGGCTGTCCACCGTTACCGGCTGGCCCAGCGGGCACGGGACAGACTGATAGACGCCCGCTTCACTGACTAGATGGGCGTGGGAATCGGGTAGTATGGCCACAGACCGCACACCATGGCAACAGCCGACCACCCACACACCCCACCCATCCACCCACCCAGCACCCTCACCCCCCTCCCCAACCCCACCCACCCCACCCGCATGCACACCATTGATCCACGATCCACCTGCGGCACAACGGCCGGGCTCACACAGTTGCGGGTGGACGCGTGTCTATCCTAGGCCATGGAGGATGATGACAACCCGCCCTGCGGTGAGTTCCTGGCTCTACATCATTGGACTATGTCTGACCCATGGCCACAGTACCACCATCCACCCGGACCATCCCTGCATGCGGCTGTGACACTGCAGCGCACGGTCCCGTCCTCTGCCCGGGGGATGTTGATGGCGGCCCAGGGGGAAGGGGGCAGACTCACCTGGGGCTGTGGTAAGACCACCCCTCACACACACACTTGTGCTCAACGTACATGACACCCCCGCACACTTTGGACAGAGCACAAAGGCAGCTTCTGTAGGTGTAACATTGACTTTAATAACCAAAGGAGTTCATGCACGTGCCCTAGCCCCTAAAACTCATCTGTGCCCTGCAACCGTGCCAACTTACTCAGTGTCTAATTGTTTGGCCTTACGGGCCCATTGACTACGTCTACGTGGTTCCCCAGACGGTACAGCAGAACTGGAGGTGGACTCCTGTGATTCCTGCCCTCTGACACTGGATCCCTTTGGCGGCCGTTTCCTGGGGCGTCCTGGCCTAGATGGACCAGGCTGCGGCCCGGGCGACTGGGATGGCGAGCTGCCAGCCTGTCCTGCCCGTTGCCCACCCGATGCACCTGGGACGGAAGGGGGGGAGTCCGAGGTGTCGTAGTGTACCGGGACCTCCCCTACAGAGGGAGCCGGGACGGACCACACCACCTCCTCCTCCCTCGGGGTGCCCGATGGCCCCCAGGCCTCTACATGGGTGGGGGATGCGAACGGACTGGCCATCCGACGCCCCCCCGACATCTGGCGCTGCCAGTCCTGGAGGCCCGTGCTGGTATCGACAGGGGTCTGCAGGTTTGCAGCCATGGAGCCCAGGGGGTTGGCAAACCCTGTCTCTGACAGTGCGACGCCGGCTCGCACATGGCCACTGGCACCGATGCCCTCAGCGATGGCCTGCAGAGACTGGGCCATGGCCTGCAGAGACTGGGCCATGGCCTGCTGCTCCTACCTCCACCTGCTGTACCGGGACAGCTGTGTTGTGCGCACCAGTGAGTGTACCAGACGGCTCATCACGAAAGTGCCCAACCGTGGTGAGTGTTTCTGAGATGGTGGAGTGTGTTGGTGACAGCAGTGGCGTTGTGTCGGGCTCTTCGTCCCACTCTGAGTCCATGGCACTTTGGGGTGGGGGTTCGTCTCCACCCATCCACTCTGAGTCACTGTCCGGTATTTCGTCTTCCTGGGTAGTGCTGTCCCGGGTACTGCTGTCCCGGGTAGTGGTGTCCCGGGTAGTGGTGTCCTGAGTAGTGGTGTCCCGGGTAGTGGTGTCCTGGGTAGTGGTGTCCTGGGTAGTGGTGTCCCGGGTAGTGGTGTCCTGGGTAGTGGTGTCCTGGGTAGTGTTGTCCTGGGTAGTGGTGTCCTGGCTCGGATGTGACGGGGGCCTGTGCTGCCCCCCTCGTCGCTGGGTGGTCGCTCCCGCACGTGACGGGGGTGTCGTCTCCCTGTTGCTCCAGGTCTCTCCGTCTCCCATGGTGTGCGAGGGGCATCCTGCGGGCGTCGCATGCTGGAGGGTGCGGGTCTCTCCGTCTCCCGCGGTCTCCGAGGGGCATCCTGCGGGCGTCGCATGCTGGAGGGTGCGGGTCTCTCCGTCTCCCGTGGTCTCCGAGGGGCATCCTGCGGGCGGTCTGCATCTGCGGGGATGGGTGCCTGGACGTTTGGTCCTGCGATACACAATGAAGCATGCATGGTTAGACATCAGGCAGTGATCAGGTGATACGGGGGAGGGGGATATAGGGGAGGGGCGATATGGGGACGGGCTGTCGGTGGCTCACTTGCTAGTACGCCCCCGACCTCTGCATCAGCAACCTCCCGGTCGTCAGGTCCGCCAGCCAGTTCCAGGGCCCTTTCCTGGTGTTCGGTCAGTGGCCTCTCATCAGCGGGGCCTCCTCCAGTCCTCACATGCTCCCTATTGTTGTGTGCGCGCTTCTCCTGTGGGGGGCGGGGGGGGGGGGCTGGCAGGGGTAAAAGGCAACACTGTTAGGCAGGTATATGAATGCACGCCATCGGTTGCGCGTGCATTGCAGAGGTTAAGGTTAGGGCTGGATTCACTTGGGGATATGGAGGATATGGGGGAGGGGGGACATGGGGGAGGGGGGATATGGGGGAGGGGGGGATATGGGGGATATGGGGGAGGGGGGATATGGGGGAGGGGGGATATGGGGGAGGGGGATATGGGGGAGGGGGATATGGGGGATATGGGGATGGGGGATATGGGGGAGGAGGGTATATAGGGGAGGGGGGATATGGGGGAGGGGGAGATATGGGGGAGGGGGGATATGGGGGATATGGGGGAGGGGGGATATGGGGGAGGGGGGGATATGGGGAGGGGGGATATGGGGAGGCTCACCCTGCCTGCTCTGACGAGGTCGTTCACCTTTTTGTGGCACTGGGTGCCTGTCCGTGGTGTCAGGGCCACAGCGGTGACAGCCTCTGCCACTTCCCTCCACAGACGCCGGCTGTGGCGTGGGGCAACTCTGCGGCCGTGCCCGGGATACAGGGCGTCCCTCCTCTGCTCCACCGCGTCCAGGAGCGCCTCCACATCGCGTTACTCGAACCTCGGGGCTGAGCGGCGGCCAGCCATCCAGTCGGGTGTTGCGGTCGGGTGTTGCGGTCGGGTGGGGGGAGCAGCGCGGCCTTATGAGCCGTCACGCCATGCGGCGCGTATGACGCTGCACGGCGTGAACCACTGCGCAAGCGCGGATCCCGTTACGTCGCTGCTAGCCCATTTCGGGCCGGAGACTATCGACCCATTTTTCCGACGTGACGCAAGTCGGATTTGCGCCGTTTTTTGCGCTGATTGGCGGACTTTCCGCCGATAACGGAGAATTTCGCCCCAGAAGTTTTGGGCCATTGAGTTGGTTAGAAGATTACAGATTATTTGATGATGAAATCTGGAAAGATGCTGAGTATTCCTAATTAATTATTAGAAGGTCATCAGCTATTATTTGCATCTCTTTGTGAGAGATGTTGGGCAAGACTGGTCAATGTGGTCCTCTAACTAGCATTCCTCTCTAACTGGCAAGTATCGTTTTGAAGGGTTTCCTCCCACAGTACAAAGATGTGCAGGTTAGGTGGATTAGCCATGCTAAATTGCCCTTAGGTTAGATGGGATTACTGGTTTACGGGAATAAGGTGGAGGTGTGGCTTAAGTGGGCTGCTCTTTCCAAAAGTCGGTGCAGACTTGATGGGCCAAATGGCCTCGTTCTGCACTGTAAATTTTATGACAATCTATGATATTTTGCATTATTCCTCTTGGTACATAATGGATTTTTCTGGACACTGTGGTCACTTTTGACCTTTCTCTTGGAGGTGGATTGGGGGTGTTTTTGAAAAATCATCACTATTCTTATAAGTCCCCCTATACTAAAAAGGGCTGACATTCTAAATGGTGATCAGGGATTCTCACTCCCCGACTGAGATACAGGCTTCAGTGGATGCTATTCAGGTCAAACTATGTTTTCAAGTTATCCCCTGGTATAACCCATACCTCCACCGAAGATTTCATCTACTTACCACTTAGTAGCACCGATCCTGGGTCCCGCATTGCTAAGTAAGTAAAGTAGACTTTGGAATAACAACGATTTCAGGTTAAATTAAGTTATTTTATTATTATATTTTTTCTTTTAAAAGCTGCAATTACTTTCTTTACAGAAGGAAAAAGATCTTGCTTCTGGATCCTTCTGGTTGGTTGAAGAGACCTTCAGGTCCAACTTGACAATCAATCTTCTTTAAAGTCTGGTCTTCTTTAGATGTATTCGTTGGTTAGCTCGGTTGCTGTGTCCTATCTTTCCCATGTACCGAGCTATGAGAGCTGACTCTGCTGGCTGTCTCTGAGCTGACTCTTTAAATTCTAGTCTTCCTTAGATGTATTAGCTATTTTAGCTCGGCTGCTTTGCACTGTCTCTTTCCCATGGCCGAGCTGACTGTAATCTGACTCTGAGCTGCTTCTCTGCCTCTCTCTGCTTCTTGTTCTGGTCTCTAGGTTTATATTCTCTTTCTAACAGTTATTAAGTTTTTATGACGTTATTGTAAAGTAACTCTTATTTCACTTTGATTGTAAAAAGTATCTTTGATCTAAACCTTCTAATCCAACTAAGTTTTCATTTTGACATAACCTCATCTCATAGATCTGATTACATTGTTTCCTTTGTGATGTTCAAAATGCTTTGACTTCAAGAGGTGTTACTTTTGGTTTGGTTCCTGCCATTTCTATAGTTTTATTTTCCAATTGTGTCCTCAGCTCATAATTTTGACTTTGATTTTGGCTTTGAATTATGTTTCTCGTAGACTGATAGTCTCCAGTTTTCTTTAATTTACCTGGTATTAGCAAATTTTCACACCTAGAATTATCACCAAATTCAACTGAACCGCATCCATCCTTTTCCAGATGCTTACTAGGATAGTTACTTTCAATGAAGGTGTGAGCCATTGTTTTTGGCTTCATTCAAGCAAAAGACCAAAGAATCGTGGGGTAGAAGACAAACAAAGATGAAATGATCAGAGATGACAGGGTAAAATCATGATGGTGACTGAGTTGGGAAAGAGGGGCGAAATTCTCCCCCAACGGCGGGATGTCCGCCGACTGGCGCCAAAGCCGGCGCCAATCAGACGGGCATCGCGCCGGCCCAAAGGTGCGGAAGGCTCCGCATCTTTGGCGGCCTAGCCCCAACATTGAGGGGCTAGGCCGACGCCGGAGGGATTTCCGCCCCGCCAGCTAGCGGAAATGGCGTTTGTTTCCCCGCCAGCTGGCGCGGAAATGCGGCGCATGCGCGGGAGCGTCAGCGGCCGCTGTCAGTTTCCCAGCGCATGCGCGGGAGCGTCAGCGGCCGCTGTCAGTTTCCCACGCATGCGCAGTGGGGAGAGTCTCTTCCGCCTCCGCCATGCTGGAGGCCGTAGCGGAGGCGGAAGGGAAAGAGTGCCCCCGCGGCACAGGCCCGCCCGCGGATCGGTGGGCCCCGATCGTGGGCCAGGCCACCATGGGGGCACCCCCCGGGGTCAGATCGCCCCGCGCCCCCCCCCCAGGACCCCGGAGCCCGCCCACGCCGCCTGGTCCCGCCGGTAAATACCAAGTTTGATTTACGTCGGCGGGACAGGCAATTCCTGGGCGGGACTTCGGCCCATTCGGGCCGGAGAATCCAGCGGGGGGTCCCGCCAACCGGTGCGGCCGGATTCCCGTCCCCGCCCAATCTCCGGGAGCGGAGACTTCGGCGGGGGCGGGATTCACGGCGGCCAACGGCCATTCTCCGACCCGGCGGGGGGTCGGAGAATGACGCCCCTGGTTTCAGAAACCCCACCTACTGGCCAGAGCTTGAAAATACAGCACAACAGTTAGTTTAGCAAAGTTGAATGGTGACTGAAAAATGTGTCCAAAACTTTGAAACAACAGGGAGTCAAACTTGTGAACAGAAGCATACAGCCGATACAATTTTTTTGTTGCATTGACTTTCTGCTTCATAGCCAGGCTTAAGTGGCATGTTGCGCTACCGTCTGGTTTGTGGCATCAACAATATCAATTACAAAGAAAATTATTAGTCAAAACAAAAATATCCCTGGATAAAGCGATAGAGATAGTTCAAGCCCCCAGATTGTGCTGAGAGGACGCTTCGGAGCTACAGTGCGTACAGGAAGGTGAGGTAAATCAGCTTTAGGTTGGCTGTTAGGCGAACGCCCTGAATTACAGGCACAGAGGGGGCTGAACAGAGATCCCAGGAGCAGGACTGTGGAAGAAAAGTGGGTCGTCAACCCAGGATTTGTGAATGTTACAGATGTGGGGGAGACCACCCCCAAGAGATGTGCCATTGCAGAGATTTTGTTTGCTTCCAGTGTAACAGGAAGGGCCACGTTCAAGGGCATTGCAGCACCAGACAGTGCTGCAGTGCTGCAAAAACCCAGTTTTTAAAAAAAGAAACACATCATGACTCCAGTGCATAAAGTAGAGAAAAATCCCAAAGAGGAATCCAAGATTTACAGGTTAAACGTGGTTAAAGTGAGCAAGGCGGCTCCCATAGAAATAGTCCTTGGGGTCAACGGGCGACCACTGAGCATGGATGGACAGGGGTTCATTGAGCACAGGGGTGCAGCCACAGTGGTGGGTGAACAAACCTATAGGTATCTTCGAAGAGGAGTCCAATTTCTGACCCTAAGCAGCATGACTGCTAAATTGCCAAGTATACAGGGGAAACCTTAAAGGGTTTTAGGTACAATGGCAACAACGGTGTTGTATCAACAGCAGTCTGCTCAATTACCCATGATCATTGAGGAAGGACAAGGGCCAAGTCTCCTGGGGTGAGATTGGCTACGTCAAATTAAGCTAAACTTTGGGCCCTGTATCTAAGGAAGGATGTGCTGGCCTTGGAAAAGGTCCAGAGAAGGTTCACAAGAATGATCCCTAGAATGAAGAGCTTGTCACATGAGGAGCGGTTGAGGACTCTGGGTCTGTACTTGTTGGAGTTTAGAAGGATGAGGGAAGATTGTATTGAAACTTACAAGACACTGCATGGCCTAGATACAGTGGACATGCAGAACATGTTTCCACTAGGAGGAAAAACAAGAACCCAAGGACACAGCCTCAGACTGAAGGGACGATCCTTTAAAACAGAGATGAGGAGGAATTTCTTCAACCAGAGGGTGGTGAATCTGTGGAACACTTTGCCGCAGAAGGCTTCGGAGGCCAAACTACTGAATGCCTTTAAGACAGTGATAGATAGGTTCTTGATTAACAAGGGGCTCACAGCACCTAATTGTCTATCGTTGAGTGCCAAGTTCTTTTCAGATAATTTAGCTTTGCAGGACGTGTAGTTGCAGCGGTGATGCAGTAGGTGGTACTCTGCTGAGGTTATGATGCAAATAAACAGGGCGATCTTTGGCAGAGCACCCTGTGCTGTTCCAGTTTTCCTCTGTGCGCGCTTCATGCTGACATTGGGTAACAGAAGCCAGAGTGGAGGAACCTCCTCCAAATCTGCAGGAAATAATAACGACCAAGACCGGGTTTTCTGCTCCTGTTTGCATCAGGCGGGTTTGGCGACAGGAGCTCAAAATATTGTGAGAAATGCAATGTGCGATTTACTTTGGGGTGCCCAATTCTTTTTCTTCCCCAATTATGGGAATTTAGCGTGGCCAATCTACCTACCCTGCACATCTTTGGGTTTGTAAGGGTGAGACCCCGGCAGACACAGGGAGAATGTGCAAACTCCACACGGGACAGTGACCCGGGGCCGGGATTGAACCCGGGTCTTCGACACCGTAAGGCAGCAGTGCTAACCACTGCACCACCGTATCGCCCCACTTTTTACATTATAAATTGATTTGTATTGATATTTTTGAAAAAGGAATTAAAGAAGGTTGCTACTGGGGAGAAATATCTTCTTGGTAATTGTTAGCATCAAACCTATTTTTTTTAAAAACTATTCAATGGAGTTTGGCGATCAGACTGCTCAAGCTAAAGAAAAAAAAAACTTAAAATCCGTTTGCAAATTATTCTGATTATAAACAGAAGGCTGCATTCCTGGAGATAATTTGAAAAGTGAGAGGAGGAAATTTTATTTTAAAATTCATATGTACAGCTCTTCCTGAGTGACAGGAGTGAGATATTAGATCTGTAAACTGCTGTCGCTCCAGGCTATTGTACCACTGCACCAGACAACTCTGCTGCATCTTGAAACTGTTGCAAATGAGAAACATTTCTTTCAGCAGAATCCAAATAAATGGATTTAATTTGATGCTGTCGCATTTTGTGAAGCAGCGCACAATAGTGTAATGTTGACCAAATAATAATGATGTGTTCCTTCGGATGGATATCTATACAGAAAATTATTTTCATGTCAAGGTTACCAATATCTCTTCAGCCTGAATTTATTTTTGGGAAACTTGTGTTTAACTAACCTGCTGGATTTGTTTTGAAGAGGTAACAGAGAGAGCTGATGAGGATAGTGCTGTTGGTGCTGAGTCCACGGACTTCCAAAAGGCATGTGGTAAAGTGCTGCACAACAGACTTGTGAGAAAAGTTATAGCTCAGTAGCAATATGGATACAAAATTGGAAGGTTTGTCATAGAGTTATAGAGGTCTACAGCACAGAAACGGCCCTTCAGCACAATGTGTCTGTGCCACCAGTCAAAAACAACCAGCTAAGTTTTCTAATCCCATTTTCCAGCACTTGGCCCACAGCCTTGTGTGCCTTGACATTGCAAGTGTAGACCTAAATGCTTCTTAAATGTTATGAGGGTCTCTGCCTCCAGCACCCTGTCAGGCAGAGAGTTCAGGCTCCCACCACCCTCTGGGTATAAAGGTTTTGTGCTCGATGTTAAGCAAGTTTCCCATTTTTCAGCTTGACCTCAGTACCATTAAGTTGGCCATGGTTACTATCCAGGTGGGCCCGGTCCCTTATGCCATCGCCGAGAAGGTTAAGACTGAGCTTCGATGGTTGGGTACTTTGGGGATCATCCGGCCGCTGCATTTGCTGACTTGGCGGCACAGGTGGTCTCTGTGCTGAAGCCAGATCGGACAGTTCACCTTTCTGGCGATTGCAAGTTAACCATGAACTTGTAATAACTTCCATGTTAGACCATTACCCGCTGCCCAGGATAGAGGATCTATACGGCAAGTTGGCTGGTGGATCGCCATTTACAAAACTCAACATGAAGAACGCTTATTTACAGCTAGGTTTCACACACAAGGATATGTATGAATACACCCGGCTTCTGTTTGGTGTGTCCTTGGCAGTGCGCGATGGAGGGCATTTTGCGTGCCTTGCCACATGTTGCCATCTATCTCAATGACGTTTTGATCAGGGGGGCCACGGAGAAAGAGCATCTGCGAAACCTCAAGGCCGACAGAGGTTCTCCAAGTATGAAGTACGCCTGTGCAGGGAGAAATGCATCTTTCATGCCAAGGAGGTCTTATATTTGGGTTACCGGGTGGATCGCGAAGGGCGATACGGTGCAGGCAATAAAGATGGTTCCAGCACCACGAGACAGCGCGGAGCACCGTTTTTTTCTCAGGCTCATCAATCATTACGGGAAGTTCATTCTGAACCTGGCTACTGTCCTGACCCCCCTTCATTTGCTGTTGAAAAACCGCTGCCCCTGGGTTTGGGGTGAGGCCCAAGCGCCGGCCTTTAAGGAGGCAAAGTGCCCGTTTATCATCTTCGAAACTGCTGACTCATTTTCACTCGTCCCAACCATTGTATGTGACATGTGGTGCCTCGCCGTAGGGCATAGGAGCTGTCCTGTCCCATCGTCTGGGTGACGGCCGTGACTGCCCAATCATGTTTGCCTCCCGGACACTGGTTGCTGCTGAGAAGAACTATGCACATATCAAGATGGGGTAACCTGGCTGTGCTTTTTGGTGTCAAACATTTTCAGTGATATGTCTACGGTCGCCTTTTTGTCATCATAGCCGACCATAAGCCGATAGTGTCCGCATAGATCCATCGCTGGGCTTTGCTGGTAGCCGCATACGGGTACTCTTTTAAACACTGTCCAGTAACACAAATTGCGAGTGCGGTGCATTGAATCGTCTTTCCCTGTCGGTTGTGGCTGCTAACCTGCCCACGGTAGACAAAGTCATCGTGGTCCTCATCTTTATGGACTCTTCGCCTGTGACTGCTTCTTGTGTCCACGATTGAATGCAGACTGACCCTGTGCTGGCTAACGTGTGTCAGCTGATGTTGTACGCTGGGCAGTGGCAACAGTTTCCAGGGGAGTTGAAGGCATTTTCTTCCAAGTTCTCAGAATTGACCATGGGGGATGACATCCTCCAAAGCGGCACGAGGGCCGTCATCCCTGCAACAGGGCAGGCTTTGCTTTTGAAAGATCTTCATGCAGGGAATACTGGAGGGTGCACGATGAAATGTTGGCCAGGAGCTACGTTTGGTGGCCAGGGTTGGACGCAGCTAACAAGACGTTGGCCCAGGACCGCCCCATTTGTCAGGAACATCAGCAACTTCCCGTAGCAGTGCCCTTAATCCCTGGGAGATACCGGCGCCTTGGGCTCGCGCTCATGTGGATTTTGCTGGTCCTTTTTTTGGGTCAGTTTTTCGGATCATGGTGGACACCCACTCAAAGTGGCTGGAGGTCCACAGAATGACGTCCATCACATCCCGAGCAACCATAGAGCACCTGCATACTTCTTTTCCAGTCCATGGCATACCCGAGGCGCTGGTCACTGATACTCGGTGGCTACCCGGCTAGCAAGATTCCTGTTTTCATACAGGACCACACCTCACGTGATGACCGGGGATGGCCCCTGCCGAGCTGTTAATGGGTCGACGGCTTCAAACGCGACCGTGTTTGCTGATGCCAGACATTGACATTAAAGTGCGCCGCAGCCAAGGATCACAGGGGCGTTGCCCGATTCGACATCGATGTCTTCGACGCTTCACACCTGACGACACGGTCTACTTTTGTAACCTCACCCAAGGCGCTCGCTGGCTCTCTGAGATCACCGTCCGTCATGCGAGTTCTGTGTTTGACCAGATTTGTGTTCGTGGGCAACCTATGCAGTGGTACCTGGATCATATCCAGATAATAAAATAAAGGGTACAATTCTAAAGGGGTGCAGGACCAGAGGGACCAGGTGTTTATGTGGATAAGTTACTAAAGAATGCAGGTTGGATTGAAAGAGTGGTTAATAAAACATACCACATCCTGGCTTTATTAATGAGGGTATGGTGTGCAAGAACAAGGTGATTTGTTCAGACTTTTAATTCAGCCTCAGCTGAAGTATTGTGTTCAGTTCTGGGTGCCGCACTTGGAAGAATGTGAAGGCATTGGAGAAAGTTCACGAGAATGATTCCAGGGCTGGGAGCACCTGGCTCCAGGGCTGGGGGCACATGGTTCCAGGGCTGGGAGCACCTGGTTCCAGGGCTGGGGGCACATGGTTCCAGGGCTGGGGGCACATGGTTCCAGGGCTGGGGGCACATGGTTCCAGGGCTGGGGGCACCTGGTTCCAGGGCTGGGGGCACATGGTTCCAGGGCTGGGGGCACCTGGTTCCAGGGCTGGGGGCACATGGTTCCAGGGCTGGGGGCACATGGTTCCAGGGCTGGGGGCACATGGTTCCAGGGCTGGGGGCACATGGTTCCAGGGCTGGGGGCACCTGGTTCCAGGGCTGGGGGCACCTCCATCATGAGGATGTGTCTGTTTTCCATGGAGAAAAGAAAACTAAGAGAAAACTTGATAAATTCAAAATCACAAGAGGTCGGCACAGAATGGATGGGGGTAACTGTTCCATCTCTGAAAAGGTGGAGAATGAGAGGGTGCAGATTTGAAACAATTGGCAAAAGCCGTATGAGGAAATGTATTTCTACACAGAGTGGTTTCTGACTGGAAATGCACTGCCCAAGAGAGTGGTGGAAGCTGGTTCAATCGAAGCATTCAATCGGGAATCGGACTGTTGTGTAAAAAAGAAGATTATGCAGTGTTATGTCGGGAATGACACTAGGTGAATTGCTCATTTGTGGAGCTGGCACAGATATGATTTGAATGGCCTCCTGCTCTGTAACGATTCTGTCAATAGCTGAACCAGCGCAAGTGTTTTTACCCAGTTATCTCACAGCCTGACTATGAAAGAGGCTTTACAATCATGCCGATTTTTGAACATGTTTTCCAAAGCTCAAGGTTGGCTTTTGTCTGCCAATGGCATTGCAGCACGGCATTGCTGATGGGGTGAGGAGAGCCAAATGAAAGGAAAGTATATCTTGTTGCAGTGTCTCACCTGGCACAGGGAAGGTCAAGGGGCGATTTAACAGAAATGTTCAAAATCATAAAGGGCTTTGATTAAATAAATAACTGTATCCAGCTGCAGAGGGTTCAGGAGGAGGGCAAAAAAGCCGTAGGTGAAACGAGAAATTTTAAATGCAGGGGAATCAGACTATTTGTATAGCTCGATCAAGAGAGCCATAATGCGCTTCCTTCTGTTCTGTAAGATTTGATCATTCCATACTTGTTTATCAATGAGCACACAAAATAAATTTAAAATAATTTTACTTTTTCTCCCCCACTTATTTTGCTCGTTCTAGTTATCTTTCTCTTCATTGAACTTAGGGAAGAACATCCTAATTGCCTCCTCTAAAAATGCAAACCATTACTCCTGCCTCCATCCATATCTGTGGCTGCTCACTCAGCCGGAATCCCAGAATGTTACAGCCACTGACGTCTGTTCCGGTGGCCTTCTCCACATGTCCAGGGCAACAATTAATCCCTCAACCAACCTCACTAAAATCGATGATGTAATCATTATCTGATTTCCAGCTGCCAGGTGTGTTACAATAGTCACTATACTTTAGATGCCCTTGTCGTGTTATTCACCCTGGGGTAACACGGACTGCAACTGGATGCAGTTGTACTGTAAAGTAGACACCAAACTTAGACATTAGTTCAATAGGTTTTATTAAGCTTCTGGAGCAGTGCACACAGCTTGCTGTGGGTTGACACTCTACTAATCTAAGTGTGCTAACTATAACTAACTAGGCCAGACTATCTCTGAGCCACGTGTAGAAGGTGCTAACTGATATATACACCCTGACTGTCACTACAGTTGTCACCAGTGGAACGAGGCCAACAACACTGGAAGGGTGGTCCCAGCAACACCCACACGCTGATCCTGGCCCAGCAGAAACACATTCTATCCCAACACCAGAATGCTGCTCCCAATCCTGCGGTGATACCTGCAGCTCAGCAGGGCCACCAGGACAGTCTGAGAACCGTAACTGATTCCAGTCCACCATTCACCATATTGAGGAAGGAATTTCCTATTTGCAAGCTAAATTAAACAAGAGAAACTTGATACCTGTGTGCTCGCTCGATGGCCACCTGATATCATCAGCAACAGTTATTGCTACCCTGGTATCATTTTAGAAAAGTGAAACGTAGCCGGGTACTCTATCATTCCTTGTCTGTCAAGCCAAAGTAGAGTGAGAGGTGCACAGCATTCAGGGGTATTCTGAGTGTACACACAATAGGTTCTGCCTGCACTCAGTAAATTGTAAATGAATTTATGAAGACTGGTGAAAAGTCATATTAATTGTTAGAAAAATGACAGAGGAGCTTTTCAACCCTGAACTGTAAGGAGATCTAAGTGCTCCACTGCTGATAGTGAGGGAGGCGAGTATGAGTGCACAGAGCAATGTTAATTATTAACCAACTCAATGGTGCTGTCTGGCACACAACACTGACAGCTGCTCAGCACTTGTTGTATTTAATCCCCTTGAACTTGTCTCTGCAAACGCCAAAGAAAACAGTTTTCGTACATAAAAAGACAAATGTTTCGATCAACTTCCCATCAATGGGTTTTTTAAAACTTAAATGGTAAACCCTCCTATTTTGTGGGAAATATATTTATTGTTGGTGCTTTTGTGATGTAAAGGTCACACTGTTAAACCACGTCACTAAATTGAGAGCTAGGAGGTAGAACCGTAGAAAAGTTACAGCACAGAAGGTGGCCATTTGGTAGAAGGTGGCCATTTTTTGCCAGCCCGAGGACATGCAGGAGTAGGGAAGCACTTGAGCATTTCATAGGGCATAAATGCATTTAAGAGAACGTTCGATAAGCACGAGGCAAGAGTGGATTGGAAGGATATGTCGATGGGGTTAAATGAAGAGTGATTTGAGGAGGCTCATCTGGACCAGCTGGGCCTCTTTCAGTGCTGTACAATTTTTATCTGACTCTTAAGTATCTCTGTCTTAATAAATGCTCAAGACTGTTGGGGCATTTCATTGTGGCAGCTGCTTCCAGAGAACAGTAACATAGGAGACGTCCTCAATATGCCAATTAGCACATTGATGCTGAGCATGCAAGACTTTTATTTATAGCTGAGATAGGTGTAGTCACCTCTCAGATTCTCATTCCCATCATCTCATATACATATTGCACTGTGTATATTGCCTGTTGTATTGATATCCAATAAATTGGTGTAAAGACCTCCATATGTTCTTGTCCTTCAGTTTGGTCCTCGGAGCAAAGTCGTTGTTGACCATTGTTGTGGTTAGTAGTTTGTCGAAGTTGGCTGCTCATTGAGTGTTCTGGGTGCTCTGGAAACTATTTTCTGTCTGAAAGCATAAATGATCTTCCAAAGGTGTTGCATAGGAACACAAATAAGACCCATTCAACAAAATCTTCTACTTTACTTTCACCTTCCCACATTATTCTCAAATCCCTGAATTCTCTTGGTACTCAATATCTTTCGACCTCTGTCTTGAATTTGCTCAGTGACTGAATATCCAAAGGCCTCTGGTCTACAGAGTTCCGAAGATTCACAATTCTTCGAGGAAAGAAATTTCTCCTCATTGCAGTCCAAAATGACCAATTCATTATTCTGAGGCTGCGGCTCCGCGTTCCATATTCCCAGCAAATATTTTCTTTCAGCGTCTACCCTGTCAAGCCCCTGAAGAATTTTTATGTTTCAAATCGATCATCTCTCATTTACTGAACTCTACAAACTATAGGCCTGGTCTACTCAATATCTCCTTCTTAGACAACCCCTTATCCCAGGAGTTAATCTTGTGAACCATTGCTGCACTCCCTCCAGGGCAAGTGTGTGCTTTTAGGTAAGGAAACCAAAACTGCAGTGATTTTGCCTCACCAATGGCTTGCATAATTATACCAAGACTTCTCGGTGGTTATACTCCAATCCCTTTGTAACAAAAGCGAACCATTTGTCTCCCTCATTGCTTGATGTACCTGCATGGCAACGATCTGTGATCCGTGCACAAGGACACCCAGCTTCCTATTAATGCAGACATTTCTCAGTCCTTCAAAAAATGTTCTGCTTTTTATTTATTCTGACCAAAGTGGATGACTTCTAACTTCACCACATTGCGTTCCATCTGCCATGTTCTTACCCACTCACCCAATCCGTCTCTCCTTTGCAGCCTCTTTGCCTCCTCCTCCATATCCTCACCACTTAATTTCGCACCTAACTTTGTGCCAAAGGACTTCTTGATGTGATGGTGCAATAATTGGATGCGGCAATAATTGGGGTGGCACGGTAACACAGTGACTAGCGCTGTAGCTTCACAGCGCCGGGGTCCCTGGTTCGATTCCCGGCTTGGTTCACTGTCACATTCTCCCTGTGTCTGCGTGGGTGTCCTCCGGGTATTCCGGTTTCCTCCCACAGTCTGAAGATTTGCAGGTTAGGTGGATTGGCCATTCTAAATTGCCCTTAATGTTCAAAATGGCTAGATGGGGTTACTGGGTTACGGGGATAGGGTGGAGGTGTGGGTTTAAGTGGGGTGGTCTTTCCAAGGGCTAGCGTGGGCTTGATGAGTTGAATGGCCTTCTGCACTGTAAATTCTATGAAGGCCTGAGTTCTTCTTGGAGGGAAAAGGTTATTAAGTTATTGTGGAAATGGTAGGCCACATCAAAGGTATTACATGTGACAGAAACGCAAATAAAAGGTAAGTGTATATTCAACAGATTACTGCAGGCCGAGCATTCTAAACTATGCCAGGCAAAATAACGTGGAAAGAGAGATGCCAATTCCAATCATTGATGAATGAATCACTGACCTTAGCTATTCCATCCAGGCTATCAAAGCTAACTTGTTCCAACATAAGCAAGCAATGAATCGAAATTCCTCTGTCCCTTCACTAAGTAAGTGGTGTTCACAGCTTGGTGTTTGCAAAAGAAAGATTTTGCCGAGGCGGGAATGGAGGAGGAGTCGGAGAATCCAACGGGAGTCCCTAAACAATTTTTACACCGCCGAGATTTCCCGTTGAGATTGCCGCTGCACCCCAGCAATGGTGTAATGGGATTCCTGTCAGGAAAGGTCGGGAACGCAATTAGCATACATTAACTTAGCAGGCTTCCACCCCAGCCCCCAGAGAGGGTTTACAATAGGTTTTGTAAAACGGGGAATCTGTGAACAGAACCCAGTGGGGCACATAGGTAAGTATGCCCCCAATGGAGGGATGGCCATGCCCAGCCACTGCCAGTGGCATTGCCAGGGGGTGGACTTACATGGAGAGGTTTGGGGGGGGTGCGAGGAGCAGTTTGGAGTGGGGTCCCCGTGTCTGTGGAGGGATTCCTTTTTTTAATTTAAAATTTTTTTAGATCGAGATAGCCTTTAAAAATCACTTCTTGGTTGTTGGTAGCTGAGGTTGTTGATAGCCTGCCCCATCAACCAGACATTGTGAGACCCGCTTCAACTTTGTTCGATCAATGTTTAAAAATATGACGGGGGAAACTGGGCGAGGCACTTGGCAGCTGCCCTCTGCTTTTTCCGGCAAAGACAACACTTTGAATAAAAATCAAAAAATTCCGCCCTTTGTCTCGTTCTCTGCACATCATTGAAACATATTTCCTCGCAGCCTGTGGCATATGTTGTTCTGCCACCTCTATATTGGCAGGGTGGGGAGTTAACCCTACGATGCAAAGGGAGTACCTCCTGGTTAATGACAGATATTTCTTTGTCTGTAAAGTACACTTTTCTAGTTTAGTTTTCTTTTTTTTTTTTTTTATAAATGTTTTATTGAAAATTTTTTCCCAAACAACAATTTTTCCCCTCTTACAAAGCAAACGCAACAATAACAATACAGAAATTTTAAACAATACACAAGTAACAAAACCCCTTTATCTTTGACCTAAACTAAACCCCCCCTCCCCCCCCCCCCCCCCCCCCCCTCCCCCTGGGTTGCTGCTGCTGGTCATCTGTCTTCCCTCTAACGTTCCCCTAGGTAGTCGAGAAATGGCTGCCACCGCCTGGTGAACCCTTGAGCCGATCCTCTCAGGGCAAACTTTATCTGCTCCAGTTTAATGAACCCCGCCATATCATTTACCCAGGCCTCCAGTCCGGGGGGTTTCGCCTCCTTCCACATGAGTAGGATCCTGCGCCGGGCTACTAGGGACGCAAAGGCCACAACGTCGGCCTCTTTCGCCTCCTGCACTCCCGACTCTTCCGCAACTCCAAATAGAGCTAACCCCCAGCCTGGTTTGACCCGGGCCCTCACCACCCGCGAAATCACTCCCGTCACTCCCTTCCAATACCCTTCCAGTGCCGGGCATGCCCAAAACATATGTGCGTGGTTTGCCGGGCTCCCGCCACACCTCCCACATTTGTCCTCCACTCCAAAGAACCTGCTCAATCTTGCTCCCGTTATGTGTGCTCTATGTAGCACCTTAAATTGAATCAGGCTAAGCCTGGCGCATGAGGAAGAGGAATTTACCCTGCTTAGGGCATCAGCCCACATACCCTCCTCTATCTCCTCCCCTAGTTCTTCTTCCCACTTTCCTTTTAGTTCGCCCACCGACTCCTCCCCCTCTTCCCTCATCTCTCGGTAAATCTCTGACACCTTGCCCTCTCCGACCCACACCCCTGAAAGCACCCTGTCCTGTATCCCCTGTGTCGGGAGCAATGGAAATTCCCTCACCTGTTGTCTAGTAAATGCCCTCACCTGCATATATCTCAAGAAATTTCCCCGGGGCAACTTATACTTTTCCTCCAATGCTCCCAAGCTCGCAAAAGTCCCATCTATAAATAAATCTCCCACCCTCCTAATTCCCAACTGGAACCAGCTCTGAAATCCTCCATCCATTCTTCCTGGGGCGAACCTATGGTTGTTCCTGATTGGGGACCCCACCAGGGTTCCCCGCACCCCTCTCTGTCGCCTCCACTGTCCCCAGATATTCAATGTTGCCGCCACCCCCGGGTTCGTGGTAAACTTTTTAGGTGAGATCGGTAGCGGCGCCGTCACCAGCGCCTCTAAACTCGTCCCTTTACAGGACTTTCTCTCCAGTCTTTCCCACGCCGCTCCCTCACCCTCCATCATCCATTTACGTATCATTGCCACATTGGCGGCCCAATAGTAATCGCCCAAGTTCGGTAGTGCCAATCCTCCTCTGTCCCTACTACGCTGAAGGAACCCCCTCCTTACTCTCGGAACTTTCCCTGCCCACACGAAGCTCGTGATGCTCCTGTCTATTTTATTAAAAAGGTCTTAGTGATTAGTATAGGGAGACATTGAAATACAAATAAGAACCTCGGGAGGACCATCATCTTAATTGCTTGCACCCTGCCCGCCAGCGATAGAGGCTGCATGTCCCACCTCTTGAAGTCCTCCTCCATTTGTTCTACCAACCGTGTCAGATTAAGTCTGTGCAAGGTTCCCCAGCTCCTAGCGATCTGAATCCCCAGGTATCGGAAGTTTCTTTCCACTTTCCTTAGAGGCAAGCCTTCTATCTCTCTACTCTGGTCCCCTGGATGTATCACAAATAATTCACTCTTCCCCATGTTTAGCCTGTACCCCGAGAAATCCCCGAACCCCCTCAAAATTCGCATAACCTCTATCATTCCCCCCGCTGGGTCCGACACGTATAACAATAGGTCATCCGCATATAACGAGACTCGGTGTTCTTCTCCCCCTCTAATCACCCCTCTCCATTTCCTGGAGTCTCTCAACGCCATGGCCAGAGGTTCAATTGCCAACGCGAACAACAATGGAGACAGCGGGCATCCCTGTCTTGTTCCCCTATATAGTCGGAAATACTCCGATCTATGTCGACCTGTAACTACGCTTGCCGTTGGAGCCCCATAAAGAAGTCTAACCCAGCTAATAAACCCGTTCCCAAACCCAAACCTCCTTAACACTTCCCATAAATACTCCCACTCCACCCTATCAAATGCCTTCTCTGCGTCCATTGCCGCCACTATCTCTGCCTCCCCCTCCACTGGGGGCATCATTATCACCCCTAATAGTCGTCGCACGTTAACATTCAGTTGTCTCCCTTTTACGAACCCTGTCTGGTCTTCGTGCACCACCCCCGGGACACAGTCCTCTATCCTCGATGCCAGTACCTTTGCCAACAATTTGGCGTCCACGTTCAACAATGAAATGGGTCTATAGGACCCGCACTGCAACGGATCTTTATCCCTCTTCAAAATTAACGATATCGTCGCCTCCGACATCGTCGGGGGTAGAGTCCCCCCTTTCCTGGCCTCATTGAACGTCCTCACCATCAACGGGGCCAACAAGTCCACATATTTTCTGTAATACTCCACCGGGAACCCGTCTGGTCCTGGGGCCTTCCCTGCTTGCATGCTTCCCAGTCCCTTAATAACCTCGTCCACCCCAATCGGTGCCCCCAGGCCTACCACCCCCCGCTCCTCCACTTTCGGGAACCTCAATTGGTCCAGGAACTGCCGCATCCCCTCCTCTCCCTCTGGGGGTTGAGACCTATACAGTTCCTCATAGAAGGTCTTGAACACCTCATTTATCTTTCCTGCCCTTCGCACCGTGTCTCCCCTTTCGTCTCTAATTCCTCCTATTTCCCTCGCTGCTGCCCTCTTTCGCAATTGATGAGCCAACAGGCGACTCGCCTTTTCCCCATATTCATACCTCCTCCCCTGTGCCTTCCTCCACAGTACCTCCGCCTTTCTGGTGGTCAGAAGGTCAAATTCCGTCTGGAGTCGTCTCCTCTCCCTGTACAATTCCTCCTCCGGGGTCTCTGCAAATTCCCTATCCACCCTTAAAATCTCCCCCAGTAATCTTTCCCTTTCCTTGGCCTCTGTTTTCCTTTTGTGGGCCCCAATGGAGATCAGCTCTCCTCTGACCACCGCTTTTAGTGCTTCCCATACCACTCCCACAGGGACCTCGCCGTCGTCATTGACCTCCAGGTATCTCTCAATACACCCCCGCACTCTTGCACACACTCCCTCATCCGCCATCAGTCCCACATCTAATCGCCAGAGTGTTCTCTGCTCCCTTTCCTCTCCTAATTCCAGGTCCACCCAATGTGGGGCATGATCCGAAACCGCTATGGCTGAGTACTCAGCTTCTTCCACCCTAGAGATCAACGACCTTCCCAAAACAAAAAAATCTATCCGGGAGTACACTTTATGGACATGGGAGAAGAAGGAATACTCCCTAGCCCTAGGTCTAAGAAATCGCCATGGATCCACTCCCCCCATTTGGTCCATAAACCCCTTAAGTACCTTGGCCGCTGCCGGCCTTCTTCCGGTCCTTGAGCTGGATCTATCTAGCCCCGGGTCCAGCACCGTATTAAAGTCCCCTCCTAAAATCAAGTTTCCTACCTCCAGGTCCGGTATACGCCCCAGCATCCGTCTCATAAATCCCGCATCGTCCCAGTTTGGGGCATACACGTTAACCAACACGACCTCCATTCCCTCCAGCCTGCCACTCACCATTACATATCTACCTCCGCTATCTGCTACGATGTTCTTTGCTTCAAATGCGACCTGTTTCCCCACCAAAATGGCCACCCCTCTATTCTTTGCGTCCAGTCCTGAGTGGAACACCTGTCCCACCCATCCTTTCCTTAGCCTAACTTGGTCCGCCACCTTTAGGTGCGTCTCTTGGAGCATAACCACGTCTGCCCTTAGTCCTTTCAAATGCGCGAGCACTCGGGCCCTTTTTATCGGTCCGTTCAGGCCTCTCACGTTCCACGTGATCAGCCTCACTAGGGGGCTACCTGCCCCCCTCCCGTGTCGACTAGCCATTACCTTCTCTAGGCCAGTCCCATATCCCGCCTCCACGCTCCCGCTCGCTCCCCCAGCGTCGCACACCATCCCCGCCCACCCACTCTTTAGCCATTTCCTTTTGGATTTCCGCAGCAGCAACCCAGTTGTCCCCCCCCCCTTCTCCCTCCCTCCTCCCCTCCCCGCTAGATCTCTTTCTAGCTTGATTGCTCCCCCCATATTACTTCCGTAAGTCAGCTGACTTCAACTGACCCCGGCTACTCCTGCTCACTCCTCGACCCCCCCCATGTGGGGAACTCCCATCCGCCTTGCGCCTGTCTTCCCGCCTTATTCTTTCTGGTGCGGGAACATCCCTTTACCTGACCCGCCTCTTATGGCGCAGCTCCCTTTCCCCTCCCCCTCCCCTTCCCCATTCTCCAACTATGTCCCGTCTTTCCCCCCTCACCGGCGCCCACATTTCCCCAATGTCTCCCCCCTTCCCTGTTTACTTCTCAATTAACTTCCACCGTAACATTAACAATAACATTTCCTGCAGCATCAGTCCCTCAGTTCCGATCCAATTTCTCTTCTTTGATGAAGGTCCATGCTTCCTCCGCCGTCTCGAAATAATGGTGTCTCTCCTGATACGTGACCCATAGTCTTGCCGGCTGCAGCATCCCGAACTTCACCTTCCTTTTATGCAACACCTCTTTGGCTCGGTTGAAGCTCGCCCTCCTTCTCGCCACCTCCGCACTCCAATCCTGGTATACCCGTACCACTGCATTCTCCCATCTGCTACTCCGCACCTTTTTAGCCCATCTCAGGACCTCTTCTCTATCCTTAAGGCGGTAAAATCGCACGATTATCGCCCTGGGTGGTTCTCCCGCTTTTGGTCTTCTCGCCGGAATCCGATTTGCCCACTCCACCTCCAAGGGGCCCGTAGGGGCCTCAGCACCCATCAGTGAGCTCAGCATCGTACTTGCGTACGCTCCACAGTCCACTCCTTCCACACCCTCAGGGAGACCCAGTATCCGAAGGTTCTTCCTTCGCGCTCCATTTTCTAGGGCTTCGATCCTTTCAGTACACTTTTTATGAAGTGCCTCGTGCGTCTGTGTCTTAACCGCCAGGCCCAGGATCTCGTCCTCAATATCTGTCACCTTCTGCTCCACCACACGGAGCTCTGTCTCCTGGGTCTTTAATGTCTCCTTGAGCCCCTCAATTGCCTGTAGCAACGGGGTCAGCACCTCCCTCTTCAGCAGCTCCACGCACCGTCTCACAATTTCATGCTCAGGCCCCCATGTCGCCTGCGCTTTCTCCGCCGCCATCTTGTACTTCTCTCTTTCTGACCCTTTGGTCGACGATTCCTCGCGCTGCAGCCGCCGCCGCCGGTTTTTTCCTCCTTCGTTTGGGGGGGACTCCCTTCTCACACGCCCCACACCGGGTTGCGTCGTCGAAAAATTCCCCGTTGAGGCTCTTAAAAGAGCCCGAAGGTCCGTCGGAGCTGGAGCCGCCGAAGCGTGCGGCTAGCTAGGCATCACCGCAACCGGAAGTCCCTTCAGTGGCCTTGATGAGGTCTTTTCACAGTTGTTCCTTCTGCTGCTAGAATTCACCTTTGATACAGGCCCTCAGGTCAGCTTGCAGCTTTAAGCTTGCCCTTCCCCCGCCTGCATGCTGGAAGAGGCCCTGTTTATCCTGTAGTTGCAGCCAAATCTTTCACTGTTTCTGCGTGTGTCTGGCAACCAAGAGACATACCCTTCCTGGGGGACACTGTCGGGGGAATATTGCCGCCTTCTTCCCACACCGGGAAATGTCAAACAAATGCCGTGGGGGCCCTGTAAAAGAGCCCAAAAGTCCGTTCCAAGCAGGAGCTGCCGAATATGCGACCTAGCTCTGCATAGCCGCACCCGGAAGAGCCTAGTTTAGTTTTCTAAATGATTTGCCGATCAGAGAGATCTTTTTTGAATTTTTTGAGGGATCATTGTTGAATTTCTATCAGGGCTGAACCCAGGAACAAATAGCTTACTTCCCAGTAGGTATCACACTGCCTACTGAATTCTGCTATGTTCCTGCACGTAGAGATGTGTGACTTGAATAGAATTTGCTCCATTATGGCTATGGTGGCTCGAGTAACACTCTGGAGGATTCCAGTAGTAACAAAGAGTTTATTAACCAAAGGCAAAGATAACTGCACAGATACAGAACACGCAAGGATGGCTCTTGTCTCTTCGGCTCACGTGCCAACACTGCCTGGGCCCCTGCTCCCAAGGCACCATGCTGACTCAATATAGGCTGGGGATGTGCGCTCCCTTGCCGTTGGTCCCGAGCCAGTCATGTGGGCCATCAGGCCCGCCCCCTTAAGTCCCTTATTACATTTTACATAATAATTATGTACAGTTCTATATATATGGGAAAAAAAACATCAGGGGAGAAAGAGTTCAAAGAGTCAGTCAGCCCGGGGACCTTAGAGTCCTTCTGGAACTCCATGATCCTCCCACAGGTTCGACATCCTTCGAGGTAGTCATGTTGTCAACAGCCGATGACCGTTCAGAAGACACTGTCTCCTCTGCATTGTGTAAAATGTAATAAGGGACTCATTGGCTTCCAATGAAACGGGTGGCAGGATTGATTCCGGAGTCCTCAGCTCCCTCTGTTCAGGAACATTCACAGGAGTGTCGACAGCACCAGTGGGACTCGTGTGCTCTGAAATGGGTGTCGTTATGAGCAAAAACTGGGTCCCCCACCCAGAATTACCTGTCGCCCTCTGCATAGCCTGTTACTTTTCTGGGAGACCTGACGTGCCTCCACCCTCCCTGCCAAGTTGGGAAACACCAAATCTAAATAAATTCTGAGATGAGGGCCCATCGGTAACCCGACAGGCGTGATCCCTGTAGTGGCGGGCGGTCACAGAAAATTTGCAAGCCATTGGTGCAGGGTGGTATGGGCTGTTCTGGTGTGGCATATGCCATTAGCATGACCGAAAGTCTGGAAGTTGTCCCTCGTAAAAAGGAGTGTGGTTATCAGATACAGTGGAATCCAGCAGTCCATGTATAATGAACACTCAGCATAAGGCATCCAACGTGATTGCCGAGGTCATGGTCCCCATCTCCTGTATCAACAGCCACTTGGGCATCCACCATAACTAAAAACATCTTGCCCAAGCAAAGGCATGCCAAGTCAACGTGGTCCCTGGTCCAAGACTGGCAGATGGAGGCAGGGATTTCTCAGGGGTGACATCGTTGTACCATTTCTTTGGTGGCTTTATCAATGCCTGCCCACCATATATAGCTGCCGCCAGCCTCTTCATCTTTGTTTGCCTTGGGCATGATGCTGCTGTAATATAGGTCCCCTGGCTAGTGGTGGAATGATGACTCGCGAGCCCCACATGATCACACCATCTTGGCTGGTAAAATAGTGTCTCAAGTGCTCGGATTTCTCATAGTGCCACCCAATCTGTACCATCCGCTTGACTTTCGACAATATCGGATTCCTCTGGCTCCAGTTACCAATATGGCCAGCTGACACTAGCAAGCTGTCTTAGAAGTGTAAGGTCGTATGATCTCCTGGGGTAATGGCATGGTTTTTGGTAGGGGTAGTCGGTTCAATGCATCTGCATTGGTAATCCGTGTGTCTGGTCTGTGCTGGAAGGCATAATTATCAGCCGGCAGCAGCAAAGCCCAATATTGCATCCTTGCCGAGGCTATTGGTGGTATTGGTTTGTACTTGCTTAAGAGGCCCAGTAGCGACTTATGGTCAGTGATAATGATGACCCGTGTCCATACACGTATTGGTGGAATTTCTTCGCACCATATATGACTGCTAAACCTTTTTTCTCGATTTGAGCATAGTTTCGCTCCACTACTGAAAGGGTTCTCGAGGCAAAGGCGATTGGTCACTCCAAACCATCTCCCATCTTGCGGGATAGTACTGCTCCTATACTGAAAGGGGATGCATTATATGTGAGACTAATCGATTTTCCAGGGTTGAAGTGAACTAAATGTGAGGATTGTAAGATTTGCTTCACTGAGTGGTAAGCTTCCTCTTATGGCCCTTTCCATTGCCGCCGTTGATGTTTCTTTAGTAGCTGGTGTAATGGTTGTGGCTAAATTCGGAATGAACCATCCATAATAATTTACCATGTCGAGGAAGGATTTGAGCTGAGCTGCATTCTTGGGTGCTGGAACTTCTGGGACTCTTTGTCCAATTCTAATTGCAGGTATTCACTAATTTAGAGTACATAAGGCCCTCGACAGCTTGGTGTAGATGTCTTTGATCCTGGGGATTGGGTACCTGTCCACTTAGGCAGCCTAATTGATAGTTAACTTGTCGCCCCCACAGATCCTTTTGGAATGATGTGGCTTGAGGACAGGAACTATGGGGGCTGCCCACTCGGAGAACTGAACAGGTCTGATTATGCCCAGTTTTTCTAATCTCTTAAACTCAGCTTTAACCTTCTCATGCAAAGCACAGGGAACTAGTCTGGCTCTAAAACAGGCTCTAAAAAAAAACTTGGATGTCGAATCTGGATTGACATGAATTTTGGCCCCGAAGTTTTTAATCTGGCCTAGTTCCCTGTAAAAAGTCCTTGCATCTTCTTCGGACATCTTGAAGGACAGCGTTGGAAATTAAAAAGATTTCCAGCCAATTGAGCTTGATTTACTATGACCAGTCCCTTCCCATTAGGCTGTGTCTGTGCCCTTTCATTACAACCAGGGACAGATAGACCTCTTGCCCTTTATAAGCCACTGCTGTATTGGTGGTCCCAAGAATTTTGAAGATTTTCTCAGTATAAATTGAGAACTTGGCTGTAGTGCTGCAGAAATTTAAAGTTTGAGCTCTGTTGCGAATATACATAAGTCTGCTCCCCCATAACTATCACTGAGGCCCCGGTGTCGACTTCCACTTTCAATGGTTTACTGTTCACACTTAGGATAATTTCAATTGCGGCCATCTTGTTTAACTGGACCGTATTCAACGGTACATTGCATGCTCCTCCTCAGAGCTTCTCTCTACTTTGTTCAGTGGTGCTGTGGACTGCTGCTATTGTTTTTTTGTGCACTGGTGCGCTTTGCTTTGAATATGGCCCCTATGATTGGATTGGATTAGCAGGTTTATTGTCACGTGTACTGAGGTACAGTGAAAAGTATTTTTCTGCGAGCCGCTCAAACAGATCATTTAGTACATGAAAAGAAAATACGTAAAAGGGCAACACAAGGTACACAATGTAAATACATAGACAGCGGCATCGGGTGAAGCATACAGGAGTGTAGTATTAATCAGATCAGTCCATAGGAGGGTTGTTTAGGAGTCTGGGAGCAGCGGGGAAGAGGCTGTTTTTGAATCTGTTAGTGCGTGTTCTCAGACTTTTGTACCTCCTGCCCGATGGAAGAAGTTGGAAGAGTGAGTAAGCCGTGTGGGAGGGGTCTTTGATTATGCTGCCCGCTTTCCTAAGGCAGCAGGAAGTGTTGATAGAGTCAATGGATGGGAGGCGGGTTTGTGTGATGGACTCTCTAAAGTTTCTTGCGGTCTTGGGCCGATCAATTGCCATACCAGGCTGTGATGCAGCCAGATAGGATGCTATCTATGGTGCACCTGTAAAAATTGGTAAGAGTCAATGTGGGTATGCCGAATTTCCTTAGTTTCCTGAGGAAGTATAGGCGCTGTTGTGCCTTCTTGGTCGTTGCATCGGAAACGTGCAAATTCTCAACAGTGACATGTCTCCAGGGGATGGTCACCCCCCCCCCCCCCCCCCCCACCCCACAACGATAGAAGTCCACCTCTATCCAAGGTTGATCTGTTCTTTTCCTGGGTCCTTTGACTCCGATCCGGACCCGAGGACTGTGTCTATCCTCTGCTGTGCCCGTTGATCCTGCTGCACACCTCGCAGTCTTACTGCCCCATAATTGATTGACTTCCCCTTCAGCCAGGCTTTGGAGCTCAGTGGCACCTTTTTTTGGCTCATTCCACTGCCTGAGCTATCTCAATCTCTTTCTCCGACATTATGGATGTTTCAGCCAATGGTTTCTTTTGGGCACTAATATTATGGATTCCACAAACCAAAGAATCATGCAGCATATCACGAAGCACAGTCCCAAACTCGCAATACTCAGTGAACTAACGAAGCCTGGCTGTGAAGGCTGAGATGGACTCTTCAGGGTCCCTGACTGCAGAGTTGAATTTATAACGTTGGAGGATAATCGAGGGCATTGGGTCAAAATATTCTTTGACCAGCTTGGTGATCTGATCAAAGTTTTTGAGTCGGCTACTTCCTGGGGACGTGATGTTCCCAATTAGGTTATGAGTTTGGGGCCCATAAACTGTCAGAAGTATCACAGTCTGCTTGTCTTCCCCTTTGATCTTGTTTGTGGTGAAGACATAGCATAGCCGTTCGATGTACTGGCTCCAATCCTGAGCCCCGTGGTCAAACTGACCTAGTTAACCGATTAATAGGAATTTTCACTCATGTTTTGATGGTTCCTGACGCTTGATGGAACTTCATCCTTGCCAATTGCTCCTGCCTTCCCTCTCGAATTACCAAGTACTCAGGCTGCAATAGTCCCTTTTACCTCGTCACCAATGCGGTTGCTCGAAAATCACTCTGAAGGTTTCCACTAGTAACAAAGAGGTTTATTAACCAAAGGCTGGTAAGCGTACAGATACAGAACACACTAGGATGGGACTTGTCATTTTGGCTCTGGGATACACACTGAATAGGCCCCTGCTCCCGGGGATCGGCAGTGACTCACTATTGTCCAGGGTTCGCCCGCTTCTGAGCGATTGGCCCTGAGCCGGTCACGTGGGCTGCCATGCCTGCCCCTTTAAAGGGGTCACGCTACCACAATGGCCAATAATAAACAACGCCTAGAGATTCACCTCAGCCTGCCTTCAGATTTTACCTGTGCACCGTACGAAATAAAAAGGAATGCTGCTCTTTTTTTCAAGAACTAAACGTTGTACTAAGGAACCCTCAATAACACCATACCAGCTCCAGAATAATATTATTAGAAGCTGTTGGACAGGATGGAATCCATTCCCCAGATAGTTGTGTATAGATAGGTTCAATTCCACTTGGAGATAAAAACGCTGTTGACCCCAGCCTCAATACTCCCATTTCTCCCCAACATGTGTGTTTAATGCTAACAATTTTCGTCCTCCGAGGCAGTTACCTGGATATATGATGTGCATGTGGCATCAGACATGGACGTGGTAAAGGCTGAAGAGGAACCTTGCAGAAGTAATCATTGACTTACAGCAGCTTTCAGAGATTGATCACATTTAACACTTGCCATATCTCAGCCACCTGAGCAGAAGCAATCTTGATTTTCTTTTCATACCCCGGCCTGCGATGGTCTGAAAGTGCGCAATTTTGTTTTAATGCTTTCAGTATTATAGCTGTTGCCAGACCCATTGTCGTGTTGGTGCCAATAATTTTCAGATACCCTATAATTGAGAAGACCAGCCTCTCTCTTCAGCCTCTATTCAGAAGCTCCCTCTACACCTCACTGTTCTTTTTAAATTATTGTTTTGAGTGCTGATTGTGTCTTGCCTAAGTGGTTTAATTTGATTACCGACTGCAGCTTGTGGATTATTCAGTCTGCTTCCTGGCACTTGCAGCAAAACTATAATTAGACCATTGCGCTTTATTGTGTTGTTTCAGTTTGCACCTGGCATTGTTTATATCGAAAAGTCATGGGTTCAAGTTCTACAAATCTCGACACTGTCGGAGGTGCTATATTTTTGGAGGGGCTGTTAGACTGAGGCACTAGCTGACCTCTCAGTTGGAACAGTCTGTGGCATCATTTGCAGAAGGGTCGGGCAATTTTTCTTGTGTCGAGCTAATATTTTTCTCTCGAACCAGCATCACAAAAACAAATTATCTCATTGTTTTCTGTGTGTTCTTACTCTGCAATTCAGCTGCTGTGTATTGAAAAAAATATTTAATTGGCGATAAGGTGCTCTGAGATATTGAAAGATACCAGATAAACACAAATCCAGATAAACATGAATCCGTCCCCTTTGGGATATTAAGAAGTTCACCTATACAGGTGAACTAAGAGTGCTCAAAATAGACAAAACACATATCCAGGAGTACATTCTATCTACCTTGTATTAGAAATCAGTCTTGAGTTGTTACTTCAAGTGTGGTACTCTGTTACAGGTACAAGAGCTCCACAAGCAATGAACTAATACATTTGATATGGTTCTTCTGAACCATCATATTGGTGTGATTTTGAGCCTGCATTAGCCATCAGTGTGAACGGCGAAAAGGTCCCTAAATCCCGCTGCCGAGACCTCGTTTTCCCGATTTTCCCTGTCCCTCCTTGGTGATGTAACGAGGTTCTCAACCAGAAAGTGGGGGGGGGGGGGGGGGGGGGGGGGGGGGAGGAAATGTATTGAAACCTCATTTCAGTGCATTTAATTAAATCTCAATATCATTAAAGGGCTTCCCAGCTACATGGTTCCTCCTCACTGAATATTCACACCTCACTGACATTACATCACGTCAGCGAGGTTTACAACGGCTGTATTAAAACAGAAATCATTTGTGGGGAACCCGCCTGGGTGCTAAGGTAAGTATAGCCTCTAGGGCGGAGAGAGAAACATTCCCGGGCAGTGACCTGCATGGGCAGTGACCAGGCTGGCAGTACCAGAGGTGGTCCCTTTGGAGAGCCCCACAGAGGAGAGGGGAGTTCTCCTTATGTGCGCTGGGGGGTAGGGGGAATAGTGTCGATGCCTGTGAGGGGATATTGGGGTGAGTGCAGCAATATGTCCGTGGGGGGGGGGGGGGGGGGGAGGGGGGGGGGAGGGGAGATTTCTCCCAATACTTGAATGGTGCGGGCGTGGTGGTGGGAAAAGAGTGAATGCTTGGGAGATGGGGAGGGGGTCTTCCGTATCTGTTAGGGGGGGGTTATTCTCAGAAGCAGATTGGTGCACCATATAAAGATGGTCCCTGATCTCTGTGGAGCTGGCCTTGCCAGCCCTATCTGGCCCCAGTGACAGTGTAAACTGCGCCCCCAGATTCTCTTGTCCACTAATGCCAGAAAATCTGGTTTGAAAACTCGGCTGTGAATCTGGAGAGACACACCCGCCGGTTTTCATCTGAACCGGACACTGGCAGGTTTTGGTTAAATTCTACGCATTATTTGACTTGCTATGAGCAATAATGCCAAAGGAGACATGCTCGTAATATTAGAAAACTCTCTTTTATATTGCATGACATATTTCTAAATTAAAATTGTTGGAGCTGCGAGCTAAGTCCACGGGTTCTGATGGACTTCATTCTCGGTCTTAAACTAGTCCGGTTGTTGATGGGTCGGTTTTAATTTTCCAAAAATGTTTAGATTCAGGAAAGATTCGATTCAGTTGGAAAATAGCGAATGTAGTTCTTTTCAAAAAGGGAGCAAGACAGAAAGCAGGAAACTATAGGCTTAATATCTGTCATGAGAAGAATGTTATTATTGGAGATGTTACAGCATGGAACTTGGAAAAAAATCAAGTAGTCAGGCAGATTCAACATAGCTTTGTGAAGGAGAAATCATGTTTAACCAAGTTAATAAAGTTGTTTGAAGGAGTCACACGTGCTGTGGATAAAGGAGAGCCTGTAGATGTACTGTACTTGGATTTCAGAAAGTATTTGATGATGGCCACATCAAAGGTTACTGCAGAAATAAAGCTTATGATATAGGGGGGTAACATATTGGTTAGAAGATTGACAAGCTAACAGGAAACTGAAGACATGAATGGGTCATTTTCTGGTTGACAAGATGTAACAAGTGGGGTGTGCCCCAGGGATCAGTGTTGGGGCTTCAACATTTTACAATTTCTATAAATGAATTGAATGAAGGGACATAAGGTAGGGTTGCTAAATTTGCTGATGACAGAAAGATAGGTAGGAAAGTAAGATGTGGAGAGAACACAAGGAGGCAACACAGGGAGATAGATACATTGACCGCAGTGGACAAAAACCTGGTAAATGGAGTATAACGTGGGAGAATGTGAAGTTGTCCATTTTGGTAGTGTTATGTTCTGCCCTCTCAGGACAAAAGAATGTGAAGTTGGAGCATGTGGATGGGTAGTAAGTTATTTATTTTGTGCTGGATACCACAATTCTTTAGATAGTCCTGAAACTCCTCAGCTTTGAATTGTGGATTGTTATCACTCTTCATTTTTTCTGGTTTCCCAAATCTGCCGAAAATCTCATCGAGCTTTTCGATGGTTTGTTCCACAGTTGTTGAATTCATTAGAACCACCTCAGGCCATTTGGAGTGGTGTGCATTTATGATACCCATGAAATTAACTTTGAAGGTCCATACGAGGGGCACAACGTGTAGACGTTGTCAAAGAAATTTAGGCCACTACCATGGATGCAGTGCAGACCACGGCGGAGCGTTCCTTACCCGTGCACGTGACTGGCAAAGCCCTGCTTTTTCCTCAATCCAGGCTCCTCAGTTTTCTGGAAACATATGGCTTTAATCTGGGACCATTCCCAGTACCTTTCCCATCGCAGGATCATTTCTGGTCTGTCGTTGGACCTGAGCTGCAACCACTGGGATGTATTCTATCTGTGAAAATAGAAGACATTTTCACCACTGGGTGGTGGCTGACCAGCGGGAAAAGGCAGATGTGACAAGGCATCAGCATTGACATGGCTCTCTGACTGATGGTATTTGATGTCATATGAATGTGCAGATAATATTAAAGACCATCGCTGAAGTCTGCATATGGCAACAGAGGAATACCTTTATGTGGACCAAAAATAACTCCTGTGGTCCATCAGCAATGAAAACTGAAGACCACAGGGGTATTGGTAAAATTTTCACACACCAAAAATAATACTTCATGCCACCTCCTCCAACTGGGCATAATTTGATTTAGCACTCGTTAAGGTACATGTTGCAAAATCTATTGGTCTTTCCTTCCCTGAATTGTGACACCCCCATCCAACTCCATACAGTGAGGCACCACAAGCAAGGTGTAATGGCAAATTTGGGTTGAAATGTACCAACACTTCTGACTTCTTTGGTGCCAATTTTGCTAATTGGTGTGCTTTTTCACACACTGGTGCCCATTGCCCTTCTTTTATCCACAACAAAGTATGTAATTTAAGCGGGGTCGTTAGAACCATAGAATTCCTACAGTACAGAAGGAGGCCATTCGGCCTATCAAGGTCTGCACGTGACCCTCTGAAAGAACACCTTACCTAGGCCCACTCCCCGCCCTGTTCCCTTGAAGCTAACCTGTACACCCCTGGACACTAAGGGGCAATTTATCATGGCCAACCCACCTAATCGACACATTTTTTGGACTGGGAGGAAACCGGAGCACCCAGAGGAAACCCACGCAGACACAGGGAGAATGTACAACCTCCACTCAGACAGTCACGCAAGGCTGGAATTGAACCCGGTCCCTGGTGCCGCGAGGCAGCAGTGCTAACCACTTTGCCACCATTAACCCTAGAAATGATCTGAACTGTTTTACATTTATTGGTGTGTGGCCTCCATCATGATAGCCTGCATCTTTTTGGGTGCCTTGTGTAAACCCTTGCTATCAAAAACATGGCCTAAATATTGCATTAATGTTTGACAGAAATCATACTTATCTTTCCTCCTCTGAAGACAACTGGCGGGATTCTCCCGTTCCTGAAACTAAGGCCGGGATTCTCCGGTATCCGGCGGAGCGGGCTGTACCGGCGCCAAAGAGTGGCGTGAACCACTCCGGCGTCGGGCCGCCTGGAAGGGGCAGAATCCTCCGCACCTTCGGGGGCTAGGCTGGCGCTGGAGTGATTGGCGCCATGACAACTGGCGCCGAAGGGCCTCTTCCGATCGGCCGGCACGAGGTGGCACATACGCAGGAGCGCCAGTATGTTCCCAGAACCGCTGGTGTGTTTCCTGTGCATGCGCAGGGTGTTTCCTCTCTGCGCCGGCCATGGCGGAGCCTTACAGAGGCCAGCGCGGAGGGAAAGAGGGCCTCCCTGGCACAGGCCTGCCCGCAGATCGGTGGGCCCCGATGCGCGGGCCAGGCCACTGTGGGGGTTCCCCTCCAGGGCTGGAACCCCCGCATCCCCCGACGACCCTGCTAACCGCCCTCAGAGCCAGGGTCCCCGCTGGTACGGACATGGTCTAATCCACAGCGGGGGGACTGGCCGAAAACGGGCGACCGCTCGGCCCATCGGGACCGGAGAATTGCCGGGGTGGGGGGGGGGGGTGCCACTGCCCCCGACTGGCGCGGCGCGATCCCCGCCCCCGCAAAAAAAACAGGCGCCGGAGGAATTCGGCAGTCGACGTCGGAGCGGCGGGGCGGGATTCACGCCTCCGCCCCCCCGCCCCCCCAGGCGATTCTCTGACCCGGCGGGGGGTCGGAGAATTCCGCCCTTAGTGTTGACGCCGGGGCAGGATTTGTGGACTTCCATGACCGCAAAACCGGCGCCCCACCTGGACCGATTCAGCGACTGTTAAAGGGCCAGCACCAGCGCCACTTGGAGCATAATCGATTCGGATGAGAAATGGTGCTGTATTCGTGACTGACACTCAGGGGGCCAACAAGCTGCAGCGGCATATACACACTTCACTCCCCACACACACCATCCCAGCCAGCAAGATGGCGCTGGAGCGCACCCTCACGGCTGATGGGTCGCCGGGGCCAAAGGGCACCTAGGGGGGTGGCCTGGGGGTGGACCCAAACAACCCATGGCCCTAAGTTCATAGTGGGCAGTCAGTGGAGTGCGCAGCTGCACGGCTGCCTTGCAAGCCACGGCAATGGTGTTCCATGCTTGTCCACCCCGACCCCACAGCCGACCTCATGGCCACCTCCCACCCCGCTACACCCCGCGACCCTGGCAGAAGCCCCCCGGCCAGCCGCACAACTGTCAGCAAACTATGCCGATGTTGGACACTCTCCATGCCCCCTCTGTCTCCCTCAGCAGCCATGGCCCCTGTTTCATGATTGTTTAAAAGCACAGTTGAACCTCGCCATCGGGATTCGGCCCACTGGAGACAGAGAATCGCGGAGGTCCTGGAGAATACCAGGTCGGGCCCGCTAATGATATGCCAATGGCTTTGCACATTCTCCCCGTATTTGCCTGAGTCTCACCCCCACAACCCAAAGATGTGCAATTGGCCACGCTAAATTGCCCCTTAATTGGAAAAAAAAGAATTGGGTAATTTAATTTATTGACGTCGCTATCGAGGCGACGGAAAATTGCGATTTGGCGTGAAATCGGCGCCGCTGCGATTTCGTCTTCAGAACCGATTCTTGATTACGACTCATGTTTCCCAATTCCGGCGCCTGCTGATGGAGAATCCCACGCAACGTGTCTGAAGGTGTTACAACGTGGCTTCTGGGTTATGTAAGTGTTCCTGTTCATCGGTACCATTGATTACTGTCCATCGGTATAACATTGTAACCCCTGCAGACCGCTTAAGACCACTTAAAATCTGGTCCATAGACCATTGAAACAAAGCGGGTGTCGGCGTTATGCCGTAGGTAATCTATTGTAGTGTAATAGGCCTTTTTGTGTTATAATGGTGACTGTGTGTTGAGATTCACTGTGACATTCATTTGCAGATAGTCCTGCGTTAGGTTAATCTTGCTGAACTTCTGACCTGCTAGGCCAGCAAACAAATCCTCAATCAACAGTTGTGGATATCGATCCGTGCATAAACCCGGTTTGAGGGTTGGTTTGAAATCTCCGCAAATACGTATAGTCCTGTCCTGCTTGATTACAGGTGCAAAGGAGGTTGCCCAGTTACTAGGGTGAGGGGTTCTAAGATTCTTGTATCCACAAGTCTCATTAGTTCAGATTCTACCTTTGGACGCATGGTGTAGGTTACTGCTCTAGCCTTGAGACTCTTAGACTGGCTACATTGTTTGATCTTAAGTGCCACCTGTTCTCCTTTCATGCACCCAAGTATAACCTCAAATACATGACTGTATTTTTCGAAGATGCTCTGTCTATCTGTTTTAGAATCAGCTAACCTGTTCATGGCTCTCCAGTTCGCCTATATCTTCTCTAGTCAAGAGCGGTCAAAGAGAAGGAGTGGCAGCTCTGCAGTTTGCGCACTTAACTCTACTTTGAATTTGATGGCACTAGAGACACTATTTCCTCACTGTCGGTCCTCAGGATGACATCTGCTGGTTTTACTGGTTGGTGTTTCTCACAATGGACCAGACTTCAGAGCAGATTAAGTGTTTTTACTCAAAGGTGGCCTTGGGAATTAGGGAGACAGCAGCACCCGTATCAGCTGTCCATTTAATTTTGGAACTACGCGAACCAATGCGATTCACCTTGAACTAAAAGTACATTTAACTTCAATTCCTCGTCAGATTGATGTGCTGTGTCTTTGTTGTTCTTATTATTTTTCTCTTCCACACTGTAAATTCTTTTGGAGGAATTCATTTTATTTTTCCCTTTAGGTTTGTTTTGTTTCTTTCTTTGGACATCCTTTTCTGGAGCAATTGATTTCCTCCGGCAAGCTCGTGCTTTGTGGTCAAATTTGCCACAATTTTTGCTTGGCTACTTTGTTCCCGCTATCAGCCTGTGACTGGCCCATTTTTGCACTGAGATGACATGTCTATTGCTGAGTAGACTTTCTTAGGGTGGAGACCATTTTATAGTTGCTCGTGCCTGCTCCGAGCAAAGTCCTTCAAAATGGTTATCTCGTTAGCAATCTTCACTGTATGGCCTCATTCCTTCGCCCACAAACCAGGCGATCTCTAATCGTATCACCCAGAGTGTAATAAAATTCACAATTCTCCACGAGGCATCCTGGGGTCGCAACTAACATGTTATATTCTCTCCTTTTAGTAGCCAGTGCAAATTTGACCACAAAGCACGAGCTTGCCGGAGGAAATCAGTTGCTCCAGAAAAGCTATATCTCAGAAGTATGTGGAACCAAAGTAGGCCTTCACCTTGGGTGCGCAGGATGTCAGAAGAGGTGACTTCTCTCTGTTTACAAGTCCCCAAAAGTTTTTGTCCCTTGACCTAGCTTTCAGCTCTATTTCATTTTGCATGGTGATGATTTCCATGTCAAGTCCACTGCTTTGTTCAAATACCTGCTGAAATTGTGCTGTCAGTTCTCCGATGTCCACCTGAATAAAAGGATTTGAGCCAAACACAGTGATTTGTTCCATCTTGTCTAACTCCTGAAATCGTCTGTTGAATTCCTTTCCAATTTGTTCAGGAGGTCACATAATTTGTTTGGATGGAATCTTTTCTGTTTGGATTTCCTCAGGTTTGGAAAGTGCTCAGTAATTTTGTTCTTTAACTGAGAGGGCCACAGACCCAGTTTCAACTTGAAGCATTTACTGCACTGATCATGTGTGGACGAGCCTCTGTCCCTCCCCTGCAGTTCATGATTCAGCTCATTCAATTTTGCACTTGTGTCCGAAAGAAACGCCAGGTATAGCAACCGTGCATTATCTAACAGCTCACTGTACATCTCATTTCTTGATTTAAGGAAGTGACAATTTCAGGGAGCAGATCTAAAAACCACTGGAGGACTTTTCCTGCATTTAACCACCTCACATCTTGCATGAAGGAT
The DNA here is from genome assembly GCF_047496885.1 of Scyliorhinus torazame. NCBI lineage: Eukaryota > Metazoa > Chordata > Chondrichthyes > Carcharhiniformes > Scyliorhinidae > Scyliorhinus > Scyliorhinus torazame. The sequence goes on from NC_092709.1 coordinate 317,114,659, forward strand.
TAGTTCACCGTAGGTGGCAGCAAGCTCATCGAGTAACAATTTTTTGAACAAGCGATGTTGCAAAGCTCTGGCATGAATTGAGTTGACGACCTTGACAACAACTGACATTGCATGAGAAAAGTCAATAATCTTGCTCGCTAGCACTTGTTGATGGATAACACAGGGTAATGACAGGATCATTTCTGCAAAGTGCAACTAAGCCTGTATTGACAGCCAGCATTGACAGTGCACCATCAGTCGTGATTGAAACCAGTTTCTTGATCAGAATGTTCTTCACATAACTTTTGAATTTGCTGTAGACATCCTCGCCTCTTGTCTTCTCTTTAAGTGGCAAAGAGTTAAAGAGTCCTGCTTTGTTGTTGAGTCTCTATTTTTGTTCGCATGGCATTCCGTCAGCCGGGCCGTATCCGTCATGTCCACTTACTCATCGAACTGCAGTGAGAAACTTTCACAGCCTGATAAGTCTTGGTGTTTTTGCTGAGACATGTCCTCTGACAACAATAACCCCCTTCAGGCTATAGTTAAAGTGCCAACCGGCATGCTCTTGATGGCTGTCATAATTTCATCTTTGTTTTTAAAGTCTTTGAACCCAGTGTTGACAGCAACCGTTATAATCTTATTGATAACTTATTGATCGGTGAATGATTTCCTCATGTTTTGCCAGCAGATGGCAAATGTGAAAAGGTTTCAAAATTCCCTTTAACTCCCCAACGTGCTTCGTCCAAATCATGCTGTTTGAAGGGAAATCTTCTTGAACTTTTTCATGCATTGTCTTGTAATACCGTTCCAAATTCCCTCTATTACTCATGACTACACTCTGGTGAGGAATGGGCAAATGGTCTTGGCCTTGACATTCATAAAAATAAATTTATTTTCCCATTCTTGGTGAAAATGGTAGGGTTTTGCCCTCTTGGGAGGTCCTGGATCCTTGCTCATCATTTTGTTTTCAATCAACTTATTCCAATTTTGCTGTCTGCGAGAATCTCGTTGCCCACGTCTCGCAGAATTTGGCGCGGTTTGGCAGTAAATGAGCTGACTTGGTCAGGTCGGCACGGTAGCACAGTGGTTAGCACAGTTGCTTCACAGCTCCAGCGCTGTCTGTGCGGAGTTCGCACGTTCTCCCCTTGTCTGTGTGGGTTTCCTCCGGGTGCTCTGGTTTCCTCCCACAGTCCAAAGATGTGCGGGTTAGGTGGATTGGCCATGCTAAATTTCCCTTAGTGTCCAAAAAAGTTAGGTGGGGTTACGGAGATGGGGTGGAGGTGTGGGCTGAAGGGCCGCTGCAGACACGATGGGCTGAATGGCCGCCTTCTGCACTGTAAATTCTATGATTATCTATGATTACTAGAATCCCGGGTCTTGCACAATTTAGCGCAGTTCGGCAGGCAATGAGCTGATTTGCTCATCATTATGAGAATCTTGGGTGGAATTTCCCGTGAACCGGCGGGGCGGGCCACTCCGGCGGCGAGGAGTGGCAAGAACCACACCAGCGCCAGGCCGCCCCGAAGGTGCTGAATCCTCCGCACCTTCAGGGGCTAGGCCGGCACCGGAGATTTGGCGGCGCGACAGCTGGCGCGGAAAGGCTTGGCGCCACACCAATCGGCGGCAAAGGGTCTTTGCCGTCTGGCGCGAGTTGGTGCATGCGCGGGAGCGCCAGCGTGTGCTGGCATCATCCCAGCGCATGCGCAGGGGGGTTCTTCTCCGCTCCGGCGATGGCGGAGGTTGACAGCGGCCAGTGCTGAGGGAAAGAGTGCCCCCAAGACACAGGCCCGTCCGCGGATCGGTGGGCCCCGATCGCGGGCCAGGCCACCGTGGGGGCACGCCCCGTGGCCAGATCCCCCCGCACCCTCCGAGGACTCTGCAGGCCGCCCGTGGAGCCAGGTCCCACCAGTAAGGACCTGTTGTGATTTACGCCGGCGGGACCCGCCGAAAACGGGCGGCCACTTGGCCCATCGCGGGCCGGAGAATTGGCAGGGGTGCCGCTGCTAGCAGCCGCCGACCGGCGCAGTACGATTCCCGCCCCCGGGATTCACGCCGCCCCCCCCGGCGATTCTCCGACCCGGCGGGGGGTCGGAGAATCCCGCCCCTCGAATCTGCCGCAATTGGACAGGCAATGAGAATCTCGACTATTTGGAAGTCACTGCTTTAATATAAATGGTCTAATTTATATTGTAATATAAGCCAATTGTAGTAGCTTCTCTTGGTTTTAATACAATGCAAGAAATCTCTCTCCCTCCGTGCCTTCAGCTAACTGCATGTGGCGAGCTCTGCAGCCTGAACTCCTCGGGGTGCCAGTATTAATTTTAAGTCAAGAATTCCTAGTGTACAAACACATGTCCCACAAAGCCCCTCCCCTTTTTAAATGTGGTCGAACATTGGATTTCCTCCAACACACTTTTTTTTGGTTGGAGGTTTTGGAAGCCCATTAAAAACATGCCAGGTTTGAAAGCTCAATGAGAAAATATGAAGCTTGCTGAGGAGTCAAGAGCATACTGAAAGGCAACGCAAAATGTTTTGACCCTTCATCTGTCACTCTTGTCTTTGTGCTCTGATTTTTTAAAATATAAATTTAGAGTACCCAATTCATTTTTTTCCAATAAAGGGGCAATTTAGCATGGCCAGTCCACATAGCCTGCACATCATTGGGTTGTGGGGGTTTCAAAAGATTTAACTCAGCAGGTGGTCTTTGTGATCCAATAACTATTGAAACTTTTAGGTGCCGATGATGCAGTTGCCATATTGAATTGTGGAGCAGGCTCAAGGGCTCAGTGGCCTAATTCTGCTACTAATTCATAGGTTCAAACCAGAGGCAATTTTTTGGAATCTAACGAGCTTTGGAAAATCTTGACTAAATTCCTGCATTATTTATTTTAATGCTCTGGGGTGGGGACCATCAAGTCCTGAAAAGTTGTTCATCTTAAATCCCATTATATTCTCCATTACCTTTTTTTCCTTGTATCAATTCACGAAGTTGCTTCAATTTATTTGCTTTTAGATTCCCTGGTACCATTTTTATTTTCCTTCTTTGCCCACCATTTAAATGGATAGAAAGTACTAATTTTACAAGACATGTTGCAAATCCTCTAATATGTTATAAATGCAATGGATCCTCACTGACTTTCTCAAGTTGTGTATATGCTTATTTGATCACTGAATTTTGGTGACCTTTGTAAAAGGAAACTGTGCTAAACCTGGATGCTGTGATAAATCAATAATAAAATGTTATCAGTTTAATTTCAGATGAGTTCAGTCAGCTTTTCAGCTAAACAAAAGCTTAAAATGACACATTGGGTATTAAGGAAAATTGCCCTGCACGACTATTTATTTTCAAATCTCTCTAACAGCAAGTGCATCAATAAATCATATCTAGAGTCCACCTCCATATGTTAGTCATTAGCTGCATATGGTCGTGGAATTATTCATTCATTCATTCATTGATCAGTATGAATACAATGTTACTGTGCTAAATGTCCTGCTGTTAAGTTGGACTTTCAGAGGATTTCAAGGTGACATATATAACAAATTCAGTTTTGTGCTCTCTCGTTACTCAACAGACAGATGAACATTTTCAGGGTTGGAGTCACTTAAGCAGCGGCTTAACTGTTTGAGATATTTGAAGCTGACATCATTTTACGTACACTGTGATTGATCGATTGATAGCCTCCTGTGTTGTATTTTACATGGCTGCCATTTTAATCAACTGTTATTAGAATTTACCAAAGGAACGAAAAGAAGTGTTTTGCCATGAAAGAAGTGGAAAATGTATTCTGTTGCTTGATCACTTGCTCATGCTACGGTTTGTGAAACAGCATTGTAGAGAGTGCAGATTGGTCTTTCGTCTTTGGCATTTAAATTGGCTTCTGTGAGTATTAGTGACGTCAATGAGGCAGTCTCAAGGGATTAATGTCATTAACTATCTGAGGCCGTCCAGATATTGATGGGATATTGTCAAGTCTGTTAAGGGACAAAACTATTTCTATGATATTGATGAACATTTCTCCAATCCTGCTGATCTGTCAGGTTAATGCAATGTCCCTTTAATAAATTGAACCGATGAACAAAATGAAAGGGGAATAATTCTGCTTTTGGTGAGCAAAGGAAATGATCCATTATTTTAATTGCAGTAATGTTTGTGTGTGGGATGTGATTTGCATGATCATGTGTAAATGCAAACAGACTTGAGAGCAATTTGCTAAGTGTCTTACCGTTACGAATGGTGTCCATTTAAAATGCATGAATTATATTTTTATAAGCACAGAAAATAGTGGTGTGGTTTTATTTTCTCCGTACATGCAGCAGAGTATTTTTGATGTTAAATTGTTAGAACTGGCTCTAGAATATTGCTCTAAATCAGGAAAATGTCAATTGATAGTTGCATTATTCTGTACCAGTGGCATTGGTTTATTTGAGTATTGGGTTACAAACAATGCGATTAAGTGTGTTTACTTCTAAACCCACCATCTTGCTCCAACCTGCATCAGGAGAGGGATGGCTGTTGTGCTACTCTCCTACTTTGCCACTTATACAGCAGGATGTTTCATAGAGGCACACTGGCCTCCCAAGTGAAAAGAGAAGTATAAAGACAGGAAATGTATGGAACCAGCTCGTCATGGTTAAGTGACTTCAAGCCGTAGCTCATTGGTAGTATCATGAATGCAGTCCCTGGAATCTCAGCATGTTTGAGATAGAATGCAGCTGACAGACAGCAGTGCTGTGGTTATGTTACACGACTGGTAATCCAGAGTCTGTGGGTGCGCAATCTAACCGGATGGGAGTCCCGTAACGAGCGCATTTAGCAAGGTGTTTCCCAGCGCTGTCAGTGCTGAGAAACACCACGCCATCGACTGGGACTCTGGTTCTATTTGGGGCCGCAGCAGGGAACGCCTCGCCAAGGCCGCACTTCATACCGTTAGTCCATTTTCCTGCACAGAGGAGCTCTGCTCGCTGGAACTCCTCCATGCAGCAGGGGATCGGGATGCCATTTAAAAATCTCTCGACCCCCTCCCCCCCCGACACAAGCCCCAAAGTCCCAATTCATCTTTAAGGGGGTCCTCTGCCCCCCTCCCCTGGCACCCCTACGTTCAACATCCTGAGAGTTACCATTGACTAGAAATTGAACTGGTCTAGCCTTATAAATACTGTGGCTACAAGAGCAGATCAGATATTGGCATTGGGTTTGGGGATTGTCAGAACTGTGAGGGTAAGTTACTTTTGATGGCTACTGAACATTACAAATAGCAAAACGAAGAGAAGCAAGCCGGTGGAAAGAACCTTGGATTAGTTGCTCTGAAGATTACAATTCTGCGGAGAGTGCAGTGTAAGGTAAAAACACAGTGTGAGATTTTCGATTGTGATAGGAAGTTAAGGGGGGGGGGGGGGGCAGATCTTTCCTGTAGCTTAGTATATTAGTTGCATATTAAGTAGCGCTTAGTTGATGTTGACAATTTCAATCCGAGAGGAAATCTTCAGGCTCAACAACACCTCGATGTGATATTTGCTCTCACTGACACCCATGTTTTTATAGGCAGAGGCACTCCAGGGTATATTGGATTAAACCTGTCCCACTGTCATTATCTCAGTGCCGATGCAGTGCCCCAAGCTATGCTGTCAGATGACTAACGGGCAGTCTTATCAAATTAGATGGCTGGTCCTGTTGCTGTGAAAGGCACAATGACATTGTTCTTCTATGTAACAAGACCCTTCCAGTTCATACAAGTGGCTATTTGCCAGATCTGCAGCCAAAACCGCGCGAAATAAGTGACTCACCAGATGGAACACCTTTCCTACTTTTCCAGTGGAGAGGTACCTGCTGGAGAAAGCACACATATGTTAATACCTGACAGACGTAACTAGAATCCAGGGTGCAAAAGCCAGATCCCATGTGTTTGATAGGTCTTCAAATATCAATCCAAACGCGTGGATGAACAGGAAGGTTTACCACTGCATAATTAGTCGGGAGAACTTTTCATCACACGCTTGTCATCCTTCACTTTATTCTCACTATTCAGAAAACATCCTTCATTTCACTATCCAACAGCTCCCTATACCAGTATTAACCAGTAGCTCCATGAAAATGAACAGAGGGTTTGGGGCGGCACAGAGGTTAGCACTACTGCCCCACGGCACTGAGTACCCGGGTTCGATCCCAGCCCCAGGTCACTGTCTGTGTGGAGTTTACACATTCTCCCCATGTCTGCGTGGGTCTCAACCCCACAAGCCAAAAAAGATGTGCAGAGTAGGTGAATTGACCATGCTCAATTGAATTGGGAAAAAACATATGAACAGAGGGTTATTGGAAGATCATGGCTGCCCTTGGTAGCCATAAAGTTGCCATAGTCCCAGATGACCATAGGCTGTTTCCCCCTTTTGAGGGGGAGGACTGACTGGTGGTGATTTAACCTGATTGTCACCAAACCTCGGGCGAGGGGGGAGGTTGAGAATAACTTCAGCCGGTATGGGAATTGAACCTGCGCTGCTGGCCTCGGTTGTACATCACAAACCAGCTGTCCAGCCGACTGAGCTAAACATAACGTCCTGGAGAAGTGATGAATGGCTTGTGTGACCAGTCGAAGTCATCCAGAGTGAAGCAATTATCTTTTTTTGTCTGGTGACCACCCGTAGTTCAATTCCATACGGTGGGGAATTAAATTCACAGCCTCGAGTTTCATACCAGAGCTACTGCATTACCAACCCCACTGTGATGGCAGCTGCCTGCTGAATAATCGCACTTGTATAGAACATAGAACATACAGTGCAGAAGGAGGCCATTTGGCCCATCGAGTCTGCACCGACCCACTTCAGCCCTCACTTCCACCTTATCCCCGTAACCCAATAACCCCTCCTAACCTTTTTGGACACTAAGGGCAATTTAGCATGGCCAATCCACCTAACCTGCACGTCTTTGGACTGTGGGAGGAAACCGGAGCATCCGGAGGAAACCCACGCAGACACGGGGCGAACGTGCAGCCTCCGCACAGACAGTGACCCAGCAGGGAATCAAACCTGGGACCCTGGCGCTGTGAAGCCACAGTGCTATCCACTTGTGCTATTGTGCTTGTATGTTTTAGATCTGTCCCCAGCTGAAGTTGAATTGGCCAAAAGTAGAATTTCCCCAAACAGTTATTTTTGCATAAAAACCCTTATTATCAGCAGAGCGAAGAGACTTGCAAATCTCATCAGCTTACCTTCAGTCCACTGTTCCAGGTGTGAAAGGACTGTGTTCACTCTTGATTCCCTCAAAATACTCTTTTGTAATAAGTTTGTCTTGTAATGCGTGGACTCATAGTTGGAATTACCATTGCCCTCAGATTTCTGGCTTTGTACTCTGGAATCATGATCACAGGATATGATAGCACAAAATGAGGCCATTCATCCCATCATATTTGTGCCATCTCTCGAGTGGAGCGATGGTCTTACTCCCTGCCCTTTCTCTAACTTCTTTGTGCAAATATTTATCCACTGCCCTTTTAAAGAGGTGAGGATGAGAGAGATGATTCCAGAAGCCAAATGACTTATTTCAGCAGTGTTACGATCCCAACTAATGTTACCAGCCGCGAGACAGTCGCGTCCTAGAATGGAATTCTGGCTCGATAGACCTTTAGAGACATGGATGAACAGAGTTACTGCCAAATTATTTTTTTTTTGTTCATGGGATGTGGGCATCATTGCCCATCCCTAATTGCCCTTGATGCGTTACTTGCTAGACCATTTCAAAGGGCAGTTAAGAGTCAATCACATTGCTATGGGTCCAGAATCAAAAAAGGCCAGACCAGGTAAGAACAGCAGATTTCCTTCACTGAAGCACATCCATGACAGATGGGTTTTTACGACAATCGACAGTGATTAGACTTCCAGATTTCTATTGAATTCAAATGTCACCATCTGCCGTGGTAGGATTTGAACCCTGTCCCCAGGACATTACCCTGGGTCTCTGCATTGCTAGTCCAGTGACAATATCACTACGCCATGTTTAATAAATGTTTTATTCTTTTGGTAATAATTAAAAGATTGACTAATATACTACTCCTTCACCCCATCTATATCACTGCTGGAAGTGACATTAGGTGACTGGCTATAGTGATGTACACAGATTTCTGCAGATAACACAAGCTACAGAATAGATTGTATACTATCGTACACTATCTTGTTCTTGGTAAGTACACAGACCCTGCATTCCAAAAAGCCACTGTGGTCAGCCACTTCCTACTCTTAAACCAAGTGGCAGACCCAATACAATTTCCGTGGATTTCTCATCAAATACCCCGAGTTGCCAGCTCGTCTCACTGGAACTCTGACTTCCCCACAGATGTTTCCAAATTCCACTCTCAAAACATTTGCATTAGAATCTTCTCCTAAACAGATGCCTTCACCAAGGATCTACTTCCAGGATTTCAATCTCTCCTTTCAGTATTCCTCTTCCTTGGATTGCCAGGTGCATTCAAGTTTCCACACAATCTCTCAGGTACCCAGACACACCAATGGGAGACTACTCCTTCACAGGCTGCATCAAGGTATCGCCTACCTTAAGATTAATTCAGATATCTGGCTTCTCGCTAGCCAACTTTACCAGTCTGCACTTTTCATCTCTGTCTTTAACTGGGAGCCTCTCTCTACCCCGTTTACTTCAGTGAACATACCTTGTTCAGATTCCATTTCTTTCCTTTTGACTTCAGTCTTCTTGGCTCTTCCCTTTTCACCCCCTGGTTTCTAGAACCTAACTGTTCTTTAGTTTCTGGGACTTGCTTTCTGCCCCTTACTCCATTGTCCTGCCTCTCTGTTGGCAGTTTCTGTGGGAGCTCTTTCTTCTCAGTTACCTAGTTCCAATGGAAATGCAAGGGATTATGCTTTTCAGTGTGGAGCCCCTGGTTGCTAAGCAACAGCCTAATCTTTCTTTAACCGTGTTTACTTTCACATCGGAAACCCTTTAATTACAATGCGGGCACAGTTTAAAATGAAACCAAAACCCACAGACATGCAGACCACTTTGATTAACATGAGCTATCTGAAGTTTTAACCCCTTTTATACAAACGCAAAATTAAACTTACTTGAAGCTATTTCTTTTTCCCTAATACTGACAAATATAAATATAGATTACTGAAAACGACCTGTTTCCTGACAGCAGAGACAGGCTTCTCTTTACAGACTTGTTTGAGGATCGGGTTGTTTACTGGAATGATTCTCTCAGGGTAATAGCCCATCACTACAGCCAGTCACCTAATGTCACTTCAAGCAGTGAACACAATGGGGTGCAGCACAATCAATCCTTCTCCTACAAAAGGCGGACATGCTTTCACACAAACAATTCATATTCCGTCAAAATGCAAGAAATAATTTGAGTCATTCTGTCAGGAGCAGTGGCACATGCTCGAAAACCTCCAGACTATTTGTATGTTAATAGGCACAAAATGACTGGATTGTGAATGGTGAGAGCTGTTTCATGTATTTGGGCCAAGGTTTTCTTATTCCTGCTGGTTAATGTTCTACAGCAGGAATGCACCAGAGGTTAAAGATTGTTAAAGAACTCACTGAGGGAAAACTGTGTTCTGAATAATCACTTTGACCATCTGAAAAGGACATTTGTGTATGCATAAATTTTTGACATGAAAAATGGAATGATTAATGGGTTTGCACAGGACGTGCTAAATCCTCTTTGGTGACATTTGTTATTGCCCTCCTGTCAGTGTACCATTGAATATCTTTAGTGAATATCACTGATCGAGGACGAGGCATGTGTGTGGTCAGCTAAAAACTGGACACAAATACACACCACCACCGTATAAGTGCCCCAAAAACACACGCAGACCATACCACGCAGCAAATGTGAAGCCGTAATCTGTTCACAAATTTCCAACAACGAATATGCCATGGTTTATGGTGTTACATGAAGTCTACAGATTGCATTAGTAGCTATCGACACACTCAAATCTATTATATACTCCATAATTGCTTTTAACACCACAAGCACTTTGATGCCATTTTGTTATTTCTTGTGTCTTGTGTTTAACATTGAATGTTGAAGTACCTCACTGGATCGTGAAGAGATGTTTTTGTCAGATTGGAGGTACTTTATCTTCTCCACCGGTTTGTTTAAGCAGTTTAGAGATTTTTGCGGTCTCCTCCCCAGTATTTGTTTTGGAATGTTATTCATTGCATCCCATTGATGTTGGCTGTTCATTTTGAGAATGGTGAGGTAGCACAGCACATTGCCATGGAATGGCACGATGCAGGTTCAGACCGAATATGCCCACCCTACCCTGTCTAGATACACAGCAGGTTTTTGGAATATGCAAAGAAGACAAGGCACAAGCAAGGGACCAGTCTCTTCCTGGTTAGATAGGGCTGCCATCTCTGGTTGCTCACAGACCGCATGGGTAGGTTGGAGCAGCAGTTGGATTCACTTAGGAGCCTGCAGGTGGCGGAAAGCGTCGTAGACAGGAGTTATAGAGACGTGGTTATACCCAACGTGCATGATAGATGGGTGACCGCTAGAAAGGGCAGGCAGTCAGTGCAGGAATTCCCTGTGACTGTCCCCCTCTCTAATAAGCATACCGTTTTGGACACCTTTGGTGGGTGGGGGGGGAATGGCCTATCAGGGGATAACAGCAGCAACAGCCAGAGTAATGGTACTACGGCTGGCTTTGTTGTTAAGCAGGGAAGGACAAAGAGCACTGGAGCAATAGTTATAGGGGGCTCTATAGTGAGGGGCATAGATAGGCGAATCTGTGGACGTGAAAGAGACTCCAGGATGGTATGTTGGCTCCCTGGTGCCAGGGACCAGGGTGTCTCTAAACGGGCAGGAGGCATTCTGAAGGGGGACGGTGAACAACCAGAGGTCGTGGTACATATTGGTACTAACGACGTAGGCAGGAAGAGTGACGAGGTCCTGCAGCAGGAGTTCAGGGAGTTAGTTAGAAAGTTAAAAAACAGGACCTTTAGGGTTGTAATCTCAGGATTACTCCCTGTATCCCATGCCAGTGAGGCGAGAAATAGGAAGATAGTACAGCTAAATACGTGGCTAAACTCGTGGTGTAGGAGGGAGGGTTTCAGATGTCTGGACCATTGGGATCTCCTGCGGGGCAGGTGGAACCTGCACAAGTGGGACAGGTTGCATCTAAACTGGAGGGGCACCAATATCCAGGCTGGGAGGTTTGCTAGAGTCACTCGGGAGGATTTAAACTAGTGTGGCAGGGGTGTGTGAATCGGAGCAATAGGTCAGAAGGTGAAATAACTGAGGGAGTACTCGGCCAGTAAGACTCGGAGGAAGAGCAGGCAGGGAGATGTTGCTGAGCACAGTGGGACTGGTGATCATATGTGCATTTGTTTCAATACAAGAAGTAGAGCAGGTGAGGCAGATGAACTTAGTTCCAAGTACAAATCCAAGCTCTTATGATATTGTCGCCATTGCAGAGACTTGGTTGAGGGAGTGACAGGATTGGCAGCTAAACATTCCTGGATTTAGATGTTTCAGGTGAGATAGAGGGGATGTAAAAGGGGTGAGGGAGTTACACAACTGGGTAAAGAGAATATCACAGCTGTAGTGCGAGAGGACACCCCAGAGGGCTCATGCAGTGAGGCAATATGGGTAGAGCTCAGGAATAGGAAGGATGCAGTCACAATGTTGGCACACTGTTGGGGGTTTACAACAGGCCTCTCAACAGCCAACAAGAGATACAGGAACAGATAGGTAGGCAGATTTTGGAAAGGTGTAAAAGCAACAGGATTGTTGTGGTGAGTGATTTTTAACTTTCTCTATATTGACTGGGACTCACTTAGTGTTAGGGGCTTGGAAGGGGCAGAGTTTGTAAGGAGGACGTCTTGAAACAAGATGTAAATAGTCCAATTAGGGAAGGGGCCGTACTGGATATTGTGGAATAAGCCCAGCCAGGTGGTTGAAGTTTCAGTAGGGGAGCATTTCGGGAACTGTGACCATAATTCAATAAGTTTTAAGATACCTCATGGATAAGGATAAGAGTAGTCCTTGGGTGAAGTGCTAAATTGGCGGAAGGTTAATATAACAATATGAGGCAGGAACTGTCAAATCTATTTTGGGGTGGATGGTTGAGGGTAAATTAATATCTGACATGTAGGAGACTTTCAAATGTCGCTTGATAGGAATTCAGGACCAGCATTTTCCTGTGAGGAAGAAGGATAAGTAAGGCAAGTTTTGGGAACCTTGGATAACGAAGGATACTGTGAGCCTTATTCAAAAGAAAAAGGAAGCATTTGCAAGGCTGGAAGGCTGGGAACAGTCAAAGCCCATGAGGAATATAAGTAAAGTAGGAAGGAACTTAAGCAAGAAGACAGGAGGGCTAAAAGGGGTTACACAACGTCATTGGCAAACAGGATTAAGGAAAATCCCAAGGCTTTTTATACGTATATAAAGAGCAAGAGGGTAGCCAGAGATATGGGAGGGAATCTATGCGTGGGGCCAGAGGAAATGGGCGAGCTACTAAATGAAAACTTTGCATCAGTGTTCACCAAGGAGAAGGACTTGGTGGATGTTGAGTCTGGGGAAGAGTGTGTGATTAGTTTGGGTCACATTTAAATCAGAGCGTTGGGTGTCTTGAAAAACATTAAGATAGATAAATCCCCCGGACCTGATGGGATTTACCCCGGAATACTGGGGGAGGCAAGGGAGGAAATTGCTGGGGCGTTGACAGAAATCTTTGTATCATCACTGGCTGCAGGTAAGGTCCCAGAGGACTGAAGAATAGCTAATGTTGTTCCTTTGTTTAAGAAGGATAGCAAGGATAATCCAGGAAATTACAGGCCCGAGAGCCTTATTTCAGTGGTTGGGAAATCATTGGAGAGGATTCTTCGCGACAGGATTTACTCCCATTTGGAAACAAGTGGATGTATTAGTGAGAGGCAACATGGTTTTGTAAAGGGGAGGTCATGTCTCACTAACCTGATCGAGTTTTTTGAGGTCGCAATGAAGATGTTGATGAAGGTAGGGCAGTGGATGTTGTCTACATTGACTTCAGTGTGGCCTTTGACAAGGTCCCTCATGGCAGACTGTTACAGAAGGTGAAGCTTGCAAGACGGATACAGAACTGGTTTTGTCATAGAAGACAGTAGCAGTGGAAGGGTGCTTTTCTGAATGGAGGGTTGTGACAGTGGTGTTCCACAGGGGTAGAAGGTAGTCAAGAAAGCATACGGAATGCTCGCCTTCATTGGCTGGAGCATTGAGTATTAAAATTGGCAAGTCGTGCTGCAGCTGTATAGAACATTGGAGTTCAATTCTGGTCGCCACACTACCACAAGGATGTGGAGGCTTTGGAGAGGGTACAGAAGAGATTTACCAGGATGTTGCCTAGTTTAGAGGGCATTAGGTACGCAAAGAGGTTGGATAAACTCGGTTTATTCTCACTGGAATGACGGAGGTTGAGGGGCGACCTGATAGATGTCTACAGAATTATGAGGGGCAGGGACAGAGTGGATAGTCAGAAGTTTTTTCCCAGGATGGAAGAGTCAATTACGAGGGGGCATAGGTTTCAGGTGTGAGGGGCAAAGTTTAGAGGAGATGTGCGAGGGACGTTTTTTACACAGAGGGCAGTGGGTGCCTGAAACTCGCTGCCGGAGGAGGTGGTGGAAGCAGGTACGATAGTGACGTTTAGGGACGTCTTGACAAATCCATGAAAAGGATGGGAATGGAGGGATACGGGCCCCAGAAGCGTAGAAGGTTTTAGGTTAGACGGGCAGCATAGTCGGCCAGACTTGGAGGGCGGAAGGGCCTGTTGCTGTCCTGTACTTTTCTTTGTACTTTGTTCTTTGAACACATTCCTGGAGGTTGAATTATGTGATCTCTGACCCTTCCAGTCAAACTACTGTCCTGTCCAGAAGATGGGAAGGAAAATATATATTACATCAACCTGGCTACTTTATGAAATTATTATTTTATTCTGTCTAATAAATGGACAAAGGCTTTACTCCGGCATGCCTGACCACATGACTCACACCAGAAGAATTTCTAATCTTTAGAAGCCAGCAGGGACCTTGTTACCATTGTGATTCCGTGTTCCCTGTGATTACAAAGAATCAAATTCCACGGAAATGTACCAACATGCTATATATTTCTAAGGCACAGCTCTGGCCCCAGAGAAGATATGTATGTCTGCAAGGACAAAGGGGAACCTGACTCCTCTATTAAACCTCTCGAGTTTCCAGACCTGGAAAAATACATCCTTTGTCCAACACCCAGGAGAAGAAGTGGGAGGTTTTAAATATTATAGAATCCTTACAGTACAGAAGGAGGTCATTCGGCCCACCGAGACTGCACCGGCCCTTGGAAAGAACACCCTACCTAAGCCCACGCTCCCACCTTATCTCTGTAACCCAGTAACCCCAGCTAACCTTTTGGATACTAAAGAACAATTTAGCATGGCCAATCCACCTAACCTGCACAACTTTGGACTGTGAGGGCAGCACAGTGGCGCAGTGGTAGCACTGCACTCTCACGGCGCTGAGGTCCCAGGTTCAATCCTGGCTCTGGGTCACTGTCCGTGTGGAGTTTGCACACTGTGTTTGCGTGGGTTTCACCCCCACAACCCAAAGATGTGCAAGGTAGGTGGATTGAACACACTAAATTGCCCTTAATTGGGAAAAATGAATTGGGTACTCTAAATTTATTAGAGAAAAAAAACAAAAGAAAAATGTTGGACTGTGGGAGGAAACTGGAACACCTGGAGGAAACCCACGCAGATACAGGCAGAAAGTGCAAACTCCACACAGTCATCCGAGGCTGGAATTGAACCTGGGTCCATGGAGCTGTGAGGCAGCAGTGCTAACCATTGTGCCAACGTGCCTCTCTCCCCATGACCCCCCCAAGCTGCTAGAACCTGTAATGCTGCCATATGGTTCTGAACCCAGGCTGTGCCTTGTTTTACCACCCAACATGTAGTAGCAGGAAGAGTTCTGGCCGGGTAAAATGCCTGGCCCTCATCTATACTGTGTACTACTGGAATATCGGAACTCCTGTGTTGGTGCCTATAAGACCAGCTCATGGCTATGTACTTTCTTCCAGCATGGGAGTCCTTATGAAGGATGGATCATCATGGAGCAGTTTCAACCTGCTAACCTTAACTTCCCTTCAAGGCGAATGAGGGATGGGCAATAAATGCTGGCGCAGCCGCCATCCCATAAACAAATTAAAAAAAAATCTGGCAACATCTATAGAGAGGAACAGAGTAAGCGGGGGGGGGGAATTTTGCACTTTGTACACAACAGTGTGCTGGCTGAGACGAAAAAAAACAGAGTGCAGCTCTCCAGCTGCACATCCAAGCTTCCTCGCCAGATTCTCTGGCACTCTGTGTACAGGAAATCTGGGGGCATGGTCTTCGCCGTCACACTGCAGGGCGGGGCCTGATGAAGGGCATCCTGATCTGCACAGAAGAAAATACTCCCCCCACCCCGAGGTTGCACCGAGGCAACCGCCATGCCCCCCTCACATAAGGAGAACCCCACCCCCCCCCACTGATGGACCTTCCCCAGAGGCCTACATTTATTAAAATGGATTTAACTGAGGTTTCTGCCCAGCTGTTGACGCCACCAGCAAGAGGCGGGAAAATCACAAGAACTTGCCGCCGAGATTCTCGTTCCCGTGGTCTGGCGAGATTTTCTACCGACATTGCCATTTTTGCCCACGGTGAAAATCCCAGCCGACATCTCATTTTGATATTTCTAGTGGTTTGGCAACCAGAGGTTGAGGTTGGCTAAAGAACCAGTGACGATGAGGAGTGTTTATTTTTACACAGTTGAGTTATGTGAATGTAAGGCCTGAATGGGTGGTGGAAGCAGATTTGATAGTAACATTCAAAGGGGAATAGGATAAACAGTGGCAGGGCCGCTGGGGAAATGAGCAGGGGAATTCCGGAACTAAGTGGTAGTTCTTTCAAAGAACTGGTCCAGGCACGTTGGGGCGAATGATCTCCTTCCTGTGCTGTATCATTCTATGTCACTGCTGGGCCAGCTAAATGATGGGCAGCAACTTCTCTTTTACTGTACACTTGCCATTAGGACTGTTTGCGAGTCAGCAGTTTTGACGTTCAGCGAGTTCACTCAATCTCCCAATGGCCATGGTCCTTCGTGCTGACGGGAAGGCAGACTCTGCCTTCAGCCGGATGTGGATTCTGTCATGGGCAAGGTGGGGACAAAGTAACAATTAAAAGGGGAAATTTACAGTGCACCTGGCTGTGCTTTACCAGCCCTGCTTAGTATTGACACTGGGAAACAGAAATTCCATTGAGCAACAATGGATCCTTCATTTGGCTGACAGTAAAAAATTACCCCCCCCCCCCCACCGACCCCCACCTCCAGTGGATTTGTTTAACAGGTTTAAGTTGTGAGTGTGTGTGTACACAGTGACTAAGGGACTTTCACTAACACAATGCAACAGCCTGCGACTTTGGCACTTATTAAATCTGGGAATTACCCAACTGCAACCTCAGGGGCGGGATTCTCCGACCCCACGCCGGGTCGGAGAATCGCCGGGGGCTGGTGTGAATCCCGCCCTCGCCGGTTGCCGAATTCTCCGGAACAGATATTCGGCGGGGGCGGGAATCGCACCTCACCGGTCGCCCCCCCCCCGCCCACCCCGGCGATTCTCCAGCCCACGATGGGCCGAAGTCCCGCCTGCTGGAATGCCTATCACGCCAGCGAGAATCAAACCACCTCTCTAACTAAGCGGGACTAAGCGGCGCTGGCGGGCTCCGGGGTCCTGGGAGAGCGCGGGGGAGATCTGGCCCCGGGGGGGTGCCCCCATGGCGGACTGGCCTGGGATCGGGGCCCACCGATCCGCGGGCAGACCTGTGCCGTGAGGGCACTCTTTTCCCTCCGCTTCGGCGACAGCCTTCACCATGACGCGTAAGAGACACCCCCCTGCGCATGCGCGGGGATGACGTCAGCAGCCGCAGATGCTCCCGCGCATGCGCGGACTTCCGCCGGAAATCCGCACCTTTGGGGCGGCCCGACGCCGGAGTGGTTCCCGCCACTCCATCCCGCCGGGACCCCCCTGCCCCGCCGGGTAGGGGAGAATCCCGGCCATTCCTCCAAATAATTTGTGGGTTTTTAAAAAAAAACTTTGTTTGCCTTCCCAGCCTCTTCTTTTTGGATAGCAAATCTAGCAGCCAAGCCGGAAGTGAAACTAATTTGGCAACAACAGTGAACGGTTTCGGATTTTAAAGGGGCACTGTCTTCATCAACAAGCATTTGAAGTTTTTTTAACAACAATTAACATTTAAAGGTGCATGACAAGTATGCATCATGTGATCCCAGCACAAGAAGTGAATGGACTGCTGTCCCCCCCCCTCCAACCAGTTAACATTTCTGCCAGATATTTTTCTTTTGAGGCAACACCCCTTTAAATCTTTGAAAAACATAACTTTTAATAAGTCAACCATTGCTTGCCACAGTTCACAATCAGTGCCTTGAGTTTTGTATTTACTTGAACAGATATGGTGTGAGTGCAGTTATTATTTAATCTCATTGTATTAACATTCAGAAGCCAGAGCACAATGAATCCAGCCACATTCTCGTGATTGAAGCTGGAAGCACTTGTCCTTTCAGAATTATTTATATTGTATTGGAGGCCGCATCAGACCCCGGACAGGACTGGCTGAGATGGGTTATTTTTATTCCAATGTCTCCTTTCTTCTCCCACCTCCCTTCCATCCCCCCATCTGCCTCCCATCCCAATGAGTGTGCAAAGTGAACTTCTTAAAATAAACCATTGCCACAGGTGACGAGCCTCATTTAACTGTAGTGGAGATGCCAATGAGTTCACACAACCCACTCTTCACAATGAAATATTGTATTTGGAATTGTTTCAACCGCAGGACTATCAGATTCAATGTATGATGGTCCTGTCTTTGACGGTGTTTGATAATCAAATTGCAGAAATTTAAGTTGCTACGGACTGGCCAGGATTTTCCAGTCCCTTAGTGACAGCATCGGCCTCGGGAGATTGAGCGGGCTAGCAAGTAGTCCATTGGCATTTGATGGGACCAGATGGTGGTGGGCAGAGCTATCCTGCTCATATTGGATTAGAATACAAGCATTAAAGAGAGACAAAGTCATCACAAACACAGTGTCACAGTGGTTAGCACTGCTGCCTCACAGCACCAGGGACCCAGGTTCGATTATGGCCTTGGGTCATTGTCAGCACTGTCAGCACATTCTCCCCATGTTTTCTTGGGTTTCCTCCGGATCCTCCGGTTTCCTCCCACAGTCCAAAGACATGCAGGTTAGGTGGGGTTATGGAGTTACAGGGACAGAGCATGGGAGTGGGCCTAGGTAGAGTCTCTTTTGGAGGGTCGTGCAGACTCGATGGGCCAAAAGGCCACCTCCTGCACTGTAGGGAATCTATGGATTCTGCAACTGTGCCTACAAATGATTACCTGGACAACTCATTCAGCTTGCTTACAAAAACATAAACCTTTTAAACAAGCTTTCCAACATTCTCTTCCTCTCTCATTTCTTTGCTCAGCAACCATTTTCTTGCACACACGTGTAAATTGCTTGAAACATTTCATTACAACAACAGCTCTAATTTACGTGGTGTCTCTATTGTAGTAAAAAGTTCATGCTGCTTCACAGGAGAGGCGATCAGACAAAGTTGACTCTGAGCTGTAGAAGGAAATTTTAGAGGAGTTGACCAAAATTTAGGTTTGAAGGAACATCCCACATGAGGAGAGAGAGGTGTTGATTCTCAGGGAGGGAGTTCCAGGGTTTAGAACTTTGATGCTTGAAGACATAGCTGCCAATGGAGCGTTGAAGGAATTGGGGATACTAAAGAGGCCTACGTTGAAAAGGTATTTGAAGGTTCATAGAGTTTGGGGAAGTTACAGAGATGAGGGGTGGATGGGTGGGGAGGAGGCTGTGAGGCAAGGACATGGAGCAATTTAAACACACAAATAAAGAATTTTAAAATTGGAGTATTTTGGAATGGGAACCAACTTAGATCAGGGGTGATGGGTAAATAGCACTTGGCGTGACTTAGACCGGCAGAATTGTTAATGAACTTAAACATATATATAAAGGTAGGAGACAGACCAGGAGACCACTGGAATAGATTAAAAGCGGTAAGTAAATACAAGATATTGTTCACCATGGGAGATGCTATCTAAAGTCAAACATATCCCATGATTGAAGAGCACTTAGGATGTTGAGGATGAATGGATTGTGTTGGATCTCAGAAATTACTGTGCAGCGAGCGAGGAAACTCTTTGAAATGATATAAGAAATTTTCTCTTTTAGTGAATTTGATACCCAATAGGGCAAGTCTTGGGGAATGAAATATTGTTTCACGTTTGACCTCATTGAGAACTCCCAAATTATAGGTGCAAGAGTGTCTTCTAATCCAACTCAACAGCTGAGTGAATCCTGAAGAGTGCCTCACATTACATGGTGAGAATTTGCATTTTCATTGATTTGAACCTCTCCTGTTGCCTGTTCGTGCAAAACTCTGGGCAGTTGTGAATCAGTGTATTGAGCCTGCAAACTCGTCAAAGAAAACTCCATAGTGAATAAAGAGTTAATGATTCCTTCCATACTCTGTATTAGATTTCAATTCCAGGTCTCAAGGATGAAAACCGTGTTTTAACCCATTGTGCCCACTGCATTCATCCACCTGCCATAAATAAATCATACATACATAGAATTTACAGTGCAGAAGGAGGCCATTCGGCCCATCGAGACTGCACCGGCTCTTGGAAAGAGCACCCTACCCAAGGTCAACACCTCCACCTGATCCCCATAACCCAGTAACCTCACCCAACACTAAGGGCAATTTTGAACACTAAGGGCAATTTATCATGGCCAATCCACCTAACCTGCACATCTTTGGACTGTGGGAGGAAACCGGAGCACCCGGAGGAAACCCACGCACACACGGGGAGGATGTGCAAACTCCGCACAGACAGTGACCCAAGCCGGAATCGAACCTGGGACCCTGGAGCTGTGAAGCAATTGTGCTATCCACAATGCTACCGTGTTGCCCCACGATCATACTCTCTACTCTCACCCCAGGTTGTGTCATGAAGAGGTTGCTTCCAAAAGAAGAGCTTTCTTTGTTTGTATCCTTACCATCAAAGGATTTGGGAGTAGAATGGTAGATGGTCGGTACTTTGTTCTTGACCCTGGCAGGTATCATGAGCGGGTTGACTGCCCTACTCAATACGTGAACATATATGGGCACTTTTCACTTTTGAACGTTTCAATAAAACTTGGAGCAAAAGACAGGATGTGCATTCTCAAAGACGTTTAAGGAGTCTTCAGAAATACCCAGAGAGAAAGCATGGCAGTATTTCTTCCTATCACGACTGAGAGGACATAAGTACAGGAATGTGTGCAATCATTAACCAAGCTGCTTACAAGTAAGGAAGCAAAGGATAAAGAGAACAAAGTGGGTGTTTGTGTCCATGTTTGACTTTGATAGTGCTGGAGTTTTATAAAAAAAACAAATGGGCAGTTGATTAAATGTTATTGCACATTCATAACTTTTCTGGAGGTCAGCCTAACCTAGCAATTAAGAAGGTATTATAGCTACCATTCGTTTAGCGTGCCTAATCTATTCCTGAAAAATGGCATACAAAATAAAAATGTGCTAAAAATAAATAATTTTGCCAGAAAGGTTGGTTCCCGTCCCTGGCCTGCGCTGACCATTGCCTTTCTCCCTGCTTGTTGTAACTGCACTGGACATAGTCTGAAACAACACAGTACAAAGGAAGTTGCCAAAAATCTTATATCGAAGAGACACACATCCAGGACCAGTATGGATCTGGTGAGGGTGACTGATGGACAGTCAGCACCAAGCTAACATCTGGTTGCACCACGGCCTTGTGGTGCAAGGCAGCCTGGCCTGAGTGGCTTTACCCTCCCCCACCCGAGTACCTGCACCAGGCTAGCCTGACCAGCTCCCTGTCATCACCACCAACATCCATTTTGGTCGCCTGGGCCTCCAGCCCCACTTTGAGGGTGCATCAGGCTGAGGCCACGGCCCTGTTACTGGGTGAATCTGGAGGCAGTGATCTGGCTGAATGAGCGGGAGGTCAGCAGGAGGCCAAGCCGGATTAGAGGGCTGGAGGATACAGAGTGAAGGCTATGTGGCCTGGCCAGCTCCTGCAGGATGAAGGTGTCATCAATCTGGGGAATGGCTGCCCTGTGACTGTAAAGCAGATACAAAAATACAGGTGGTTGTGAAAGCTTGAAGCGCTGAAACTGAAACTAAATGTTGGTGTGCTTCTTAATACATATGCTGTAATTGTAGTAGTAAGGGCTGGTATACACAGGGTTAATGTGGGGCTGGTACACACAGGGTTAATGTGAGGCTGGTATGTACAGGGTTAATGTGGGGCTGGTGTATACAGGGTTAATGTGGGGCTGGTGCATACACGGTTAATGTGGGGCTGGTATATACAGGGTTAATGTGGGCTGGTGTATACAGGGTTAATGTGGGGCTGGTATAGACAGGGTTAATGTGGGGCTGGTATAGACAGGGTTAATGTGGGGCTGGTATAGATAGGGTTAATGTGGGGCTGGTATAGACAGGGTTAATGTGGGGCTGGTATAGATAGGGTTAATGTGGGGCTGGTATAGATAGGGTTAATGTAGGGCTGGTGTATAAGGGTTAATGTGGGACTGATATTTAGAGGGTTAATGTGGGCTGGTATATACAGGGTTAATGTGGGCTGGTATATACAGGGTTAATGTGGGGCTGGTATATACAGGGTTAATGTGGGCTGGTGTATACAGGGTTAATGTGGGGCTGGTATAGACAGGGTTAATGTGGGGCTGGTATAGACAGGGTTAATGTGGGGCTGGTATAGATAGGGTTAATGTAGGGCTGGTGTATAAGGGTTAATGTGGGACTGATATTTAGAGGGTTAATGTGGGGTTGAGTACAGTACCGTCCACACAGTGATGCACGAAGGCACATGACCCAGACCCAGGGTCAGTATAGAAATGGACAGAGATGTGTAAAGACCTACGATGGAGTTAGTTTCATACTTGTACTCTTTAATGTATATGTATATATAGTTATTAATGTGTTGGGTGTTCTGGATTGCAAACAGGTCACCAACACTGGAAGTGGCGCAACTCTCTTTTATTATAAGGTTAACTATATTAACATACTTGAACTGTGGGTAAATGCAATACCAGCTTTAACTGTTGACCCTTGCCTAGTCCTAACCAGGTGATGCACTCAGCACATGATGAATGTCTGTGTTGCAGGCTGTGAGCTCTGTGTTCCGAGCTGGCTGCCACTAGAATGAGCGGGAACTCTCCTGTCCCCTGTCTTTATAGTGCGTGTGCTCTCACTGGTGATTGGCTGCGATGTTGCGTATGCTGATTGGTCCCACTGCATGCCCATCAGTGTGTGTGTGTGTGTCTGCACCATAATATGCTGGTGTATATTATGACATCCCCCTCTTTATACAAAGAACATGTGCCTGCGTGACAATACATATCGTGTAGTGAATGTACCTGACTATGTGTGTGCGTGTTATTTACATGACTATGTACATGAGGCTAATCTATTTACACGGGAAGGTGCCTAGTGCAGAGAAATAGGGGGCGAAATTCTCCGTTATCGGCGCAAAGTCTGCCGATCGGCGCAAAAAACGGCGCAAATCCGACTTGCGTCACGCCGCAAAAACCGTCGCGAAGTCTCCGGCCCGAAATGGGCTAGCAGCGACGTGACGGGATCCGCGCTTGCTCACGTGGTTCACGCGGTGCAGCGTCATACACGCCGCACGGCGTGACGGCTCATAAGGACGCGCTGCTCCCCCCCACCCGACCGGAACACCCGACCGGAACACCCGACCGGATGGCCGGCCGCCACTCACCCCCGAGGTTCCAGTCACGGGATGTGGAGGCGCTCCTGGACGCAGTGGAGCAGAGGATGGAGGCCCTGTATCCCGGGCACGGCCGCAGAGTTGCCCCACGCCACAGCCGGCGTCTGTGGAGGGAGGTGGCAGAGGCCGTCACCGCTGCGGCCCTGACACAACGGACAGGCACCCAGTGCCACAAGAAGGTGAACGACCCCGTCAGAGCAGGCAGGGTGAGCCTCCCCCCCTGCCCGATATCCATATCCCCCATATCCCCCCTCCACCACATTCCCCTCCCCATATCCCCCCTCCCCCATATCCCCCCTCCCCCATATCCCCATCCCCCATATCCCCCCTCCCCCATATCCCCCCTCCCCCATATCCCCCTCCCCCATATTCCCCATATCCCCCCTCCCCCATATCCCCCTCCCCATATCCCCCCTCCCCATATCCCCCTCCCCCATATCCCCCTCCCCATATCCCCCCTCCCCCATATCCCCCCTCCCCCGTATCCCCCCTTCCCCATATCCCCCCTCCCCCATATCCCCGCTCCCCATATCCCCCCTCCCCATATCCCCCCTCCCCATATCCCCCCTCCCCATATCCCACCTCCCCATATCCCCCCTCCCCCATATTCCCCTCCCCATATCCCCTATGTCCCCCCATCCCCCATATCCCCCCTCCCCCATATCCCCCTCCCCATATCCCCCCTCCCCCATATCACTCCTCCCCATATCCCCCTCCCTCATATCCCCCTCCCCCATATCCCCCCTCCCCCATATCCCCCTCCCCCATATCCCCCTCCCCCATATCCCCCTCCCCCAAATCCCCCCTCCCCATATCGCCCCTCCCCATATCACCCCTCCCCCATATCCCCCCTCCCCATATCCCCCCTCCCCATATCCTCCCTCCCCATATCCCCCCTCCCCCATATCCCCCCAGCCACATATCCCCCCTCCCCCATATCCCCCCTCCCCATATCCCCCCTCCACCATATCCCCCATATCACCCCTCCCCCATATCCCCCTCCCCCATATCCCCCTTCCCCCATATTCCCCCTCCCCATATCCACCATATCCCCCCTCCCCATATCCCCCCTCCCCATATCCCCCCTCCCCATATCCCCATATCCCCCCTCCCCATATCCCCCCTCCCCCATATCCCCCCTCCCCATATCCCCCCTCCCCATATCCCCCATATCCCCCCTCCCCATATCCCCCCTCATCCATATCCCCCTCCCCGTATCCCCCTCCCCATATCCCATATCCCCCCTCCCCCATATCCCCCCTCCCCATATCCCCCCTCCCCCATATCCCCCCTTCCCCATATCCCCCATATCCCCCCTCCCCCATATCCCCCCTCCCCATATCCCCCTCCCCATACCCCCCATATCCACCCTCCCCATATCCCCCATATCCCCCCTCCCCATATCCCCCTCCCCATATCCCCCTCCCCCATATCCCCCCTCCCCCATATCCCCCTCCCCCATATCCCCCCTCCCCCATATCCCCCCTCCCCCATATCCCCAAGTGAATCCAGCCCTGACCTTAACCTCTGCAATACCGATGGCGTGCATTCATATACCTGTCTAACACTGTTGCCTTTTACCCCTGCCACCCCCCCCCCCCCCCCCGCCACAGGAGAAACACGCACACAACACCAGGGAGCATGTGAGGACTGGAGGAGGCCCCGCTGATGAGAGGCCACTGACCGAACACGAGGAAAGGGCCCTGGAACTGGCTGGCGGACCTGAGGACCGGGAGGTTGCTGATGCAGAGGTCGGGGGCGTACTAGCAAGTGAGCCACCAACAGCCCGTCCCCATATCCCCCCTCCCCTATATCCCCCTCCCCCATATCACCTGATCACTGCCTGCGTGTCTAACCATGCATGCTTCATTGTGTATCGCAGGACCAAACGTCGAGGCACCCATCCCCGCAGATGCAGACCGCCCGCAGGATGCCCCTCGGAGGCCACGGGAGACAGAGAGACCCGGACCCTCCGGCATGCGACGCCCGCAGGATGCCCCTCGCACACCACGGGAGATGGAGAGACCCGGAACCTCCAGCATGCGACGCCCGCAGGATGCCCCTCGCACACCACGGGAGACGGAGAGACCCGGACCCTCCGGCATGCGACACCCGCAGGATGCCCCTCGCACACCACAGGAGGCGGAGAGACCCGGACCCTCTGGCATGCGACGCCCGCAGGATGCCCCTCGCACACCACGGGAGACGGAGAGACCCAGACCCTCCGGCATGCGACGCCCGCAGGATGCCCCTCGCACACCACGGGAGACGGAGAGACCCGGACCCTCCGGCATGCGACTCCCGCAGGATGCCCCTTGCACACCACGGGAGACGGAGAGACCTGGAGCAACAGGGAGACGACGCCCCCGTCACGTGCGGGTGCGATGACGCCCCCGTCACGTGCGGGTGCGACGACGCAGGCGTGTGCCACCCAGCGACGAGAGGGGCAGCCACAGGCCCCCGTCACAGCCGAGCCAGGACACCACTACCCAGGACACCCCTACCCGGGACACCACTACCCAGGAAGACGAAATACAGTGACACAGAGTCGATGGGTGGAGACGAACCCCCACCCCAAAGTGCCATGGACTCAGAGTGGGACGAAGAGCACGACACAACGCCACTGCTGTCACCAACACCCTCCACCATCGCAGAAACACTCACCTCGGTTGGGCACTTTAGTGATGAGGCGTCTGGTACACTCACTGGTGCGCACAACACAGCCGTCCCGGTACAGCAGGTGGAGGTAGGAGCAGCAGAGGGGCCGGGCAGTCGGAGGGCAGCCCAGCCCAAGCGAACATCTGCCGCCCAGATGGATCCCGGGTTCCTGGAGTTACCACACCCACACATAGATCCGATGCAACCACCGACCCGGAGATGAGCGAAGAGGGTGACGGCCGGCTTGCGGCGGCTGCAGTCGCAGGTGGAGGAGTCTACCCGCGTCCAGGAGCTGGGAGTGGTGCCGGTCATGCGTGCCACCCAGGCCGACACCGCACGGGTGGCGTCCGCGGTGGAGGCAATGGGTGCGACGGTGTCAGACATGGGGAACGGTTTGCGAGGCCTGGGGCTTTCCGTGCAGGCGGCGTCTGTGGCCCAGGACATGGCTGCCCTCTCACAGGAGGCCATGAGCCAGCGCCAGATGGCAGAGGCGCTCAACGCCATGGCCCAGTCTCTGCAGGTCATGGCCCAGTCTCAGCAGGCCATAGCCCAGTCTATGCAGGCCATGGCCCAGTCTCAGCAGGCCATAGCCCAGTCTCAGCAGGCCATAGCCCAGTCTCTGCAGGCCATCGCTGAAGGCATCGGCGCCATTGGCCACGTGCGAGCCGGCGTCGCACAGTCACAGACAGGGTTTGCCAATCCCCTGGGCTCCATGGCTGCAAACCTGCAGACCCCTGTCGATACCAGCACGGGCCTCCAGGACTGGCAGCGCCAGATGTCGGGGGGGCGTCGGATGGCCAGTCCGTTCGCATCCCCCACCCATGTAGAGGCCTGGGGGCCATCGGGCACCCCGAAGGAGGAGGAGGTGTGGTCCGTCCTGGGTCCCCCTGTAGAGGAGGTCCCGGAACACTGCGACACCTCGGACTCCCCCCCCTTCCGTCTCAGGTGCATCGGGTGGGCAACGGGCAGGACAGGCTGGCAGCTCGCCATCCCAGTCGCCCGGGCCGCAGCCTGGCCCATCTAGGCCAGGACGCCCCAGGGAACGGCCGCCAAAGGGATCCCGTGTCAGAGGGCAGGAATCACAGGAGTCCACCTCCAGTTCTGCTGTACCGTCTGGGGAACCACGTAGACATAGTCAAAGGGCCCGTAAGGCCAAACAATTAGACACTGAGTAAGTTGGCACGGGTGCAGGGCACAGATGAGTTTTAGGGGCTAGGGCACGTGCATGAACTCCTTTGGTTATTAAAGTCAATGTTACACCTACAGAAGCTGCCTTTGTGCTCTGTCCAAAGCGCGCGGGGGTGTCATGTACGTTGAGCGCAAGTGTGTGTGTGTGAGGGGTGGTCTTACCTCAGCCCCAGGTGAGTCTGCCCCTTCCCCCTGGGCCGCCATCAACATCCCCCCGGGCAGAGGACGGGACCGTGCGCTGCAGTGTCACAGCCGCATGCAGGGATGGTCCGGGTGGATGGTGGTACTGTGGCCATAGGTCAGACATAGTCCAACGATGTGGAGCCAGGAGCTCATCGCAGGGCGGGTTGTCATCATCCTCCATGGCCTGCAATAGACACGTGTCCACCCGCAACTGTGTGAGCCCGGCCGTTGTGCCGCAGGTGGATCGGCAATGGGGGGGGGTGGTGTGCATGCGGGTGGGGTGGGTGGGGTTGGGGAGGGGGGTGAGGGTGCTGGGTGGGTGGATGGGTGGGGGGTGTGGGTGGTCGGCTGTTGCCATGGTGTGCGGTCTGTGGCCGTACTACCCGATTCCCAAGCCCATCTAGTCAGTGAAGCGGGCGGCTATCAGCCTGTCCCGTGCCCGCTGGGCCAGCCGGTAACGGTGGACAGCCACCCGCCTGTGTCTAGCCCGTCTGCGCTGACCATTGCCCCCATCCCCCTCATCTGGGGAGGACTGCGCCTCTTCCTGCTGCTCCTCCGCTCCGCCCTCCTCTGCCTGCGGTACATCGCCCCTCTGTTGGGCTATGTTGTGCAGGACGCAGCACACCACAATGATGCGGCCGACCCTATCTGACCGATACTGGAGGGCGCCCCCAGAGAGGTCCAGGCACCTGAAACGCATCTTCAGCACGCCAAAGCACCTCTCTATCACTCTCCTTGTCGCTACATGGGCATCATTGTAGCGGTTCTCCAACTCATTGCGTGGCCTCTGTATCGGTGTCATCGGCCACGATCGCAATGGGTAGCCCCTGTCACCCAGCAACCAGCCCCTCAGCCGGGGATGGCGTCCCTCGTACATGCCGGTGATGGATGACCGCGACAACACGTATGAGTCGTGTACACTGCCCGGGTAACGGGCGCAGACGTGCAGGATCATCATGCGGTGGTCGCAGACCACCTGTACGTTCATCGAATAGGTCCCCTTCCTATTAGTGAACACGGCCCTGTTATCTGCAGGTGGCCGCACGGCGATGTGCATCCCATCGATCGCGCCCTGGACCATGGGGAACCCGGCCACGGCAGAGAAGCCCACGGCCCGGGCATCTTGGCTGGCCCGGTCCACAGGGAAGCGGATGTAGCGGTGCGCCATGGCATATAGGGCGTCTGTCACTGCCCGGATGCACCGGTGCACCGATGTCTGCGATATGCCGGACAGGTCCCCACTCGGTGCCTGGAATGACCCCGTTGCATAAAGGTTCAGGGCAACCGTAACCTTGACGGACACGGGGAGAGGGTGTCCCCCGCCAGTGCCACGTGGTGACAGGTATGCCAGCTGGTGGCAGATGTGTGCCACGGTTTCCCGCCTCATCCGGAGTCTCCTCCTGCATTCCCGGTCCGTGGGGTCCTGGTATGACTGCCGGGGCCGGTACACACGGGGCGCCCTCGGGTGCCTCCGTTGTCGTGGGGCCGCGACATCCTCCTCCCCCTCCTCGTCCTGTCGGTCAGGTGTCCCTGCAGCCTGGGCGGCTGCCGCCTGCCCCTCTGCGGCAGCCTGCGCCGCCTCCCTGGCATGCTCCTCCTCCCTGGCACGCTCCTCCTCCTCCTCCTCCTCCTCATCCAGGGCAACATAGACATTAGCGGCTGCCGCCACGGCGGCCAACATCGCTGGATGATCGGAAAACATGACGGCCTGGTTGGGGGGGGGGGGGGGGGTGGGGGGGACAGACGACATGTCATCATTGCCCATACCCCCTCCTCCCCCCAGCCAGGTGGCTTGGACCGCATGGGTCCAACTGTTGGAGGCTGGCACCTGGTCAGGTGGACCAACTCACTTGCCCTCGCACCCCCCTCCCCGGCACGGACCCCCCCATCCCCGGCACGGACCCCTCCATCCCCCCTCCCCAGCACGGACACCCCCATCCTCCTCCCCGGCCCTCCCCGGCACAGACCCCCCCATCCTCCTCCCCGGCACGGACCCCCCCCCATCCTCCTCCCCGGCTCGGACCCCCCCATCCTCCTCCCCGGCACGGAACCCCCCATCCTCCTCCCCGGCACGGACCCCATCCTCCTCCTTGGCATGGACCCCATCCTCCTCCCCAGGACGGGCCCCCCATCCTCCTCCCCGGCACGGACCCCCTCCTCCTCCCCGGCACGGACCCCATCCTCCTCCCCGGCACGGACCCCATCCTCCTCCCCGGCATGGACCCCCCCATCCTCCTCCCCGGCACGGACACCCCCCCCATCCCCCTCCCCGGCACGGACCCCCCCCCCATCCTCCTCCCCGGCACGGCCCCCCGTCCCCCATCCTCCTCCCTGGCACGGACCCCCCCCATCCTCCTCCCCGACACGGACCCCCCCCCCCCATCCTCCTCCCCCGCACGGACCCCCCATCCTCCTCCCCGACACGGACCCCCCCCCCATCCTCCTCCCCCGCACGGACCCCCCCCCATCCTCCTCCCCCGCACGGACCCCCCCATCCTCCTCCCCGGCACGGGCCCCCCCCCCCCATCCTCCTCCCTGGCACGGACCCCCCCCATCCTCCTCCCCGACACGGACCCCCCCCCCCATCCTCCTCCCCCGCACGGACCCCCCCATCCTCCTCCTCGGCACGGGCCCCCCATCCTCCTCCCCGGCACGGACCCCATCCCCCTCCCCGGCACAGACCCCCCCCCCCATCCTCCTCCCCGGCACGGACCCGCCCTCCCGGCACTCCCCTGGAGCCCAGCCCACTCTAACCACCCCCCAGGCCGTCACCCACCTCCATGCTGGTCGGCGTAAACCTGGAGCACAGTTTGACGCCGATTAAAAGGAGATTTGATTTACGTCGACGTGACCGGTCATCACGTCGACGAGACTTCGGCCCATCCGGACGGGAGAATATCGGCAGGCCCAAAATCGGCTGCCTTGCGCCCACCCGTGCCATTCTCCGACGTCAGCGGTGCCATTAACATCCCGCCGACTTTTCTCCCTTCGGAGACTTCGGCAACCGGCGGGGGCGGGATTCACGGCGGCCAACGGCTATTCTCCGACCCGCTGGGGGGTCGGAGAATGACGCCCAGGGTGTCACACCAACAATGAAATGAACATTATATACAAACTACTGGAACGATGAAACAGGATAACAGAACAGATCAAAGAGTCCAACATCGTAAAACTCATAAGTCAAGTCTCTGAGGGGGATGGCGAATTCTGGTTGACCGCCTCAAGGTTGGGCCAGGAGCCACCGGCTGAGGAACGGGCTGGGCCCCGGCAGAGTGAGGAGGATGCAGAGTATTTGGAATCGCCACATAGTCCAGGTTGGGGACAACAGGAGGGCGTGGCATCGGTGGAGGATCACGTAGCGAGCTTGGAACGAGACGAAGGGCACACCGATTGCAGCGACGAATGGAACCATCTGGCAGACGAACCAGGAACGAGCGGGGAGACACTGCCGAAGAACCACAGCAGTTGCAGACCAGCCACCCTCCGGAAGATGGATGCGGATGTTGTCATCCGGTGCCAGAGCAGGGGGATCAGCTGCACGGGTGTCATGAGCCTCCTTGTGTTGTGCAAGAGACTGTTGCATCCGTTGAAGGACCGGAACGTGGTCGAGGTCTGGGACGTGAATGGACGGCACCGTGGTCCTGAGGGTGCGACCCATGAGCAGCTGGGCTGGCGACAGGCCCGTGGAGAGTGGGGCCGAACGAAGTTGGATCCTGCATCGGCAGCCTTGCAGAGGAGCCGTTTGACGATGTGGACGCCCTTTTCCGCTTTGCCATTGGATTGGGGGTGCAGGGGGCTGGATGTCACATGCACAAAGTTGGACCTGCTGGCAAAGTTGGACCATTCGTGGCTCGCGAAGCAGGGGCCATTGTCCGACATCACAGTGAGTAGAATGCCGTGACGAGCAAAGGTCTCCTTGCAGGCACGGATGACCGCCGATGATGTGATGTCGTGCAGGCATACGACATCCGGGTAGTTAGAACAATAGTCTACAATCAGAACATAGTCCCTGCCGAGCGCATGGAACTGGTCAACGCCTACCTTAGACCAAGGGGACGTGACCAACTCATGGGGCTGTAGGGTCTCACGTGGTTGGGCCGGCTGGAACCGCTGACAGGTGGGGGAGTTGAGCACTGTGTTGACGATGTCCTCATTGATGCCGGGCCAGTACATAGCCTCTCAGGCCCTCCGTCGGCACTTCTTCACGCCAAGATGGCCCTCGTGTAGCTGTTCCAAAACGAGCTGGCGCATGCTGTGCGGGTTCACGATGCGGTCCAGCTTCAGGAGGACACCATCGACTACTGCCAGATAGTCCCTGATATTGTAGAACTGCGGGCATTGGCCCTTGAGCCACCCGTCCGTCATGTGGCGCATGACACGCTGTAGTAGGGGGTCAGCCGCAGTCTCGCGGCGAATGTGGATAAGGCGTTCATCCGTGGCCGGCAGATTGGAGGCTGTGAAGGCCACATGGACGTCAACCTGGCAGACGAACCCCTCTGGGTCACACGGGGTGTTGACTGCCCTGGACAGAGCGTCGGCTATGATCAGGTCCTTGCCCGGGGTGTATAGGAGCTGGAAATCGTACCGCCGGAGTTTAAGCAGAATGCGCTGGAGACGAGGGGTCATATCATTCAGGTCTTTTTGTATAATGTTGACCAGCGGGCGATGGTCAGTCTCGACAGTGAATTGGGGGAGGCCGTACACGTAATCATGAAATTTGTCGACCCCAGTCAACAGGCACAGGCACTCCTTTTCGATCTGTGCGTAGCGCTGTTCCGTGGGGGTCATGGCACGTGACGCATATGTAACGGGGGCCCATAATGAGGCCTCATCGCGTTGCAGGAGCACCACCCCAATGCCGGATTGGCTGGCATCCGTTGAAATTTTTGTTTCCTTCGTGGGATCAAAAAATGCCAATACCGGGGCCGTGGTAAGGTTGGTCTTAAGCTCCTCCCATTCGCGCTCGTGGGCGGGAAGCCATTGGAAGTCTGTCGTCTTCCTGACCAGGTTCCGGAGAGCTGTGGTATGGGTGGCGAGGTTGGGGATGAACTTCCCCAGGACGTTGACCATGCCCAAAAATCGGAGGACCGCCTTCTTATCCGCTGGCTTCTGCATGGCCATGATGGCTGCCACCTTGTCCGCATCCGGCCGCACACCCAACCGGGAGATGTGGTGTCCTAGGAACTTGAGTTCCGTCTGGCTGAAGGAACATTTGGCTCTGTTGAGGCGAAGGCCTTCGTCCCGTATTTGTTTGAAAACGCGCTGGAGGCGACTGATATGCTTCTGCGGGGTGGTGGACCAAATGATGATGTCATCAACATAGACGCGCACACCCTCAATGCCCTCCATCATTTGCTCCATGATCCGGTGGAATACTTCTGATGCCGATATAAACCAAACGGCATCCTGTTGTAGCAGTTCCTGCCAAACGGGGTATTAAAGGTACATAGCTTTCTGCTGGACCTGTCTAGTTGAATTTGCCAGAATCCTTTCGAGGCGTCAAGTTTGGTAAAGATGTTGGCCCGAGCCATCTCGCATGTGATCTCCTCGCGCTTGGGGATAGGGTAATGCTCCCTCATTATGTTGCGATTTAGATCCTTTGTGTCAATGTAGATCTGGAGCTCGCCGGAAGGCTTCTTTACGCACACCATGGAACTGACCCAGTCGGTTGGTTCCGTCACTCTGGGGCGCACTCCTTGGTCTTGGAGGTCCTGCAGCTGCTGCTTGAGGCGGTCCTTGAGGGGTGCTGGGACTCTGCGAGGTGCATGAACCACAGGCGTGGCGTCTTGTTTGAACAGGATTTTGTAAGTGTCTGGAAGCGTGCCCATGCCTTCGAAAATGTCACGGTGTTGGTCGATGATGGCATTGAGTTGCGCCCTGAAGTCCGCATCCTGGAAGGCAGACGTGTCCTCTGGAGAGTGAGAGTGTACTCGTTGAACGAGGTTTAGGAGGTTGCACGCCTGTGCGCCTAGCACAGAGTCCTTCGAGGAGCCCACAATCTCGAAGGGAAGGATGGCTTTTCGCGAATTGTGCGTCACTTCGAGTTGGCATGAACCAGTAGCAGGAATGATGTTGCCATTGTAGTCCACTAGTTGGCAGGTCGACGGAAGAATGGTTGGTTTAACCCCAAGGGTCTGAAAGTCTGACCATGCTAGGAGATTAGCGGAAGCACCAGTGTCCAGGCGGAATCGTATCTGGGATCGGTTGACCGTCGGGGTGGCACACCACTCGTCGTCTGGATCAATGCTGTGCACCAACAGCGGCTGGTGGTTTTGATTCGGGGACAGCCTGTTCTTTGCTATAACAGCGACTCGAAAAGGCTTCCTCGGCTCCTCGGTGTCACTGATCTGTGGGAAGTCTGAATCGGACTCGGTGAACGTGGGTTGAATTGCCCGAACGTTCCTGCGAGGCTGGCTGAAGCGTTGCGAATTGGCAGGCTGAGCTGCTCGACAGCAGGCAGCATAGTGGCCAAGTCTGCCACGTCGTAGGCATTGTCGCGATTTTGCAGGACATTGCCGCTTTAAATGGGCGGAGCCACAGTTGCCGCATGTCGTGATGTCAGTACGCTCGTTGCGCCACCGCGCATGCGCGGTGCAGTCTTGCATGGTGCACGCCTACGCATCACGTTCCTCCACGTTACCGTCCCCTCGTTTAGCGCGTACAAGCGCGGGAGGCCGCAAAAGTCACGCAAAATGGCCACCCTCATCCAGGCTGCAGTCTTTGAGGTGTCCAATTGTTTGGACCCGTTCTGCCTCGTGGGGACCTTGCCGCGCCGTTTCAGCCGCCTGTATGTGGGAGTACCGGCTGGTGGCATTTTCATGCAGGACACAGGTCTCAATGGCAGTCGCTAGGGTGAGTTGCTTAATTTTGAGGAGCTGCTGACGCAGGGTGTCCGACTGAACACCAAATACGATCTGGTCGCGTATCATGGAGTCGGAGGTGGGTCCGTAACCGCAGGACTGCGCAAGGATGCGGAGGTGTGTTAAAAAGGATTGGAAAGGCTCGTCCTTACCCTGCAAGCGCTGCTGGAACAGGTATCTTTCGAAGCTTTCATTGACCTCTATGCTGAAGTGGTTATCGAATTTGAAGAGAACCGTCTTGTACTTTGTCTTGTCCTCGTTGCCTGCGAATGTGAGGGAGTTGAAGATGTGGATGGCGTGTTGCCTGGCCGTGGAGAGGAGCAGAGCAAACCTCCTGGTGTCCGAGTCTGTGGCTTCGAGGAAGAGTTGGAAGCGTTGTTTAAAAATCTTCCAATTGACCCCGAGATTGCCGGCGATGTGGAGCGGCGGCGGTGGGTTGATGTTCTCCATACTTCAAGATGCCGGAATGCTGATTAGTTGCAGGTGGGTCTCAGAAGTGCTAGTATACAACCACTCCTTGTACCATGATGTGTTGGGTGTTCTGGATCACAAACAGGTCACCAACACTGGAAGTGATGCAACTCTATTTTATTATAAGGTTAACTATATTGACATACTTGAACTGTGGGTAAATGCAATACTAGCGTTAGCTGTTGACCCTTGCCTAGTCCTAACCAGGTGATGCACTCAGCACATGATGAATGTCTGTGTTGCAGGCTGTGAGCTCTGTGCTCCGAGCTGGCTGCTACTAGAATGAGCGGGAACTCTCCTGTCCCCTGTCTTTATAGTGCGTGTGCTTTCACTGGTGATTGGCTGCGGTGTTGTGAATGCTGATTGGTCCCACTGCATGTCCATCAGTGTGTGTGTGTGTGTGTCTGCACCATAATATGCTGGTGTATATTATGACAGTTATGAGTTGTCAGTATAGACTTGCTGTTAACAACAGAATCCCTCCAGTGCAGAGGGAAGCCTTTTGGCTCATTGAGTCTGCACTGGCCCTCTGAAAGAGCAGCCTACTCCCACCCCACCCCGCCCTATCCCCGTAACCCCACCTAACCTGCACATCCCTGGACACTGGAATCAATTTTATTATGGCCAATCCACCCAACCTGCACATCTTTGGACTGACAGGTAGTAAACTCAAGGCTATGCAGCCTAATTATTGTGTCTGAAGCAGGATTCCTCGGGTGGCAGTGTCTAAATCAAAAGCCCTTAGCCTCATGAGAATGCAGAAAAACTGAGATTATGAACTGAAACAAGCTCCCAACTGAAGCAACAGATGGGGAAAAAAATCACCAGAAAGAGAAACCTCCAAAGAGAGAAGAGCCTGGAAGCACAGGGCGGCACAGTGGTTAGCCCTGCTGCCTCACATCGCTAGGAACCTGCGTTCAGTTCTGGCCTTGGATCACTGTCTGTGTGGAATTTGCACATTCTCCCAGTGTCTTCTTGGGGTTCCTCCGGGTGCTACTCCCACAGGAAAAGATTTGGATTGGCGATGCTAAATTGCCCCTTCGTGTCAAGGATGTGCAGGTTACATTACGGGGTTGGGAGGGGGGAGTGGGCCTGGTTACGGTGCTCTTTCAGAGGGTTGTGTGGTGATATGCATCACTGTAAATACACAAGGGGTTAATGTAGATACACTAGAACTAAATAAACACTAGAGGGAGCACCAGAGACATCATGACACACAGACATTCAACCAATCGGTCAGTAAGATAGGACACAACCAACGGGCAGTCAGGACTCCCAGAGGTGACACTACCACAACAGGGCAACCCATATAAAAGGACAGGGCATACATGCTCTTTCTCTTTTCCACAGGCGACACTCAGAGAGACAGGGGCAAATCAGAAGCATCACACCCACCGCATGGATTAGATTAACATTTACATAGAATTTACAGTGCAGAAGGAGGCCATTCGGCCCATCGAGACTGCACCAGCTCATGGAAAGAGCACCCTACCCAAGGTCAACACCTCCACCCGATCCCCATAACCCAGTAACCCCACCCAACACTAAGGGCAATTTGGGACACTAAGGGCAATTTATCATGGCCAATCCACCTAACCTGCACATCTTTGGACTGTGGGAGGAAACCGGGGCACCCGGAAGAAACCCACGCACACACGGGGAGGATGTACAGACTCCGCACAGACAGTGACCCAAGCCGGAATCGAACCTGGGACCCTGGAGCTGTGAAGCAGTTGTGCTATCCACAATGCTACCGTGCTGCCCATTAGAGCAGGCGACACAGGGGCAGATCGGAAGCATCACACGCACACGTGGATTAGAGCAGACTGGTTAGTTAGATTGAGTTATTATAGCAAGATTAGCAGGAGAGTCGAACTCAAGTAGGAGAATTGTTAACTGTTCAATAAATGTGTTAAACCTATCTCCAAGTCTGAACCTTCCTTTATCAGAGTATACATCAAGGAAGCAGCCTATGCTACGTGAAGAAGCACAACACAACAGGTTGGTGCAGACTTAGTGAGCCGAATAGCCTCCTGCACTGTAGGACTTCTAAGTATTACTCCAGCACAAGACTCCTTTGAATCTCCCTTGGAAGTCAGGCTTCAAGCAGAGTTTCTCAAAATTACCGACCAGCCAGTCGTGAGAAATCCCTTTCCAAATATTCAGTCAGAATCACCGTTTGAAAGAAGAATGTTGTAAATTCTGATCAGCGATTCAGGGGGCAATTCTTCGGCCTCCTTGCACTCTCGCTTAAGCGTAACGATGCCGGTGAATAGCAGGAGAAACCAAAAACGAGATCCGTGCCGGGACCCAAACAGTTTGTGATGCAACCGGCCCGTTCCCATCGGCTAAATCTGGATCTCCCCGTAGGAGGCGAGAAACCGATTATCACCACTTACGCCCCATTTCCAAACAATCAATGAGAGCCACTCCATATCCAACGGCCTCCCGTCATTCAGCGGCCTCCTCAGCAAGTGCTCACGCCGGTGCCGATTTGTGAAAAACGTGAACCTGACGGAAGAGCTTCTGTGGGGAGCCGAGGAGGTGAGCCCGGGGGGTGCTGGGATTGCACCCCAGTGCTCATCAGGGGGTGGGGGACTCTCCTCAAGGAAGGGCTGCCATGGGGGTTTGGAGGGGGAGGTGCTGGGGGGGGGGGGATGGCAACTGGGGGGCAATCGCTTGCTGCACCACCATGCCAACCCCCGAATCCCAACCTCATTCCAGGGGCAACCCTTGTCCCTGCCTATCTTCCCACGATCACCCATAACCCCAACCGACTGCCGAGGCCTCTGGCCATGGGGCTGAAGGCTATCGCTAATAGGGAATTGCCGATCGTGGTTAAGCGAGCACTTCACACAAGCCAAGTGGATTCCCGTGGGTGGGTGGGCCATGTAGCATGTGGAAGTCATTGCCTAGCTTCCCAATCACACCTTGATACCTGGACACTGCTTGAACACTGCGTGAGACAACACCAAACATGTAGCAGCCATCATCCGAACACCCAGGGGATGGGACACAGCTCCGGGAACATGTGCATGGCGGGAGTCTGGGCGAGCACCACGATGGGTGTGGAGGGGCTGAAGAGATGGGCAAAGGGTTCAGGGTCAGCCCACATTGCGGAAGAAAGTGACAGAGGCATCGTAATGGTTGTGCAAAAAATTATTTAACGTGCTGTGCAATACCCCACTCCCAACAATGCCACCCTCCCAGCCCCAATCCATCCCCACTCCACCCCCTACCTAACCCCCCATCCCCTACCCCAGTGCCCTCAGTGACCCTCAATGTGCATGGCCCTCCTCGCTCTCCCACTACATCTTGATGCTTCCCCAGGATGCACATCTGAGGTGGAGGCAGCCAGCTGCTTACCTCGTCCCGTGGCCCTCGATGCCCCTGGCAGACGTTCTCTGCGGACGGAGGGCCCGGGCTCACTTGTCACAGCTCGCAGCCTTGCCGCCCTGTCCCGTGTGCTGACTGCG
Organism: Scyliorhinus torazame; assembly: GCF_047496885.1. NCBI lineage: Eukaryota > Metazoa > Chordata > Chondrichthyes > Carcharhiniformes > Scyliorhinidae > Scyliorhinus > Scyliorhinus torazame. The sequence goes on from NC_092709.1 coordinate 317,152,343, forward strand.
CAACGTGGCCTCATCAGAGGGGAGGAACTCAGGGGAACTGCTGGCCACTGTGCCACTCCAGGGGGCAGGTTCGGCCTGGCACCCAGCACCCCTTCCCGATCGGTACCCACAGGGCCCTGGGGCTCGTCTTTTGACGGAGGGTCAGCTGGTTCGAGCCCCGGCTGCCCTGCATTGTCTGGCTTTGCCAGCCCTCGCGGTTCCCATTGTCCGCACCATGGTGTCAACGCCCTCGGCGATGCTCCTCAGTAACTGGGACATGCTTTGCAGCATCTCAGCCATGCCCACCTGCGACCGGGGCAGGGTCGCAGCACCTTGGCCATGCCCATCTGAGAACGGGACATGTCCCACAGACCCTCATCAAGGTCTGGTGCTGGGTGACAACCCCTAGTGAGTCGGACATTCTGCCGAAACCCTCAGTCATGGTCGTCACCGACTCACGACGCCTTGGACACCTTCACTCATGGTGCTGACGTCGGGACCACAGAATAACGTGTTATAGAGGGAAGGGGTAGGGGAGGACAATGTGACCGAGATCTACAAGTAGCTAATTGACTGGGAGGGAGCCCCAATAGGGGAAATCAAGCAGAAATGGGAGGTGAAACTGGGGGGGAAATGGAGGTCGGATTGTGGGAAGAGGCTCTGAGGATGGTGAATGCATCCTCTTTGTGCGCAAGGTTTAGCCTTATCCAGTTTAAGGCAGTTCATAGGACGCACATGACAGTGGCTAAGATGAGCAGGTTCTTTGAGGGGGTGGAGGACAGGTGTGGGCGGTGCGCAGGAGGCCAGCGAACCTTGTTCACATGTTTTGGACATGTCCGAAACTGAAAGGGTTCTGGCAGGGGTTCGCGGATGTAATATCCGAGTGCTGAGGGTGAAGGTGATCCCGAGTCCAGAAGTGGCGATATTTGGTGTGTCGGAAGATCCGGGGGGTGAGAGAGGCTGATGTTCTGGCCTTTGCCTCCCTGGTAGCCCGGAGACGGATTTTGCTGGAGTGCAGGGACTCGAAGCCACCGAAACAGGGGGAGAAAATTGTTTGTCTTAAGAGGGTGGGTTGATGGGTTTGCCCGGAGATGGAAGCTGTTCATCGACTTCTTAAAGGAGAATTGAGGTGTCAGCAGAGGGGGGGCGGGGGGGGGGGGGGGATGAAGCGATTAAAATGGAGAAGGCACGACGTGTGGAGGAGAATGGCAGGGGGGGTTGGGTGTTGGTTAGTTATTTATTTATTATGAGGTTTCTGTTTGTTCTTGCTCTTGTGTTGGTTTGTATTTACTCTTCATGCAAATGCCTTACTAAAAATATTGTAAAATAAAAAGTGTCCCAGAAGTTCCCGCGGCAGCACCCCAGCACCTGGGATTGCCCTTCGGCTCGTGTGCACGTTATTTCGCCAGTCCAGGCGACGGCCACTTCCTGGGCGACCGTCAAGCGATGGCGCATTTCTTTTTCCACCCTGAGGAATCCCTGAGACGCTACTAACAGATAACAGCGCCTCTTTCATGAGTGAAGAAGTTAAAAGGGGGCTTAACAAACAGACTCCAGGGATGAGAAACTTCAGTTCTGAGGATAGGTTGGAGCTGTTCTCCTTGGAGAGAAGAAGGCTAAGAGGAGATTTGATAGAGATGTTCAAAATCATGAGGGGGTGGCTAGGGTAGGGGGGAGGGGGGAGGAGGGGGGAGTGGGGGGTGGACATGTTCCCATTCATAAAAGAATCTAGAACGAGAGGGAACACATTTAAAATGATTTGCAAAAGAAGCAAATGCGATGTTAGAAATGTATTTTCATACAGCGAGTGGTTCGGGTCTGGAATGCATTGGCCAGAAGTGGTGGAGACAAGTTCAACAGAGGCATTAGATGATTCTTGATTCTGTGATTCTGTAATCCAAAGGCCCAGGCTAATGCTCTGGGGACACTGCTTTAAATATCACCTCAGCATCTTGCCATTTAAAAATACAACACACCTGGTTCACTCATGTCCTTTAGGGAAGGAAATCTGCCGTCCTTACCTGGTCTGGCCTACATGTGACTCCAGAGACCCCACAGCAATGTTCTTGACTCCTCTCTGTCCTCTGAAGTAGCCTAAGAAGCCACTCAGTTCATGAGCAATTAGGGATGGACAAGAAATCCTGGCCTTGTCTGCGGTACCCACATCCCACTGAACAATACATTTAAAAAAAATCTCATCTGAAAGAAAATTCTCCGATCTCAGAGCAGAAGAAAAACCCTTTCTGCTTCACAATCAAAATGGGCAGGATTTAAACATCTGCTAAGGCAGAGCTTTGTGAAATGTAATTATATGTTTTCAGCCTTTAATTTGTAATATAAATGGAAGAGACAGAGCATTAGTTATATTTTCTGTGTTTTGAAATACTGTGTTGCTGATTAACATTTTCTCTACTCTGACACTAAGATTATCCTGATCATTCAGTTCAGATTATCACTTGTGTGTAGATTCGAAATTTAATTATTTTATAATTTCAGGGACTCGCATGTACATGCTTACAGTTTTTTGAAATCTCAGTTTAATATAAATGCCATGAAACAAAATGTAGAAATAGGACTTGTTCTCTGAATTGGACTAACTGGACCTTTTTTGAACAAATCCAACGTATTCCAAAGAGTCCAGGTAGCAGTCTATGCTTTCCACGTCATTGCAGAGATACATTCCGGCAATGTCTGAGGTTGATTATAAAACAATGGCACCATTATGAAATCTGAGTTTAAAACTTGCTCATATTTCTACAGCGTAGAAGCTCTTGTGCGATTAGGTAACAAGAAATTATTTCCACTGGCAGAGGGGTTAATAGTTTTTTAAAAAATATATATTTTATTAAAGTTTTCAAACACAATTTTTTTCCTTACAAATCAAAAAAAAAAGGTAACATGATAACTGCAATATAACATTGTTTAACTAACATGGTAAACTAACCAAATAACACAAAGTAATACTCCCCCCCCGCCCCCTCTCCCCCTCCAAAAACCCAAACAATTTACCCCCCCTCCCCTGGGTTGCTGCTGCTGGTCATCTGTCTTCCCTCTAACGTTCCCCTAGGTTGTCGAGAAATGGCTGCCACCGTCTGGTGAACACTTGAGCCGATCCTCTCAGCGCAAACTTCATCTGCTCTAGTTTTATGAACCCCGCCATATCGTTTATCCAGGCCTCCAGTCCGCGGGGTTTCGCTTCCTTCCACATGAGTAAAATCCTACGCCGGGCTACTAGGGACGCAAAGGCCACAACATCGGCTTCTTTCGCCTCCTGCACTCCCGGCTCATCCGCTACTCCAAATATAGCTAACCCCCAGCCTGGCTTGACCCGGACCTTCACCACCTTCGAGATCACTCCTGTCACTCCCCCCCAATACCCCTCCAGTGCCGGACACAACCAAAACATATGTGTGTGGTTCGCCGGGCTTCCCCCGCACCTCCCACATTTATCCTCCACTCCGAAGAACCTGCTCAACCTTGCTCCCGTTATGTGTGCTCTATGCAGCACCTTAAATTAGATCAGGCTAAGCCTGGCACACGAGGAAGAGGAATTTACCCTGCTTAGGGCATCAGCCCACAAACCCTCCTCAATCTCCTCCCCGAGCTCTTCTTCCCATTTTCTCTTCAGTTCGCCCACCAACTCCTCTCCCTCTTCTCTCATCTCCCGGTATATCTCTGACACTTTGCCCTCCCCGACCCACACCCCCGAAAGCACCCTGTCCTGGATCCCTTGTGTCGGGAGCAGCGGAAATTCCCTCACCTGTTGTCTCGTGAACGCTCTCATCTGCATATATCTAAAGAAATTTCCCCGGGGCAGCTCATACTTTTCCTCAAGCGCTCCCAAGCTCGCAAACGTCCCGTCTATAAATAAATCTCCCACTCTCTTGATTCCTACCCGGTGCCAGCTCTGGAATCCTCCGTCCAGCCTCCCTGGGGCAAACCTATGGTTGTTCCTGATCGGGGACCACACCGAGGCTCCCAGCACACCCCTCTGTCGCCTCCATTGCCCCCAGATACTTAATGTTGCCGCCACCACTGGGTTTGTGGTCAATATTTTTGGGGAGAGCGGTAGTGGCGCCGTCACCAGCGCTTTTAAACTCGTCCCTTTGCAGGACTTCATCTCCAATCTTTTCCACGTCGCTCCCTCTCCCTCTATCATCCATTTACGAATCATCGCCACGTTGGTGGCCCAGTAGTAGTCGCCCAAATTCGGCAACGCCAGTCCCCCTCTGTCTCTGCTACGTTGTAGGAACCCCTCCTTACCCTCGGGGCCTTCCCTGCCCACACGAAGCTCGTGATGCTCCTATCTATTTTTTTAAAGAAGGCCTTAGTGATCAGTATAGGGAGACATTGGAACACAAATAGGAACCTCGGGAGGACCATCATCTTAATTGCCTGCACTCTGCCCGCCAGTGACAGCGGCTGCATGTCCCACCTTTTGAAATCCTCTTCCATTTGTTCCACCAGCCGTGTCAGATTGAGTCTGTGTAAGGTTCCCCAGCACCTGGCTATCTGAATCCCCAGGTATCGGAAGTTTCTTTTCACTCTCCTTAGCGGTAGGTCATCTATCCCTCTACTCTGGTCCCCAGGGTGTATCACAAAAAGCTCACTCTTTCCCATGTTAAGCCTATATCCCGATAAATCTCCAAACTCCCTCAATATCTGCATGACCTCTGTCATCCCCCCACTGGGTCCGTCACATACAGCAGTAGGTCATCCGCGTAATGTGACACTCGGTGTTCCTCTCCCCCTCTAATCACCCCTCTCCATTTTCTGGAGTCTCTCAGCGCTATGGCCAGTGGTTCAATTGCCAGCCCGAACAGTAATGGGGACAACGGGCATCCCTGTCTTGTTCCCCTGTGTAGTCGAAAATACTCCGACCTTTGCCGACCTGTGACCACACTTGCCGTTGGGGCCCCATAAAGGAGTTTAACCCAGCTGACAAACCCGTCCCCTCCCCGAACCTCCTCAGCACCTCCGATAGATACTCCCACTCTACCCTATCAAATGCCTTCTCTGCATCCATTGCCGCCACTATCTCTGCCTCCCCCTCTGCTGGGGGCATCATTATCACCCCTAACAGCCGTCGCACGTTGACATTTAGTTGTCTCCCCTTTACGAACCCTGTCTGGTCTTCGTGCACCACCCCCGGGACACAATCCTCTATCCTCGTTGCCAGCACCTTTGCTAGCAACTTGGCGTCCATATTTAGCAGTGAGATAGGCCTATAGGACCCGCACTGCAGCGGATCTTTATCCCGCTTCAAGATTAGCGATATCGTCGCCTCCGACATTGTCGGGGGTAGGGTCCCCCTTCTCTGGCCACGTTAAAGGTCCTTACCAGCAGCGGGGCCAACACGTCCACATATTTTCTATAGAATTCCACCGGGAACCCATCTGGTCCCGGGGCCTTCCCTGCCTGCATGTTCCCCAGCCCCTTGGTAACCTCGTCCACCCCAATCGGCGCCCCCAGGCCTTCCACCTCCTGCTCCTCCACCCTCGGGAACCTTAATTGGTCCAAAAACTGCCGCATCTCCTCTTTTCTCTCCGGGGGTTGGGACCTATATAGTCTCTCGTAAAAGGTCTTAAACACCTCGTTTATCTTCACTGCTCTCCGCACCGTAGCTCCCATTTTATCCCTAATTCCCCCTATCTCCCTCGCCGCTGTCCTCTTTCGCAGCTGATGGGCCAACAGGCGGCTCGCCTTTTCCCCATATTCATATCTCATCCCCTGTGCCTTCCTCCACTGTGCCTCCGCCCTCCTTGTGGTCAACAGGTCGAACTCCGTCTGGAGTCGTCGCCTCTCCCTGTATAGTCCTTCCTCCGGGGCCTCCGCATATTCTTTATCTACCCTCAAAATCTCCCCCAGTAGTCTTTCCCTTTCCTGGGCCGAGGGGTTAATAGTTGGACACAGTTTAAGATACTTAGCTAAACAATCAGAGGGGCGATGAGGAGAATTTGTTTGATGCAGCGAATTTAAGATCTGGAATGCAGTGCCTGAAAGGGTGGTGAAAGCAGATTTGTTAGTAACTTTCAAGGGTGAAGGGGCGGCACGGTGGCACAGTGGTTAGCACTGCTCTCTCGCGGCGCCGAGGACCCAGGTTCGATCCCGGCCCCGGGTAACTGTCCGTGTGGAGTTTGCACATTCTCCCCGTGTCTGCGTGGGTCTGACCCCAACAACCCAAAGATGTGCGGGGAAGGTGGATTGGCCACGCTAAATTGCCCCTTAATTGGGGAAAAAAATTAAAAGATACATTCTTGAAATGGAAACATTTGCAGGACTGTGGGAAAAGACCAGTGGACCAATTGAATAGTTCTTTCAAAGAGCTGGTGCAGGCATGTTGGATAGAATGATCTCCTTCTGTGCAGTGTTTCTGTAATTCTATTAACTGATTAACTATTAACTGATCGCCTTTGCCGATTCGAAATTTTACAGACTGTTTGTTTGAGCGCTGCAGCATAAACTGAGCGGAGCCGTCGCATTAACCAGTCATCATAACCCTACAAAAAAAGCTTGGAAAATAATGTCGGGCACGATCTACCGGTCATGTCCTGCTGGATTTGGAGCGGGACGTGGCCGGTAGATACTGGGAGAGGCCTGCCCCGAGTTTCCCAACAGCCGTTGCGCGTCACGAGATCTAACCAGATTACGCGAGGCGTCACGATCTAAACACGATCAGTCTCGCACGGCTAAGAACACTGGTTCTTTGTGGTGTAAATTTTCAATTTGGTATACTGTGACAAAAGATATGCAAACCAGTGAGGAACAGTCCAGTCATTTTGTGATCAATTAATAAAGAAACTTAAAAGAAAAGCACACGCCAAGAAGGACTATACTAAAATAAAATAAAATAAATATAATAAAGTAAATAATCTTTATTGTCACAAGTAGGCTTACATTAACACTGCAGTGAAGTTACTGTGAAAGGCCCCTAGTCGCCACACTCTGGCGCCTGTTGGGTACACAGAGGGAGAATTCCGAATGTCCAATTCACCTAACAGCATGGGCGTCATTCTCCGACCCCCCGCCGGGTCGGAGGATGGCCATTGGCCGCCGTGAATCCCGCCCCCGCCCCCGCCGAAGTCTCCGGTACCGGAGATTGGGCGGGGGCGGGAATCGGGCCGCGCCGGTTGGCGGGACACCCCGCTGGATTCTCCGGCCCGAATGGGCCAAAGTCCCGCCCAGAAATTGCCTGTCCCGCCGGCGTAAATCAAACCTGGTATTTACCGGCGGGACCAGGCGGCGTGGGTGGGCTCCGGGGTCCTGGGGGGGGGGTGCGGGGCGATCTGACCCCGGGGGGTGCCCCCACGGTGGCCTGGCCTGCGATCGGGGCCCACCGATCCGCGGGCGGGCCTGTGCCGTGGGGGCACTCTTTCCCTTCCGCCTCCGCTACAGCCTCCACCATGGCGGAGGCGGAAGAGACTCTCCCCACTGCGCATGCGCGGGAAACTTTCAGCGGCCGCTGACGCTCCCACGCATGCGCCGGGAAACTGTCAGCGGTCGCTGACACTCCCGCGCATGCGCCGCATTTCCGCGCCAGCTGGCGGGGCAACAAACGCCATTTCCACCAGCTGGCGGGGCGGAAATCCCTCCGGCGTCGGCCTAGCCCCTCAATGTTGGGGCTAGGCTGCCAAAGATGCGGAGCATTCCACACCTTTGGGCCAGCGCGATGCCCGTCTGGCGCCGTTTTTGGCGCCAGTCGGCGGACATCGCGCCGTTGGGGGAGAATTTCGCCCCATGTCTTTCGGGACTTGTGGGTGGAAACTAGAGCACCCGGAGGAAATCCACGCAGACACAGGGAGAACGTGCAGACTCTGCACAGACAGTGACCCAAGCCGGGATTCGAACCTGGGACCCTGGCGCTGTGAACTCTGAGACATCCCTTTTCCCATACAACACGCAATATCATATAAGTATATGTCCTAAATCCAGCAGATGATTACCATGCCGAGGTTATTTGTCCTTGTTTTGAAAAATCATTGTCACTTTCGCAAAGGTGTAATCTTCTCTGTTCAGGTTTTGGGATTTTAACCAGCTGCTTTTTAGCAATAAGTTGTTTTCAGGGGGCGACTGTTGCCTGCAGCTGGGTGTAAAAGTGATGGTAGCTGGGTGTAGCTGTGATGGTGGCTGGGTGTAGCTGTGATGGTAGCTGGGTGTAGCTGTGATGGTAGCTGGGTGTAGCTGTGATGGCAGCTGGGTGCAGCTGTGATGGCAGCTGGGTGCAGCTGTGATGGTAGCTGGGTGTAGCTGTGATGGCAGCTGGGTGCAGCTGTGATGGTAGCTGGGTGTAGCTGTGATGGCAGCTGGGTGCAGCTGTGATGGTAGCTGGGTGTAGCTGTGATGGTAGCTGGGTGTAGCTGTGATGGCAGCTGGGTGTAGCTGTGACGGCAGCTGGGTGCAGCTGTGATGGTAGCTGGGTGTAGCTGTGATGGCAGCTGGGTGCAGCTGTGATGGTAGCTGGGTGTAGCTGTGATGGCAGCTGGGTGCAGCTGTGATGGCAGCTGGGTGTAGCTGTGATGGTAGCTGGGTGTAGCTGTGATGGTAGCTGGGTGTAGCTGTGATGGTAGCTGGGTGTAGCTGTGATGGTAGCTGGGTGTAGCTGTGATGGCAGCTGGGTGCAGCTGTGATGGCAGGTGGGTGTAGCTGTGATGGTAGCTGGGTGTAGCTGTGATGGCAGCTGGGTGCAGCTGTGATGGCAGCTGGGTGCAGCTGTGATGGTAGCTGGGTGTAGCTGTGATGGCAGCTGGGTGCAGCTGTGATGGTAGCTGGGTGTAGCTGTGATGGTAGCTGGGTGTAGCTGTGATGGCAGCTGGGTGTAGCTGTGACGGCAGCTGGGTGCAGCTGTGATGGTAGCTGGGTGTAGCTGTGATGGCAGCTGGGTGCAGCTGTGATGGTAGCTGGGTGTAGCTGTGATGGTAGCTGGGTGTAGCTGTGATGGCAGCTGGGTGTAGCTGTGATGGCAGCTGGGTGCAGCTGTGATGGTAGCTGGGTGTAGCTGTGATGGTAGCTGGGTGTAGCTGTGATGGTAGCTGGGTGCAGCTGTGATGGTAGCTGGGTGTAGCTGTGATGGCAGCTGGGTGCAGCTGTGATGGTAGCTGGGTGCAGCTGTGATGGTAGCTGGGTGCAGCTGTGATGGTAGCTGGGTGTAGCTGTGATGGTAGCTGGGTGTAGCTGTGATGGCAGCTGGGTGTAGCTGTGATGGTAGCTGGGTGTAGCTGTGATGGTAGCTGGGTGCAGCTGTGATGGCAGCTGGGTGTAGCTGTGATGGTAGCTGGGTGTAGCTGTGATGGTAGCTGGGTGTAGCTGTGATGGTAGCTGGGTGTAGCTGTGATGGTAGCTGGGTATAGCTGTGATGGCAGCTGGGTGCAGCTGTGATGGCAGCTGGGTGTAGCTGTGATGGTAGCTGGGTGTAGCTGTGATGGTAGCTGGGTGTAGCTGTGATGGCAGCTGGGTGCAGCTGTGATGGTAGCTGGGTGTAGCTGTGATGGCAGCTGGGTGTAGCTGTGATGGTAGCTGTGATGGTAGCTGGGTGTAGCTGTGATGGCAGCTGGGTGCAGCTGTGATGGTAGCTGTGTGTAGCTGTGATGGTAGCTGGGTGTAGATGTGATGGTAGCTGGGTGTAGCTGTGATGGTGGCTGCTTCTACTGTCTGCCTTTCTCCAGCTACTGTGCAATGGATAAATAATTCTTTACCTTTGACATTACCAATACTCTGGGCCCAGTTTTTAGCATACTAGTGCTAATTCCCTTATCCCACAATTTAAAGTCACCTCTTCTACACCCCATTGTTTTCCCCTTGTCACATAGGTAAACACTTGCTTTTCTCACTGGTAGGCTAATTCACATATCAAAACACCCCTTCAGACAACTAACTGCCCTCATCAATCATCCCTGTTAATTTCATCCCAGTTTCATTCTTTAATCTTAATTTTCTCCAATTCTTAACAACATGCCATGTATACCCTTGTCATAGTTGTTGGCTCTTTGTTGTTGTAATGAATGGAATTAATGCCAGTTTGAGATCTGTTTTCCAAGATTGGTTTATCTTGAGGCAATCCGTGTCAGTGGCCTGATTTTGTTCCTATTCTTCGCTGATGGGCTCTCTAGCCATTAGGCATCAGGCCTCACCCTCATCTATATTTATGATCTGCGATATCCAATTCAACAGATCTGGCTGTAAATCTGACCTTGTTAGCCCTTTATGTTTTTTCTTCAATTATCAGTGAAGCCCTCTTGAACATTTGGCAAACTTTTAGGGCCAGATTTTACATGTTCCCCACTGCACGACTGACAAAGTCTGTTGGTAGCCCGTCTGCAAAAACCTGGCTTCCACACATCGATCATACACGTGGGGTGGGGGGGGGGATTAATGAGCTCAGAGGATGCCAAGCCTTACAGAGCTGCCAGCCAATCCAGTTGGATTGCGAGGATGGGGTGTATTGAGAGACCAGATGGGGGATGACACCTCTGGGTGAGTGGGTGCCTCCAATGACCCCCAAAGGGGACTCCTCTCCCTCACCACCCTCCCCAACTTACACCAATACCAGCCCCTGCAGCAAAAGTTGTCTGATTACCCGCTTGGCGTGTGCTTCCCCTGCTGTGATTAAAACAGTAGCGTGGTCAGGATAAGGCACTCAAGAGGCCTCAATAGGCCCAAGGATGGGAAGGTTGCCTGACTCCTCCACTTACTCACCGTTCTCCCCCCACACACACACACACACACACACACACGCGTGCTGGAACAAGGTCAGAGTCAGGCGGTTAGGCCACACACTACATTTTGTGAGCATAGTATGCATCTGTTTTCAGAATCTGAGAATTGGAGATGACAAAAGTAATCTGAAAAGCATTTCCACTTTCTTAAATTGCCCTGGAGATTATCAATGATGCTGCGTCACGGATAGAGAATCTAGCCTTTCCTCCTCAAACTTCTGATTTATTCCGACATCCTGCTGTTTTATTTAGTGAGGTTTGCAAGACGCCGTTATTCTTCAACTCTGCCCCATGTCTCCTCTCTGTTGGCTACATACGCACATTGATAAATTATTGTTTGTAATACTGACCTTTTATTATCTCAGGACTTCATGTCACTGGCAAATCCTTCAGCAGTCACTCGCAGACCTGCTTAACTCTTAGTCTGTGCCATCCACCTTGATTTTGCACTTCTATTGGGTCACCGTCCCTCACTTCTTGTCTTACTCAGTGAAAGATAATCAGTCCATTTAAAGTGTCCTTCAGTTATTAATTCCTAAATGATAAAGGCTGGTAATGTGCCTTGGAGTATAGGATTGATGGATCAGTTTAAGATTGAGCTCAGTCAGTCCTCCCTCGCATTTGTCAAACCTCGAGGGTAAGGTTTACTGCCTTCATTATACGAACGTAGTGCTCTAATATTGAAGGAATCTTTCCTCTTTGGTTTGTTGATCCCTTTCATTTGACTTTCAGCTTTACGTGTTAATTTTGTTTTCTCATCTTCACGAACTGTTCTCCACCATCAATTATGGTTTTTTTTTAGCCACCAGATTAAATATCACCAATTTTACACTTATTTTATTATTTGTGGCCCAGATTTTGTACTCATACAATCATAGAGTTTACAGTGCAGAATGAGGCCATTCAGCCCATCGGGTCTGCACCGGCCCCTGGAAAGAGCACCCTACCTAAGCCCACACCTCCACCCTATCCCCGTAACCCAGTACTCTCCAGCCTCAGTCACTGGATCAATCCAACAGGACAATGGTGAAAACCTGGGGTGGGGTTCCCCGGAACCCCAGCCGCGTGACTCTCGGCGATGTGCCATTTGCTGGCGACGGGATTCTATCTTCCCGCCGCTTGTCAATGGGATTTCCCATTGAAACCACCCTATGCCGCTGTGGGTGCGCTGCCAGCGGGAAAAGTGAATCCCAACGACCAGAGAATTCCAGCCCTGAGCTGAAAAAGTTCAGTTTTCTGTGAAAATCTCTGGTAAATGCAAGGACACATTTGCCCAAGACTATTCCATTTTCAGTCACTCCAGCTCAGTGCAGTTGAGGTCTCCTTTCTGGTTTTTTAAATACATTTAGAGTACCCAATTCATTTTTTTCCAATTAAGGAGCAATTTAGCGTGGCCAATCCACCTACACTGCACATCTTTAGGTTGTGGGGGCGAATCCCACGCAAACATGGGGAGAATGTGCAAAACTCCAGACGGACAGTGACCCAGAGCCGGGATCGAACCTGGGACCTCGGCGGCGTGAGGCAGTAGCTCTAACCACTGCGCCACCGTGCTACCCTCCTTTCTGTTTTTAACAGAACAGACTCGCACTCAGCAGGGAGGTGGGTAGCAGATGATGAATCAGAATAGTTTTTGCCAAGGCTGGCAAATATTGTAAGTGATTCTAAATGTCCATTCGTTTTGCAAAGTGTTCTGACTTGCCTTTCAGATACTCCAATAAGGACGTGATGTAAGGCCTGCAGGTTTGCAGCAACTGTAGAGCCAGTGTCGGGAAATTTCTCTCTGTGACCAGGTTCCCACACAACCTGTATCTCCAAAAAGCATAATAACCATTTTTCTTAATATAGAGAATGTAGATGAAGATGCAAGACCCACAGTGCAAGGTTAAATAAAAAGTAGGAAAGAGTGTGTCGAGCTGGAGACAGTTGAAGGGTCTTGATTGCTTCACAATGAGGATTAATTGAAGAGAAAGGATAGCATGTTTCGGGAAAAATTACTCTTGCTGGTGCTACACAGACCTACCTCGATTCCCTGGGGCATAATGACACCACCATCCATCTTGGTATTATTCTTCATTGATGCCATTGAGGAATGTCTCATCTACATTGACGCCAATGAATTTCTCCCCCATATCTCACACCCATCACACTTGGGTAAGGTTGCCATCGTCCCAGGTGACCATAGGCTGCTTTCCCCTTTGAGGAAGAGAGTTGACTGGTGGTGAATTAACCTGAGGATCACCATACCTCAGGCGAGGGGCAAGGTTGAGAAAGGGGGGCCTTCATTGATAACTTCAGTCGGTACGGGAATTGAACACTGCTGGCCTTGCTCTGCATCACAAACCAGCTGTCCAGCCAAGTGAGCTAAACTGACCCCCCTCATGTCACATCCAAACGATTTGGAACGACACACGTCACGCTAGAACTGTGCCAATGACATCAGAACTACATGCGTCACATCAGAACTACAATCTATCACGTTAACATTTCTCTTCTTTACTACGCTTTGATTCTAAAAATGTGATTCATCTTGCAGAGAGTAATTGAGTTGGGTTAATCCCTGATTTGAGACAAATTATTTATGTGCTATTCTCTGCTACATTGTGTTCATCCAAAGGAAAATTAATTTAAACCATTTTGAAAACAGTATTAGTTGCTAAGTGATTTGCAAACAGTGATTTTAGCTCCGGCTATAGCAGCTCAGTTAATGGAATCTAATTTTAACAGTGCCTTGTAATAAGGGGAAATAGGTGGCTTGCTGGACTCGAGCACCAGTAGAGAGAGAGACCTCGTAAAATCGTTCTTGGGTCTTATGGAAAATATTCAACAATCTTCAGCTAGGTTTTAAACAGTGTGAATTCAGAGCACAATAATTGCAGGCGGGAGCTTGGATGCCTAAATATCTCACTGACAAGTTTAGCAGTGGTAGAAACGGACACATAAATCGGGCATGATCTGATAAATTGTTGAATTTAATGCCTCAATTTGTATACACAGTGTCTGGTTTTGGCTTTAAATGAAAAAATGGCTTTGTTTTGTCTGAGATTTGATCCAAACTCTTAAAGGAGAACAGTACTGTGAAAGTAGACTGACCTTCTTGAATTAGGAACCAATATAGGTCCACGAGCGGCGATAGGTGAATAGGACTTATGTTTTTTTCAGCATATTTTTCACATAGGCATTTTTCCCCCTTTGAGGAATGTGTTGGAATTTCCGACCTGATTATCAGTCGATTGAACCGTGTTATGACCAGCAAGTCCTGGCATTGAACTTGAACCCGGAGTTTTCTGGTCCAAAGTTAAAAACGCTCCCACTGTGCCACAAGACCTCCTTTAAGACTTAGGGTGAGGGCGGACATGGGCAGCAGCATTTTGGATAATCCTAAATTTACGGTGGGTAGAATGTGGAGGCAAGCCAGCAGTGCATTGGAGTAGTTAATGATCACAAGTTGGAATAGAGTGAAATTGGTGATGCTAAAATATGCAAGGATTGGAGGAGTGCAAATATCAGGAGGATTGAGTGGCTGCTGAAAGAAAAATAAAGAAAGAACTTGCATTTATATAGTGCCATTCATGATGTTAGAATGTCCCAAAGCTCATCACGCCCAATGAAATCATTTCGTAGTGTAGTCCGTGTTGTAATGTAGGCGGTGCAGTAGCCAATTTACACCCAGCCAGCACCCACAAATAGCAATGTGATACTAACCGCTAATCTGTTTGTTTTTATCTTAATTGGGGAATAAATATTGGCCAGGACACCGGGCAAAATATCCCAGCGCTTCTTCGAAATAGTGGCATGGAATCTTTTGCATCCACCTGAGATGGAAGACAGCATGTGCATCAGTACTGCACTCCCTCACTGGAGTATCTGTCTTTATTTTAATGCTCAAGTCCTGAAGTGGGACATTGCGCAACATTAAGTGACGAAAGGTGAGGCTTCCACCCACATCGAGCGACGAAGTCCCGTGTCAGAGGGCCGGCAGCTCTCTGGTCCCAGCAGGGCCATTGGGAGCAGGGGCACTGGGAGCAGGGGCCACTGCTAGGGTTGACAGGCAGGCCCTACAAAGAGAAGCCTGGACTTTGTGGTAAATCCAGGATCTTGCCAGGACCGGGCTGGCACTTGTCGAGGGTGGCAGAGGGGTGGGAGGCCAGATTTGTGAGACCAGGGGGAAAGCCTAAAGGAGGGGATGAAATTTGGGGGGAGGTTCCGGCAGGGCACAGTAAGCCAACATTTGAGGTTGTGTTCTCCCCCCCCCCCCCTCCACTCCAACCCCACCCTGTTCCCAACCACATCAACACCAGCCTGCACATCTAGAGCTACCGGGCCCCTATGCGGCGTGGACGTCCCCCTACCCCCACACATATTTTACCCATGGCTACAGGGTGAATACAAGAGCATTAATTGGACACTAAGAGCTTCAATTGGCCATGGGTAGATGGCTGTCCAACACCTCCCCTGCTCCTGATGAAGTTATTATGGGGCTGGGGGCAGCTGGGTAGGGGAACCAAAGTTTGTGGGGACAGTCCGAAAAATGGAGTTGAGGCCGCAATCGGATCAACCATGATCTTATTGATTGACAGAGCAAGCTCAAGGGGCCAATTGGCCTACTCCTCCTATTCTGCTATTTTTGCAAAGATTATGGAGGAGCAGAAAATTGAGAACAGAAACTGCCAGATAGTCACATTCTTTCACTTGGTGGAGGTTGTGGCCTGATTTGTGCATAAACAGCGGTGATTGCTGTTGGCCTCATTGTTATTTTCACAGTAAGATCTAGGACATTATGTTTAATATTCCCAGCTTCAGGTCACCTGCCCCACTGTCTCCCTGACGTAGAGGAAAATGCTTGGCATCAATGAACAAGATTTTCTCCGTTCTAATAGAGACTGGCACCCTTCCCAATCTGAGTGGTAGTCACATATCAAGAAGTTTGATTTCAGCGCTGGTTGCACACCACTATGTTCAGCCTGACCATTCTAATTCTCCTGCTCGTGCCAAGCTATGCTTTCACTGTAATATTGGTAGAACTAGTAGAAGAAATTACTTTTCTCGCCCTTTGAGTGCTTGTACCCGGGGTTGTAGCATTTTACTCAAGTAATATTCCATGACAGTAGCAGTGCATTTCCTTAATATTGTTGAAAAAGAGACATTCTGTTGAAGCCTTCCGTCTTGCAGTCATCAGGACAAATGCAAGAATGCCAAATTTCAAATATGAGCAACAATTTATACTGCATGAGAAAATGGTGCTGATTGGTTGGCAACTCGACTCTGATTGGTTGAGGTATTCCTGTCCTGATGAGTGCAAGATTAAACATTTTGGCATGTCTCTTTTTCCAGCAATACTCCAGTTCTGTACTACCAAATGACTATTTTCTATTGTATTAACATTATATTTTAATCAGGAGCTGATACTGAAAAGGGTGTCTTGAACAGAAGTTCACTTTTCACTGTACTGACTGATTTCACATGTGACCTGCGAAGTTAACTATTTTTAATACAGTAATATCTATCGGTATGAGGGTTAGATAGGATAGAAGATATGGAAACATGCCATTTGGCCCAGCATTTATGGCCAATGAACTTCCTCTCATGAGGCCGTGGTGCAGTGGTATTGTCAGTGGCCTAGTAATCCAGTGATCCAGGGTTAACACTCTGGGGACCTAGTTTTGAATCTCACCATGGGAGATGGTGAAATTTGAATTCAATAAAAATTTAATGATGTCTAATAAAGTTTCTTGTTGTTAAAAACCCATTTGGTTTTGGAATTCTGCCATCCTTGCCTCGTCTACGTGTGACTCCAGACCCACGGCAATGTGGTTGATTCTTAACTGCCCTCTTAAATGGCTCAGCAAGCCACTCATTCCAATTAAGGATGGACCCAGCGAGTGGTGCCCACATCCTATGAAATAATTTTTCACAATCTAAATCTATCGCTGACATTCTATTCCCTACCTCCTCTTCTGCTGATCCAGCTTCCCCTGAAATGCGTCTGTACTATTTGCTTCAAACAATCCCTGTCGAATTCCACATTCTTACCACTCTTTTGCTAAAGAGTCTTCTTCTAAATTCCCTTTTGTATCACAGTCACACTGTCGATCAGATAAAGAAGCATAGTGCAGAAGGAGGCCTTTCGGCCCATCGAGTCTGCACCGACCCTCCGAAAGAGAACCCTCCTCAGGCCCACTTCCCTTTCCCCGTAACCCCATAACCTCACCTAACCTTCTTGGACACGAAGGGGCAATTTAGCATGGCCAATCAACCTAACCTGCACACCTTTTGGACTGTGGGAGGAACCCGGAGCACCTGGAGAAACCCATGCAGACACGGAAAGAACGTGAAAACTCCACACACACAGTCGCCCAAAGCCATAATTGAACCCGGATCTCTGACGCTGTGAGGTAGCAGTGCTAACCATGCCACCCTAACATATATTAATTGATCAGCAACTAATTGGTTCACTGAAACAATTTGAGCTCCATGGCCACATAATATTCTGAGCCACACTGTGATAACGAGGGAAGGTCCACAATCAGGATTCTTCTTGCATCATGGTAATTTCATGCACCAAAGGCAGCATGATATTTCTGAAATGTAGGTTTCATTTTCATTACCTGAGCTATTCTGTCAACCTGTTACATCTGAGTCCACCTTCACAGCAACCTAGGAATAGGAACAGACCATTCAGCCCTTCGAGCTTGTCGCCACTCATGGGGATCTTTATTTGATTGCAAAAAACTTGGAGTAAAGAAATCCATATTTACTGAGCCAAATACATCCCATCCCAAGAGTTGGTGAAGTTCGGTGTGCCACAGTGCTAACCTACTTTAAGCCTGAAGTCACAATTAAAGTTTCTGAATTGGGAGGAGATAGAAACCCTGTTACTTGGTAAATTCTGTCAAAAGGCTGGCCTCAGTTACCAGTTATTAACATTTACAATTACTTCCCCCTCTGGCATGCCAGATTAAACATTTTCTCACTAAAGCATTCAAATCTGAAAACTCTCTTCTTAAAATAGCTGTATTAATCATTTTTTTTGTTTTTGAATCCAGATCTTCCATCTGTTTGATAATTCTGTGTTAATCTTCACTCGGTCTGCAGCAATGACCTTAGCAAATGTAATCTGAAGCTGGAAGTGCAGTATTATAATCCAAAACCTAAAATGGATGCTTTAAAGCATTCTTCTCATTGTTTTTCTAGAATCATATAGCACAGATGGAGGCCATTCATCCCATCAATTTGGAAGAGAACTGCAAGATGAGATGAGCATCATCTCATCACAGTGATGTCATGTGCAAATGGCTCATCATTTTTAAGCGATGTAAATGATATTGCCATGTTATTTTTTTTTTAAATAATCTTTATTGTCAAAGTAGGTTTACATTGCAATGAAGTTACTGTGAAAAGCCCCCTAGTCGCCACATTCCGGCACCTGTTGGGTACACAAGAGGGAGCATTCAGTATGTCCAAATTACCTAACAGCACGTCTTTCGGGACTTGTGGGAGGAATCCGATGCACCCGGAGGAAACCCACGCAGACACCATAAGACCATAAGATATAGAAGCAGAATTAGGCCACTTGGCCCATCGAGTCTGCTCCGCCATTCAATCATGGCTGATATTTTTCTCATCCCCACTCTCCTGCTTTCTCCCATAACCCCTGATCCCCTTATTAATCAAGAACCTATCCAACTCTGTCTTAAAGACACTCAGTAATTTGGCCTCCACAGACATCAGCGGCAAAGAGTTCCACAGATTCACCACCCTCTGGCTGAAGAAATCCCTTCTCATCTAGGGTTTAAAGGATCATCCCTTTAGTCTGAGATTGTGTCCTCTCGTTCTAGTATTTCCTACAAGTGGAAACATCCTCTCCACGTCCACTCTATTCAGACCTTGCAGTATCCTGTAAGTTTCAATAAGATCCCCCCTCATCCTTCTAAACTCCAACGAGTACAGACCCAGAGTCCTCAACCGTTCCTCATACGACAAGCTGTTCGCTCCAGGGATCATTCTTGTGAACCTCCTCTAGACCCTTTCCTGAGGTATGGGGAGACACGGGGAGAATGTGCAGACTCCGCACAGACAGTGACCCAGTCGGGAATCGAACCTGGGACCCTGGTGCTGTGAAGCCACAGTGCTAACCACTGTGCTACCGTGCTGCCTGTTATTGTAGGAGTACTTATTGAGGCAGATCCTGGGCTCATTGTCAGCTGATGCTTCACCTTGAACCATTTTCGTGGCAGTCTTTGTCAGTGGGGGTTTGCCACTGCCTTCCATTCTCAGAAGTAGCACAAGGAGGCAGGTCCCTAGCCTTACCTCAGCCGGAACAGGAATCAAACCCATGCTGTTGGTGTTATTGTGAACAACACGCTTGAAACTAGCCAGCTGAGCTAACCGATCCCCCCCCCCCCCCCCCCCCCCCACCACCACCCAAAAAGGTTTTCCAGCGAGCTTCATTCCTTAGCATTTGAGGATTCCTAAGCCATTCATATTTAGCTGAACTCCAATAACCTTACTCATGGATTTTGTGTCCAGAGAGTAATAATGCTACATACAGTCTTGTAGATAATTGTCGCTACGCTACTGAGTAGGGGCGGCACGGTGGTACAGTGGGTAGCACTGCTGCCTCACAGCTACAGAGACCCGGGTTCGATTCCCGCCTCGGATGATTATCTGTGTGGAGTCTGCACGTTCTCCCCGTATCGGCGTGGGTTTCCTCCGGTTTACTCCCACAAGGCCAAAGATGTGCAGGTCAGGTAGATTGACCATGATAAAATTGCCCCTGAGTGTCCAAAAGTTTAGGTGGGGTTACTGGGATAGGGGAAGGGATTGGGCCTAGGCGGGGTGCTCTTTCGGAGGGCCGACGCAGACTCGATGGGTCGAATGGCCTCCTTCTGCACGGGATTCTACGAATGCTAAGCTATTCGGGTCAGGCTTCTTCTGCCAAGATTACTGCTGTAGTATTTCCACTGAGAAATGTCTAAGCACACACATCCTGAGGTCATTAGAGGCTACTTGCTGAGGAGAATGTCTGGACATTTGTGGCTGGTTTTTTATCCTTGGCTCCTGGGAGGGGCCAGTGTATCAATGGAAATGGCCTAGAAAGCCACTTGGCTGTAAAGGGATGGGCAGTCGCTATTTGGGAATAACAGTTACTGGCCTTGCCTATGAAGCCCACATCCTCCCTGAATGAGTTAAACAAAACGTAGCTGATGCTGGGGAGAGAATGGTGGACGGGTAGGATCCAGTCATAGAATCACTGAATTGTTACGATGCAGAAGGAGGCCATTCGGCCCACCGTGTCTGCACCGGCTGTCCACATGAGCATTATGACTTTACGCCATTCCCCTGCCTTTTCCCCATAACCCAGCACATTGTTTCTACTCAAATAATCATCCAATGCCCTCTTGACTGCCTCGGCTGAGTCTGAGGTGGGACATGGAAGGCAGAGTTTTGGGCCAGTTTAAGTTTGTGGAGTTTGGAAGGACATTGAAAAAAATGAAATGGCTGAGAGATTCAGCAGTTCCAGATTTGAGAAAGAATTGGCAACACTGCAGAGGTGGTAACGGGCAGTTTTTGGAGATGGATAGTAAATTTCTGGCACATTGTAAGTTGAACATTTAAAAAAGTTGGGTTCCAGGAATTGTTGTGGTCAAGACCAGACAAAGAGAGTGTACAAGACAAGATGTTGAGGAAACAAGTGGACCATCTGCGTGGGCGCGAGCTGTCCCAAGAGGCAGTCTTCCAGCCTGATTGGTTGTTGCCAGCTGGTGGTGTTGTTGGCTGCCCAAGAAGTGAAATTTCCAATTAGCCTGTGACAGGCCTGAGTATTCATAGAGGAAATACTTCATAGAATTTACAGTGCAGAAGGAGGCCATTTGGCCCATCGAGTCTGCACCGACTCTTGGAAAGAGCACCCTACCCAAGCCCACACCTCCACCCTATCCCCACAACCCAGTAACCCCACCCAACACTAAGGACAATTTTGGACACTAAGGGCAATTTAGCATGGCCAATCCACCTAACCTGCACATCTTTGGACTGTGGGAAGAAACCGGAGCATCCGGAGAAAACCCATGCACACACGGGGAGAACGTGCAGACTCCACATAGACAGTGACCCAAGTCCAGGTCTTGCTGGATATGGACTGCTTAGCAATCTTCAGCAAACATTCCCACTTTGGCCTTCTGATGGAAGGAAGATCATTGATGAAGCAGCTGAAGATGGCTGGGTCTAGGACACCACCCTGAAGAATGCCTGCATTGAGGTGTGGGAGTGGGATGATTGACCTCAGACAACCACAACCATCTTCCTTTGTGTAAGGTACTACTCCAACCAGTGGAGGGTTTTTACATCTGATTCCTATTGCCATCAGCTTTTCTCGGGCTCCTAGAGCCATACTTAGTGAGCATGTTATTGTACTGAGAAGTGCTGCTTGATAGCACTGTCAATGGCACATTCTGTGACATTACTGATGATGGAGAGTAGACTGATGGGGTGGTCATTGACCAGGTTGGACTTGTCCTGCTTTTTCTGGACAGGACATACTTGGGCAATTTTCCACATTGCTGGGTAGATGCCGGTGTTGTAGCTGTACTGGAACAGCTTGGCTAGGGGCACCGCAATTTCTAGAGCACAAATCTTCAGTACTATCTCTGTGATATTTGTCAGGGCCCATAGCTTAAGCTGGGCTCCATGTCAATGTTGGCCCCTACTTGAAGGGTCCATTTGTTTGTTATGTCTGCTTCAGACCCGTTCAGGATGTGGGGGAGAAAGGGACTGGAGAGGTTTGGAGAATGTTCATTGATGGGAGGTTTGCCAGTATGGAGGAGTTATTGGAGAAGTTCAAGCTCTCGAGAACTAATGTATTCAGGTACCTACAGGTTTGCAACTTTTTTCTACTCCCTCCTTGGGGAAGATCTCAGATATCCAGGGCTGGATCGACGGAGAAAGCTTCGTTGGAGGAAGTAGAGAGAAAGTGGGAGGGTGAACTGGGTCCGGTTTTTGATGGGGATGTGTGGAGTGAGGCTCTTCACTCTTCGCAGGGTCCACAGTCTCTTGTGCCAACCCCAGCTCAATCCAGTGCGTGGTAATGCACAGGACGCACTTGACCAGGGCACAGATGAGTTGTTTCTTCTTGGGAGTGGAGGTGTGAATGTTGTGGTAGGTGACCGGCGAATCATACACACATGCTTTGGTCTTGCCCTGTACTTGAGAGCTTCAGGGTCTCCTTTTTCAGCACCATGCCCGGGATTCTGGGGATTCCATAGAATTCCTACAGTGTAGAAGGCGGCCATTCAACACATTGAGTATGCTCCGACCATCTGAAAGAGCACCCTACCTAGGGTGGGATCCAGTACCCCACCCTTTCCCCGTAAACCCATAACCCCACCTAACTTGCACATCTTTAGACATTAAGGGGCAATTTATCCTGGCCAATCCAGCTAACCTGCACAACTTTGGACTGTGTCAGGAAACCGGAGCACCCGGAGGAAACCCACGCAGACACGGGGAGAAAGTGCAAACTCCATACAGTCACTGCAGGCTTAACTGAATCCAGGGGCGTCATTCTCCGACCCCCCGCCTGGTCGGAGAATGGCCGTTGGCCGCCGTGAATCCCGCCCCCGCCGAAGTCTCCGGTACCGGAGATTGGGCGGGGGTGGGAATCGGGCCGCGCCGGTTGGCGGGACCCCCGCTGGATTCTCCGGCCCGGATGGGCCGAAGTCCCGCCCAGAAATTGCCTGTCCCGCCGGCGTAAATCAAACCTGGTATTTACCGGTGGGACCAGGCGGCGTGGGCGGGCTCCGGGGTCGTGGGGGGGGGGGGGGGCGCGGGTTGATCTGACCCCGGGGGGTGGCCCACAGTGGCCTGGCCCGTGATCGGGGCCCACCGATCCGCGGGCGGGCCTGTGCCGTGGGGGCACTCTTTCCCTTCCGCCTCCGCCACGGCCTCCACCATGGCGGAGGCGGAAGAGACTCTCCCCACTGCGCATGCGCGGGAAACTGTCGGCGGCCGCTGACGCTCCCGCGCATGCGCTGCATTTCCGCGCCAGCTGGCGGGGCAACAAACGCCATTTCCGCCAGCTGGCGAGGCAACAAATGCCATTTCCGCCAGCTGGCGGGGCGGAAATCCCTCCGGCGCCGGCCTAGCCCCTCAATGTTGGGGCTCGGCCCCCACAGATGCGGAGCATTCCGCACCTTTGGGCCAGCGCGATGCCCGTCTGATTGGCGCCGTTTTTGGCGCCAGTCGGCGGACATTGCGCCGTTGGGGAGAATTTCGCCCCAGGTCTCTGGTGCTGTGAGGCAGCAGTGCCAACCACTGTGCCGCCGTGCCTGTTGGTGGCTATTTTCGGTGTATTGGACTCACCAGTGCTGCAGACGGCGGTGAAGAAGGATGGGGGGGGGTGAAGACGGATGTCTTTGCCTCGTTAATAGCCCGGAGACGAGTTCTGTTCGGGTGGAGGTCCCCGGTGCCCCCTAGTGCCTCGGCATGGCTGAATGATCTGATGGAATTTTTGTATCTTGAGAAGGTCAAGTACACCATGAGGGAGTCGGTGTGGTGGGGGGGGGGGGGGGGGGGGGTTCTACTCGAGGTGCCAGCCTCTCATTTCCTTTTTCAGGGTATTAGTCACAATCAGTTGCTGGGGAGTGGGGGGTTGGTTTTTGGTAAGTTTTGTTTGTTCATGGGGGGGTGGGGGGGCTGCTTGCCATGGATGTGTTTATTTTGAAATGGTATTTGCTGTATGTTATTGTTGTAATGGTAAACTTCCCTGAATAAAAATATATTTTAAAAACTGTCCAAACTTAGATTGCTTAAGATGCCCGTAGCCATCAGAGGGGAGGGATTACAATCTGACGATTCTGAACTGAATTGAAGCGCAGGCCGCTGCAGAGTTGAAAGTAGACTTTTGGAACTCATTATGTCACCGAGACTCCAATCTGTTCCACCCAGTACAAAGCGGCCCCATACCATTGTTAATCCATTTTCTGGTAGGTACAAAGGTAGGTTCAAGTCTCTCCAAACCAGTAATAACATTGATCACTCTTTGAGTTATCTGCTGTTCTGGTTTGACCAATAGAATGTCGCACCTGTACACTGATAAGGCACAACATGAACCTTGTTTTATCTACTCCCAGCAGCTGTGTTGTGCAGTTTTGTGTTTACTATATCAGTGAACAATGTCCTTAAGATGTGCTTTTTTATATCATACTCCATTACCAAAGAATTAACTACAAATGATACCTTAATAAACCTATGTTTACTGACACCATTGATCCTGCAATGTCAATATTATGCATTAAAAGAACACCACAACTCGCTGCCTGCACAGAAGAGGCGCTCCCTGAATAAACACAGTTTAAGCAGAACGGGATTAATCCACAAAATTGATGTTCATTCAGAAATATCTGAGTGCTCATGATGTGACATAATGTAGAACAGTTAAGAGTCACCCACATTGTTGTTGGTCTGAAGTCTTATCTAATGATTACCTTTCAATTCCAAAATTAATTAACCAAATTTAAATTCCACAAGCTGCCATGTGGGATTCAAACCCAGGTCCTCAGAGGATTACCCTGAGTCTCTGGACAATAGTCCGGTGACAATACTGCTACACCACGCTGGTCTTTATATTTCACGTGAGTGTCCTCTGCCCTCCTCCATCTTAGACTGTTGGAAAGTCATAATTAAAGGGTGCTGCTACTTCTTCTGAGGCAGTCGGGATTGAGGGCGACTTCCAATCCAATCCGATGGGTTCTTGAATTGATGAGTGGAAGATGCCTCCTTTAAAAATGCTCGCTGGTCATTGCACACTGACCACCACATGGTATCGACAGAACAGGACCTTGATTCAATAACAAAGGGGTTCCAAGGAGATTGGAGGACAGGATCTGATGTGAAATATTAGCTTTGTCATACACAGGTATAAACCTCCCTATTGGATTGTTGCAAAAACCCATCTAGCTCACCAATGTCATTCAGGGACAGCCTCACTCAGTCTGACCTACATATGACTCCAGACCCACACCAATGTGATCTTGACAGTTCTTTGAAGTGGCCTAGCAAGCCATTCTGTTGTGTACAATAAATGTTGGCCTTGTCAGAGAATTTAAGCTTGTGTGTCAAAATTTATTTTCCTCTCAGATGATTGTTCAGGGTTTGCTTAATTGTCTTTAGGATTTGGCAATCGTGTGACTTGCATCACTTTGGTCATCCGGTCCCTTCCAAAACTAAATCATATTAACTGGCGAGAAGAGTGAATGGTCCCAGTTCCAACTTCAAATTTCATTCGTTGCGCAAATGAGCAGCACTTTTGTCGTTCTGACATCAAGGGAGTGATATACAAGGCGGGACTCAGTTCTTGATTGGCAGAACCATTTTTGAATGGACAACACTACAAAGCTATTTACACACCTGCTGGTTGCTCTTACCCAGAGCGATGCAATTATCCAGGTTCCCTGATTAACCAGAGAGAGAGAGGGTAGAAAAGATGACCCATCTAAAGGAGCAATGAAAGCTCAATGGTGACAGGACTCTCAGTGGCAGCATACAACCCAGTGCGAAGGAGCGAGGACCTGCAGACTGAATGGAAGACATAGGAAAGCTCCCTGGAGGAAATGATTGGTGCACAAGCACATGGCGAGAACTTCTCTTCTCTGAGGGAAGCCAGCCCTCACCAGACAAGCATGACTTCAAGTTGTAGAGGTGGTGAGCAGCAAGTGTGTGGTGCCAAGTATCGGTCAAGAGCTGGAAAAGGTTAGATGATCTCATTCCGTCCAGCAAGATAGTTTCATGGGAGGTGGCACCATTGGCGAGGCAAGCATTTATTTCCCATCCCTTGAATCGAGTGGCTTGCCCAGCCGTTTCAAAGGGCAGTTATGAGCCAACCTGTGGGTCTGGAGTTGCATGTAAGCCAGACCAAGATTTTCTTCGCCGATGGATTTTGAAAAAAAACAAATCTAAGATAGCTTCTTGGTCACCATTACTGAGACTAGTTTATATTCCAGATTTATTGATTGTATTTAAATTCCACCAGCTCTCATATGTGGGATTTGAACCCATATCCCCAGAGCATTAGTCTGGGCCTCTGGATTACGAGTCCAGTGACATTACTACTAAATCATCACCTCTCCCGTGTCCTGAGGCTCTCAGCTGGCAACCGTCATTCCCTCACCTCCCCAGCATTCTCTTGCACAGCACTCCTCTGCCTGACACACCTTACTGTCACACAAATTCCTTTCCCTCCAGTCCTCACCCCTACAAACAGCACTGAAACTCACCCTCATCCTATAGCCCTCTTGTTCCCATTCCTCATAGTCACTCTCCGGGAATACCCATTCTCCGCAAATGCCCATCTTCAGCAACCAGTTCAGTTCCCACAATCCTAACTCAAATGAGGTTCTGAGCCAGGTTTTGAGTGGTTGTCCCTTGTCCGGCATGAGTCAGCTGTTGAAGGTGCCTGCTCAAGAGAATGCCTGTTCAACCTGGGAGTGCCACAGGATGGCAGAGTCATGAGCAGCTCCCTGGGTACTAGTGGTCACACAGCAGCTGCATTTTAAAAAATGGGCCAGCATTTTATTATTTCAGACCAAATTATTGGATTCACTAATGTTTACATAGGTTTTTGAGGAGGTCCACGTGAGATGTTGGCACCTGGCCTGAAATGTGGAGGTGGAGTTTGGTCCTTCCTGGCCTCTCCTGAATGATTTCTTACCACTTTACTGTGGATAGTATAGCTGACACAGTAATGCAATTTCATGTACAGCTTGGGCAACATGTAAGCATCAAAGACACTGGCCTCTGAAATATCTCAAACTGCAGCGGCCTCCACAATGTTGCGGATGACAAACTTTTTAATTTGGGCTGGACGTGGCCACGGCCCTTCGCGGCATCTCCATTATTCCTTCACTTCTTAGCCACCTCTAGCACAAGATGGGCAGCACGGTAGAACAGTGGTCAGCACTGTTGCTTCACAGCGCCAGGGTCCCAGGTTCGATTCCCGGCTTGGGTCACTGTCTGTACGGAGTCTGTCCGTTCTCCCCGTGTCTGCGTGGGTTTCCTCCGGGTGCTCCGGTTTCCTCCCACAAGTCCCGAAAGACGTGCTGTTAGGTAATTTGAACATTCAGAATTCTCCCTCTGTGTACCCGAACAGGCGTCGGAATGTGGCGACTAGGGGCTTTTCACAGTAACTTCATTGCAATGTTAATGTAAGCCTACTTGTGACAATAAAGATTATTATTATTAAGTCACATTAAGGGAGTGCAGACCCTC
Source organism: Scyliorhinus torazame (assembly GCF_047496885.1). Lineage (NCBI taxonomy): Eukaryota > Metazoa > Chordata > Chondrichthyes > Carcharhiniformes > Scyliorhinidae > Scyliorhinus > Scyliorhinus torazame. The sequence continues at coordinate 317,179,297 of NC_092709.1, forward strand.
CCAATTAACGAAGTTGTTCTAATGGTACTTTCATTGCCACACAAGTGCATTCTCTCACCCCTGGGCCTGTGGAGATGATGCAAGGGAAGAAAACGGCCCTCTGGGTTTGACAAGAAGCTTTTGCAAACAAGGCATCAGTGACCTGGCTGCAGTCGTTGTGAGCTGCAGTTTGAGAGCTCCTTCAGTGTCACCAAAAGATCCCTGCATGGACCCAGAAGTACATAAATTGAGGTCAGTGGTCACTTTGATAGCCACGGGCAATGAGTGGGCACCTATTCTTAGGCCAAGATCTTCTTGCAAGAAGTTGCAGAGATCGCGAGAGTCGGACCCTTCCTAGGAACTCCTATTCAGAGAAGCCGGGGAAGCTGATCCTTAGTCTGTCGACTCTGTGCTGAGGATATCAGCCATATGCCCACCTCTTCTGCTCTGTGTAGCTGTGTTTGGTAGTAGAGAAGGCAGCTCCTTCTGTTGAAGTTGTTGCCTCTGTTGCTGTGGTTGCTGAATGTGACATCTCCTCCCCAGAGATTCAAGCGTGTGAACTTTATGTTACATGGCAGTCTCACAGGCCATAAGGTGAGATTATCCTCAAGTTGAATCCAAGAACAAACACAAGGTTGCTGTTCCCAACGAGATCAATGACTCCAGGCAGAAAGAATTGTTCCTGTTCACTGAACCTTTTCACTGTGGCTAACAACAGGCCAGTCGCTTTACCCTTCATACTGTTGCTGTCAGATCAGTTTCACTCGCCAAAGAGTTCCTGCTGTGTACTGACCTTCTCCAACCTGACAAAGCACAGGGCGAATGGGGGAGGAGTCGGTGTTTTTTTTAAAAAGGCCTTTAATTGCCTTTGGCTCCTAATTGCCTTTTTAATTTAGCTCAATTGCTTTCCTGCCTGACCCCACTGGGTTTGGAACCTTCCCCGGAAAAAAGCCAGAAGAGGTTGGGATTAAGTCGAGATCCTGGCCTAATGTGACCTCCAGGGCATTTAACTTCCTCCGCACACCAGAACCCACCTCCACTTCGCTGCGAAAATTCTGCCCAATTAATTTAGACAATTGGAGTTGGCACGATATTCCGAGCGTACTGCACATGCACACAAAGTATAGGCAAAAGATACATTCGCACTATGCACCAGCACCAGAGGTGACAAACTCAATTTCCATGGTGGATCTGATCCAACATGCTGGCACTTGGTGTGGGCCATGTTCAGTGACAGTTTTTTTGCATACTTCTGTAGAAACTGGCATTTGTTTTTCATGTATGTAAAATGGGTATTTTCCCGTAACAGGATGCTGCCCTCAAGCAAAAGTGACGTTTTGCCTATCTCACAAATGAGCAATGTGACATATGTGTTTCAGTGCGGGTGTGATGCCATGTTAGTAGACCGTAAATCCGAACGACTGGTGGATGGTGTCAAGCAGCACGCCCCTTTGTCTGTTTGCTGTGGGCAAAGTACTGACCATACTCAACCAGCCCGTGCAAAACTCAGAACGTTTAGTGTCTAACATTAGATGTGGCTCCTGATCGGACAGCCACAGCACTTACTGAACAATTTCGAGTGGGCTATGAATGACATTAACAACCAATGTAAGATTATCAGTCCGGTTTGCAATATGGCTCACATATGTCGCTGCATATGTTAATAGGCAGGGATCTGCCCTCTGCAGGCAAATGGAACATGTCCAGGCTTTATGCCTTTTTTGAATTCAGGAAAATAGTTTCCTGGAGAATTTTCCATGGCAATGCCTCAACCAATCAGAGTAAACTTGCCAACCAATCAATGCCCTTTTTCTCATGCAGCATAAATTGATGCTCCCTTTGAAATTTAGCATTCTTGTGTCTGTCTTGAGTGTATAAAACAAAATCTGTGACGGTACGCCTCTCTTCAGCACACTCAAGTTCTGTTACAGAAAGTGACTATATTTTTGAAAAAGCTATCTTGTCCTTTTGAAAAGAAAATCTAGATCTCCTTTTGTGATACAGGCACTGAGACTGGTAGGAATTGTTTTTCTCAAGTGAATTAGTTGCATGGGGTTTGGCTGAGGCAACATAATGGTATCCTTAATTAAATCGTTGAATTGTCAGATCCATCATCAGCATTAGTAAAATAAATTATGGAAATAAAAGCCCATCAATGAAATTACACATGAACACATCTCCCTCTCCAAGATTTATGGGTTTGTATAATTAAAATTTCAGCCACCAAGACCAAGATAGGAAGGGCCAAGGCCATGGAAGAATTTAAAAAGAATAAGGCCGGGATTCTCTGATATCCCCGAGGGGAGGCAAGAATCCCACCCCGACGCTGGATGGCCTATTCTCCGGCGCCACTTTTGTGCGGTGGCGACATTCCCGCCACGCTGGCTGTCAACGGTCCCCCGGCGATTCTCTGGGCCCCGATGGCCCGAGCGGCCATCCAGTTTTGGCCAGTCCCGCCGCGTGAATTATTCACCTCACGCACGGCGGTACCTGGCAGGTGAGTATGCGGGGGCGATCCTCGGGGGGGCGCGAGGGCATCCGACCCCGGGAGGGGCCCCCACGACGGCCTGGCCCCCAGACGGGGCCCTCCGATCTGCGGGCGGGCTTGTTCCATGGGGGCACTTCTTTCCTCTGCGCTGGGCTCCGCCATATTGCCCGGGGGCCGGTGCAGAGAAGAGATCCCCACACGCATGCGTGAAAACATGCTAGTCGGTCTGCGCATGCGCGGAAATACGCCGGCCGGTCCACGCATGCGCGAGATCCCGCCTGCCGTTCCGCACATGTGCAAACTCGCGCCGGCTGGAGCGCTGCCAACCCCTCCGGCGTCCACCTAGCCCCCGAAAGTTCGGAGAATTCCTTACTTTCAGGGGCTGTTGACGACGGAGTGGTTGGCACCCGTTTTCCCGCCGGCGTGGGGACTTAGTCCCCAGAAGGGAAAATCCCGGTCCAAGAATTTTAACATCAAGGCATTGGCTCAATTTTTAAAATGTGTTTACTTATCCCCACCAACCCATGTCCTGACAAATCTCCATCTTTCAGCCATTCCATATTGTCAAACTCTACAGCATAATCATGAGGTTAGAACCATCGTGCAGTCGTGTCAAAGTCACAGATCAACCAGCAAATTTTCTTCCAAATTACAGAGTTCAATTCCAGAATTCTGTGTATTAATTATCTGTTGCAGTTTCTGGTTTCAGCTTCCTTTTTCTCAAGTGTTGCCTATGATGGATGAACATATTTGTGGCGGCTTCAACACATGACCTAGACTTTGGAGTCAAGGACTAGCGGAAAAAATTAATGTCAGGTCTTTCGGGACTGGAGTGACGAAACACTCCGACTCTTGTAGGATGGTAGAGGTTTAGAACTCTCTTTGGCAAAGAGCAAGTTGATGCCAGATCACTTGTTACTTTGATATGTGAGGTTGATATATTTTTGTTAACAGAAGATGTAGCCATATAAAATGGCTGAGTTCCGATTAACCTGGCCAAAACCCAGTTTAAAACAGCTAACCCGAAAGACTACTGAGAAAAGCAGCCAAGAAGACACAAGCAGACTGCTGCAGACAGCTTTGCATATTCGGCTCTGGGAAGGTAGCCCAGATCGATACTCAGAGCTATCAACAGCCCATCAACCCAGGTATTCTCAGTTGCATTCAGGACTGTTTGCAGCCAATCTATTCAGACATCCACAGTTAAATTGGCTATCCCCGGGAACAATTGCAACATATTAGCAATTGAATACCGGGCCAGACCTGTCGGCGCCTGCAGTGGCCAAAACAAAGACAGGTGAGCGACCAACCCCCGATCGAGGAATCGCCTCACCATTGGACACATCGACCCCAGAGACTGGGGACAGATCCAATCACTTGGGACTCAGGGTCAAGGGCCGCCCCGGGAGGCGGGAAGCCCCTGGGCCCTATAAAAGTGAAGGTCCAAGTTCAGATCGCTCTCTCTCTCCTCTTCGCCTGCTCGAGACCTTTGCAAGACCAGCCACCGGCAACTGTAAGTTTGAATCCAACGATCGCTATCCGGTAGAGACACCTAGCCACCGACCTGTAGCAGCCTTTTGAATCCCGCGGGCCAGATTTGATTGGATAAGCCATTCGTTTCCCTGACCTGGTGGGCTCTTCCTAAAGTTAAGTATTGGCCAGTAGTGATAGGTTTATTATATAAATAGTAGTATTAGGGTATTAATATTGCTTGTTGTATATAATAAATGACTGTTTTAATCCTTACTAAGCGGTGTGCTGTATTTTTTTTTTTTTTTTCACTTTTTACAGTTTATTTTGTTAACATTTACAATTTAGTTCTCATCAACATTAACTGTCTGCAGACCTTTGTAGGATGTGACAGGAACGCAAGTTACCAATGTGTAGAGTTTGTTAGGCGAGTCCTCATCCTCGTTACGCTTTCTGGATAAACGCACACGAATGCGATATGGAACATTCCTTACACCTTTGGCCCAAACAGCCTTGTTCAAACGAGTATCAATGCGGACATCTGGCGTGCCCATCTCCTTCACTGCAAATTTACGGATCTCCTTAATGGCACGGGGAGCACGTCTCTTAAAACCCACGCCATGGATGCGCTTGTGAACATTTATTGTATATTCCCTCGTAACCACCTCGTTGATGGCAGAACGGCCCTTTTTCTTCTCTCCACCTTTTTTAGCAGGAGCCATCTCGACGGGGAAATGTCAGAAAGGCAGCGGTGTGCTGTATTATTAATCATAACCTGAACTTGAACCATGTGGCGGTATCATAAAGATACCTGGCGACTCATGAGCAAAGGTGACGTAAACAGAGCAAATAGACTAAGGTTAAAAAGAGCAACATAATTGGCGACTCCGCCGGGACCCGACTTAGAAGTGGAAAACCACTCCGGGAGAACCCCAACATTTTGAATTAGAATCCAATCGGAAACAAAAAAAAAAACCACAAGTGTTCAAGCGGTTCTGGTTAATAATTCACAATTCGGAAGTGTGTAGATGCATGCGTAACTAACAGGGTTATAAGGCAAAACTGATAGATTTTTTGTTGCGTCAAAACTATCGGCAGTTGGTATTTCGGAAATTAGCGCAAGCCGTACCCGCATCTACCACACCACCTTAGCCCCCTGTTCCAATTCGAACGTAACGAGCAGATAAGAGAGAGCCATGCAGGCAATGCAAGCGATGCAGCGCCTCATGAACCCCGAAGATTTTGCTGTCGCACCAGTCAGCAGCATAGGAGCGGGACAGTGTCCCATTTGGGAAGTGGAAATCCGCAAATTTCTGCAGGGCAAAGGATGGCCCATGTGGAAGGATTTCTGCAATAATGACGACTCAGGTCCTGGAAGTACAGGGCATACATGGTTGAAGAACCTGAGTGAGATCCACAGAAAGAGTTCAGCAAAAGCGCGCAAGCCGATGGCAATTGTGTCCTGTCTGGCACAATTGCGAGGCACAGAGGAGGTCGTCAGGACGCTCCGCAAGGAAATAGAAGGCATACATCGGATGAGTAAAACCGATGTATGCGAAGTTGAGAAAGAGAACCTGGAGTTAAAAGGGAAATTAGCAGCAAAGGACGAAGAGGTGGCTGACGCCAAACGGGTTCACCAATCTTGTCTGGCGCACTTGAGTAGTTTCCAGTCACAATATGAAACGGCTTATCAGGACCTGCAGCGTGCAGTCCTGGTAAAGAAAGAAACAGAAAACCAGTTAGGAACGCTCCAGAAACAATGCAGTGATCTCAAGGCAGCCTTGAGAGCGCTCCACGCCACAACCACGGAACAAAGGCAGAGTACTTTGGACCATGCAAAGTGCTGAAAGCAGATTGCAGACTTGAAAGCACTGCTTTCTGTCCAAAAGGGATTTCAAGAAACCTTTGGGGAAAGTTTAGACCAGGAAGACGGCCCTGATTGGGAAGAATTGCAAGAGACAGCGCAGAGATATGTTCAGGGAGCATGTGCGCAGGGAATACCCCAAAGGAGGAAAGCACCCCCACCCCCCACACAACAGATAATACAGGCTCCCATGAACCCTGTAACAACCCACCGCAGACGAGGCGGAGGTCTTATATTCCACCCGCCTCACAGTGACCCAATTACGGGACGCGTGTGCCAAAATCACACTGTTCCTCCCCGCTTCAGACCCACACCATTTCTTTGCCACCGTCAAACACCAGGCGACCATGTACGGCCTGCATGAGAAAGAGCAGGTAAAGCTCACGGTCCTCAGCTTAGACCCATCGGTCGCAGCAGCCCTTCCCGACCCGCAGAATGTAGGAGGAGGCACCCTTGCAGAAATGCAGGCCGCCATCCTGGATGCGATCGGGTACAACCGGGGCGACCCCGTAGACGGTCTGAATAAATGCAGACAGAAAAAGTCTGAACACCCCACAGCGTTCGCAGGACGCTTGTGGATTCATTTTGAAGCCGTTTTCGGCAACGTAGATCGTGCCCATTTGTCCCCAGACAATATGGCCAAATGGACCTGCACCCTTATCTCCCATGCCACAGAGGTAGGACAAAAAGCCTGTACAAATTATGACCCCTCAGAGGAACCGCACAATGAGAAATGGGTTTTAAAAAGATTGTCCCGCGCCTGGGAGCAATCTGTACAAAGTAAACCCACAGTTAAAAATCCTGAAGAACAGCAGGCAGAAGCAGACAAACCCGCAGTTAGGGAACCCGAGGAAGAGCAGGCAGGCATGCATCCAGTTAAACACACCAGATCCCCGCATGGGTAATCGAAGGAAGGAACAGCCCCCCACAGAAACCACCGGAATGTTACAATTGCGGACGATTAGGACATTACGCACGAGAATGTCAAGCCCCCCTGAAACACCAACTGGATAAGCCCACAAATGCCCCCCGAACCAGCAAAGAAACCAACAGCCCCGACCCCCCACCCAGGGAACCACACCCAAGGGAACAATGCACCAGAGAGCCTGCTCCACCTTATGTGCCTCAGAGGTCATGTTACAACTGTGAGCAGCCAGGACACTTCGCCCGAGATTGCAGGAGACCCCCACCAGCTAGACTAGCCCCCAGATATGAAAGAGAACACCACCCACAGCAGCTACAAGGTCCCAGCTGCCCCATGCAAACTGGGAGCGCTTACCCACCACTTCTCATGGCAGCGTTACCTCAGCAAGGCCACTTCATTTTTGTTTCACTCCTCCTTCCTTTCTTCTTTGGTCACGCTGCACTCCCTCCATATGCTAGTTACACCCCAGCCCAAATGTGATTTACGATGTCCCGTATTCTCATGGAACCTGCAGAATGTTTTATGTTGTCTGTCTGTTTGTTGAATGTTGTTCGTCCTACAGGAGAATGTTCTCACCGCCCCACACCCATTCACCTGAACTTTTTTTTAGCTCTTTCCAATTGGACAAGCCAGACGCTTGTTCAGCGGTACCAACTTGTCCACAGACCTGGTCACCAGACCAGATGCCCGATCGTAGCTACTTTTCTGATTTGATGGTAGATCAAATAAAGTCCCTATTGAAGAATTCACTATTTTAAAGAAAAAAACTCTCGTTGATGAAAACCCATTCACAACATTTAAGGTGGGATTTACTTGCTGTACAGGCCGGGAGAAATTCCAGTTCCTCACCGGCGCACGGGTTGTCCAGCGATAAGAGGCGCTGTCACCGGGAAATCCCATTTACAATGGCGCGGTCGGTAGATCCCGCTAATGGGCCGCCTCCCCCACCGAAAAATACATGGCAGGGTGGTCGGTAAATCCCGCCCTTAAGTTCATCCAATTTCTTATAAAAACAAACATTGGAATTCATAACCCACTCCATAACTGCCAATCAGCTATCAATCAAACTAATCCTATAATCCTAACTAATCCTATAATGCTAACAACCCTCAGGGTTATGTCAACAGATCGTGAAATAGAAAGCTCTGATTTAAAATAGAACACTGCAGGCACTTCTTTGTCTTTCAAATATATAAAGCGCATGTGTTCAAGATGGCTTGAGAGTTCCTTTTCAAAGTTACAATGAACATGACAGTTCCAATGTGTTTGTGCACTTTAATGCACATTCATGTCTAGTTTTAACAATCCCAAAGGACACATTACCGCCCCAAAAGTGTTCTGGGGCCGTATCCAGAAGGGTACCTTACCTCTCCAAAAGGGTGTCCCACCTATTCAACAACTCTTCAAAGTTTAGCCCTGCTTCTATCAGGTCTAATCTGCACATGTCATGTTTCCCACTCCTAGCCAATGAAAACCTGACATCACTGGAGGCAGTTAATGGTTTATACAAGCAGCTGCCTCCATAATCCACAGATCTGCAACTCCGAGCCTGCCCCATAACCCCCTGCCCACCACCCCACATAAATGGTAGGTGCCATGTTCAGTTGCGGGACTCACAGATCCAGGTCTTCGCAGGCATTCTTATAACAAAGGATAGCCTCTCTGAGTTATGAAAATTCAGGTCTGAGACATTCTAATATACATCGGAATATGTGAAACATGGGCCACCTAGTCATTCAGATGCTCCTTAATATCCTTTAGATTTCAGGTATTTCATTTTATTAATGCTGGTAATATGTTGTGTGATTGTCAGCAGGATCATGCTGAACACTAGCGCACACAACCAGCGTACACACCTTGTAAACCTATGTTTTTGTCTCTGTGTGAAAAAGTACTAGACAGATTTTTTATGTTGTAGGTGTAACATAAGCGGCTTCCTTGTTGTGCACTTGACAAAGGAAGGTTCAGACGTGGAGATAACTTCAACACATTTATTAAACTATTTACACTTCTATTACTTGGGTTCAACACTACTGCTAATCCTACTATAGCTACCCAGACTTACTAACCAGTTGCTGCAATCCACTTGCTGGGTGTAATATTGAATCAACCTTGTGTCTGTACTCACTGACTGTCTCCACTGGAAAGAGGCAGATCATGTGTGTGGTGTCCTTTATATATGGGTTGGTGTAATGCCCCCCTGTGGTCGTGTCACCTCCTTGTGTATCGTGAATGTCTATTGGTCGTGTCCTATCTACTTGATCTATTGATTGAGTGTGTGTGTGTGATATCACTGGTGCTCCCTCTAGTGTCTAGCTAGCTGACATGTATTTACATTGGTGCACATCACCACATCCACCCTTTTTTATATGTTACATATTTTCTGTACACTTTAAGAAAATTGAACAAAAATACAGGTAGGTACGTTAAGGTGTATACAAGTCATGGGAACAGTGATTAAACAATAAGTCCAAATCATTTGTGTGAGTCCAAAAACCATCAATCATCATGGTCAAATGTCTCTCTTGGTTATGAACGCATAAACTTCCCTGTGCCACAGGAACCAAGAAGTGGTCAAATCACTTCGCTGTCTGATTTGGAGTCCCTTTCTTTTTTCGATGTTTGTGATGGTGCTCTCGGATGGCATCTTATAGAGGTACCATCAACAGTATCATTCGAGGTCATGGATGTGCCATATGTTGAAGTTGGATAAGACTGTACATACTGATTCTAACTACGTGCTGCGCAGGAAGGGTGATCCTGCTGAGAACCGTTGAAGCTTGTCGAATTGGAAACAGAATTGCTGCTCGCATAAATACCTGGTGATGGTGTGAAACTAGAACCTTGCATCTGATAGGAATATGCCGTCTGGCCAGGCTAGGGTGCAGCAAATCCTGGGCTGTAACTAAGGCATCCAGTCTGTAGTGCAGATTGCGTGTGCGGTAGTCCTCCTTCAGTCTTGATTCCATTAGTGGGCAATCCATAGTGCTGGCCTGTTTGAGAATATGCTGCATAGACTGCTGGCTGCTGCATGCCTGAATACTGGGTTTGTCCAGCATGAGCTGTCATTGGCTGCACTGCTGGTGTGGAAAAAATGTGTGGATATACCTGTGGTGAATATTGGTGTATTCCTCTTGGACTGTAGCCGCTGCTTGTTATTACTGACCCAGTGTAATTGTTAAGTGATCCATCTCCTGTCGTTGTGGCATCTGCTGTCACCCTGAGCATGCCATCACTGATGTTGCCGCACTCCCTGTCTGGAGTAAAGTCCAGCTTACGTGAATCAGAGTCGGCGTTTGGTTGCTCCCCATCTGGAGCCTGGTCTGTTTCAACTGAGTCAGTGTTGGTTTGTTGATGCTTCCGTCCGGAGTCTTCGCAGGTTCACTGGAGTCAGCTGAGATTTCTTGAAGCTGCACGTCTGGAGTCGGAACATGCAGGAATGCATTGACTTGTGGAGAGGTTCGAGCGAATAAGAAAGTATCGTGGTGTCACCGGAGTCACCAGTGGTCTCACAGTGATCGTCGAGTGCATCTGTACACACTAGCTGAGGTTGTCACTTTGCACATCTTGCATGGGAAGTGGGATGCTGTCGTCACTCGTCTCACATACCGTGGGTAGAGCCTCAGTAGCTGCTTGTTGTTCACTTGGGTTGGGTAAATTGTCAGAGTCTTCATCTGGTGGCGCAAACAATGTGGGTGGACTGTCATTGTCTTGCTGTTGTCCTTCATTTGGGCTTGGACTGTCATCGTCGCTTTGTTCTTCACTGTAGCATGATAGACCGTCATGATCATCCTGCTGCGCACTGGAGCGTGGTAGACTGTCATAGTCTTCTTGCTGTTTACTTGAGCATGGCAGACTTGCATCATCTGCCGCTAGTTGGTCAGAGGAGGTTGCTAGACCCTCATGGTCTTGTTCCTGCAAGGACTGCGCGTCAGAGTCTTGCGTTGCTTCTATCGTGGAGGCTGTCCACGAGCTCGCTGCTCGTGACACTGGAGTCACGTATTGTGTGTGCAAGGACTGCAATCTGGAGTCTTGCGTTTAATCTGTCGTGGAGTCTGTCCACGAGCTTGCTGTGGAGGCTTGTGACACTGGAGTCACTTCTTGTTCATGCAAGGACTGCGGTGTGGAGTCTTGCGTGTCTTTTGTAGAGTCAGGAACCCTGAGTAGTGCATGGACCACGCTCTGTGTGGCAGCAGGCCGCTCTCTGTGGGCTTGTACCGCTCTCTGTCTCTTGGTTTCTGGCTGCAGCATAATCCTGCACTCACGAGTTGGGATGTCATATCTGCTGGGCTGAAGATCCTCAAATCCGAAGAACGAATCTGCGTCTGCGTCGGATTCAATACAGGGGTCGCCAATGTGCAACACGTCTAGTTTCGGTTCGGATTTGGGACTGGGGTAGCCTCCCAAGGTGAAAGGTTCGTCTGAATCGTTGTCTTCTAGGACCATATCATCACTGTTTGCGTCGGAGCTGGCATTGGGCTTGCGAGGTCCAGAGAAAATGTAAAGGTCGTTATCAAAGTATTCAAAGTTGGAATCATCGGCTTGGGCATAGGTAACTGCTTGTTGCAGGATTCTTCGGAGGTTAATTTCATTTCCTAGTTGAATTTGAGGCATTGTGCTGTCATTCCAGGTGAAGGAAGGTTGTTTTACGGCTTTAAAAGATTTTTTCTTTGATTTGTGACGTTTCCCCTTTAAATGGCCGTGGTCCGGGGCCGCTGACGTCATGACGCATGTGACGTACTGTGTAGGAAGCGATTGCGCATGCGCAGCTCGCGGTTCCTTTACCGGGGGTCGTTTTCGTGATTGCGCATGCGCGTCTCGCGACTGCGCAAGTGCAGTCCCTTTAGAAAGATGGCCGCCGATCAAAATTGTTCTCTGCTCCGGGATCTCGGCCTCGTGGTGAGTACGGGCACTCCTCTTACCTTTTCTTGCTGGTTGGAGTGTGTTTTCCTCACAGTATTTGCCGAATTTGTCCAGGACTGCCTGGAAGTCGCTCCTGTTTTGCCCCTTTGAGAACTTGAATTTTTAAAAGATTTCTTCTGCTCTGGCACCGGTGATGGTGAGGAGAAGCTCTGTTTTTTCAGCATCGGCCAGGTCTTCTAGGTCGGCTGCTACCAGGAAGAAACATTTGCCGGAATACCCGCCAGTTTTCGCGGAGATCTCCGTGGCACCGGAGCTGCTGCGGAACCCGGATCTCGAACATCTTGCCTGGGTATTGCTGGTTGTCACTATACGCTGAGATATGGCTATATGGATTGAAACAGTTCAGTCCTGGTACCATGATTTGTTATGTTGTAGGTGTAACATAAGCGGCTTCCTTGTGGTGCACTTGACAAAGGACGGTTCAGACGTGGAGATAACTTCAACACGTTTATTAAACTATTTACACTTCTATTACTTGGGTTCAACACTACTGCTAATCCTACTATAGCTACCCAGACTGACTAACCAGTTGTTGCAATCCACGTGGTGGGTGTAATATTGAATCAACCCTGTGTCTGTACTCACTGACTGTCTCCACTGGAAAGAGGCAGATCATGTGTGTCCTTTATATATGGGTTGGTGTAATGCCCCCCTGTGGTCGTGTCACCTCCTTGTGTATCGTGAATGTCTATTGGTCGTGTCCTATCTACTTGATCTATTGATTGAGTGTGTGTGTGATGTCACTGGTGCTCCCTCTAGTGTCTAGCTCGCCTACATGTATTTACATTGATGCACATCACCACAACAGTCTGTTGTTTTTGGTCAACTACTTGCTTGGTGACTATCCATTCCGATAGTCTGGAAACAAGTAAGGCCTAGACTTTTCCTGTCACAGACTTCACCTGCTCCCGACCCACTGACAACTCCCCCACTGGAGTCCCAATGGTTGATTCCATTGCTTGCCCATTCTCAGTGGGAGTCACGCAGACTTCCTGAATTCCACTTGTGCCTGACTTCCCACCCAACATGTTTTATTTATACTCTGGGGTTTAAGAAAGCCTGTGTCTTATTCCGGAACAGCAGGTGTCTTACTAATTCACAGGGTACTCACATCCTGAAATGGTGCAAAGCTAAAAAAGACCCGAATGGTTCAAAGTGAGAATTGATGGACAATGCTATAAACATTGAGCGTGATATAACAAAAAAAAAAACAGTCCTGTTGTGGGTGGGTCAAATGGGACACAGTTATTTTTTCAGGCCTTGGCGGGGCCGCACTTATCTTAATGAGTAGAGTTCCTCAATGCAGGGAGAGACCGGGGCGTCATTTTAAAATAGCACTCGGATCTCTCAATCCTGCAACTTGTCCCCTGGAAACCCCACCCCCAAATGCACCCATTGGGGGGTCCTCAAAGCCTTCGCACCCTACCCCATAAGGGCCGGGCGCCGGTGGGCCTGATGTCCAGCACAGATAAAATGCCACTTTGGCATTGCCAGCTTGGTAGTTCTCCTGCCAATATGGCAGTGCCATTTTGGCACCCTGGCAGTGCTGGTCTGACAACCAGGTGGCACTGCCAGGTGCCCGGGTGGCAGTTCCAAAGTGCCTGGGTTGCATCAGCAGTGTCAGGATGTAACTTTGCCCAGGGGACTTCGATTGCCTGGGCGAGCCACCGAAGTGCTGTTTCACCTGGTCCCCATTTGCGGAGACCAGTGCTAAATGGGGTCCGGCTGGGGTCTCCTCAGCAAAGCATTTAGATCCAAGGGGCTGGTTGGCACTGGCAGAGACATATTTAAACAGTGCCTCACTTAAATATGCAAATTTAGGCCCCGCCCATTGCGGGCAGGGTCCAGATTGTGACGTCTTGCGAGATCCCATTAGATTTTGTGAGACGTGGCGAGCTAGCTAAATCCGTTGCGCCCCGAGTTGCGTGCGCCACATTGGTAAGATCGCGCCCATTGTAACAGTGTGAGGATATAGGCCTTTCAGATCAACACATGGAGCACTTGTTAACATGGAAAGCAGGTCTTCAGTGCTTTAATGCAATGTTCCTGAGAAACCGAGTGATCAGTTAGTATTGTCAAACTACAAAATATCTTTGAAAGTAAAATTCAGTGTTTCAAAGATGCTTTCTTGAAAGAAAAAAAATTAATTTGCATTTTTATAGCACTTTTAATGACCAGAGGATATTGGAAAGCATTTCACAGCTGATGATGCATTTCTGAAGTATAGTCATTGTTGTAGGAAATGTGGCGGATGATTTGCGCATAGCTAGCTCCAACAAACAACAATTAAAGATTAAATAATCTGTTCATCATGGTGCTGTTTGAAAGATAAATAGTGGCGAGGACATGAAGCCAATCCCCCGTCCTTTTCAAAATAGAGCCAAGGGACTGGAGCACACTCGGAGTGAGACTCAACTAAGTAAAAGAGGGCGTGAAACAGGTGGCAATAGATCTGCCGCTTGTTAAATGCATCGCATAGACTTCTTTTCTGCCCATTTTACATTCCCACTGAATTTCAGTTTCACCGACTTTGATTCCCGATGTCACTGAAGCTGGTCAGGAATGGCTGCTTGGGAATGTTTGTCGAATTGGTTGTTCTTAACGAGCGGATTCAGAGTGTCAACGTGCCACTCAACCGTGGAGAACTTTGGAGCTGGGCCGAGTCCTGTTCATACACACACGTGCTTTCCAGTGTGACTTGTTGGATAATAACCAGGAGCAGGATCTCTACCTGATTGTCTGTCCCCCATCTTTCTCTGCCTAACCACGGGATAGGTATAGGCCAGTTACAGTCTTCCAGCTCCTGCCTCAGTTGAGATCAGTCAACTCCGCAAAGGTGAACAATAGGACTTGACGTCTTCTGGTCGAGTGGCTCAGTGCCACACCACACAGCAGGTTTATCCACTAAACTGTCCTTGGTCATATCTGCTGCTTATCGCCTATGACAGGCCCAATTAATGCAGTTTCTGCTTGGTTTAACATTGCTTTATGCTCCGCATAATTGAAACCTGCTTAGCAGTAAATAGATCTTTGGTTTGCTTCTAGACTTGATTAATCACTTTCAGGTAGCTGTTATGACTACCCAGCATCGCAGCGATTCAGTGTCACTTCCAGGAGCTGCTTATAACGGGGCTTTGCTGTACCAAACTTTCTGTTTTCGCCCAATCACTTAGCAGCTAAACTGAAACAGCCTGAATTAAAACAAGACTCCTTGCGTTTTATATCAATACTTTTATGTGTGCTGTCAGTTCCCGTTTCCCCAGCCCAGGCAGCTCGAACATTTCAGCAAGTGAATTTCAGGCCTCTTACTTTGCTGTCAGTAGCTCTCGGGTAACAAATAATATTTGCATTCACATTGCACCTTTAACAGAGTAAAACGTCCCAAGGTAATTGATGGGAGCAGTAGCAAGTGTGACGCCAAGCCACATCATGAGATATTTGGACAGGTGACCAAAAGCTTGGCCAAAGAGGTAGGTTTTAGGAAGCATCTTTGGGAAGCAAAGTGAAAGACCCAATAACTTTTCCTTTTCGATATCAACATGATCCAGACTGTCCACACACCCTACCCAAGAGGCCATGATGAGGTCAGCCATGATCGTATTGAACGGTGGAGCAGGCTCGAGAGGCTAAATTACCTACTCCTGCTCCTAGTTCTTAGGTTCTAAAAATAACTATTCTGTCTAATTCCACCTTCCAGCTCTTGGCCTGTAGCCCTGTAGGCAACAGCACCTCAAGCACAAATCTGGTGTCCTTGATTAATAAGAGGATTTCTTGATTAATAAGGGGATCAGGGATGATGGGGAGAAGGCAGGAGAATGGGGATGAGGAACATTTCAGCCATGATCGAATGGCGGAGTAGACCCATGGGCCGAATGGCCTAATTCTGTTCCTATACCTTATCGTACTCTAAACAAGATTCAGTATAAGTTTTGCATAACTTCATTACTTTTCAATTCAATACTTGGTGCATTAGGATTTGGGCCTTTTGAATGAATGCAAATTTATGGAGGATGGTAGACCAGCCAGGAATGCGTTGGAGTAGCCAGGCCGGGAGGTCTGTTTACAGGAGGGCTTTTTGGAACAGCTTGTGATGGAGCCCACGAGGGGACAGGCCATTCTGGACTTAGTGTTATGTAATGAGCCAGACTTGATTAAAGATCTTAAAGTAAGGGAACACTTAGGAGGCAGTGATCATAATATGGTAGAATTCAATCTCCAATTTGAAAGAAAGAAGGTAGAATCAGATGTAAAGGTGTTACAGTTAAATAAAGGTAACTACAGGGGCATGAGGGAGGAACTGACAAAAATCAACTGGGAGCAGAGGATAACAAAGAGAGAAATAACGAAAGAGAGGATCAATTATGAAGGTAGGCTAACCAGTAACATTAGGAAAGATAGTAGAACAGCAATGGCAGGAGTTTCTGGTAGTAATTGAGGACACAGTACAGAGGTTCATCCCAAAGAAAAGAAAGGTTATCAGAGGGGGGATTAGGCAGCCATGGCTGACAAAGGAAGTTAGGGAATGCATCAAAGCAAAAGAAAAAGCCTATAATGTGGCAAAGAGTAGTGGGAAGTCAGAAGATTGGGAAGGCTACAAAAACAAACAGAGGATAACAAAGAGAGAAATAACGAAAGAGAGGATCAATTATGAAGGTAGGCTAACCAGTAACATTAGGAATGATAGTAAAAGTTTCTTTAAATACATTAAAAACGAACGGGAGGCAAAAGTAGACATTGGGCCGCTCCAAAATGACGCTGGTAATCTAGTGATGGGAGACAAGGAAATAGCTGAGGAACTAAATAAGTACTTTGAATTAGTCTTCACAGTAGAAGACATGAGTAATATCCCAACAATTCAGGAGAGTCAGGGGGCAGAGTTGAATATGGTAGCCATCACAAAGGAGAAAGTGCTAGAGAAACTAAGAGGTCTAAAAATTGATAAATCTCCGGGCCCAGATGGGCTACATCCTAGAGTTCTAAAAGAGATAGCTGAAGAAATAGTGGAGGCGTTAGTTATGATCTTTCAAAGGTCACTGGAGTCAGGGAAAGTCCCAGAGGATTGGAAAATCGCTGTTGTAACCCCCCCTGTTGAAGAAGGGAACAAGGAAAAAGATGGAAAATTATAGGCCAATTAGCCTAACCTCGGTTGTTGGCAAGATTCTAGAATCCATTGTTAAGGATGAGATTTCTAAATTCTTGGAAGTGCAGGGTCGGATTAGAACAAGTCAGCATGGATTTAGTAAGGGGAGGTCGTGCCTGACAAACCTGTTAGAGTTCTTTGAAGAGATAACAAATAGGTTAGACCAAGGAGAGCCAATGGATGTTATCTATCTTGACTTCCAAAAGGCCTTTGATAAGGTGCCTCACGGGAGACTGCTGAGTAAAATAAGGGCCCATGGTATTCGAGGCAAGGTACTAACATGGATTGACGATTGGCTGTCAGGCAGAAGTCAGAGAGTTGGGATAAAAGGTTCTTTTTCGGAATGGCAACCGGTGATGAGTGGTGTCCCGCAGGGTTCAGTGTTGGGGCCACAGCTGTTCTCTTTATATATTAACGATCTAGATGACGGGACTGGGGGCATTCTGGCTAAGTTTGCCGATGATACAAAGATAGGTGGAGGAGGTGGGGAGGCTGCAGAAAGATTTAGACAGTTTAGGAGAGTGGTCCAAGAAATGGCTGATGAAATTCAACGTGGGCAAGTGCGAGGTCTTGCACTTTGGAAAAAAGAATAGAGGCATGGACTATTTTCTAAACGGTGACAAAATTCATAATGCTGAAGTGCAAAGGGACTTGGGAGTCCTAGCCCAGGATTCTCTAAAGGTAAACTTGCAGGTTGAATCCGTAATTAAGAAAGCAAATGCAATGTTGTCATTTATCTCAAGAGGCTTGGAATATAAAAGCAGGGATGTACTTCTGAAGCTTTTTAAAGCATTAGTTAGGCCCCATTTAGAATACTGTGAGCAATTTTGGGCCCCACACCTCAGGAAGGCCATACTGGCACTGGAGCGGGTCCAGCGGAGATTCACACGGATGATCCCAGGAATGGTAGGCCTAACATAAGATGAACGTCTGAGAATCCTGGGATTATATTCATTGGAGTTTAGGAGGTTGAGGGGAGATCTGATAGAAACTTACAAGATAATGAATGGCTTAGATTGGGTGGATGTAGGGAAGTTGTTTCCATTAGCAGGGGAGACTTGGACCTGGGGGCACAGCCTTAGAATAAAAGGGAGTCACTTTAGAACAGAGATGAGGAGAAATTTCTTCAGCCAGAGAGTGGTGGGTCTGTGGAATTCATTGCCACAGAGGGAGGTGGAGGCCTGGGACGTTGAGTGTCTTTAAGACAGAAGTTGATAAATTCTTGATTTCTCGAGGAATTAAGGGCTATGGAGAGAGAGCGGGTAAATGGAGTTGAAATCAGCCATGATTGAATGGTGGAGTGGACTCGATGGGCCGAATGGCCTTACTTCCGACCCCATGTCTTATGGTCTTATGGCAACAAAGGTATCAGTGAGAATTTCAGCACAGATGTACTGGGGCAGCGGCAAAATCGAACAATATGATGATAGATGTGTTAATGGTGACGGTGGGAATTTGTGATTGGAAGCTCATCCCGGGTGCAAAAGGACACCAGGATTGTGAACTGACAGTTTCAGCATTGATAGTTTCCTCCTTTAAGATGCTCTTTAAAGCCTGCTGCTTCAACCCACCTTTTGACCAACTGTTGTAATATTTCTTTATGTGATAATGTGCTTATGAAGCGACTTAGGATGTTTTACTACATGAAAGGATCTATATAACTACAAATTTGTGGGGTTTGTGCAAGGGTCTGAGTGATGGAGGGGGTGAATAATGAATGTCGCGAATGAGGTGCTAGTCAAGTGGTCTACTTTGTCCTGGATGGTGTCAAGCTTGTTGAGTGTTATTGGAGCTTCACTCACCCAGGAAAGTGGGGGGTATTCCATTACACTCCCGACTTGTGCCTTGCAGAGGTGAGTTACTCACCGCTGAATTCCCAGCTTTTGACTTGCGCTTGTAGCCACAGAATTTATAAGGATGGTTCAGTTCAGCTTCTAATCTATGGTAGCCCTCCCAGGATGTTGCTGGTGGAGGATGCAGCGATTGTAATCCCACTGACTATCAAGGGAGATGGTTAGATTCTCTTTCGTTGGAGATGGTCATTGCCTGATACTTGTGTGGTGTGAATGTTACTTGCCACTTGGCAGCCCAAAACTGAATGGTGTCCAAGTCTTCCTGCGTATGGACATTGTGAGGGACCTGAGAGTCCCTTTGGAGTCTCGCTTTGGTATAGCATCATAGAATCCCTGCAGTGCAGAAGAAGACCATTTGGCTCTTCAAGTCTGCACCGACCCTTCGAAGGAGCACACTACCCATGTCCACTCCCCCGTTCACCTTGCCCTACAAAATTGCAAAGTTAGTGGTTGCAAGCATCAGGAACGTAGACCTCTTCAGTGTCTGAGGAGTGGCGAATGGTGCTGAACCTTGTGCAATCATCAGCGAGCATCCCCACTTCTGACGTCATGATGGTCGGAAGCAGCTGAAGATGGTTGTGCCTTGAGCATCCCCCCCCCCCCCCCCCCAAGAAACTCCTGCAGTGATGTTTCTGGACTGAGAACATTGATCTGCAACAGCTATAACCATCTCCCTTTTGCTAGGTATGACTCCAACCAGAGGAGGGTTCCCCCTGATTTTCACTGACTTCAGTTTGCTAGGGCTCCTTGATGCCACACTTGGTCAAATGCTGCTTTGATGTCAAGGGCAGTCACTTTCACCTCACCTCCTGAGTTTTGCTCTTTTGTCCATGTTTGAAGCAAGGCTGTAATGAGGTCAGGAGCTGAGTCAGTGCCGCTTCATAGCACTGCCAGAAGTCCTTCCCTCACTTTGCTGATGATTGAGCATAGACTGATGGAGCGGTTACTTGACAGAATTGGATTTGTCCCAGTTTTTATGTACAGGACATAACTGGGCAATTTTCCACATTGCCGGTGAAGATTGTTGCAAGTGCTTCAGCTTGTCTTTTGCACTGATGGTCTGTCTCCCCAACCTTTGAGGATGGGGATATTTGTGGTGCCTCCTGCTCTTGTGAGTTGTTTAATTGTCCACCACCATTCATGACTGCATGTGGCAGGACTGGAGAGCTTAAATCTGATCCATTGGTTATGGGATCACTTAGCTCTGTCTATCGCTTGCAGTTTCCACTGTTTCAAATGCCAAGTATCTGGTATTGTAGCTTCACCAGGTTGACGCTTCTTTGTTTGGTATGCCTGGTGCTGGTGCTGAACATACACTCTTGCATTGTTCATTCAATGAGTGTGATCACCAACCTTGATGTTAGTGGTAGAGTGGGGGTGTGGTGAGCCACGAGATTACAGATTGTAATTGGGTACAATTCTGCTGCTACTGGTGGCCCCTAGCACCTTGTGGTTGCCAAGTTTTGAGGTGCTAGATCTATTCGAAATCTATCCCACCGAGCACAACATGATAGAGGGTATCCTAAATGTGAAGGTAGGGCTTTGACTTCACAAGGACTGTGTATAGTCACTTCTACCAATATTGTGATGTACAGATGCATCTGCAATAGGTGGATTGGTGAGGACAAGGTCAAGTAGGTTTTTGTCTCTTGGTTGCCTCACCACTTGCCGCAGACCCACTCTAGCAGCTGTGTCCCATAGGACTGCCATCTTGGTCAGTAGAGGTGCTACTGACCCACTCTTGGTGATGGTAATTGGCTGGGTTGGATTTGTTCTGCTTTTTTGGATGGGACACGTCTGGGCAATTTTCCACATTGTCACGTTGAAGCCAATGTTGTAGCTGTAGTGGAACAGCTTGGCACGGGGCTCGGCTAGTTCTGGAGATCAAGTCTTTAGTACTATTTCCATACTGTTGTTAAGACCCATAGTCTGAGGGAGGATTGGTTAGGAACCTTGAGAGTGCATTGGACATGGGAAGAACGCTCCTGGTTTATCTGGCCCCATATCAACTGCAAAATATAACGGGCGGGATTCTCTCATCCCGTGGCAGAGTGTCCACACCGTCATAGATGCTGTCGTGTTTTACGACGGCGTGAACTGGCCACTCCCAGGACTAATTCTGGCCCCTACAGGGGGCCAGCATGGCACTGGAGTAGTTCACGCTGCTCCAGCTGCCGATCCCGGTGTGAACTGGGCGCCGCGGGATCCGCACATGCGCAGTGGCGTCCTTCAAGGCGCCGGCCCCGACGCAACATGGCGCAGGACTACAGGGGCCAGCACGTAGGAAATGAGTCCCCCACCCAGAGAGGCTGGCCCGCCAACGGTGGGCCCCGATCGCGGGCCAGGCCACATCGGAGGCCCCCGCACCACGGGGTGGGAGCCCCCCTCTCCCCTCACAGGCCTCCACCCGACCCTTCCACGCTGAGTTCCTGCCGGCTGAGAGCAGGTATGGACGGCGCCGGTGGGACTCAGCGTTTCCATGATGGCCGCTCGGCCCATCCTGGCCCGAGAATCGGCGGACCGGCCGCGTGGAGCAGCCCGCGACCGGCGCCGCGTCAACCACGCCGGTGCCGATTCTCCACTCTGCGGAGAATCGCGTGCAGGCGTCGGGGCGGCATGGCCCGGTCACGGGGATTCTCCAGCCCGGCCCAGGGTTGAGAGAATCCCGCCCAACATACCTACTCTTCTGGTGGTGGACAGTAGACCACGTGCGTTCGGCGATCGGCCGGAAAATCAAAGTTCCCGACCAAATCGGGGGCGGCGACACTTTCGCGATGCTCCGCCCCTCCAAGGACATTGCCTTAGACCCGCCCCCCCGATGCACCACCCCAGACCGGCCGAGTTCCCGATTGGGTTGGTCTCCCATGGTCTCATCCGACGGGAACTCAGCGTGGTGGCTGCGGACTCAGTTGGGAGAGGGCCAATCCGCGGGCCGGGTGTCTTTCCCGGGGTTGGGAGCTCTGTGGGCGGGGGGGGGTGTCCAGGGTGCACGGGCCGGCCAAAAGGGGGGCACTATTTCGCAGGCCGGGTCCGCGAGCAGCCGGCACCATGTTGCACGGTGCAGCTGCTGTCGACCGCCACCATGCGCATGCGTGGCCACGGACCCGACAATTTTCCGGGCTGTATTGGCAGCTCGAGCCAGGTGCTCTATGCTGCCTTGATGCTAGCCCCCAGCCAATTGGAGGATAGGTGGCCATTTTACTCCATTGTTTCTGTCGTAAAACGCCACCATTCCCACTCCGGCATGGGGACATAGCCTCGAAATCGGAGAATCCAGCCCCACATTCACACCAGAAAAACTAAAGCCCAATGGTAGCTCCACTGGGGGCTGCCTAATTTCTCAGAGGGAGCTTAAACAGTTGTTAAGCCCTTCATTAGCACATCCAAAGTGCTTGTCACCTGTTTTAGCAGCCACCCTGTACAACTGAAAATACTTCATAAAAAATCTATTCTTTCATGGAATGTGGGCGGCACTGGCAAGGCAAGCATTTGTTGCCCATACCTTATTGCCATTGAGTTAAATGACTCGCTACGCTCTTTCGAAGGGCAGTTAAAAGTCAACCGCATTGCTGTGGGTCTGGAGTCACATGTAGGCCAGTCCAGGGAAGAATTAGGATTCCCTTCCGTCAAGGACATTAGCGAACCAGATGGGTTTTTACAGCAATCGATGATAGTTATCATTGTTACCATTTCTGAGACTAGCTTTATATCCAAGTTGTTTGTTTTCAGTAAATTTAGAGTACCCAATTCATTTTTTCCAATTATGGGACAATTTAGTGTGGCCAATTCACCTACCCTGCTCATCTTTGGGTTGTGGGGGCAAAACCCACGCAAACACAGGGAGAATGTTCCAAGTTTTTTTTAAATTAGTTGAATTCTAAACTCTACACCTGAGCTTCTGGATTATATTGGATTGGATTGGATTGGATTTTGTTTATTGTCACGTGTACCGAGGTACAGTGAAAATATTTTTCTGCGAGCAGCTCAACAGATCATTCAGTACATGGGAAGAAAAGGGAATGAAAGAAAATACATAATAGGGCAGCACAACATATACAATGTAACTACATAAGCACCGGCATCGGGTGAAGCATACAGGGTGTAGTGTTAATGAGGTCAGTCCATAAGAGGGTCATTTAGGAGTTTGAGTACTACTGCCACTCCCCCATTCTCTAAGGCCAACGTGTTGTCAGGCTTTGTTTCAGACATGCTTGAGGCACAGAGCTTAGATCTGGCAAATCAAGAACCGATTTCTACCCCACTGGGTCAATTCTAGTAATTCTTTGCCACAACATGGGTTATCGGCTTTAATGGGCTCTTGGAAACATTTCTCAAATGTCTGGAAATAGACAGGTTTAAAAATAAATCTGAAATAAGACAATAAGATGGAAGACAATTGTGAGAAACTGGAAGATTGAGAAGTAACTAAATTCTGAAATAATTACATTGATATTTTTAAAATTCGCTCATGGGATGTGGGCGTCGCTGGCTGGGTCAGCATTAATTGCCCATCCCTGAGGGCACTAAGTGTCAACCACAGTGCTGTGGGTCTGGAGTCACTTGTAGGCCAGACCAGGTAAGGACGACAGATTTCCTTCCCTAAAGGATATTAGAGAATCAGGTGTTTTTACTTTGCAACAATCAACAATGGTTTCATGGTCATCATTAGACTTTTAATTACAGATTTTGTTCTTGATTTTAAATTTCACCATCTGCCATGGTGAGATTCGAACCTGGGTCCCCAGAGCATTACCCTGGCTCCATGTATTACTAGTCCAATGACAATATCACTGCACCACTTTGACAAAGGGTCATTTGGACTCAGAACGTTAGCTCTTTTCTCTCCCTACAGATGCTGCCAGACCTGCTGAGATTTTCCAGCATTTTCTATTTGGTTTCACCACGCCACTTCCCGTATCAGCCTCCCCGAACAGGCGCCGGAATGTGGCGACTAGGGGCATTTCACAGTAACTTAATTTGAAGCCTACTTGTAACAATAAGCGATTTACATTCCATTTCCCCTTGTACCAGAAGGATACACAAGAAAGATGAAATACATTTCCTGAGGGTTGATGTGCAAATGGTTGGACGAGTACAGGAGCCCAAAGAAGGAGTGGGAATTAAGAAGGCAATCCTGGGATACGTGGGGATGCCTTTGGACAGAATGGAGATGTCTGACAGTGTTGTCAATAATTCACTGGCAGGGGGGAGTGAGGACTTTAATGGAATGCATAAAAAAATGAGAACATTCTTCATTTAGAAAAATTGGGCTCGTCGGACTAATGGTTGATTTTCTTTCTGGTTTGTCTGCTTGTGCCCATCTCCTGGAGAAGCTAAACTAAAGATAATAGCGTGTAATACAGAAGCATCAGATTCCCAGGATCATGAGTTTTAATTCCAGCTGTGACTGACGATGAGCTCAGGTGCCCCCTCTGCAGGAACTTTGACAGTTCTAAGTCATTCTGCTCAGGTTCAGCCCTGCTGTACAGCAGAAATCAAGTTGCGTGCAAGGGGGAAGGAATGATGCTTTGTCAATGTTTGCACACAAGTTCAATCAAATTGCTACCAAGCACACATTTTTCTTTGTCGTCCTTTAAGACATTTCTCAAAGCCCGTTTGTTTCCTCTTCTGCAATTTCCAATGACACAAGCTGGAGATTGTCAAGCTGGAGATGCTTTTCAATTACTTTGAACAATATCTGTCCCCGCTGATGTGAACGGAGTCTGCAGTTCTTTAACCCAAGGTGTTGACAAGTGTGAGTGAGAGGTTGAGTAATAAATTGGCTGCCAGTGTGAAATGGAAAGGAAACAGATTAGGAATCTGTCATGATTGTTGTGTTTCCTTTTATATTTCCGTTGAGTGGCCGTGCCTCCCATCTTCCACCCTCCGGAAACTTGAGAGCATCTAAAACTGTTGCACAAAGTCCCGTTCACCCATCATGCATGTGCCCGGTGAACACCATTAGCTCCCGATCTGGAAATGCCTCAAATTTTAAATTCTGACCCTTATTTTCAAGTCCCTCTTTGGCCTTGCCCCGAGCTTCCGTTTCTCTGTAATGCGCTCCCGCCTTACACCCCTCCCAAGATTTCTGAGCTCCTCCGATGCTGGCTTTTTGCGTATCGCTGATTTTCTTCACCAGGCCATTGGCGGCAGGGCCTTCCGTTGCCAAGGCCCTAAGCTTTGGTATCTCTTTCTGTACCTCTCAAAGTCTTACCTATCCTTTCAAACTCTCCTTAAAACCTCCCTCTTTGACCCAGCTTTTAGCTACCTGCCCTGATGTGACTTGACGTAACATTGTTTTCTGATCATGTCCCTGTGGAGTTGATTGAGATGTTTTTATCATGTTAAATGCACTCTAAAAATAGGAGTTGTTGTACATGTTGTTAGTTGCTGTGTGGATTCTGTGCCGTAAAAAAAAAATCTTTATTATTGTCACAAGTAGGCTTACATTAACACTGCAATAAAGTTACTGTGAAAAGCCCCTAGTCCACCACATTCCGGCGCCTGTTTGGGTACACAGAGGGGGAATTCAGAATGTCCAATCCACCTAACAAGCACGTCTTTTGGGACTTGTGGGGGGAAACCGGAGCACCCGGAGGAAACCCACACAGACACAGGGAAAACGTGCAGACTCCGTACCGCCAGTGACTCCAGCCGGGAATCGAACCCGAGACTTTGGCGCTATGAAACAACAATGCTAACCATTGTGCTACCGTGCATTGACCAATAGCTGGGGTGGAAACACATGCACAATGCGGAATGTAGTAGCTGTTAACGGGTTACAGCAGCATGACGTGGCCAGTAAATAGCTGAAATATTAGCTTTACATGTTTTGTAGTCCACTTTTGCAGTGGAAAACAGGGAAGATGTGTGGTGCCATTTCTGCAATATGAATTATCCCGTAGCAAAGGATAGTTAGTCATTTCCTTCAGTTCCAGATATTGCTTAATTTGACATTCTCAGTAAAACTGTATATTCTACCACCAACACAATCCATTCAGTAAAATAAATTGTTTAAAAGATATATTTTGAATTGGTTATAAGGTTCCCTTCCAGCTGACAGACGTCTCACCCATCACCCCCCATTCTTCACTGAGCCAACATTTCTGAGCAGGGTGATTTGAGTGTGAAGTGTCTCTGCTTTGCCATCCATCTGACACCAATTCCCAGGCAATACATGTTCAAGTGACTTTGTCGCAAAAGGTACCCCACCTGATGTGGAAGGTAAGATTGGCTAATTACTGCTTCAGGGAGCTGATTTCCCAATCCCATCAGCACAAAATAAAAGCCTTGCTCTTCGGAGGGCACACATTTCTTACAGATTGGGTGGAATTTTACCAAAAATTGTCAGTGTAATTTTCAGTCTGAAAACCGGCGTATACCGCCCCAGATGCACAGTCGAGTTTTCAGACCAGATTTTCTGGCACTTGGTGCATAGAAAATCTGGGGCATGTTTTGCGCCGTAATGACCGGCTCTACAGAGATCGGGGCACCATCTTTGAAGGGTATCGAGGGCTCTCTCCCGCCCCCACCAGCACCACACAAGTGTCGGAGACTCTCTTCTGCCTCCCCCTCCAACAACCATGGAAGTACCTGGACAACAGCCCCCCCACCCTCACATAGGCACCAGCTCACCTCCCCAAACACACATGAGGGAAACACCCCCATGGGCTCCCCAGACCTGACATTTCCCCCTGGCACAGATTCTGTTCTGGGGCAGGCCAGGGCATTACCTGGGTATGTCCCTTCCTGCCACACCCGTGTGGGCAATACTTACCATGGTGCTGCCCAATGGGTTCGCCTCTGCAGATTCCCATTCTTCTCTGGCTGTTGTGAACCTTGCCGACGAGGGTATGAATATTCGGTGCGGGGAGGGGGGGGGGGGGGGGGGGGATTCTGTGGCTGCTACGCCCTCTAATTAAATGGAAATGTAGTAAAATGTATGGAAATGAGATCCCTGCCCTTTCTAGGGAGAACCTCGTAATGTCACCGGTGAGGGGCAGGGAAAATCAGAAAACAAATTCCCGTCGGTGGTAATCTCATTTCCCAACTCTGCCAGGATTTTGGGTCTGCGTCACCATTTGCACTCACAGCGAACATGGGAACAAATTCTCCCCCACCCCCCTCCCCCACAGTGGATTAGATTTTCACCTCTGACAATGGTGGGGAAAAGGAGTGAAAAATCTGGAACTTTTTCCCCCTAAAAAAATTGAGGATCAGTTAGTTTATTGAGAATTTGAGTCTGGTAGATTTTTCTGAGGCAAATGTATTTCGGGATTTAGAATGCAGGTAGTTGGATTTAACATGTAGAACAGCCATGATCGAACTCAAAGCTGCGAATTGGTGTCAAGGCTGAATGGCCTGTTCCTGTGTTTGCAGACTTTAAAAAATGGGAGGTAAGCATTGCTGGCTAGGCCAATGATTGTTGCCCATCCCTAATTTCCCCTGAAAAGGGGGTGATGAGCCACCTTCTTGAAACAATGCAGACCTATGTGGTGCAGGTACACCCCCAGTGCAGTTAAAGAGTTCCAGAATTTGACCCAGTTCTGATGAAGGAACATTGATATAGTTCCTGGTCAGGATGATGATTGTGTTGGAGGGGAATTTGCAGGTGGTGGTGTCCTTCTGGGTGGTAGAGGTCGCGGGTTTGAAGATGCTGTCGAAAGAGCCTTGGTGAATTGCTGCAGTGCATCTTGTAGCTAATACACACAATTGCTTCTGTGAATCAGTGAAGGAGGGAGTGAAGGGGTGAATCGGATGCTTTGTCCTGGGCAATGTCGAGCTTCTTGAGAGATATTAGAGCCAAGCTCATCCAGTCAAGTGGTGAGTATTCCATCACAACCCTGGCGTGTGTCTTGTAGGTCGTAGACAGGCTTTGGGAAGTCAGGATGTGAGCCACTCACCCAACCTCCTCAGCATTTGACTTATTCTTATAGCCACAGTATTCATATAGCTGGTCCAGTTGTGTTTCTGGTCAAGGGTAATCTCCAGGATATTGATAATGGGAGATTCAGCGATGGAAGTGTTGTTGAATATCAAAGCAAAATGGTTACTTTCCTCTTTTATTGGAGATGCTCATTGCCTGACACTTGTATGTCATAAATCTTCCTTGCCAATTTTCAGTCCAAGCCTGAATTAAGTAAAGGTCTTGCTGCATGTGGGCAAGGACTACTTCAGTACCTCAGAGGTTGCGAATGGTGCTGAACATTGTGCAATGATCAGTGAACATCCCCACTTCTGACCTTGTGACAGAAGGAAGGTCATTGATGAAGCAGCTGAAGATGATTGGGCCTAGGACCTACCCAGAGGAACTCCTGTAATTATGTCTTTGGACTGAGATGACTGACCTCCAATAACCACAACCATCTTCCTTTGTGCCAGGTATGACTTCAACCGGTAGATAGTTTTCCCCTGATTTCTTGATGCAGCACTCGGTTAAATGCAGTCTTGATGTCAAAGGCCGTCACTCTCTCCTCACCGCTGGAATTTTGCTGTATTATCCATATTTGGACCAAGGCTGGAATGAGATCTGAAGCTGAGGGGGCCTGCTGGAATTCAAACTGACCGTCAATGAGCAGGTTGTTTCTGTGTTAAATGCCACTGGATAGCACTGTTGATGATACCTCCCATCACTTTGCTGAGGATTGAGAGTAGATTGACGGGCAGGAATCGACCAGAATAAAATCAGAATGTGCTGGAAAAGCTCTGCAGGTCTGGCAGCGTTTGTGGAGAAGCAGAGTTAATGGGCTGGATTCTCCACCCCGCCGGCGGGATGCTCCGTTACGCCGGCCGGTCAATGGGGTTTCCCATTGTGGGGCAGCCCCACGCCGTCGGGAAACCCTCGGGCTGCCGGAAAAACGGAGCATCCCGACGGCGGATAATCCAGCCCAATGAATCGAGTCTAATATGACTCTTCTTCAGATCGTCTTCAGTAATTGGCTGGATTAAATTGTCCTGCTTTTTGTAGACAGGACAAACCTTTTTTTAAATAAATTTAGAGTACCCAATTATTTCTTTCTCCAATTAAGGGGCAATTTAGCGTGGCCAATCCACCTAACCTGCACATCTTTGGGTTGTGGGGGTGAAATCCACGCAGACATGGGGAGAATGTGCAAACTCCACACGGACAGTGACCCAGGGCTGGGATTCAAACCCTGGTCCTCAGCGCCGCAGTCCCAGTGCTAGCCACTGCGCCACATGCCACCCTTGGACAGGACAAACCTGACCAATTTTCCACATTGCTGGGTAGATGCCTCGAGTTGTAGCTGTACGTGAACCACCTAGATAGGGAGGGGCATGCCTCATTCTGGAGTACAAGTTTTCAGTGAGGCTGTTGTCAGGGCCCATAGCCTTTGCTGCATCCAGTACCTTAGGCTGTTTCTTGATATTATGTTGAGTGAATCGAATTGGCTGAAGACTGACTTCTGTCGGAACCTCAGGAGAAGGTCAAGATGGATGTGAATATGTGAAGCTACATTAAAGAATTAATTATATTATACAGTGACAGACAGGTCCTAAGGCAATAGCCCTCATCTGTAATAATTCCACTAACAATTAATTTAATTTAAGAGTAATGCACATCTTGATTTGTCTCATTGCTCTCTACCACTTATTGAAACTTGGTATCCTGCACCCTAGGCCATGGGACCTCAACTTCAGTAAAATAATTGGATGGAGCTTTAGTTGGGTGGTCTGTCTGCTCCCACTCATTTCCCCCCAGTGTCAAAGAGGAACATCTAACCCACCAGATAAAACATAGGGATCCTGCCCTATGTCATTCCCCCCCCCCTGCCCACCCCCACCCCCAAACCCCCAACCACCAAACCCCCCTGTCCCAACCCATAGACCCTTTGGTCTACAGTAGCACTCCAAAAATCAACTAATCCAATACCAAGGGGAATCAAACCTTCCTGGCCAGAAGCAACTGCTGGATTAACTCTGTGGGCTCAAAATCCTGGTGCCAGGAAACGATGGATAGGAAATAGGTAGCTCACAGCGAAGTGGCTAGGTGGAACTGATTTCTGTATCATTTAGAAAGTAGCCCAAATTCCAGTCAGGAGGACTGGATAAATGGTCCATTTGCCTTTCACCCACCATCAAATTCTTTGCACTATTTTTGAGGTGCACATGAATGTGTTTGTTGGGGGGGAGGGCGGATTCCATACGTTTCACTCGACAGGAAGAAAACTCTGTTGTGAGCCTGTCGCGCAGACCAGAAGGGTGGGATCCCGCACCAGGTCCTGCACCTAGAGGCTCATTAATTGTGCACAAGCGAGTTCCTCTCCCAACTCTCCTGGCAGGCAGACAGCTGATTCATTCACACACCCTCTGCTAACAGGTTTGAAGTTCTTGGCGCCCTATTTAAACACCAGTCTAGCATACTCCTGTTGCTCTCTCCAGCTCACCTGTCTTCACCAGACTGCACGATGTCTGGAACCCAAAGCGAAAAAGCTAGCAGACTCAGGAAGACATCTGTTCCTCAATTCAACAACCCTACACCCGAATCCATCGCCTGCCAGGTGTCCATGGCCCACTTGGACCTCTACCCATCCCATCTGGAGTCTTCTTGCATCCCCTTCCAGTAAACAGTGTGGTATCCCTTTCACCCCCTTGTTTGTGAGCTTTTCATGCAGCTAGTTGGATTCCCGCTTCCCTCCCCTTGGTCTTCCCTCTGTCTTTCTTTGGTTGACTTCTTCACCCAGCTCCTTGTGCCTCTGCCTGCCATTGTGTGACCTGCAACTCCCTCCTTGCACAGTTCTCCTTCCACATTGCCACCCTGATCTTCTTCAGGCCCAACTCCGCGTTGTGGCCTCACCTCACACTCCACCCCAGTTGAACTTCAGACCTTTGTTGTGGTGGTTGCATGAGTCCCGCAGCACAGCGCTGTCCGGATATACACTCCGGATAGACACTGGTGTATGGCACCAGGGAGAAGGAGACCCCTGTACTCCCCACAGTACTGATCCAACTCAGTGACATAGAAGGAAGGGTCCATGGGTCCAGCAGCACAGTGCTGTCCATGACGACCAGCTCGGCATGGAGGTAGAGGGTACGAACCGACCTGCCCTGGCAGTGATGGGTGCAACGCAGCACGTTAGGTGCAACGCAGCACGATGGCAGAAAGGCTTTGTTGCGCCCACCTCAATGCCTCTTGCGAACTAAGGACCGCCTTGTGCTTGCCACTCTTTATCTGTCGTGATTTAGATTGACGTAATTTTATGCTGGCGTGGCATAAGATAGGAAGGCCTGACAGGATGTCAGCTGTTTTAATGGACATTCATGAGATGCAAATGGTGTTCACAGCACCAGCCAGTGGGATGACCGGCCCGCCATTAACCCACCATTTAGAGAATTACAACATGATTTTATGCCAATGGGTTTCTGACATTTTGGCTCCCGCTAATTCTCCACTTTGCCCACCATCAAACCTGCCATGGGTAAGATGGGAGAATTCCGTCAAACAACAAATTTTGATGATAATACAAGACATTGACAGAGTGTGGGGGTGGGTGGTTTCGAAGCCCAGAACTGAGGGCCATAAATATCAGAAATGCACTAATAAGTCCACTCGGGAATTCAGGAGAACCTTATTTGTGCAGTGAGTACTTAGGATCTGGAACTCACTACCACATGGAGTTGAGACAAGTTGCACAGATACATTAAAGGGGAAACGAACTATAATGTACTCCTTCCCGCATTCACATAATCCTAACTGTTTCATTGATGAAGGCCCTTGTGGGACCACTCCACAATGATCTTCTGACAACATTATGATATTGTAGACGAGGGGCCAATGTGGAATTTCCCTCCATCTTCAGTTTACTTTTTCCCAGTGAGACGTCAATGTAACCACAATCGTGATGGGAGTAATAAATAATAAACACTTGGAGGTCTTTGAGTTTCACGAGAAAGATCTAACGAGATGGCTAAAAAAGGTCTCCTAGGATTCTGATGCTGGGCACAGCTGGTGACATAGTGTTAGAAATATATTGAAATTTGTGGTGACTGTCCCTCTTACATTGCCGTTTGTAGTGTGATAGGAGGAAATTTGTATGACTCATGGGATTTTTGATGCGGTAACCAAAACATGAGGTCACCCTTTTATAGAAAGGATATTATTAAACTAGAAAGAGGGCATAAAAGATTTACTAGGATGGTACCGGGACTTGATGGTTGGAGTTATAAGAAGAGGCTGGAGAGACTGGGGGCTAGATTCTCCGCAGCCACTAATACGCAAGAATTGGGCTCGGCGCCGCTCCCGTAATTCTCCGGTCCCTGGAGAATCGCTCGTGTGCGATTTACGCGGCATGGCTGGGGGGCCATTGCCAGAGACCCCGCCAGCGATGCTCCGGTCCTGACCGCCCGAATTCCCGACAGCGTGGTTCTAACCACATCTGGCCGGTCGGGACTCTCACGCGACGGCTGCGGACTCAGTCTGGGGCCGCCCTGGTGGGGGGGACGGGGGGATCAAGTACCGGGGGCGGGGGGGCCTTATAGAACATAAAACAGTACAGCACAGAACAGGCCCTTCGGCCCCCGATGTTGTGTCGAGCATTGTCTGAAACCAAGATCAAGCTATCCCACTTCCAGTCAATCTGGTGTGCTCCATGTGCCTATCCAATAACCACTTGAAAGTTCTTCAAGTGTTTATGGGCGGCCGAGGCGGCGATCGGACGGGTTAGATCGAGCGGCGCAGGGCAGATCGTTGGGACCGTCTTTGTTGGTCCAGGCCGCAGTTGTGCGCATGCGCAGACTCGCAACGGGAGGTGCGGGGGCCCGTATCCGCAGCTACAGCTGTGGGAAGCACTCCAGGACCCTGTCAGCCCCTGCAAGGTAGGTAAATAGCTGTAAAATGTTTGAAGGAACCGTCTGGCACGAGACGTAGCGTTTTTATGCCGGCGTGGGGACATAGCCCCATTTTTGGAGAATCCAGCCCGACTTGTTTCCCTGGAGCATAGGAGGCTTAAAGGGTGATCTTATAGAGGTCTTTAAAATAATGACGGGCGTAGATAAGGTAGATAGTCAACATCTTTTCCCAAAGGTAGAGGAGTCTGAAACTAAAGATCATAATCATAGGTTTAAGGTGAGAGGGGAGAGATACAAAAGGGTCCAGAAGGGCAATTTTTTCACACACAGGGTGGTGAGTGTCTGGAACGAGCTGCCAGAGGCTGTAATAGAGGCGGGTACAGTTTTTTAAAAAGCATCTAGACAATTATATGGGAAAGATGGGTATAGAGGGATTTTGGCCAAATGCGGGCAATTGGGGCCAGCTTAGTGGTAAAAACTGGGAGGCATGGACTATTTGGGCCGAAGGGCTTGTTTTCATGTTGAAAAACTATATGACTCTTTTGCTGAGGATAATATTGTTGATGTAGTGCACATGGACTCAAGGGGGGGGATTTTCTGCCACTGTTTTCGGCAGGCAGGTATGGCAGTGGGGAGTTGTAACGGGGTTCCTGCCATGCAATGATGGGAATTCCACATGAAAGCATTTTAACACAATTAGCGGGCCTTCCCCGTCAGTATTCACACAGGAAAAATACAATGTTGTCGAGGAGAATACTGAGATTCAGGCTACTAGACTGGAAGGGCTTGAGGT
The DNA here is from genome assembly GCF_047496885.1 of Scyliorhinus torazame. Taxonomy (NCBI): domain Eukaryota; kingdom Metazoa; phylum Chordata; class Chondrichthyes; order Carcharhiniformes; family Scyliorhinidae; genus Scyliorhinus; species Scyliorhinus torazame. The sequence goes on from NC_092709.1 coordinate 317,212,538, forward strand.
TCTTAAGCAGGAGGTGTTAGCAATTCTGGAAAGTGTGAAAATAGATAAGTCCCCTGGGCCGGATGTGATTTATCCTAGGATTCTATGGGAAGCTAGGGAGGAGATTGCTGAGCCTTTGGCTTTGATCTTTATGTCATCATTGTCGACAGGAATACTGCCAGAAGACTGGAGGATAGCAAATGTCCCCTTGTTCAAGAAGGGGAGTAGAGACAACCCCGGTAACTATAGACCAGTGAACCTTACTTCTGTTGTGGGCAAAATCTTGGAAAGGTTTATAAGAGATAGGATGTATAATCATCTGGAAAGGAATAATTTAATGAGAGATAGTCAACACGGTTTTGTGAAGGGTAGGTCGTGCCTCACAAACCTTATTGAGTTCTTTGAGAAGGTGACCAAACAGGTGGACGAGGGTAAAGCAGTTGATGTGGTGTATATGGATTTCAGTAAAGCGTTTGATAAGGTTCCCCACGGTAGGCTACTGCAGAAAACACAGAGACATGGGATTCAGGGTGATTTAGCAGTTTGGATCAGAAATTGGCTAGCTAGAAGAAGGCAAAGGGTGGTGGTTGATGGGAAATGTTCAGCCTGGAATCCAGTTACTAGTGGTGTACCACAAGGATCTGTTTTGGGGCCACTGCTGTTTGTCAATTTTATAAATGAGCTGGAGGGTGGCGTAGAAGGATGGGTGAGTAAATTTGCCGATGACACTAAAGTCGGTGGAGTTGTGGACAGTGCGGAAGGATGTAACACATTACAGAGGGACATAGATAAGCTGCAGAGCTGGGCTGAGAGGTGGCAAATGGAGTTTAATGCAGAAAAATGTGAGGTAATTCATTTTGGAAGGAATAACAGGAAGACAGAGTACTGGGCAAATGGTAAGATTCTTGGTAGTGTGGATGAGATCTTGGTGTCCATGTACATAGATCCCTGAAAGTTGCCACCCAGGTTGAGAGGGTTGTTAAGAAGGCGTACGGTGTGTTAGCTTTTATTGGTAGAGGGAATGAGTTTCGGAGCCATGAGGTCATGTTGCAGCTGTACATAACTCTGGTGCGGCCGCATTTGGAGTATTGCGTGCAGTTCTGGTCGCTGCATTTTTGGAAGGATGTGGAAGCATTGGAAAGGGTGCAGAGGAGATTTACCAGGATGTTGCCTGGTCTGGAGGGAAGATCTTATGAGGGAAGGCTGAGGGACTTGAGGTTATTTTGTTTAGAAAGAAGAAGGTTAAGACGTGACTTAATTGAGATACAAGATGATCAGAGGATTAGATGGGGTGGACAGTGAGAGCCTTTTTCCTCAGATGGTGATGTCGAGCACGAGGGGACATAGCTTTAAATTGAGGGAAGATAGATATAGGACAGATGTCAGAGGTAGGTTCTTTACTCAGAGAGTAGTAAGGGCGTGGAGTGCCCTGCTTGTAACAGTAGTGGACTCGCCAACATTAAGGGCATTTAAATGGTCATTGGATAGACATATGGATGATAATGGAATAGTGTAAATGGGCTTTAGAGTGGTTTCAAAGGTCGGCGCAACATCGAGGGCCGAAGGGCCTGTACTGCGCTGTAATGTTCTTTGTTCCCATTGTAACATCCCCCCCATATAGGTAGGTTCCCCTTCTCCAGCGGCGTGATGTGATATTGGATTATAAAAATGGAGAACTGGCAAACAGAACCTGTCGGGGGTGCACCAGTAACAGCAGCCCCCGGGGGGAAGAGGGTCAAGCCCGGGCAGTACTCGGGCAATGCCAGAGGACAGTACTGCGGTAGTGTTGGGGCAGTGGCAGGGGACAGTGCCAGTGGGCACTGCGGGGGCGGGCAGTGCTAGGGGAGTGTCTGTGGGGGAGATGCCGGAGGTTCCGTGACCGTGAGGGAAATGGGAGGTGGGGTCCGTGTGGGAGGATTCCATGGTGGGAAAAGGGGGGTGAATTCCTTGGAGGGAGAGGTTTTCCTTTTTTGGGGAGGGGGGATATCTTTATCTTCTATTTTTTATATTCTTTACATCAGGGCGCCCTTTAAAAAGATCTGTCAGGAGATGAGGTTCAGAGCCCATCCCACCAGCGTGACATCGTGGAACCCGACCCTTCACTTTTTTCCCCTAAGTGTTTAAAAATATGGTGGGAAAAGCCAGCAGTGCATCTGCCAGGCTCCACTCATAGAATCTCTACAGTGCAGAAAGAGGCCATTCGGCCCGTCGAGCCTGCACCAACACTCTGAAAGAGCACCCCACCGAGACCCAATCCCCCACACCATCCCCGCAATCCCACCTGACCTGTACATCTTTGGACACAAAGAGATAATTCAGCATGGCCGTTCCACCTAACCTGCACATCTTTGGACTGTGGGAGGAAACCGGAGCACCCGGAGGAAACCCACGCAGACACGGGAGAACATGCAGACTCCGCACAGACAGTGACCCAAGGCGGGAATCGAACCTGGGACCCTGGAGCTGTGAAGCAACAGTGCCACTGTGCCACCGTGCCGTCCACCTCCGCTTTTCCCACCTGAGTTCACACTTAGACAAACAAAAATGAGAAAATTCCTCCCAACGAGATGTTTGCTAAGGTTGCAGGTTTACATTGCAGGTTTACCAACAAAATTGAAGCCCGTGGAATAAAAAAGGGACATTGGCAGCATGAACATGTTCGCTGAGCGACAAGCCTGAGCGAGATTCTCCGACCCCCCGCCGGGTCGGAGAATTGCCGGGGGCTGGCGTGAATCCCACCCCCGCCGGTTGCCGAATTCTCCGGCACCGGAGATTTGGCGGGGGGGGCAATCGCGCCACGCCGGTTGGCGGGCCCCCCCCGGTGATTCTCCGGCCTAGGTGGGCCGAAGTCCCGCTGCTAGAATGCCTGCCCCGCCGGCGTGGATTAAACCACCTCTCTTACTGGCGGGACAAGGGGGCGCGGGTGGGCTCCGGGGTCCTGGGTGGGGGCGCGGGGCGATCTGGCCCCGGGGGGTGCCCGCACGGTGGCCTGGCCTGCGATCGGGGCCCACCGATCCGCGGGCGGGCCTGTGCCGTGAGGGCACTCTTTTCCTTCCGTCTTCGCCACGGTCTCCACCATGGCGGAGGCAGAAGAGACCGCCTCTACTGCGCATGCGCGGAGATGCCGTGTGCGCCCGCTGACGCTCCCGCGCAAGCGCCGCCCGGCAATATCATTTCCGCGCCAACTGGCGGGGCACCAAAGGCCTTTCCCACCAGCTGGCGGGGCGGAAATCAGTCCGGCGCAGGCCTAGCCCCTCAAGGTTAGGGCTCGGCCGTTCAATTTGCGGAGGATTCCGCACCTTTGGGGCGGCGCAATGCCGAACTGATTTGCGCCGTTTCTGACGCCGGTCGGCGGACATCGCGCCGATTACGGAGAATTTCGCCCCTGGGGCTGGAATTTATGGCGTTCTGTGGTCCCCACCCCTCCTGGCTAAAAGGTCGGCGGCAAGCCTGCCCAGGGAAGGAAAGGCTGTCTCGCTGTCATTTAACAGTTAATTGGCCATTCATAGGCTGGAGGCGGGATTTCTACCGCTCAGGTGCAGGAAGCCCTGCCTCCGAGTGCTGCTGACCAATCAGATAACTGGCAGCTCTGAAGTCCCAGACAAAATTCCTTATTGTTATAGCAATTTATATACCCCAACCTTTGCTTTGCAGCTCTACGACCAGGCAACATAGGACAAGCTTGCCTAGTTCATGTTAGACGCAGAGAAACCCAAAACCTCAACACCACTAATTAGCTGCATGACCATCTACAGGATTGTGAGGAATCAGAACAGGCTCCCATCCTGCATTTAGCTGAGGTATCTGTCATAATATCCACTCATGTATATAATGAGATGCAGACAGGCAGTGATTGACACATAGGATGACCAGTAAGCATACAGCACAGCACAGCCAATCACCAGACAGGACACTACCACTATAAAGCCAGAGGGCACTAGGTTTCCCGCTCTCTCGGGACCCAGCTACTGAGACAGTCAGAGTCCACGAGCTAGCAAGCACAAACACCATGCGGTAGCTAGTAAGTCTGGTCAGGCTACTACAAGGTCACTAGTCAGATCAGTATAGTGTCGACCCACAGCTGAATATGTACAGCAGTTCATCTAGTTGAATAAAACAGCGTTGGATCTTCTCCTGTGTTAGACGTCTGTTTCTAACTTCCCTGCATCGAGTGCAGTCCACATCGAACCAACCTGCCTAAGACATCAGTATCAAGGGGGCTAAGACTCGGGGAGGCTCTCCCACAGTGCATTGTTGCTGGGTGGTCAGGGATCACTTCGGGGCTTCAGTGGTCGGGACACCATTTAAAAATGGCCTCCCAATCTCTTGCTACATTGAGGAGTTCCGGCGAGCGGAGCTCCTCCGTGTACAAAACGCGGCTATGTGCAGCCTCGGCTGTGCGTTCCCTGCAGAGGCCCCCTATCTAACGTGAGTCCTATTTTATAGCTTTGTGGTTCTCTGCGCTGCAAGCACCGGAAAACATGCGGCTAAACACTGTGGGACTTTGTTCCCATTTAGTTAAAGCCCGCCCATAGTGTTGGTTAAAAGGACTACGGCTCGTCCCTTATCGAAAGTGGAGGGGGGGGGTCGGGGGGGGGGGGGAGAGCGGGGGGGGGGGGGGGGTGGCGAGGGGGGGGGGGGGTCGGTTGTAGGTGTGGGCCCAAGGAAGAGTGCACTGCTTGGGAGTGCGATGGAGGAACATTCGCCAGGACTTTCAAAAGGGAATTGGAAAAGCACCAGAAGAGAAAAGAAATTGCAGAGCTACACTGAAAGGATGGAAATGGGACTAGCTGTATTTCTCTTGCAGAGAACCAATGTGGACATGACAGGTCAGAGGGTCTCCTTTTGTGCCATAGCCATGCTATGGATGATAGGAACATAATAAAAGACATAGGCCATTCATCCCCTTGAGCCTATTCTGACCTTCAATGAGATCATGTCTGATCTAAGCCATTTTGTTCCCTTGAGCCTCATTCACTATTCAATGAATTCACGGCTGATTTGTTAAATCTCTGTTTCCCTGTCTTTGCTTTATATCCCTTTGCCTATCCTTCCCTCACAAACATTATTTGCTGGCATTGTCACTGTGGAATCAATCTTGACCTTTAAACACAACTGCATTTTTTAGTGGAACAAATACCTCATTCACTGAACATAATACCTCCAGGGTCAAAGTTTTATTGCCCATTTAAGTGTACAGAAGCTAAATCATTCTCTCTTTATCCCAATATAAAAATGTGTTGAATTGTGTCAAAAGCTCAATTAATGTGAGCAATGCCTTTCATCAAATCACCCACGTGGTGTTCAGTTCAGTTTGATTGTGTTACTGTGAGAAAGGCCTTGACGTTGAAGGGGGCGACATTGCTCTTGTTTCCATTACCAGATCAAAAAAAGATCATTCACCAGAATCTCTGGGCCCATGCCACTAAATGGGAGTGATGGGGGAAAAGCTTGGAATAAGAGGGATTATATTCTGATGCATAAAATAAAACATATGACGTTGGAAAATGCTCAGCAGGTCAGGCAGCACCTTTAGGGATACAGGGCGCAATTCTCCGGCCTCGTTACGCTCTCGCTCAAGCGAAACGAGGTCGGCGAATAGCGGGAGAGGCAGAAAACGAGAACCGTGCCAGACACCAAACAGTTTGGGATGCAGCAGGCCCGCTCCCGTCGGCGAAATCGGGATCTCGCCGTAGCGTGGCGAGAAACCAATTATCACCATTTAAGCCCCATTTCCATACAATTAACAAGAGCCACCCCTTATCCAACAGCCTCCTGTCATTCATCGGCCTCCCCAGCAAGTGGTCACGCTGGTGTCGATTAGTACTCCTTTTGAAAAACGTGAACCTGGTGGAAGGGTTTCTGTGGGGAGCCGAGGAGGCGAGAAGCCATCTTTGCTCACAGGCAAAGAGCCAGGGGCACTGGATTTGCCATCCCAGTGCTTAGCGGGGGGACCCTCCGCAGGGGTGGCCCACCATGGGAGGCTGGGTGGGGAGCTGCGGGGGCAACTGCGTGCGGCACCACCATGCCAATCCCTGGATCAATCCTTGTCCCTGCCTGTCTGCCCCACCGACCGCCCATAGGCCCCAATGACTGCCGAGGCCTCTGGCTGTACAGCTGAATGCTTTTGGGAATTGGCAATCGTGGTTAAGTTAGCACTTCACACAAGCCAAGTGGATTCCTGTGGGTGGGCGGGCCATGTAGCTTGTGGGAGTCATTGCTTAGCATCCCAGTCACAGCTTGATGCATGGCCACTATGTTTGAACACAGCGGGAGGCAACACCACATACACAGCAGCCAACATCCAAACTCCCAGGGGATGCACTCGTAGCCTCTGGGACTCCTCCAAGCAAATATGGATCTGCTGCAGTGACACTGACATCTCCCTCTGAATGTCCTGGCCGATCTCTATCGTCTCTATCAGCTCCAGGATGACCTCTTCCACAGGCTCAGCATCAGGCTGGGACCCAGCTGGGTCCTGGGATCCAGCAAACCTCCAACTGCTGTCTCGCCTGGGGTGGGGCAGTGGACACTCCCGTGGGGGTGGAATGATCTCGGCAGGGGCGGGGTATGTGTTGGTATCTACTCACTCGTGCTGCCTGGTGTCGGTCATTGATCTTCTTCCTGCACTGGAGTCCAGTCCTCTTGGTCACACTGCCCGAGCTGACTGCCCCCACAACCTTGACTAAGGCAGCACTGGCTGCCCTATGGTGGACCTTCCTGGCCCCTTGGGGGAATGGGGCACCCTCCTGGCCTCCACAGCGTCTAGCAGCATCCCCAGGTCAGCGTCCCTGAATCTTGGAGCTGCTATCCTCGGTGCCATTATTTCGAGCTGACTGGTTTTGGCTGAGCAAGTGCTGCTCGACCTTGTTAGCGCGGGCTGTGAGGGCGGTCCCGGCGAGTCAGCTGGCAAGCCATTTGCAGTGAGAGGCTCATGAAGACTCGTTACGTGGACCAAATAAGTTGAATAGCGTTGCCGGCCTGGCTGGGCCGAGCGCCGGGAAGCTGGCAGCAATTCCTGCTCACTACAACGCTTAGAAATCTTTCCGGAGAATCGCGCCCACAGAGTTAACTCTCCTCAGGCCCCTGATGGATATGGGAAAGGGTTGGACAAGGGGTTAAAATCTCAAAAACTGTGATCCCGCCTGCAATCCTGAGCATTATTCCAGGCACCGTAACCTTTACAGCGACAACTCATGTCTTGCTCCCACTGAAAGGCAGGTATGGGCCAAGTTAAGTTTTAAAAAGCAGCGCCGGTGGTTTTCCCGCTGGGGGGAGTCCAGAGATGGAGTTTCCCTAAGGAATGGAGAGTGGGACATTCCCCAAAGATTGAGGCTTTGTAGGAATGTGGTAGGGAGTGTGTTTGGAGATTGGTCTTGCCTGTTGCCTGGTCGCGATCACAAGGAGGAGGGAGCTGACTAACTAGAAGAGGCTTACACAAATTCCAGAACTCCCTGTGTACTAGGAGGAGTAGAAGTAGAAGTGCTTCCCCTCTCCACTGCCCAGAACCCGTCAGGAAGTCTTGGTTTCCCCTGATTGTTAGGAATTCCCCATCAATGGCCTGATTGATGTCTTACAAAAAAAACACCCACCTCCTCCTCCCACTACAACCTGAGGGAGTTCCCTTCCCAATCCCCACTCCCCCCGCCCCCGTCAACCACAAACCTCACCATGGATCAGCTAGCAACGTCTGCTATTGTCTGGGGGGTCAGGAAGGCAGGATGGCAGTTACTTATATATATGAACAAATGCCATTAAGAACTGATATCACACCCCCATCTCCAACATGGATATCCCTCCCTCACATGGATATCACACCCCATCTTCCACATGGATACCTCTCCCCAACATGGATATCACACTGCATCCCCAACATGGACAGCACAGCCCTTACCCATATCACACATCGTCCCCCATATGGATACAACCTCCCCTTCGCCCCACTGGTACTTCACACCCTCCGTCAGGGTATAATTTCCCCTCCCCAACTAGGATATCATGCCTCGCACCCCCCCCCCCCCCCATGACATTTGAGAACCCTTCATTACCAAACTGAGGTGTCCTAAATGTTAAACCTTCCCGAATGAGGCGAAGAGCACAGAAGGAGGGGGGGTTTGTTGGGATCAAAAATACCAATCAAAACAGAACTCCAAACCCACCATGTGTTTCATTGCTGACCTTATGGGGACTGGCCATTTTGTTAACATATTGAAGTCAGTGTCCCTCAGTATTGTTTAAGCTTGCCAATTTCCTGCCCCGAGTCTCCGAAAACTCGGAGTCTCGAGTTTCCGAAAGCCCGGGATGAGGAGGGGGTGTGATATCCATGTGAGGGAGGGGTATCAAATTGTCTGATTGCTGGACAAGGAATGGACGGAAAGAACTATAATGACCTACTGCCGATAAATTCAGCAGGACCTCCATGTCGCCAAACATAGAACATAGAACATAGAAAATACAGCACAGAACAGGCCCTTCGGCCCACGATGTTGTGCTGAACCTTTGTTCTAGATTAATCATAGATTATCATTGAATTTACAGTGCAGAAGGAGGCCATTCGGCCATTTGAGTCTGCACCGGCTCTTGGAAAGAGCACCCTACCCAAACTCAACACCTCCACCCAACACCAAGGGCAATTTGGACATTAAGGGCAATTTATCATTGGCCAATTCACCTAACCCGCACATCTTTGGACTGTGGGAGGAAACCGGAGCACCCGGAGGAAACCCACGCATACACGGGGAGGACGTGGAGACTCCGCACAGACAGTGACCCAAGCCGGAATCGAACATGGGACCCTGGAGCTGTGAAGCAATTGTGCTATCCACAATGCTACCGTGCTGCCCTTAAGAACAAATAAATCTACACTATATCATTTTACCGTAATCCATGTACCTATCCAATAGCTGCTTGAAGGTCCCTAATGTTTCCGACTCAACTACTTCCACAGGCAGTGCATTCCATGCCCCCACTACCTGTCGAGTTCCCTTCACCCCCGGCCTAAATCTCAGACCTGTTAACGCTGTTCCTGTCTCCACAGCTCAATGTTTGCCAGACATTTCTGCTCCTGTTTCAGATTCCCTGCATCCATAGAAACTTGTGTTTATTTTGAAGGGAACAAAAGTATTCTGCTTGTGTTCAAACAAAAAGTAAAACTATTCAATCTTTCCGTTTCTCAAATTACAAAAAACGTTTTCTCCCAGACAGCCTGAAAACAAATGCAGTTAAAATTCTTCCACTTCCTGGTGTGGCGAAAGACTCTGATTCTGCAGGGTGAACGATTCTTCAGAAGAAGCTATTTGCAGGAACGAACTAACTGAGAGTTTGGTGGGAACAGATTCAGTGGTAACCTCCAAAGGGGAATTGCATACTTGATAAGGAAATAATTGCAGAGCGATGGGGAAAGAGCAGGGGAGCAGGACTGGTCTCTTCGAAAATGCCAGCACATGTACGATGGGCTGAATGGCCTCCTTCTGGGGAATTGAGAATAAAAGTAGGGCGATCTTGCTGCAACTGTACAGGCATTAGTAAGAACAAACGTAGCGTACTCCACGTACTCACTTAAGGAGGGACATACTTGCATCGGAGACAGAGAAGAGAAAACTCACTGGCCTGATTCCTGGGGTGAATGGGTTGTCTTATGAGGAAAGGTTGAACTGGTTGGACCTTTATTTGGGGAGTTTAGAAGAATGAGAGGCGATCTTATTGAAACATGTAGGATTCTGAGGGGGTGGGGGGGCGTTGACAGGGCCGATGCTGAGGGGATGTTTTCCTTTGCGGGATAATCTAGAACTCAGAGCCACAGTTTCGGAATAAGGGATCTCGCAGAAATGAGGAAATCCCAGACATAAATGTGGAAGAAATTCTTCTCCCAGAGAGAGTCATCAATGTTTGGAATCCTCTCCTCAAGTGACCAGTGAAGGCTGGGTCATTGAATTTATTCAAAGTTTGAGTTGGACAGATTTTCGATCAGAAGGGAGCCAGAGGCGGGATTCTCTGATCCTGAGGCTAAGTGTTGACACCATCGGAAACGCCATCACGTTTCCCGACAGCGTCAACACGGCCCTGGATCAGCAATTGTGGCCCCTACAGGGGGCCAGCAGGGCGCTGGAGCGGTCCACACCGCTCCAGCTGCTGATCCAGCCGTGGAATGGGCACCGGGGGATGTGCGCATGCACAGTGGGTCCGGCGAGAATCCGCGTGAGCGCAGTCCCACCGGTGCGATTTGTCCCTTGTCCGCGCTGGCCCCGACCCAACATGGCGCAGGAGTACAGGCGCCGGCGCGGAAGAAAGGAGGCCGGGAGACAGAGAGACCGGCCCGCCGATCGGTGGGTCCCGATCACAGGCCAGGCCACATCGGAGGCCCCGCCCCCCTGGGGTAGGACTCCCCTCCTCCCCCAGAGGCCGCCACCCGACCCTTCAATGTTCAGTTCCCGCCGGCTGAGAGCAGGTTAGAACAGCGCTTGCGGGACTCGGCGTTTCCACGACGGCCGCTCGGCCCATCCTGGCACGAGAATCGGCGGGCCGGCTGTGTAGAGCGGCCCGCGACCACGCCAACCACGCCGGCGGCAATGTCGCCGATTCTCAGCCTCGGGACGGTTTCGCGCCGGTCGCGGGGAATCTCCGGCCCGGCCCCGGCTGAGAGAATCCCCGCCCCAGGTGTTATGGCAGGCAGGCAGGAAAGTGAAGTTAAGGTCACATCATATTAGCCGAACTGACAAGGGATCTCGAGGGGTTAAATGCCTGACACCTGCGCCTATTTCTTATGTTTTTATGTGTTGTATGGTTCTGGGAGTGTGCTCTGAATGACAATGGATTCAGCACATCATGTGCTTATAGTGCTGGGCATTGTGAACAAGCAAAGCTTATTTAACCATTCATGGGTGGCATGGGGCACAGTGGTTAGCACTGCTGCTTCACGGCACCAGAGACCCGGGTTCAATTCCGGCAGTGTTAATGTAAGCCGACTTGTGGCAATAATAAAGATTCTTATCATTATTATTATTTCCTTTGAGTCGCTGAAGTCTACTGACAGGGAAAGCAGGGATTTACAGAAATCTAATGAACAAAAATGACAGTAATGAAGTGGTTAAATCAGGAGACCTGCCTTTAAGCTTTCGTGATTGGGACTGAGAGGAACACTGAGGGGACCTGAGTCTCTTTTATTTGAAGGGGGCTGGCAATAGCTTTAGCGGAGCTGTTGTTCATAACTCCAGGCACCCCATCCCAGGGGTGAATAAAAGCCAGAACTGTAAACAAGGCTGCGAGATGCAGATGAGCTCATGAAAAACCAATAGGTTGAAAGTGAGCACATCGAGGTGGAGACACAGCCAATGGGCCGGTGTGAAGGAGGAACTGAGGAGTCTGGGCACAGGTGACTTGACTATTCTCGGTGTGGGAGATGTTTCGGTGCAGTCAGGGTTTGATCTGGAGGAGAGTGCGAGTGCATTCCTCAAAGTGAGCTGTATTTCACCCTCTCTCGGGGCAGCGCGAAGATGCGGCAGGTACTGGGAACGTGCAGGTATCACCCACTGGCTCTTAATGTGTTTTCCGATCTGTGGCAGTGTTTCCGAGCGGCTGGCCCCAACCTCAAAGCTGCGTTATATCTGCAATCTATTGCGGATCATATCCAGTGGGCAATGTGTGTTATGTGGTTTAAACATTGTATGGTGCTTGCCCCCGCGCTGTGCTCGTTACCCATTTATCATTTTAATAACTTTTTATTCAATTTGATTGTGAGTCATTTCAGCGGTGGGTCCAGGGGGGGGGGGTATCTGCAGCTCCCCAGGGACCATCGCTGGAGCGGCTTAAATACAAGAGAAATTCTTGTCAAGTTGACCCAGGAGCAGAGTGACTCCATTGCCCTTCAGAATGAGGACACCAAACCCGGAGATCAGTCTGGAGGCATTCACTGTGACGGGGGCGGGGGGCGGGGGGATTATATTAGAATTGGAAAAGTTTAGATAGAGCCTTTATTTCTTACGAAAGGTAGGCATGGAGGAGATTTGACAGAGGTGTTCAAAATCGTGAGGGGCATGGACAGGGCAGATAAAGAGAAACTGTTGCCGCCCGTGAAAGGATCGAGAATGAGAGGGCGCAGATCCAAAGAAACTGGCCATTGAGGGGAAAGCGATGAGGCAAACCCCATTCCACACAGTGAGTGGCTAGGGTCTGGAATGCACTGTTGGAGGGTGTGGTGGAGGCGGGTTCAGTGGAAGCATTCAATCGGGAATTGGACGGGGAGGAGGTGTGGGAGATTGGCTCTGGGTGAAGTGCTCAATCACTACAGTGGGCCGAATGGCCTCCTTCGGCGCTGTAGTGATTCTGTGCTAAACAGTTGCGAATAAGGATGCGAGAACCACATGAGCAGACTACGAAGCCACAATCCACAAATAAAACTTGGACTTAAATTGACATTTTAACAGAAATGGTTTTATATTTCTGATGTTGCCAAAGTTAAAGAGAGACTTGTATTTATATAGTGCCTCAGAACAGCCCAAAGCATTTTACAGCTAATGGCTGGCTCTGTAATGTTGGAAGCACAGTGGCCACTTTGCTGTTTGTGGAAGTTAGTAGTGTGCAATGTGAGTTAGTAGTGTGCAATGTGAGTTATCATAGAATTTACAGTGCAGAAGGAGGCCATTCGGCCCATCGAGTCTGCACCGGCTCTTGGAAAGAGCACCCTACCCAAGGTCAACACCTCCACACCCTATCCCCAGTAACTCCACCCAGCATTAAGGGCAATTTTGGACACTAAGGGCAATTTATCATGGCCAATCCACCTAACCTGCACATCTTTGGACTGTGGGAGGAAAGCGGAGCACCCGGAGGAAACCCACGCACACACGGGGAGGATGTGCAGACTCCGCACAGACAGTGACCCAAGCCGGAATCGAACCTGGGACCCTCGAGCTGTGAGGCAATTGTGCTATCCACAATGCTACCGTGCTGCCCATTAGTTAATTGTGTGCAATGTGAGTTAGTTGTGTGCAATGTGATAAATGACCAGATAATCTTGATTTTTGTTTACTAGTGAAGTTGGTTGATGAATACATATTGACCAGGACACTGGCGAGAGCTTCATTGCTTGTCTACAAAAGATGGTCTAACATCTCATCCGAAAGATGTTGCAGCTAAATGCCATCCCGGATGATGGTCTTAAGTCTCTGGAAAGGGGCTGTTTCTCCTGGCTGCAGAATGAGGGGCAGTAGTCTTTTGATAAGGAGTCGGCTATTGAGCACTGAAATGAGAATTTCTTTCACTCAAGAGGATTGTGAATCTTTGGAATTCTCTACTCCAGAGGCTAGTGGATGTTCAGTCATTGAGTATATCCAAGGCTGAGATCAAGAAATGATTAGATTGGATTGGGTTTATTGTCACGTGTACTGAGGTACAGTGAAAAGTATTGTTCTGTGCGCAGCTCAAACAGATCATTCCGTACATTAAAAGAAAATACGTGTTCCGCAAGAGTCATGGGGTAACCAATTGCCCCCAGCCAATAGGATCCGGGCAGGTTCAAATTGTGCCATCTGCCATAGTGGGATTTGAACCCATGTTCCCAGAGCATTGCCCTGGTCCCTGGATTACGAATCCAATGACAAGACCTCTACGGTACTGCCTCGCCACTACTATTGGGTTAACAAATAATTTACATAGAATTTACAGTGCAGAAGGAGGTCATTCGGCCCATCGAGTCTGCACCGGCTCTTGGAAAGAGCACCCTACCCAAGGTCAACACCTCCACCCGATCCCCATAACCCAGTAACCCCACCCAACATTAAGGGCAATTTTGGACACTAAGGGCAATTTATCATGGCCAATCCACCTAACCTGCACATCTTTGGACTGTGGGAGGAAACCGGAGCACCCGGAGAAAACCCACGCACACACGGGGAGGATGTGCAGACTCCGCACAGACAGTGACCCAAGCTGGAATCGAACTTGGGACCGTGGAGCTGTGAAGCAATTGTGCTATCCACAATGCTACCGTGCTGCCCAACAATGCTACGGTGCTGTTCTTTAGACAATGACGTGGGACCTAGCAAGTTACCTATTTTTATATGGCACTGATGGATTAGAGGTGGCTCATGTGACCCAGCTAAATAGTGCAGCTCATGTTTATTTTTAGTGAAGCTGATTAAGCAGTTAGGGGTAGGAGAACATCAAAGTCAAACAGTGTTGCTTACACCTGCTCATTGTTCCTCCTGTCGTTGATGCCTGTCACCTAACCACACCGAGTGGACTGGGGACTAGGGTCGCCAACTCTGTACAGACATATTCCTGGAGGTTTCATCACATGATCCCCACCCCACCCCACAGCAGCTTCCTGCCCAGCCAATGTATTTATAACTAACAATCAAAAATGTTCATAGAAAATCTAAAACAAACCCGTGTTCCTGTGATTTTTCTCCTGCTACACCTTACAGCGGTGATGGGTCGAAGATTAAATCTTCAATGCCTGAAGACTCTAGAATATTCTGGAAGTTGGCAACCCAAGGCAGGGCGGAATCCAAGCCGGCAGACATTTTGAGCTGAAGAAAACTGTTACAATCTATCCCTGTCGTGTTGTTTCGTTGTTGCTCAGTATTCCCCATCTTGAATGTTTGACAGCCTGTCGTAAAAGGCAGGATCTGGGGTGGCGAGACTGCAGGTGTTGGCAGGGAGGAGGGCGGGGAGAGAGAGACTGGGCAGGGTTAGTGGATTTGGCAGTTGTCAGGCAGAGAGAAGGTGACGGTGAGGGTTGTCAGAGGCGCTGGAGCAAAGGCGAGCAGGTCAGCGATCCTGGGTGATGGGCTGCTTCTGGAGCAGGGCCATAATGGTCAGCAGGAGATGGTCTATTGAGAAAGGGGCTGCAGGATTGCTTGTTTTTAATCCTTCAGCCTGAAGATGGCATTTCGCCTCAGTCCAGGATTAAAATTAAGAACCCAATGATGACATTGGAGAATAATTTGTATTTTTTTAAAAAAGGAAGCTTAACTGCTCACTACCTGATTTTGGGCCTGAATGGAGAACCTTATTTTCTCAGTGCTGAGTATCGCTGGATGGGAATATAGATTTAGAGAATTGAGCAGAGCGATTGGTCATTAAAATTAATGATTGGAAAACTGGGGGTTCCATGGACAGGACGAAGTACAGATATAAACATGGGAAATAGAGGCAAGAGTCTGCTCCGCCATTCATTGTAGTCGTGGCTGATCATCAAGTTCAATACACTGATCACGCCTTCCCCCATATCCCTTGATCGCTTTAGCCCCAAGGGCTATATCTAACACCTTCTTGAAATTACACAACATTTTGGCCTCAACTACTTTCTGTGGTAGTGAGTTCCACAGATCCACCACTCGCTGGGTGAAGACATTTCTCCTCTCCAAGGAAGTTGCACTGAACTCCACATCCAAACTGAAGGGTTGTATTTCTCAGGAAAGACTGAATAGATTTTCTCTTTAAAGACTTGGGTATGACCTGGTTCAAAGGTTTGTGTTTGAGAGGTAGACATTGTGATGATGCTTCAAGTTGCTAGGGAGACTAAAACTAGGTCTGCAAATATCAAATAGTCACCAATCAATGCAATAGAAAATTCAGGACAAGCGTCTTCACCCAAAGGGTGCTTAGAATATGGAAATCACTACCACAAGGAACAATTGAGCAGATATAGGGGGGATGTCAGAGGTAGGTTTTTTTACCCAGAGAGTAGTGGGGGCATGGAATGCACTGCCTATGGAAGTAGTTGAGTCGGAAACATTAGGGACCTTCAAGCAGCTATTGGATAGGTACATGGATAACGGTAGAATGCTGGGGTGTAGAGTGATTTGTTCTTAATCTAGGACAAAAGTTCAGCACAACATCGTGGGCCGAAGGGCCTGTTCTGTGCTGTATTTTCTATGTTCTATCAGCATAGATCTTCAAGGAGAATCATTCTGATAAGGTTGGGTGACAAAGGATAGGAGGAGGTTCATGTGGTGCAGAATGGCCAGCATAGTCCCGTTGGGTCGAATGTCTCCTATACGGTAAATTCAATATAATTTAGTTTATCATAGAATCAGGACCGTGCAGAAGGAGGCCATTTGCCTATTGAGTGTGCACCAACCCTCTGAAAGAGCCCCCTACCTAAGCCCACTCCCCCGCCCTATCCCCATAATTCCACCTAATATTTTGGATACTAAGGGGCAACTTAGCATGGCCAATCCCCCTAACCTGCACATCTTTGGATTGTGGGAGGAAGCCAGAGCACCTGGAGGAAACATGAGGAGAAAGTGCAAACTCCGCACAGACAAGTCACTCAAGGCTAGAATTGAACCTGGGTCCCTGGCGCTGTAAGCAGCAGTACTAACCACTGTGCCACCTTGTTTAGGAATTATGTCTAATCCCTAAACAACCAGTTATTTGGCTGAACGGATCCACTCTTGCAACAAGTACACTAAAGAAAATCTCACACTTGTCCAACAAGTTTTAACTTTAACCACAATGCTGAGTGATAGACATATTTGTGCGCTGCTCTTTCATTGGTTCCGTCAAATTACTCCTGCTACTTTCACTACATGTTTGTAACCACCAGTACGAACTTAATGTTGTTCAAAT
The DNA here is from genome assembly GCF_047496885.1 of Scyliorhinus torazame. Classification (NCBI taxonomy): domain Eukaryota; kingdom Metazoa; phylum Chordata; class Chondrichthyes; order Carcharhiniformes; family Scyliorhinidae; genus Scyliorhinus; species Scyliorhinus torazame. Next base: position 317,229,092 of record NC_092709.1, read on the forward strand.
TTGGGATACTGTCCCATACGTAGTCCAAATTCTCTTAAGTGTACTGCGAATCGCCTAAATAGGGCTGTGATTGGGCTTTAAGCTAAATAATGGAGGGGGAGGCTTCAGTTGCAGGAGAATTAGAAAATCCCAGTTAAAGGCTAAGATAGAAGTGCAGGTTAATGACAAGGACCTTAAACTAGTTAAATGGGCTGAGGACTCAGGAGAGGTTAGTCAAGTTTCCAGAACACGTAATAGAACCGAGTGTTTAGAAGGTGGCAGGAATCTAACGAAAAAACAGAACAAATATGAGAAGGTGGGTGGTCAATACAGGACTGAGGGTGTTGAAATTGGTACGATGTTGGGGGCATCACAGAGATGTGGCTGCAAGGGGATCAGGGCTGGGATCCAAATATCCAAGGATATGTGTCCTATCGAAAGGACAAGCAGATGTTGAGAGGGGGCGGGGTTGCATTGTTAGTAAGGGATGAAGTTAAATCAATAGCAAGGAGCGGTGTAGGATCAGAAGGCATAGAATTTATGTGAGTAGAGTTGAGGAATCACAAAGGCAAAAAGACCCTGATGGGAATTATGTACAGGCTCCCTAGCAGTAGTCAGGATGTGGGGCAGAAAATAAATCAGGAGATAGAAAAGGCATGTAAAAAAGGTAATATTACAATAATCATGGGGGACTTCAATATGTAGGTGGACTGGGAAAATCAGGTTGGTAGCGGATCCCAAGAAGAGGAATTTGTAGAATGTCTACAAGACAGTTTTTCGGATCAGCTTGTTGTAGAGCCCACTAGGGAACAAACAATTCTGGATTTGGTGATGTGTAATGAGGCAGATCTGATTTGGGAACTTAAGGTGAAGGAACCGTTAAGGGGCAGTGACCACAATATGACAGAATTTACACTGCAGTTTGAGAGGGAGAAGCTGCAATCAGATGTAATGGCCTAATTCTGCTCCTATGTCTTATGGTCTTATTTGCGTTTTTCCAATTCATTCTCCAGATGTAGATTTCACTGGAAAGGCCAGAATCTATTGCTCATCTATACTTGCCCTTGGGAAGGTGATCATGGGGTTTCTTCTGAACCACAGCTATCCACATTGCTGCTAGTTCGAAAATTTTAGGATTTTGGCTCAGTCATTTTCCACATTTCATGAGGACGCTATGGAAACATTTCCACACACACTCAATTATTCATCATGGAAGCGCTAGTGAAAATATCAGGTTGAGTTTGTGAATTGGCTTTAAAGTGCAGCATAGAGGACAAAAGGTAACTCCTGATAATGTAAAGCTGGCTGGGGTTCTCTACCCTTCTTTCGTGGCAGTCTCGTTTCATTGTTCTTGACAATGACAATAGTTGGAATCCTGTAATGTAAACAGAGCATTGCTATTCCTTCTTCAGAATGTAAACAACATTTCTTGGACTAATTAAGGGAAGGTTTTATTGTGTAAACTTTTCAAGTATTACCATTTTTCAATTACAACTCTGGTTTTATCATCCTTGTCTTGACCTTTTTTTAAAAGGTATTCCTTCACGGGTTATGGGAGCCACTGGCTTGGCCAGAATTTTGTGCCCGCCCCCTAATTGCCCTTGAAGGGCAACAGTACACCAATAGTCATTTGAGTTTCGGAATCACTCCTTTTTCCAGGCATAATGGGCAGGACTCTCACGTCCGCGGTGGGGCGGGGGGTCCTGGCGGGATGGAGTGCCGTGAACCACTCTGGCATCGGGCTGCCCCAAAGGTGCGGAGGATTCAGGAGCTAGGCCCGCCCTGGAGTGGTTGGCGTCACGCCGACCGGAGGGATAGGGGCCTAGCGCCATGCCAACCGGTGCCGAAGGGCCTCCGCCGGCTGGCGCGAGTTGGCGCATGCGCGGGAGCGCCAGAGCGTGCTGGCGTCATCCCCGCACATGCGCAGAAGGATTCACTTCCGCACCGGGCATGGTAGATGACCACGGCCTCCGGTGCGGAAGGAATAGAGTGCCCCCACGGCACAGGCCCACCCGCGGATCGGTGGGCCCCGACCGCGGGCCAGGCCACCGTGGGGGCACCTCCCGGGGCCAGATCCCCCGGTGACCCCCCAAGAACCCCGGAGCCCGCCCGCGCCGCCAGGTCCCGCCGGTAAGGGACCAACTCTAATTTACGCCAGCGGGACCTGCATAGAACGGGTGGGACTTCAGCCCATCGCGGGCAGGAGAATTACCGGGCGGGGCCCGCCGACCGGCGCGGCACGATTCCCACCCCCGCCAAATCTCCGGCGCTGGAGAATTCGGCAGCCGGCAGGATTCAGCCGCCCCCCGGCGATTCTCCGACCCGGCGGGGGGGTCGGTGAATCCCGCCCAATGTTCTTACACTGAGTTATTTAGATGAGACCCATGCCCCAGTATTAGCTATGTGCTGAGATGTCTTGTCTCAGCCTGAGTAATGAGCAAAGGTACAGGTATAGTAGCCATTTAGCCTCCCCGAGTCTTTTCCGCCACTTATTAAGATTATGGCTGATCCCAATAACATGTACCCATATTATCCCAAATTCCTTAATACTTCTGGTTAATGTACCTTTTTAAAATCGAATAATGGATTTAGTGAATTACAATTGATTTTAGAGAACCAAGATTTGCAAAGGGTTAAAAAAAATTATTCTGGCCTCCGGCCTCTGATTGCAAACCGCTGAGTTCTGGAGACAGGCTGGTTTGAGTGGAGTTCAGCAGAGGACAGAATTAGGTTCCCCAAATTGAACACTCTTTATCTAGGTTGACAAGTAGCCTTGGTTGCTAATTACTGCCAATGAAGAAAGAAAGTGCCTGCAAAGTAAACCATAGAGAGTTGGTTGGGGTGGAATGGGAGAAGTGGGGAGGCAGGAGAGGGCATCGGAGTGGATAACCTTCAGTGAGGACAATTCTGGGACTTGGAGGAAGTGTGGAGTCACATCCTCTTTGTCCTGTCTCTCTAGTGCTCCACCCAGTACTCTGGGCTGGTGTTGCAGAGTGTCGTATCAGGAGAGAGGCCTATTGCACTTAGTCTGTAAACTGCCAGCGTGGGGAAAAATATCTTATTGTTTAACACTTTCAAGGCCCCGATAATGTACAGTGCTGTGTCAGAGAGATATGATTCTGCTTTACTGCTGTGCCTCATATAAATCACTTTGAATTCTTCACTTAAACAAGTTGTGTGCTTACATTTTAGCCTAACTAAGGCTACTATAAAGGTATCACTGCGAAGCTCATCCCTGGCATTATTCCACAACAAGGTCCATGATCATCACAACTTCATAAATCAGCTGCTTTATATGTACTGCACTTGGGTTACTGCAGTACTTAAATTGGATGCATGATTGGACAGTGACTAAATGTTTTACTGTTGCTACACTGCGATATTCACCATAGAGTTGCCCTAAAATAGTAACATGTTTTAAAAGGAGGGACATTCTGTTTTAAAATGCTCATGTTACGAGGTGCACAATTGCACTTCAATTTCAGATCACCCATACGAAAACAAGCCACCGAGCCAATGAAGAAGAGATTAGAAGTGACCAAAGTTTTAGTCAAAGGAAACCGCTTTGAAGACATTTTGAAGGGCGAGGAGAGAGACCAGAGGTATTTGGGGAGGGAAGTTCAAAGAGTATCACGGGGTGCTGAAGGGTTCGCCACCAATGGTGGGCCTAAGGGAGGGATGATTCTCAAGAGGTCAATCAGAGGATGGATGGAGGATATAGAGGAGGATCACAGATAGGGTGGGATGAGGAACAATTTAAGGATGAGAGACTTATTGGGGAAGGAGGGTAACCGACGAGAGATGGGCAGACAAGGCTTGACAATGAACAAGATATTTGTGTCAGATTTTGTTCAAATTGGAGTTCATGAATGTGGTGATATGCCTTTGGGCTATATCATAGATGGATGGTGTGTGACCTCCAACCAGCAGGTGGCAGTGCAGACACACCATACGGTCTCTAGACCAAGGTCATGTGACGAGTGACTCCCATATAAGGGGAGACACATCCGGCCATCTTCAGAAGAAGATTGAGAGGGGAATAAGACATACAAGTAAATGGGCGGAGCTAGGTGCAGATTCCAGAGGAGTAGTTAGCAGACTCCATGATAACGTGCTCTGTATCAGATTGCTATCTTACCACACGAGACTCAATAAAAGATTCTGGTTTAGACAAGTCAAAGTGTTTGGTGGATTTCTTCATAAGGTATAAAGGACCAAACACGACAATGAGACTTAAGACAAAGAGAATTGGAATAGTTGAGTCTGGAGGTGAGAAAGGCCTGAATAAGGTTTAAATTCAGCCTTGAATGAGGAAATAGTTTGGTACGGTCAAGGTACATTCCAACAATGGGTGAAAGGTAGGGCAACTAAAGCTCTGGATGTTGAGCTATGGTATGATCAAGCAGAAAAATACTTTTTGCCTTTTGACAGATATGACAGACCTATTGGATGCAGCTCGGCACAGTGTGACTGATAAAAGCCAGGAGACCTCGCTCCTGGGATCTACCCGGCTCGCAAAGCCTCGCGAAATCCAACACAATCTCGCGAGATGTGGCAATGTAAATCCCGCCCATTGTGGGCGGGATCACTTTTTGGTAAATCTGCATATTAGAGCAAGACAGCTAGTTTCACTCTAATGTGCAGATCCCTGAGGTACCTGAGGCTTTGGGAATCATCTCCTTCATCTCGGAGACCTTGGGTGAGTGCCGTTCAGTATTAGTCTCCACAAACGGGGACCAGACGGAACGGCACTCGTTGGGGCCTCCAATGGAATCTGCATATTAGAGGGAATCGGAGACCTCCAGCTGCATGTCCTTTGGACAGGATGGTACCCTGGCACTCCTGGTGCCACCTGAACACCTTTGTAGTGCCACCAGGGTGCCAGTTGGGCATGGCCAAGGTGCCAAGCTTGCATTTGCACATACAATTGGGCAAGGGGTGACCTGCGTGGGTTTGGGGGGGGGGTCCTCCCACGGTGTGTTCGGGCTGGGAGGGGGCGGTCGGGGTTTAATTGGGGGGCCTCGGAGATTGGGTGCAATTTAAGAATGGTGTCCTGATCTCTCGCTACACTGGGGAGTTCCGGCGAGCTGAAGCCCCTTATACAACGCGAGTTTATCAGTGCTGCGAGTGCCGGGAAACATGCACCTTAACACGCTCGCAATGATGGGATTTGTTCCCATTTAGTTGAATCGAGCCCATTGCCAACATGAACGAAAGTTCGAAGGATCAATCTGCAACTGACTCCCTTCATAATATCCTGTTTGAGAAAACCTTCAGATAAAATATACACATATTTAGGAAAGATAAAAAAACAATAGGTTAAGCAAAACCCATCGTCTTTAATGGATCTTATCACCATTTGGATGACTTTTCACATAATCTCTGAACCTTATCTCTCTTTCCAACCAGGTATATTTGTCTTTTGAACTCATTTATATTGACAATGTCATTGGATTCCCTGGTAACCAAGTCCATAATTCTACAGCTGACCCATTACGTTTACCTGCCTTTGCTTTATCCTTCCAACTTCCTAAGTTAGCTTGTGTCGTTTTGCTATTTGAACAACTTTACCACAGTTAATTGTTGGAATTAACATTGGCAATTCACTTGTAATCTCGAATGGGTCCAATGGTTCCTGCACAAAGCTTCAACTTTCTCACATGAAAACAAGCTCGACTTCCTTACTACTAAAGCAAAATACTGAGGCCAGGATTCTCTGGCATCCTCACACTCCATCAAGGTCTGCAGAGTCTGGTAGAAAGATCATGGTGCTTTTTCACATCTTTGGATGGGATTATCTGGCCATTTCCGCTGGCGGGATCTTCCGTTCCTGCCGATGGCAACCCCCCATCATGGGCCCCCTGGTGGTGGAGGGTGCAAACAATGGGAGACCCTGTTGACAGCAACAGGACTGGAAGATTCTTCCACCAGCCAATGGTGGACTGCCTCTCCCACAATAAAACATGCTGCTGGGGGACGGGTGGGGGGAACGGAAAATCCCACCCTGTGTCTTTTGGATGAAGCTGTTGAGCTAATTATTGCTTCTATCAGCTTGGATGGATTTGAAAGATCAGTGATTCAATTTGAAGAGGAGTAAAATAACCCGAATGCCTTGGCCAACATTCTTCCCTCATTCAGCATGCATATTGATCAGCCAATCACCTTAAACATAAATCTGCAAGTACTGAAATTCCAAAGGGAAAAGTGAGAAGAGCATAATTAGTAGTGACAAGTTAGGCTCTGTGGGCTTTTGTGTCAAAACCAATCAGAATTGGTAATTAATTTGCTGTCAGTGGGATCATGCTGTGTGCAGTTTGGTTAATGCATTTGCTCACAGGACAATGAATATAACTGTCAAGAAATTCAATGAAGATACAGCATATCTGGAAATCCAGAGGACAAGTTAAGGCACGATATAACTGCAAGTGCTTCCTTTCACTTGGCAATCGATTTCAAACCACCCCCCCCCCCCCCCCCCCCGCCCCTCTCAGAGCACCAACAATTATGTCTGCCACATACTTGTGTTTCTTCTTTTCCACAAAGACATTCTCCCTTTAAGAAAAAAGCAAAGTCAGGAGTGTATTTAATTTTCCACATTATGATAAAGGGCTGTTAGAGCACTGAGCATAATCCATCTCAATTTAGGTGGGAGTGCCGGCTGCCCGCTGAGTCTGTTTACATAGTTGGTAGAGGAACAGTACTGCCAGTGCAAATAGCCAGTCGAGCGCTGCTGACAGTTTTGACATGTGTGCTGCAGAATGTCCTTTAACCCCTCCCAGCTCCTGTTTGTGGGTGTGTGTGTGTGAGTACATATATCTTCCTGTATTGCAGTTTGCCACTTGTACAGTGACAAGGTTAGCAGCAGGCTGTGAGGAAACCCTCCCATAGAAAACTCCCCGAGCTCATTATGCTCCACAGCAAGGGCTGAATTCAGAAGCTGCAACGGCTTCCCAGGACATTAATTTTCCAGTCAAAACCTAAATGTACCAGAAGGAGACTTTAAGGTATGACGTGTTTCTTTCTTCTGCAGTTCATTTTACTTCGGTCAGATGTGTTGCCCAAGAGCTGAATGTGCAGCCGACAATTGATAAAGGGGTCTTATTTTCATTACTGGACTCGAGAGCATGAAAGACTTTGTTCACTGAGGTGAGCAGGAGCTCTTGCGTGCAGAGAGCCTACAGATGCTGCATTTATTCTGTGGCTTGTGTGGTTTTCAGCTGGCTAATCTCCGGTAGATACATACAAACAGGAATAGGGTACTCAGCCCCTCAAACCCAACATACAATTAGACCACAGTTAATCTGCATCTCAACGCTTTATTTACCCATCTTGATTCTGTTACCCCTCTTGTTCAAATAATCAATGCACCGAATGCCGTTCCCCTGCCTTCTCCCTATAACCTGATACATTCTTCCTTTTCAAATACTAAAACGCCCTCTTAAATGCCTCGATTGTACCTGCCTCCACCACACTCTCAGGCATCACGGTCCAGATCCTAGCCACTCGCTGCGTGAAAAGGTTCCTTCCTCATTTCTCCCATTGTTTCTTTTGCCAATTATCTTAAATCTGTGCCCCTCATTCTACATCCTCGCACTCGTGGGAACAGTTTCTCCCTATCTACTCAGTCCAGACCACTCATGATTTTGGAATACTTCAATCAAATCTCCTCTCCACCGCCTTTTCTCCAAGAACAGTCCCACTTGCTCCCATTTGTCCCCGTAACTGACGTCCCTCCTCCCTGGAATCATTCTCGTGAATCTTTTCTGCACAATGCGTGGTCGAGAGCTACCCCTCAATCAACTTTGCTACAAAGAGGTTATCTAGTTGATATCACATTGCTGTTTGTAGGAATTTGCCCTTCAAGTGCTTTGGGATGCGTTGAGGTCATAAGATATAAATACAAATGATTATTCCTTTTTTCCCTGTGAGGCTGCAAAGAGCTACCTTAACTTCAAAGTCAAAACTGGTGAACCTCAGACACGATTGGGAATAAAAGGTGCCTAGTAGGGAACATTCAGGGAACTGGCCTGCAGGGATTGTTCTCCCATGACCTCAGCTACCGAAGAACTGAATGACTGCCTTTATACAGCATCTTATTACATTACTTTGAAACACCAACAAGAATCTCACATGCACCAAATTTTATGAAGTGTGACGAGGGAGCAAGTTTTCTGAGGCTCCGTTTCCAGCCTTGCTGTTTGTACCTAATACTAACAACATTTATACTATCTTCAGTGTAATTAAACGTCCCAGAGCTTTTCACACGAGTATTGTAAAGCAAGGTTTGACACGGAGTCAAGTAAGAGATTCAGGCAGATGCCAGAATGCTTGATCAAGAGGATGGTTTTGCAAGAGGTTTACGTTCCAGGAAGAAAGAGAGATGGAGGGGCAGAGAGGTTTAGGGAGGGAATTCCAGAGCTTGGTTTGCAAGACAAGAATTATAATTGGAAATGGGTAAAGAAAATGCTTCTTTTTGTGATGAAAACCCGGTTTCAGTATGAGCTCATTGATTGTAGGTACAGGAGTCCGGAGTCATGGCCCTCAGGCTATTGCTCGCTCTCATTGTCTTTGGCACTAACATATTGGAAGTTTCCTTTGGCCGCTGAAGGTTTTACATTCTGCATGTTTCCCGTTCTTTGAAGCTTGATTTGAACTCCAGTGAAGCATGGTGTGAGCACACGGCAATATCAGCAATAGTCCATGCTGTTCCCCTCACCCACCCTAGCAGCTCCCATTCTGGTGAACCAGTGCTTTTTTCCCTTTACCAAAACCACTTTGGGGGGCGGGGGGGGAGGGGGGGAATAATTAGGTCATTATTTTACTGCTGTTTGTGAGAGCTTGCAGTGCGTAAACTGGCTGATACAGTGCAATGGGATCTTCACATCCACCTTGAAAGCTTTTGTTTAACATTTCATCCAGAGCTAGAATTGGGCTTCCCGTCTCTCTGACTGGTGTAAAACAAACTAATTCCAAGCCTTTCCACTTGGGAGCTTGCTTATTTCTGTACAGTTGGTGTGTGCTGTTGGATGATATGGAACGGTGCAGAAAAGCTTCACTGGAGTGATTCCAGGGATAATGGAGAAGGTGGGGTTGTTCTCCTTGTGGAAGAGAAATTTGATCGAGGTCAGGACTACGCCGCCATGTGAGCAAACCGCCAGGTAAACCTTGGTGAGTTCCTGCAATGCATCTTGTAGATGGTGCACACTGTGTGTGTGTGTGGAGAAGAGTGTGAATGTTTGTGGACAGGATGCCAATCAAGCGGGCTGCTTTATCCTGGATGGTGTCGAGCTTCTTGTTGGAGCTGTGCTCATCCAGGCAAGTGGAGAGTATTCCATTACACTCCTGACTTGTTGGTGGACGGGCTTTGGAGAGTGAGGAGGTAAGTTACTCACTTCAGAGTTCCCAATATCTTCCATGCGCTATTAGCCACAGTATGGCTAATTCAGTTGCATTTCTGGTCAATGGAAACTCCCAGGATGTTAATGGTGCAGGATTCAGTGATAATGCCATTGAATGTCAAGGGCAGCTGGCTGGATTCTCACTTGCAGGCGATGATCCTTGCCTGGCCCTTGTGTGGTGCGAATGTTACTTGCCACTTGTCAGCCCAAGCCGGGATACTGCCCAGTTCTTGCTACTTTTGGGCACTGACTGCTTCAGTCAATATTTAAACATCAGCCAATATCCTCATCCTTATCATTATCACAGTGCTGTTTGTGGGAGTTTGCTGTGTGAAAACCAGCTGACATTTTTTCTACATTACAAGATTGACCACACTTCAATAGTATTTGCTTGGATTGTAAAGCATTTTTTAAAGCACTTTTCCTTAGTGGTTAGTAGGAATGGTTAAATTACACATGTCCAAGTCTCAACTGGTTATTAAACTCATCAACCTAAGCTGTGTGACAACCTCATTCTTGATGGGATTGGATGCAGTAATCCTGCCCCTTTAAGAACCCAGGTTGCCCGCCAGCCCTCCAGATTATCCTGGAGTCTCTCGGAATTGGAGGTTAATCTCTAGGACACTGATTTGATACTCCTGCAAATGGAAACACTCATCGGGACAAATGCAAGAATGCCCAATTTCAAATGATAACAATTTACAGGAGAAACAGATACTGATTGATAGGTAAGTTGCCTTTGATTGGTCAAGGCTTTACCATAGATAAAGCAGCGGGGTGTATAGGCTCGCCAAACTCATGGGTAATTCAAAAAAGGCTCAAGGCTTAAACATATGCCGTTTCTCTGCAGAGAGCAGGTCCACGATGAGCCTTGGTATGAACTCAAAAACAGAAAATACTGGACAATCTCAGCAGGCCTGACAGCATAGTGGAGAAAGAATGGACCTAACCTTTCAAGTCTGGAAGCTTTGAAAAAGAGTCATCCAGACTCGAAACGTTAGCCCCTTTCTCTCTCCACAGATGCTGTCAGGGCTGTGATTGTCCAGTATTTTGTTTTTTAAAATCAGATTTCAGCATCCATGGTAATTTACTTTTATCATGGTATGAGCTTGACTGTCTATCTTAAATTAGTTATTAGCGTAGCTATTAGCATACTTAGGATTGTTCAGCAAGTGTTGTCCCTTTGCAGAATCACATCTCACAGCAGACGTTTTACTGTGTTTTGCTGCACTTTGCCAGTAGCTACACTAAACCAATTTAAGACAATCCGTTGAGCTCATAACATGGCTCATTCACGCTTGCTAGAAGTGACATACACTCATTCGCAGAATCCCACTCTCTGCAAACAAAAGGAATATGTTCAAGCTTTACACCTTTTTTGAATTACCTAGGAGCTTGAGGAGTCTATAGTTTCCCCTTGCTTTCTTCGTGGCAAAACTCGTTTAATCAGAGTTGACTTGACAACCAATCCGCACCTGTTTTTCCAGTAATATAAATTATCATAGAATCCCGACAGTGCAGAAGCAGGCCATTCGGCCCATTGTGTCTGCATTGGCCCCTGCTCCGTTAGAGCTCCTGACCTAGGCCCAATCCCCCGCCCTATCCCTGCAACTCCACCTAAGCTTTGGACACCCAGGGGAAATTTAGCATGGTCAATTCACCTAACCTGCATATCTTTGGGCAGTTAGAGGAAACTGGAGCACCCGGAGGGAACCCACGCAGACACAGGGAAAATGTGCAAACTCCACACAGTCACCCGAGGTCAGGATCGAACCCAGACCCCTGGAGCTGTGAGGCAGCAGTGCCACCATGCCACATGTTGTTTGGTTTGAAATTTGGTATTCTTGTGTTTGCCCTGATAAGTGAAAGATGAAAAGCTTCAGCAACAAGGCTCTCTTTTCAGCAACACGCAACATCTGTAACATTAAGTGACTGTTTGTGGACACTGTTTTAAATAAGCTAGGAGAAAAATGAACAGAGCACAAAGCAAGATTTTGCTTTTTGCATTTTCTTTAAACACCTTTTGTTTATTAGTTATGAAAAGTTTGGAGGTGTTAGAGAAAAGCCCTGTGATTATTGAGCAGTAGAAACAATTCCCTTTTCAATTGGATACTTAAGGGGCTGTTTAGCACACTGGGCTAAATCGCTGGCTTTGAAAGCAGACCAAGGCAGGCCAGCAGCACGGTTCAATTCCCGTAACAGCCTCCCCGAACAGGCGCCGAAATGTGGCGACTAGGGGCTTTTCACAGTAACTTCATTGAAGCCTACTTGTGACAATAAGCGATTTTCATTTTCATTTCAAGTATAGACGATGGAACGGCGGTATGGTGGCACATGGTTAGCACTGCTGCCTCACGGCGCTGAGTACCCGGGTTCGACCCCGGCCCCGGGGCACTGTCCGTGTGGAGTTTGCACATACTCCCCGTACCTGCGTGGGTCTCTCCCCGCAATCTAAAGATGTGCAGGGTAGGTGGATTGGCCACACTAAATTGCCCCTTACTTGGAAAAGAAAATGAACTGGGTACACAAAATTTATTTTAAAAAGTATAGATGAATGGCCATTCTGCTTATGACCTTAAACGTTGACTCCCTGTCTCTCTCCCCGATACTGCTTGGCTTGCCGAGTATTTAGACCATTTTCTGTTTTTGGGGTTTCCAACCTCTGTAGTATTTAGCATTTTGGCTTGTGTAGGCTAGGCTAGTTTGAGGTGGCTGGTCATGTGATGTGACCAGGGATTTTCATAAGTGCAGGCGAGTATCAGGTGGGTCACAGAGTGATCGGTCACGCCGTTCCCCCCGGTGGTCCCAATCATGGGAGAAGTGCCCAACAGTCAATACTGGCTTTTAAATTGAGAATGGTTAGCACAGGGCTAAATTGCTGGCTTTGAAAGCAGACCAAGGCAGGCCAGCAGCACGGTTCAATTCCCGTAACAGCCTCCCCGAACAGGCGCCGGAATGTGGCGACTAGGGGCTTTTCACAGTAACTTCATTTGAAGCCTACTTGTGACAATAAGCGATTTTCATTTCACTTACACCTTTTAATTGAAAAGGAATGAGACTGTGTGCAATTTTCTGCCAGAAACGGCAGCAGTGAGGTCACGAGCCCTGAACATACACTTGACATCAAGCGATCTCTATGTACGTGCTTTTGGTGCAAAATCACAGATGAGAACTGTTTCCATTTCCTAGCTGCTAGCAAAAAAGGCAAGAGGACTGCGAAGATGGATTGTTTCCTTAAAAGTAAGAGATGGCCAGAGACTCAAATAGGCAGTGTACCTACTGGACAGGATCTCGCAACAGAATCTGCTGGAGAGAGATGCTCAGGAGCTTCCAGAGTGGGACAGAGCAGTGCTAATTTTAGCTCTGTACAGAGTTTCTAGGTCTCTGGTTAAGAGCCTACAAAGAAGAAACTTAACTTGGGAACAAAGCAGTATAAAGATGATTTCTTGAGGTATGGTTTTTAATGTGCTGTCACATGTCAGCTACAGCAACGTAGCTTTTTAATTTGGAATCAGCTGGGTTAATAACTGACTCTGGGGTCTCAGCCTCAATAGGAGCTTTTTACTCACCACTGCACTGCAGTAACTCTCCAAGTTCCTCTGACAGCACTTTCCAAACCCATGACCACTACCATCTAGAAGGGCGAGAGCAACAGATACCTGGGAACCCCACCAGAAAGCCCCTGAGGCAGTTGGCATTCTGAAGTTGTCAGCATTCTGGAGTAGCATCTCTCAGGAGTATCCAGTGCTGAGCAAAAGAAGCATTTTGTTGCTATTGCCCTTAACGACGATCTACATGTGCGAGGTTGGATTTTCCGTTTTGATGAAGACTGCAAAGGAAGCAGCTGAACTCTTCACCTAATACGTGCATTGCCCTCTCTTCCTGTGAACTTGATTTAAGTGAGATCGTGAGGATCAAGCAGGTTCCCCTTCCCCTTTCCCCAAGCAAACTTGGGATGTGTCCTGAAGGTCGGACAGCAAGGGTCCCGAAGGTCGGTCGGTTGTCAAAAGTGGACCACAGGAAAAAAATGTTTGAAAAAACTGTCCTAGATGACCCTAATTGGACCCTTCATTCATAAGAAGCAAGACCACTAGACATGTTGCCCTTGACATCTCTGATGTTACTTGCATCAGAAATGTAACAAAGCCAGTCTGACGAGAGTTTTGCTTCCTATCTTCAAATGCACCAGATTCCCAAGTTAAACAGAGACAATTTGTTTCTAGTTAGTCAGTCACAACAAAGGAAGGTCTCTCACCCAACATCTACTGGAAATTTGACTTTGATACATTGGATGCAATCCAAAAAGGGAACAATGTCTTTACTTTGCCTTACTAATTACCAGTTCAACCTGTTTCTGAGCCGTTAGCTATGCAGTAACTTGGATATAAATGAGATGATGTGTATTTGAATGACTACACAATGAACACTTTTCTGTAAGGGTATAGAGCAGTATTGAAAGCTCAATTGTTGAAGCAGCTCAGTCTCATTACCAAAGCAGAAACTGCTGTAAACACTCAGCAGTATCACTGGAGAGGGTGACAAAGACAGAAAACAAAGAGAGTGCAGTCTTTGTCAGAACTGCAAGCTATTAGAGATGAACAATAGTGAAAAAGAAAGTGGATCAGAGACCAAAATGATTCACGATCGCATGTTTGGCACTGCTGCCGTGACATCGGTCAGCTACTTAGCCTCTGCACCGCCGCCCCCCCCCCCCCCCCCCCCCCCCCCCACACAACGTTTAATCACTGTGTGTGAGACTTTGATGTGTGCACATTGACTGCTGCATTTCCAACGTTAACACATCAACTGCACGTCACAAGAGTATACTGGCTGTAAAATGTTTTGGGAAATCCCTAGGTTGTCAAAGGCGCTTTATAAATGCAAGTCTTTAACAAACAAAATCTAGCAACCTCAGCCTTTTCAATTCTCCCAGCAGCTGCAGCCTTTTATGAGTTGTGGCCGAGTTTGTAGCACTCTCGCGTCCGAGTCAGGAAATTATGGGTTCAAGTCCCACTCCAAAAACAAATTGAACAATAGAATCCTGGCTGGCGCTGAGGGAGTTCTGCAGTATCACAGGTGATTCAGTTAGACTGTAAAACCGGGGTGTCACCTCTCAATCGATAGGAGAGACTCTTATGACAATGTTTCAAGAGAAGAATTCTTCATGATGCCCTGGTCAATATTCATCCCTCAAGCAGCATGACGAAAACAGATAATTTGGTCATTTTCTCATTGCTATTTGTGGAAGCTGGATGTGCACAAATAGACTGTCGTTTCCGACATTACAACAGCGACTGCAAGTCAGAAATACGGAATTAGCAGTAAATTCGCTTTGGGGTAACCTGGGTTTGAGAAAGTCACGATATAAAAGGGGGGGGGGGGGTGAATTCTTGAATTCTGCTTCCCTTTGCATGAATTGTCACTTCTGCATGTCCAAGCTCTGGAGCCCCCTTGTTCTAAAGTCCTCCATTCACCTGATTCACCTGAGGAAGGAGCAGCGCTCCGAAAGCTAGTGACATCGAAACAAACCTGTTGGACTTTAACCTGGTGTTGTAAGACTTCGTACTAAAGTCCTCCAGCAAGGGAGATAGCTTCTGGGTATCTACCACATCGAGTCCCTGTTTCAATTTAAACGCCGCAGGATCATGCCGCAGCATGAGACCGTTATCTAACTGTCAAAAGAGCCACTTTCTACTCATCTGCATCAGTCACCAAGGACCACAGTGATCTGAGTACAGTAGATCCACTGGCCTTTTCCCAGTGGGGATTCCGCATTGTATTGACATATTTTCATAAAGTGGTGCTCGCAGTTATCCATCCTTTCCGGGTTTTTATGTTGTATGGTTGGCAATTCTGGACAGGCTGAAAATAGATAAGTCCCCGGGACCTGATGGGATTTATCCTAGGATTCTCTGGGAGGCCAGGGAAGAGATTGTTGGACCTTTGGCTTTGATTTTTATGTCATCATTGGCTACAGGAATAGTGCCAGAGGACTGGAGGACAGCAAATGTGGTCCCTTTGTTCAAAAAGGGGAGCAGAGACAACCCCGGCAACTATAGACCGGTGAGCCTCACGTCTGTAGTGGGTAAAGTCTTGGAGAGGATTATAAGAGACAAGATTTATAATCATCTAGATAGGAATAATATGATCAGGGATAGTCAGCGTGGCTTTGTGAAGGGTAGGTCATGCCTCACAAACCTTATTGAGTTCTTTGAGAAGGTGACTGAACAGGTAGACGAGGGTAGAGCAGTTGATGTGGTGTATATGGATTTCAGCAAAGCGTTTGATAAGGTTCCCCACGGTAGGCTATTGCAAAAAATACGAGGCTGGGGATTGAGGGTGATTTAGAGATGTGGATCAGAAACTGGCTAGCTGAAAGAAGACAGAGGGTGGTGGTTGATGGGAAATGTTCAGAATGGAGTACAGTCACAAGTGGAGTACCACAAGGATCTGTTCTGGGGCCGTCGCTGTTTGTCATTTTTATCAATGACCTAGAGGAAGGCGCAGAAGGGTGGGTGAGTAAATTTGCAGACGATACTAAAGTCGGTGGTGTTGTTGATAGTGTGGAAGGATGTAGCAGGTTACAGAGGGATATAGATAAGCTGCAGAGCTGGGCTGAGAGGTGGCAAATGGAGTTTAATGTAGAGAAGTGTGAGGTGATTCACTTTGGAAGGAATAACAGGAATGCGGAATATTTGGCTAATGGTAAAGTTCTTGAAAGTGTGGATGAGCAGAGGGATCTAGGTGTCCATGTACATAGATCCCTGAAAGTTGCCACCCAGGTTGATAGGGTTGTGAAGAAGGCCTATGGAGTGTTGGCCTTTATTGGTAGAGGGATTGAGTTCCGGAGTCGGGAGGTCATGTTGCAGCTGTACAGAACTCTGGTACGGCCGCATTTGGAGTATTGCGTACAGTTCTGGTCACCGCATTATAGGAAGGACGTGGAGGCTTTGGAGCGGGTGCAGAGGAGATTTACAAGGATGTTGCCTGGTATGGAGGGAAAATCTTATGAGGAAAGGCTGATGGACTTGAGGTTGTTTTCGTTGGAGAGAAGAAGGTTAAGAGGAGACTTAATAGAGGCATACAAAATGATCAGGGGGTTGGATAGGGTGGACAGTGAGAGCCTTCTCCCGCGGATGGATATGGCTGGCACGAGGGGACATAACTTTAAACTGAGGGGTAATAGATATAGGACAGAGGTCAGAGGTAGGTTCTTTACGCAAAGAGTAGTGAGGCCGTGGAATGCCCTACCTGCTACAGTAGTGAACTCGCCAACATTGAGGGCATTTAAAAGTTTATTGGATAAACATATGGATGATAATGGCATAGTGTAGGTTAGATGGCTTTTGTTTCGGTGCAACATCGTGGGCCGAAGGGCCTGTACTGCGCTGTATTGTTCTATGTTCTATGTTCTATGGTTGCACTCTTGGAACAAGTAGATAACTCAGCACTGTTGAAGTACAGACCTCGATCTGTGTGCTGCATAGTATAAGATATTCCCAAACGGATGGCTACAAAAATACTTCCACTGCTGTTGCTGCTGATGTTTGCAGGATACTGGATGATCGATGTGCAAGTTCTGCGGTTAGGATAATATTAAGGCCGGGATTGTCTCCCTCCCCCCGTTCGCGTCAGGTGGATGCGGGAATAGAAAATATCGCAAGAAGACCAAGTCGTGATTCACAACAAAGTCACAGTGGAAAGCAATTGTTCCCCCCCCCCCCCCCCCCCCCCCCCCCCCCCCGGCAATCAGTGATAGGCCGTGTTCCCGCGTTCAACGTTGGGGAACTAATTGTAATAAATTAACATATAATTATGAAGTCCACACACTGGAATTATCCCCCACGTCAAAACATCCATCCAGGACGGCGTGATGTCAGAACGGCGTGAGGCACAACTGGTTTCAGATGGTGTGTACCTGGCGAGGAGCACTGCCAATGGAGCTGGGAAATGAATGCAGTGATTGGTGAGGGGGGACATGCGATACAAGGGGGATGTACCTGGTGGAAGATTGTTTCCTGGTTTGCTCACTGTGCTCTGGGGTGGTCTTGAAGAATGGCGCCCGGATCATCTTGGGCTGGATTCTTTATCCGCGCCCGCCTGGCGATCGGAAATTCCCGCCTGAGGTCAATGGACCTTTACATGGTCCACGTCCCATCCGTGGCGATCATGCGGTGGGCGCGGCCGAAGAATCCAGCCCCAAGTGTCTGATTTGATGACTGGGTGTGCCAATCAGAAACCGCCCGCCGGCAATTCACTGTGGAGCCCGTGACTGCAAGTTTCATTTCCAAGTATCAGACTATATGGTAGAAAATGCTGCTATTGCCATTGGCGGCCTCAACGCCACATTTCTCCACTTCTTGACCCCCTCCTGCGCCGTGCACTGAATAATCTTCAATTTATGTCCTCAGACACATCAACTGGTGGAACAGGATTTATCAATTTGTTTTATGAAATTTCTATCATTTTGAATGCCTCTATCAGATAACGCTCAAAGATAAATGTCCCAGTTTCTTCATCTGTTCATAATAAGTGCGTCTCATCCCTGGTGTCTGTAATGTTTGCCTATTGAGTGGGCGGCACGGTAGCACAGTAGTTAGCACTGTTGCTTCACAGCTCCAGGGTCCCATGGTCGATTCCCGGCTTGGGTCACTGTCTGTGCGGAGTCTGCACATTCTCCCCGTGTCTGCGTGGGTTTCCTCCGGGTGCTCCAGTTTCCTCCCACAGTCCAAAGATGTTCAGGTTAGGTCAGGCATTGTCAAACTGTTAATAACGCCGGCTGCAAGCGGCCTTCAAAATGGCCATGAACATGTAAAAACAAATGCGGCCGCACTGCGCATGCATGCCAGATCATCGGTGCACATGCGCAAAACTATGCGCATGCGCGCTGATGATCGGGCATGCATGCGCAGTATGGCCGCTTTTTTTTTAAACGGTCGCAGCTTTTTTTTTACAAGTTCGGGGCAGTTTTATTCATTTTATTTTATTCATTTATTTTATCCATTTTTTTTTACAAGTTCGGAGGGATTTTGAGAACATTTTACAGGAAAAAAATGCGGAACTTTGGAAAGATGGAGACTCCATACTTTCCGACACTGGAAGGCTTCACCTTCATCCAACAGGTTCCGTTGGAGGAGCGGGTACGAGGGCCAAAGGTGTGGGTCGTGAAGGTAGGCCGGGTTGGGCCCCGAAGGTTGGCCGGTTGATAAAAGTGGGTCCCCGGAAAAAAAGTTGAAAAACACTGGGTTAGGTGGATTGCCCATGATAAATTACTCTTAGTGTCCAAAAAAGTAAAGGTCAGTTGGGGTTATTGGGTTACGGTAGATAGGGTGGAGGTCAGGGCTTAAGTCGGGTGCCCTTTCCATGGGCTGGTGCTTGCTTGATGGGCCAAATGGCCTCCTTCTGCACTGTAAATTCAATGAAATGGAGATCTTCTGTCTGTACTTTTGATTAAACTGTTTACATCAAAATAGAAAGGAAAACTTGTGTTTATATAACACATTTCACCATCGCTGGATGTCCCAAAGCACTTTTGAAGTGTAGTGACAAATAGCAGACAGATGATGTTCAAACAATTCCATTATGTATTCACATCCCAATATTTATAGGTTAATTTCATGGCCATTTAGGCCCACTATTTCATTGATGCATATTTTCCCCAAACTGTTTTCAATGCAGAGTGTCACAGCGAGTGAGAAAAGTGGCACTGTAGGCGTTGACCCCAATGGTGGCTTTCTCAGCTCAGGACATTAAAAGAAAAGGATCCAAGGTCCCACGGCGTCACATCTGACTGAGCCAACCCCGCCATCAACTTAGTTTTCAAAGGTCAAGCCATCAATTTTAAACACCGCCCCAGTATAACAATGTAAAAATAGAACAGCCCCCTCCCAACGCACCACCCCCCTGAAGTGAAACACAATGTGGGCCTCTCATGGTATTTTTGACCTTCATCGCCGAATCCACCTGATGAAAATGGGAGCAGAAAATCACCCCCCCCCCCCTCCACGTCTTTGATTAAGACCAGAATTCACTGAATCCTTCGCCATCAGAGTGTGTCAGCTCAAATTGGAAAAAATAAAATGGCAGGCGCACAAAGAATCTCATAGGTTTAAACTAATGTGGCGGGGGATGGGAACCGATGCAGGAAGTTGGAAGGTAGTAAAACAGGGACATAAATAAAAGGCAGTAAGGGGGAAAGTGTAAGGCAGAGAAGCCATAGTCAAAAATCAAAAAGGGCGACAGTACAAGGTACAGTGACTGAGGGGAGCTCAGTGAATAGGATCAGGAATACTAAAAGAAATAAAACGGGAAGTGAAAACATTAATGGTAAGCGACGCGGCAGGTTGTTACAGGAAGATATGGGTTCGACGACAAGGAAAATTAGGAGAAAGGTTAAGAGGAAATATAACTTAGGAGAGGTTACTGATCGAGGTGTTAAGATTAAGAACAGAGGTAAAAAAGCCAACATAAGTGTACTTTACCTGAATACTGGATACTGGAAGTCTGCAGTGGGATTTGGATAGGCTAAGTGAATGGGCTAGGGTCTGGCAGATGGAATACAATGTTGACAAATGTGAGGTTATCCATTTTGGTAGGAATAACAGCAAAAGGGATTATTATTTAAATGATAAAATATTAAAACATGCTGCTGTACAGAGAGACCTGGGTGTGCTAGTGCATGAGTCGCAGAAAGTTGGTTTTCAGGTGCAACAGGTGATTAAGAAGGTAAATGGAATTTTGTCCTTCATTGCCCGAGGGATGGAGTTTAAGACTAGGGAGGTTATGCTGCAATTGTATAAGGTGTTAGTGAGGCCACGCCTGGAGTATTGTGTTCAGTTTTGGTCTCCTTACTTGAGAAAGGACGTACTGGCACTGGAGGGTGTGCAGAGGAGATTCACTAGGTTAATCCCAGAGCTGAAGGGGTTGGATTACGAGGAGAGGTTGAGTAGGCTGGGACTGTACTCGTTGGAATTTAGAAGGATGAGGGGGGATCTTATAGAAACATATAAGATTATGAAGGGAATAGATCGGATAGATGCGGGCAGGTTGTTTCCACTAGCGGGTGAAAGCAGAACTAGGGGGCATAGCCTCAAAATAAGGGGAAGTAGATTTAGGACTGAGTTTAGGAGGAACTTCTTCACCCAAAGGGTTGTGAATCTATGGAATTCCTTGCCCAGTGAAGCAGTAGAGGCTCCTTCATTAAATGTTTTTAAGATAAAGATCGATGGGTTTTTGAAGAATAAAGGGATTAAGGGTTATGGTGTTCGGGCTGGAAAGTGGAGCTGAGTCCACAAAAGATCAGCCATGATCTCATTGAATGGTGGAGCAGGCACGAGGGGCCAGATGGCCTACTCCTGCTCCTAGTTCTTATGTTCTTATGTACCCGACCGGCATCCCATTTACCAGCTCACCAAGGAAGCAGTCAACTGTGGAACGAGTTGCTGAGCTAGTGTGTCAGAATCCCCTTCCCCCTCACTTGGTGTGACTTCCATGCCAGTGAGGAAGTACTAGGCCTTCCTCGTATTTAACCTTTCCCACATCAAGACCATGCCTATGTAACAAATTATTGGCATGAATATCGAACAGTAGAGCTTCACTGTGCTGCATTACCCCTCTGGTGGGTTTGTGCTTGAAATAGGAGGTATGGACTAACTGTATGGAATGAGAGTGAGCCATTTGATCCATCGGGCCCATTCCACCACAGACCTCTACAATGTAGCTTGTCACAGGCTCTAGCCCTGCGTATTTCATCCCTTGAGAAAAGTCTCTGCTACTTTCTCCCTGCCCCAATTATATCTAGTCGTACATCAATCACCCTTGACTGGTTGCTTTTCTTGGCATGACATTCAATCCAGCAGCTCAGAAATCATGTTCCACACAGCACTCAGTCATCTCCAGTTGTCTTGATCCTTCTTATAACTTATTGGCCCATTTCTCTAACATATGGTCAGTCAGGCAGCTGTTTCTTTTTTAAATCAGCACAACATTAACTTTTATTTGGGAGTGCGGTTCATATACACACTGTCTTCAGAGGCAAAAGTACTTCTACAAGTCTCAGGTTTCTGTGGAGTTAAGGGATTTTACTCTTCTTCTACCTACATCAGTAATTATGGCAAAACGGCCTGAAAAAGTAGATTTTTGCACCGGAGCAGAGAGGGTTAATGAGAAACATAATAATGTGTTTTAACATCACGAATGGTCGTGCAATGGTGATTGATCAATTTCACGGTTTAACAATGGACTTTAGAATCAGTGGGTGGAGTTCTCCCAAGCCCCTGCCGGCAGGCTCAATGGTGGGCGGGGTGCAGGTGGGGAATTTAGTGGGAGCCTCAAAAATCGGTTTTATGCTGCCGTGAATTTCCTGCGTGATCTGTGCGCCATGGTGGATTGGGAGACACGCGGGTGGCTGGAGTGAAACGGATTTGTCCCCCTCTTTTCCCCCTCGCGTCCGATTATCTCCGACGCCAGCAGGGAAACACACCAGTCCAGATCGTGGGGCGAGATTCTCCGACCCATCGCCGGGTCCTGGCGTGAATCCCGCCCCCGCCGGTTGCCGAATTCTCTGGCACCGGAGATTCGGTGGGGGCGGGAATCGCGCCGCGCCGGTTGGCGCCCCCCCCCCCCCACCCCCGCGCGATTCTCCGGCCCGGATGGGCCGAAGTCCCGCTGTTAAAATGCCTGTCCCGCTGGCGTAGATTAAACCACCTACCTTACCAGCGGGACAAGGCGGCGCGGGCGGGCCCCGGGGTCCTGGGGGGGGGCGCGGGGCGATCTGGCCCCGGGGGGTGCCCCCACGGTGGCCTGGCCCGCGATTGAGCCCACCAATCCGCGGGCGGGCCTGTGCCGTGGGGGCACTCTTTTCCTTCCGCCTTCGCCACGGTCTCCACCATGGCAGAGGCGGAAGAAACCCCCTCCACTGCGCATGCGCGGGAATGCCGTCAGCGGCCGCTAACGCTCCCGCGCATGCGCCGCCCGGAGATGTCATTTCCGCGCCAGCTGGCGGGGCACCAAAGGCCTTTTCCGCCAGCTGGCGGGGCGGAAATTCGTCCGGCGCGGGCCTAGCCCCTTAATGTTGGGGCTCGGCCCCCAAAGATGCGGAGCATTCTGCACCTTTGGGGCGGCGCGATGCCCGACTGATTTGCGCCGTTTTGGGCGCCAGTCGGCGGACATCGCGCCGATACCGGAGAATTTCGCCCAATGTCCGGAACAGCATGGCATGCAGAACAATGGCTGAGGCTGCCTCTGGATTTTGGGACGGAGGCCACCAGCAACCCTGGAACACGGCAGCAGTGGGTGGGCAGTGCAACTATCAGGTCTTCCAGATTCAGTGTCATTGTGGAGGTCCATCTTCCATCTTCACTGTGTTCCTGGAGGTCCAGTATCTTTCTTCAACAGTGGGTCAGTAATGTTCGGCACCTTTTAAATATGAATAACTAATGAGGTTGGGGCCAGAAAGTATGGTGTGTATTTCCGTCGGCCTCTCCAATGGGAAATCCTCTCTGTTCTCACTCAGCCACGGATCTTAGTCCCATATGGGGGAATTCTGCTGGTGTTGTGTCTAGAGGAATAAAGTTAGATGTTTTTTTTCTCAAAGTGGGTTATTGCATTCGTGCCACACAAGTGCCAAGCAATGATCATCTCCTACATGAGAGGACATAACCACCACCCACGACATTCAATGGCTGAATCCCCCACAATCAACATCCCGGGGGTTACCATTGATCAGAAACTGCACTGGAGGGGCAGCACAATGGCACAGTGGATAGCACTGGGACTATGGCGCTGAGGATCTGGGTTCGAATCCAGGCCCTGGTTCACTGTCCGTGTGGAGTTTGCACATTCTCCCCGTGTCTGCGTGGGTTTCATCCCCGCAACCCAAAGATGTGCAGGTTAGGTGGATTGGTGATGCTAACTTGGCCCTTAATTGGAAAAAAAATAATAATTGGGTACTCCAAATTTTAAAAAAAGAAACTGAACTGGACTAGTCACGTTAGTACTGTGGCTACTAGGGCAGGTCAAAGGCTAGAAATCCTACGGCGAGTAACTCACCTCCTGACCCCCAAAACACTCTCCACCATCTACAAGGCACATCTCAGGAGTGTAATGGAATACTCTCCACTTGCCTGGATGAGTGCAGCTCCAAGAACACTCAAGAAGCTCAACACCATCCAGGACAAAGCAGCCCGCTTGATTGCTCCTCCTTCCACAAACATTCAAACCATCCACCACCGACAAACAGTGGCAGCCGACTGCACCACCTACAAGATGCTCGCCAATGTTCCTGAGACAGCATCTTCCAAACCCACGGTCACTACCATCTAGAAGAGCAAGAGCAGCAGATACCTGGGCACTCCACCATCTGGAGGTTCCCCTCCAAGTCACTCACCATCCTGACTTGGAAATATATCGCCGCTCCTTCACTGTAGCAGGGGCAACATCCTGGAACTCCCTCCCTAAAAGCAGTAGGTGCACCTACACCTCAAAGACTGCAGCGGTTCAAGAAGGCAATTCACCACCACCTTCTGAAGGGCAACTAGGGATGGGCAATGAATGCTGGCCTAACCAGCGACACCCACATCCCGTAAATGAATTAAAAAATAAATAAAATAGTGCTTTAAGAGGAATGAACACAATATGATGAGATTTAGTTC
Source organism: Scyliorhinus torazame (assembly GCF_047496885.1). NCBI lineage: Eukaryota > Metazoa > Chordata > Chondrichthyes > Carcharhiniformes > Scyliorhinidae > Scyliorhinus > Scyliorhinus torazame. The sequence goes on from NC_092709.1 coordinate 317,253,120, forward strand.
CAAATAGAAATGAAAAAGAGGGCCTTGGATAGGCTTGTCAAATATATGGCCCAGGGGCCACATCCAGCCCCCAAAGCATATGTGGTCCCCCGGGCCAGTTTTCAAAATCACGGTCAAACAGGTAGGTCTGAAATGGAGATTCTTCATGGAGCTGCTCCTCCAATCACAGGCCCGTTTTATCTCATGCCTACTGCTGATAGGCTCAATATCTTTGGAACCCAGGGAGGGGCGGGGGGGGGGGGGTTGTAAAAAACTGTTGGGGACAGGGAGGGGGTGTGGTGGGAGGGGTGAGAGGGTGTGAGGGGGGGAGAAAGACAGACATTATCAGGGGAGAGAAGGTGTGAGGGGGAGAGAAAGAGAGAGACGGACAGTGTGAAGGGGGAGATGGAGAGTAAGGGGGAAAGGGAGAGAGTGTTTGTGTGTGTGGGGACAGGTTAAGTGGGGGGATGGAGAGAGTGTTTGTGTGTGCAGGGACAGGTTAAGGGGGGGATGGAGAGAGTGTTTGTGTGTGCGGGGACAGGTTAAGGGGGGAGGAGAGAGTGTCTGTGTGTGCGGGGACAGGTTAAGGGGAGGGAAGGAGAGAGTGTTTGTGTGTGCAGGGACTGATTAAGGGGGGGGGGGGGAAGGAGAGAGTGTTTGTGTATGCAGGGGCAGATTAAGGGGGGATGGAGAGAGTGTGTGCGGGGACAGGTTAAGGTGGGGAAGGAGAGAGTGTCTGTGTGCGGGGTCAGGTTAAGGGGGGGATGGAGAGCATGTGTGTGGGGATAGGTTAAGGGGGAGGAGAGAGTGTGCGGGGACAGGTTAAGGGGGAGAAGGAGAGAGTGTGTGTGTGTGTGGGGACAGGTTAAGGGGGAGAAGGAGAGAGTGTGTGTGTGTGCTGGGACAGGTTAAGGGGGGATGGAGAGAGTGTTTGTGTGTGCGGGGACAGGTTAAGGGGAGGGAAGGAGAGAGTGTTTGTGTGTGCGGGGACAGGTTAGGGGGGGGAAGGAGAGAGTGTTTGTGTGCGCAGGGACAGATTAAGGGGGGATGGAGAGAGTGTTTGTGTGTGCGGGGACAGGTTAAGGGGAGGGAAGGAGAGAGTGTTTGTGTGTGCGGGGACAGGTTAAGGGGGGGGAAGGAGAGAGTGTTTGTGTGCGCAGGGACAGATTAAGGGGGGATGGAGAGAGTGTGTACGGGGACAGGTTAAGGTGGGGAAGGAGAGAGTGTCTGTGTGCGGGGACAGGTTAAGGGGGGGATGGAGAGCATGTGTGCGGGGATAGGTTAAGGGGGAGGAGAGAGTGTGCGGGGACAGGTTAAGGGGGAGAAGGAGAGAGTGTGTGTGTGTGTGCAGGGACAGGTTAAGGGGGGAAGGAGAGAGTGTGTGTGTGTGCAGGGGCAGGTTAAGGGGGGAAGGAGAGAGTGTCTGTGTGTGCGGGGACAGGTTAAAGGGGAAGGAGAGAGTGTGCGGGGAAAGGTTAAGGGGGAGAAGGAGAGAGTGTGTGTGTATGTGTGCAGGGACAGGTTAAGGGGGGAAGGAGAGAGTGTGTGTGTGTGTGCAGGGACAGGTTAAGGGGGGGATGGAGAGAGTGCGTGTGTGTGTGCAGGGACAGGTTAAGGAGTGAAGGAGAGAGTGTGTGCGTGTGTGCGGGGACAGGTTAAGGGGGGAAGGAGAGAGTGTTTGTGTGTGCAGGGACACGTTAAGGGGGGAATGGAGAGAGTGTGTGTGTGTGTGTGCGGGGACAGGTTAAGGGGGAAGGAGAGAGTGTGTGTGCGGGGACAGGTTAAGGGTGAGAAGGCGAGAGTGTGCGGGGACAGGTTAATGGGGGGGAAGGAGGGAGTGTGTGGTGACAGGTTAAGGGGTGAAGGAGAGAGTGTGCGGGGACAGGTTAGGGGGGGAAGGAGAGCGTGTTTGTGTATGCGGGGACAGGTTAAGGGGGAAGGAGAGAGTGTGTGTGCGGGGACAGGTTAAGGGTGAAAAGGAGAGAGTGTGCGGGGACAGGTTAATGGGGGGGAAGGAGGGAGTGTGTGGTGACAGGTTAAAGGGGGAAGGAGAGAGTGTGCGGGGACAGGTTAGGGGGGGAAGGAGAGCGTGTTTGTGTGTGCGGGGACAGGTTAAGGGGGAGAAGGAGAGAGTGTGCGTGGACAGGTTAGGGGGGAAAGGAGAGCGTGTTTGTGTATGCGGGGACAGGTTAAGGTGGGGAGAAAGAGTGTTTTTGTGTGTGTGTGGTGACACGTTAAGGTGGGGGAGGAGAGAGCGTACGGGGACAGGTTAAGGGGGTGTGGTAATACCAGGTATTGCAGTACCTGGGAGGTGGATGACCATTGGTTAGACCCAGGAGTCTACCATTGGCTGATGTACATAGCTCCGCCCTGAGGGGCGGAGTATAAGAACCAATGCCGTCCCAGCAGCCTTCACTTTCTGTATCGAAGCTGCTGGGTACAGTTCTAGCTGATTCAAGCCTATTAGTTATGACTCACCTTGTCTTGACAGTAATTAATTGCGCATCAATTTAATCTGCTACAACTTCAGTTGAAAGGATGGATCTCCGTATCAAACCGGAGTGCCTTCAGCTCAGCCCCCACGCGGACAACTCTGCTGCTATTTTCAAACATTGGCTGGCTTGCTTTAAGGGCTACCTCGACAGGGCCGCCGACACCCCCACGGAAGGACAAAAGATGCATCTCCTACGCTCACGGGTCAGCCCTGGGATCTACCCTCTTATCGAGGAGGCGGCGAATTATCCTGCCGCGATCGAGCTGCTGGAAGGACATTATATCCACCCTGTGAACCAGGTCTACGCTCGTCACCTACTGGCGACTAGGAGGCAAAGCCCCGAGGAAACGTTGGAAGACTTCTACCGGGCGCTGCTGGTGCTGGGCCGAAACTGTGGCTGCCCGCCAGTTTCGGGGAACGAGCACATGGAACTTTAGATCAGGGATGCTTTCGTGGCAGGTATGACCTTCCCCGATATCCGCCGAAGGCTCCTAGAAATGGACACTCTGGGACTTGCAGAGGCACGGGCCCTGGCGGGGCCCATGGATGTTGCATATAAAAACGCACTGTCCTTTGCTCCCGATCGCGCGGCGACCCCCTGCGCTGCGTGGCACCCCGTAGCGGCAGCCCCTCAGACCTTTCCCCTGACCCCGCAAGCCTGCGCGGCGAGACGACCCACTAACGCCGCCGGACACCGCTGTTTCTTCTGTGGGCTGGCGAATCATCCCCACCCGCGCTGCCCGGCCCGCACCGCCACCTGCAAAGGGTGCGGTAAGAAGGGCCACTATGTGGGGGTCTGCCAGGCCCGCGCCGTGGCCGCGATCTCCAGCGACTATCGGCAACCCCCCTTTCAGGCCCCGACCGCCCAGCACTCACCGCCACCCCCCTATCCTAAGGCCACATGCGACCCCCGGGCATGGCCATTTTGCCCCCCTGGACACCACGCTGGACGGGTGGGCGCCGCCATTTTGTCCCTCGCCGCCGCCATCTTCTTCATCCCCGGACACCATGTGCGACCCATGGGTGACGCCATCTTGGATGGGGCCCCAGGCCCCCAGCACAGCCGACTACATGCTGCCCGACCAGAACTCTCCATTACTGCAGCTTTCCTCGGTGACTCTGGACCAGAGTCGGCCCTGGACGCTGGCGAAAGCTACAACGACGATCTCCATCAACGGCCACGAGACGTCGTGCCTGATCGACTCTGGGAGCACGGAAAGCTTTGTTCACCCTGACACGGTAAGGCGCTGGTCTCTTGTCACCCATCCCGTAAATCAAAGGATCTCCCTGGCCTCCGGGTCACACGCAGTGGAGATAAAGGGGTTCTGCCGAGTGAACCTCACTGTCAAAGGCAGGGAATTCCACAATTTCTGCCTGCACGTCCTGCCGCACCTCTGCACAGCCACCCTCCTTGGGGTGGATTTCCAATGCCATCTGCAAAGCCTGACTTTTAAATTCGACGGCCTTACTGTCTGCGGCCTCGCGACCCTTAAGGTCGACCCGCCTTCCCTGTTTGAGAACCTCACCCCAGATTGCAAACCCGTCGCCACCAGGAGCAGATGGTACAGTGCCCAGGACCGGACCTTCATCAGGTCGGAGGTCCAGAGGCTGCTGAGGGAAGGGGTCATCGAAGCGAGCAACAGTCCCTGGAGAGCTCAAGTAGTGGTGGTAAAGACCGGGGAGAAACATAGGATGGTCATCGACTACAGTCAGACCATCAACAGGTTTACGCAACTGGATGCGTACCCTCTCCCCCGTATAGCCAACCTGGAAAACAGGATTGCGCAATACAAGGTCTTCTCCATGGTGGACCTCAAGTCTGCCTACCACCAGCTACCCCTCCATAATAGCGACCGCCAGTACACTGCCTTTGAAGCAGATGAACGGCTCTATCAATTTTTAAGAGTTCCCTTTGGTGTCACTAATGGGGTCATGGTCTTCTAGCGAGAGATGGACCGAATGGTTGACCGGTACGGCTTACGTTCAACGTTCCCGTATCTGGATAACGTCACCATCTGCGGCCATGACCAGCAGGACCACGACACCAACCTCCGCAAATTTCTCCAGACCGCGAAAATCCTTAATCTGACCTACAATAAGGATAAATGCGTGTTTAGCACCGACCGTCTAGCCATTCTAGGCTACGTAGTGCGAAATGGAGTCATAGGCCCCAACCCTGAGCGCATGCGCCCCCTCGTGGAATTCCCCCTCCCTCACTGCCCCAAGGCCCTAAAGCGCTGCCTCGGGTTCTTCAGCTATTATGCACAGTGGGTCCCAACTACGCAGACAAAGCCCGATCCCTAATCCAGCCCACAATCTTCCCCCTGTCGACGGAGGCCCGCCAGGCCTTCAGCCGCATCAAAGCAGACATTGCAAAAGCCACGATGCGCGCCATCGACGAGTCCCTCCCCTTCCAGGTCGAGAGCGATGCGTCCGACGTAGCTCTGGCGGCCACCCTCAACAAGCGGGCAGGCCTGTGGCTTTCTTCTCCCGTACCCTCCATGCTTCCGAAATTCGCCACTCCTCGGTCGAAAAGGAGGCCCAGGCCATAGTAGAAGCTGTGCGACACTGGAGGCATTACCTGGCCGGCAGGAGATTCACTCTCCTCACGGACCAACGGTCGGTTGCCTTCCTGTTCGATAATGCACAGCGGGGCAAGATTAAGAACGACAAGATCTTGCGGTGGAGGATAGAACTCTCCACCTACAATTACGAGATCTTGTACCGCCCGGGGAAGCTGAACAAGCCTCCTGATGCCCTGTCCCGCGGCACATGTGCCACTGCACAAGTGGACCGCCTCCGATCCCTCCACAAGGACCTCTGCCACCCGGGGGTCACTCGTTACTTTCATTTTATCAAGACCCGCAACCTGCCCTAATCCATCGAGGAGGTCAAGACAGTCACCAGGGACTGCCAAATCTGCGCGGAGTGCAAACCGCACTTCTACCGGCCAGAGAGGGCGCACCTGATAAAGGCTTCCCGTCCCTTTGAACGCCTCAGCATGGATTTCAAAGGCCCCCTCCCCTTCACCGACTGCAACACGTACTTCCTTAATGTGATTGATGAGTACTCCCGGTTCCCATTCGCCATCCCCTGCCCAGACATGACCACAACCACCGTCATCAGGGCCCTCCAGGGTATCTTTATGCTGTTCTGTTTCCCCGCATACATTCACAGTGATAGGGGGTCCTCCTTTATGAGCGACGAACTGCGTCAATTCCTGCTCAGCAAGGGCATCGCCTCGAGCAGGACGACAAGTTACAACCCCCCGGGAAACGGGCAGGTAGAGAGGGAGAACGGAACGGTCTGGAAGACTGTTCTACTGGCCCTACGGTCCAGGAATCTCCCAGTCTCCCGCTGGCAGGAAGTCCTCCCGGTGGCCCTCCACTCCATCCGGTCACTGCTCTGTACAAGCACGAACCCGCCACCTCACGAAAGTCTCCTTGTTATCCCCAGGAAGTCCTCCTCCGGGACCTCGCTCCCAACCTGGCTAGCGACACTCGGACACATCCTGCTTCGGAAACATGTGAGGACGCACAAGTCGGACCCGTTGGTCGAGAGAGTCCACCTGCTGCATGCCAACCCCCAGTATGCCTACGTAGCGTTCCCTGACGGCCGCCAAGACAGGGTCTCCCTTCAGGACCTGGCGCCCGCCGGGACCACACGCGCACCCACACCATTGCCCCCACCCCCACCCTCCCCACAGCACCTAACTGGAGGGTCAGTACTCCCGCCGCCCCTGCCTAGGGCCGAACACACACCGACGCCCCCTACAGGAGCCTCCCCCCCCCCTTGTCCACCTTTCGCCCCAACAGCGCCGCCTAGGGGTGACGAAGCTGCCTGGGAGGACGACATCACGTTCCCGGAGTCGCAACTGCCGGGACCCCCTTCAGAATCACTGCCAAAGCCCAGATGCTCCAGAAGGACGACCTGGCCACCCGATCGACTGATTGCTGCACCATGAACACTTTGTTATTACCCTCGACATCACGGTACCTGCAATACCTGGTCATACCATGCAAAAGGCGACTATTAACGCTGCCATCACCCCGCCGGGCTCTTTTTTAACAGGGGGTGAATGTAATAATACCAGGTATTGCGGTACCTGAGAGGTGGATGACCATTGGTTAGACCTAGGAGTCTACCATTGGCTGATGTACATAGTTCCGCCCTGAGAGGCGGAGTATAAGAACCGGTGCCGTCCTAGCAGCCTTCACTTTCTGTATCGAAGCTGCTGGGAACAGTTCTAGCAGATTAAAGCCTATTAGTTATGACTCACCTTGTCTCGAGAGTAATTGATTGCGCATCAGGGGGGGAAGGAGAGAGTGTTTGTGTGTGCGGGGACAGGTTAAGGGGGGGAAGGAGAGAGTATGTGGGGACAGGTTAAGGGGGGGAAGGAGAGAGTGTTTGTGTGTGCGGGGACAGGTTAAGGGGGAGAAGGAGAGAATGTGCGGGGACAGGTTAAGGGGGAAGGAGAGAGTGTTTGTGTGTGCGGGAACAGGTTAAGGGGGAGAAGGAGAGAGTGTGCGGGGACAGGTAAAGGGGGGGAAGGAGAGAGTGTGTGTGCAGGGACAGGTTAAGGGGGAGAAGGAGAGAGTGCAGGGACAGGTTAAGGGGGGAAGGAGAGAGTGTGTGGTGACAGGTTAAGGGGGAAGGAGAGAGTGTTTGTGTGTGTGGTGACAGGTTAAGGGGGGAAGGAGAGGGTGTGCGGGGACAGGTTAAGGGGGGAAGGAGAGAGTGTGTGGTGACAGGTTAAGGGGGAAGGAGAGAGTGTTTGTGTGCAGGAACATGTTAAGGGGAAGAGGAAGAGTGTTTGTGTGCGTGGGGAGAGAGCCTGTCCATTAGTCTGGCTTACTCCCAGAGTTAGAGTTTTCTACCTCACCCAAATACACACCAAAATGCGCTCTCATTTACTCTCACAGAGGTTGAGAGTGAGTGAGTGAACACCCTAAGACTGGGAGTGGACCAGGCACAAATGTACTCACCATATTACGCTCTAATACTCATTTTGATTCATTACTCATTTTATTTTTGTTCAGCAAGTTAGTTGTTTTCATATCTTGTTTAAAAAAAAACCATACTGTAGTAGCTGGTCCGTACATCGGGAGGGTCATGTGACCCCATCACCCAATGGAAATCAAGCACGGGGATCGTTGAGCAGAGCGCAGCTTTTTGTAGCCAGAGTAGGTCCTAGAGTTCGCAGTGATAACATCGTGAAAGAGTCTGTGTAAATACTGTTTGTAAATAAACCGTTACAATTCATTATACATGCTGACTCGTGGTCGCCATTCTTTCCTTCACTACACCTATGTGTTGTTGTGGTGAACTTTATATCTGTCTGAAATTTTCTAGTTGGCCCCTTGAATGAGAGAAATAGTGAAATGTCCCCCCCCCCCAGGTAGTAAAGGGTGGACAACCCAGGTCTAGGAGGGTATGAGCTATAATGGAAGGCCCAAAGTAGAATATAATAAAATCAGACAAAGTTAGGAGCAAGTTACGGATAGAAAAATTACAAAACATCAAAAGAAATAGTGTATAACATATATGTTCAGCTAGTTGAAATAAATTAGTTGAAAAATGAAACCTGTGAAGTGAGGAGCGGATCATCAATTCAATTCTGGCCACTTGCCCACTCCTGATTTTTAATCACTGCACCATTGGTGGCCATGCTCCATCTGCCAAGGCCTAAACTCTGGAATTCCCTGCCTAAACATGTCTGCCGCTCTGCTCGTATCTCCTCCTTCAAAATGCTCCTTACCTACTTCTTTGACCAAGCTTTTGGTCATCTGACCTAATATCTGCTTTAAATGTCTGTGTCTGTGTTTATTTGCTAACGTGCACCTGAGGACATCTGATTAGTGGATCCAGTAAACCGACCTATATGATTCAGTAATCAATCGAGCTCAGAAGCAGCCATTGCATAATGAGAGGTATTGGTGTCAAGGTGTTTTATAAATTCAGATTGTGGTTGTGAATGAGATGAATTTAGACCATATAAGGACAGAGGACAACAGCACCAGTAGGATACATCCTGGGATCCTGCGGGAACATAGAACATTATAGTGCAGAAGGAGGCCATTCGGCCCTTCGAGTCTGCACCGACCCACTTAAGCCCTCACTTCCACCCTATCCCCGTAACCCAATAACCCCTCCTGACCTTTTTGGTCACTAAGGGCAATTTATCATGGCCAATCCACCTAAGGAGGAAACCCACGCAGACACAGTGAGAACATGCAGACTCTGCACAGCCAGTGACCCAGAGGGGAATCAAATCTGGGACCCTGGCGCTGTGGAGCCACAGTGCTATCCACTTGTGCTACCATGCTGCCCAAACTGAATGAGTGAATTGTAGAGGCCATCGTAGTTATATTTCAGGGGTCTACTGCGTGTGGATATGTGCCAGAGAACTGGAGCATAGCTCATGTATATATATTTTTTTAAGGGGGGGGGAGACAGTCATTCTCAGTAATTGGGGGCCAGTTAGCTTAACAGCTTTGGTAGCAAATTAATTAGATACAAAATAATTAGACCTGGTTAGACCCCAGTGCCAGGATGGGTAGGTGAGCTGTATACCTGATGCGGGGCTTCATTTAAATGTTACTAGGGAATTCATGGTGGGCCTTAACAAATACTCACTGGTGAATTGACAATGGGCTTCAGACAGCTGTGTCGCAGTCAGTGGCCCTCGGGTGATCAGGAATGGAAGGTAATCAGGAGGTCACAGATCATCAGGACATTAGATATGATGAGGACGTCAAGGAAAAGAGGTGATTGGCAGGAGATGGTGACTGGTTGGATGCCCTGTAGAAGTAGCCAGCAATGATCTTTGGTACTCCTCTCAACTCCAAAATCAAGACATACCTTTGTGGCCTCTTTAAGGCGCTGGTGGTTTTCATGACAGAGCTGTTTTGCAAAGAAGGCCTAAAACAGATGTTAGGCTCTCTGAATAGTAACTGTGAAGGCCTAATGTTTGCTCTGGGCATTTCCCCAAACGCTTATTTTTCTGCTTGGGCAGTGGATGGTACACTTTTGGCGTAGAATGGACAGGTGCAAGCAGGACGCCATTTTGAAAGCTTTGGTGTCCGGATTGTGCCTGTGAAATGAGCACGGCAGCATCCAGTTTCCAGGCCTCTGTCCTTATACTTAAGCAGAAAACGCCTACCTATCTAAATAGCTTCAAATAGGCGGCACAAGTTTCAAAAATGGATGTTGCTGTTTGACAAACATCTTGGAATGTGTTGAAAATTCGAAACAGGGTGAAGTAGATTCAAGCAGAAGCCTCCATAAGCTGACGGGTCGAAAAGTAAGTGTCAACAGATGTCAGGTTAAATGTAATACATTTACATCAGCGAAGAGGAGAAACTTTTCCACACAAAGCTGTGAGGCTGTGGAATCCACTTCTGGGCTTCATGGCCTAAGCAATGTCAACATTTAGAATTAATTTGGCTAGGTGGGTGAAGAGCAAGGGCATGAGGTAACAGAAGTGGGTCTATGTGATTCGGCAAATTTGCTTGCATGGAGGGGACGTATCGACATGGGCTGGTGGAGCTGAATGCCTTGTTTCCCGAAAGTAACTCCTACACCTATCACAGAATACTTTACCGCAAGATGACATTGAGAGGGGGTCTGTAACATCTATTAAGATGGAATTTGAGAAAGAAAATAGAAAGGGTACGTAGATATCTGGAATCAGTGCAGATAATATAACGATGCAGCTTCCTTCCATTTTAGAGGAAATTAACAAAGAGAGAGGAGGTAGCAGCAGGTTTTGCAGCCTTAAAAGTGGATAAATCCACAGGCCTGGATGCCAGGGTGGCACAGTGGTTAGCACTGCTGCCTCACAGCTCCAGTGTTGTACCCTCAATAACGACGCTTAGAGAGTAAAACGGTAAAGAAGGCTTTAATAAGCTAAGAACTAGCTTGGTGCTGAGACGGGTGCTTACTGAGTGCCGCCCACAAGGCGGCCCCTTATATACGGCTCCCAGGTGGGCGGAGCCAGAGGCGGAGTCCCCCAGGGTTCCAAGCCCAGTCTTAAAGGGGAAATCACCTTACATGATGATAAGGGTACAGTAATACAGTAACCGTTCATCACATCAAGGGATCCAGGTTCAATTCCAGCCTCGTTGGCTGACTGTGAACACAAGAACATAAGATCTAGGAACAGGAGTAGGCCATCTGGCCCCTCGAGCCTGCTCCGCCATTCAATGAGGTCATGGCTGATCTTTGTGGACTCAGCTCCACTCCCCGGCCCGTACACCATATCCCCGAATCCCTTTATTCTTTAGAAAGGTATCTATCTTTTTCTTAAAAACGTTTAAAGAAGGAGCCTCAACTGCTGCACTGGGCAAGGAATTCCAGAGATTCACAACCCTTTGGGTGAAGAAGTTCCTCCTAAACTCGGTCCTAAATCTACTTCCCCTTATTTTGAGGCTATGCCCCCTAGTTCTGCTTTCCCCGACCAGTGGAAACAAACTGCCCGCATCTATCCCATCTGTTCCCTTCATAATTTTATATGTTTCAATAAGATCCCCCCGCATCCTTCTAAACTCCAATGAGTACAGTCCCAGTCTACTCAACCTCTCGTCATAATCTAATCCCCTCAACTCTGGGATCAACCTAGTGAATCTCCTCTGCACTCCCTCCAGTGCCAATATGTCCTTTCTCAGGTAAGGAGACCAAAACTGAACACAATACGCCAGATGCGTCCTCACCAACACCCTATACAATTACAGCATAACCTCCCTAGTCTTGAACTCCATCCCTCTAGCAATGAAAGACAAAACTCGATTAGCCTTCTTAATCACCTGTTGCACCTGCACACCAACTTTTTGCGACTCGTGCACCAGCACACCCAGGTCCCTCTGCACAGCAGCATGTTTTAACATCTTACCATTTAAATAATAATCCATTCTGCTGTTATTCCTCCCAAAATGGATAGCCTCACACTTGGCAACATTGAATTCCATCTGCCAGACCCTAGCCCATTCACCTAACCTATCCAAATCCTTCTGCAGACTTCCGGTATCCTCTGCACTTTTTGCTTTACCACTCATCTTAGTGTCATCTGCAAACTTTGACACATTGCACTTGGTCCCCAACTCCAAATCGTCTATGTAAATTGTGAACAACTGCGGGCCCAACACTGATCCTTGAGGGACCCCACTAGTTCCAGGTTGCCAACCAGAGAAACGCCCATTTATCCCCACTCTCTGCTTTCTGTTAGTTGACCAATCCTCTACCCATGCTACCACTTTACCCTCAATGCCATGCATCTTTAATTTATGCAGCAACCTTTTGTGTGGCACCTTGTCAAAAGCTTTCTGGAAATCCAGATATACCACATCCATTGGTTCCCTGTTATCTACTGCACTGGTAACGTCCTCAAGAAATTCTACCAAATTAGTCAGACACGACCTATCCTTTGTGAACCCATGCTGCGTCTGCCCAATGGGACAATTTCCCTCCAGGTGCCCCGCTATTTCCTCCTTAATGATAGATTCCAGCATTTTCCCTACAACCGAAGTTAAGCTTACCGGCCTATAATTACCCGCTTTCTGCCAACCTCCTTTTTTAAACAGTGGTGTCACATTTGCTACTTTCCAATCCTCTGGGACCACCCCAGAGTCTAGTGAATTTTGATAAATTATCACTAGTGCGTTTACAATTTCCCTAGCCATCTCTTTTAACACTCTGGGATGCATCCCATCAGGGCCAGGAGACCTGTCTACCTTTAGCCCAATTAGCTTGCCCAATACTGCCTCCTTAGTGATTACAATCATCTCAAGGTCCTCACCTATCATATCTTTATTTCCATCAGTCACTGGCATGTTATTTGTGTCTTCCACTGTGAAGACTGACCCAAGAAACCTGTTCAGCTCCTCAGCCATTTCCCCGTCTCCTATTATTAAATCTCCTTTCTCATCTTCCAATGGACCAATATTTATATTAGCCACTCTTTTTTGTCTTATATATTTGTAGAAGCTTTTACTATCTGCTTTTATGTTCTGAGCAAGTTTACTTTCATAGTCTACCTTACTCTTTATAGCTTTTTTAGTAGCTTTCTGTTGTCCCCTAAAGAGTTCCCAGTCCTCTAGTCTCCCACTAATTTTTGCCACTTTGTATGTTTTTTCCTTCAATTTGATACTCTCCCTCACCTCCTTAGATATCCACTGTCGATTTTTCCCCTTTCTACCGTCTTTTTTGTCGGTATGAACCTTTCCTGAACACTGTGAAATATCGCTCGGAAGGTTCTCCACTGTTCCTCAACTGCTTCACCATGAAGTCTTTGCTCCCAGTCTACCTTAGCTAGTTCTTCTCTCATTCCATTGTAATTGCCTTTGTTTAAGCACAAAACACTAGTGTTTGATTTTACCTTGCCATCCTCCAACTGTATTTTAAATTCCACCATATTGCGGTCGCTCCTTCCAAGAGGATCCTGAACTATGAGATCATTAATCAATCCTGCCTCATTACACAGGACCAGACCTAGGACCGCTTGTTCCCTTGTAGGTTCCATTACATACTGTTCCAGGAAATTATCCCGGACACATTCTATAAACTCTTCCTCAAGGTTGCCTTTGGTTAAACCAATCGACATGCAAATTAAAATCTCCCATGATAACCGCTGTACCATTTCTACATGCATCCCTTATTTCTTTGCTTATTGCCCGCCCTACCATCCTGTTACTATTTGGTGGCCTATAGACTACTCCTATCAGTGACCTTTTCGCCTTACTATTCCTGATTTCCACCCAAATTAATTCAACCTTGTCCTCCATAGCACCAATATCATCCCTTACTATTGCTCGGATGCCATCCTTAAACAACAAAGCTACACCACCGCCCTTACCGTCCATTCTATCCTTTCGTATAGTCTGATACCCTTGGATATTTAACTCCCAGTCATGACCATCTTTTAACCATGTTTCAGTAATGGCCACTAAATCATAGTCATTCACGATGATTTGCGCCATCAACTCATTCACCTTATTCCGTATACTACGAGCGTTCAGGTAAAGTACACTTATGCTGTTTTTTATGTCTTTGTTATGAATCCTAACACCTTGATCAGTAACTTTTCGCAAATTATTTTTCCTCTTGCCCTTTCTCCTAATTTTCCTTGTGTTTGAACCCATATCTCTACATAATAACCTGTCACGTAACCTGCTGCCTTGCTCTCCATTAACCATTATACCGTCCATAGCTTAACCCTTCCCTTCCCCCCAACTTGCAAGTTTAAAGTCCTTGTGACCAACCTATTTATCCTATTCGCTGGAACACTGGTCCCAGAATGGTTCAGGTGAAGACCGTCCCAACGGTGCAGGTCCCTCCTGCCCCAGTACTGATGCCAATGCCCCATGAAATGGAATCCCTCTTTCCCTCACCACTCCTTTAGCCACGTGTTAACTTCCCTCATTTTCTCAACCCTATGCCAATTGGCACGTGGCTCGGGTAGTAATCCAGAGATTATAACCCTGGAGGACCTGTTCTTTAATTTAGTCCCTAGTGTTTGATAATCCCCAAACAGGTCCTCTTTCCTAGTCTTACCTATGTTGTTAGTCCCAACGTGGACCACAACAACTGGATACTCCCCCTCCCTCTCCAAAATCCTTTCAAGCCGATCAGAGATGTCCCTCACCCTGGCACCGGGCAGGCAACATACCATGCGGGACTCACGATCTGGCTTACAAAGGATGCCATCAATCCCCCTAATTATAGAATCCCCTACAACTACCACTTGTCTTTTTGCTCCCCCCTCTTGAATGGCTTCCTGTACCACGGTGCAGTGGTCAGTCAATGCAGCCTCCCTACAGCCCTCTTCCTCATCCACGCAGGGAGCAAGTACCTCATACCTGTTGGACAAGGTCAAGGGCTGAGGCTCCTCAACTCCTAAACTCAGGATCCCCCTACCTGCCTCCCTTGCAGTCACACCACTCTGTCCCTGACCACTATCCGAATTAACAGTACTTATTCTACCGGGTGTGACTGCCTCCTGAAACAAACCGTCCAGGTAATTTTCCCCCTCCCTGATGTGCCGCAGTGTATGCAGCTCGGTCTCCAGCTCATCAATTCTGAAGTTTGCACATTCTCCCAGTGCCTGCGTGAGTTTCCTCCTGATGCTCCAGTTTCCTCCTGCAGTCCAAAGATGTGCAGGTTAGGTGGATTGGTGCTGCTAAATTGCCCCTTAGTGTCCAAAAGGTTAGGTCCTAACAGTCGATCAAACTTCGGTGATGGGGAAGGTACCAGAAAGAATTCTGAGGGACAGAATATATCTGCACTTGGATAGACATAGATTAATCAGGGGCAATCAGCATGGGTTTGTTAAGGGAAAGTCTTGTTTGACAATTTAATTGATATTTTTGAGGAGGTAACCAGGAGTGTTGATGAGATAATGCATTTAATGTGGTCTGTATGGACTTTAACAAGACTTTTGATAACTTCCATCATGGCAGAAGCGTCCATGAGAACGTGGCATATTGGATCCAAAATTGGCAGAGAGGCAGGAAGCAGAGATGGCAGAGAAATGTTTCAGTGACCGGGAGTGTGTTTCCAGTGGGGTTCTACAGGGCTTGGTGCTGGGGCCCGTGCTATTGGTGGTGTATATTAATTATTTGGACTTCAAAGTCGGGGGTATGATAACTCACTGGTTGAGTCCGAAACTCTCGTAACATTTAAGAAGTATCCACTTGTGCTGCCATAACCTCCAGGGCTGTGGGCGATGCGCTGGAAAATGGGATTTGTTTTGTCAAATCTTTGTTGACTGACGTAGACATGATGGGCCGAATGGCCTCCTTCTGTGCTGAAAACCTCTATGAGTCTGTTTGCTATAGCACCACTTATAGTCCAAATTAAAGAGCTGATAACTATATACTGGAGATAATATCAATTCAAGAGGAGTGCCTGTAATTTCTCATTTACTGCTTTCTGTTTCAGGAACAGTACAACGAGCTTTGTAACATGCAGTGTAATAGGTAAAAGCGTTGGGGTGGGGCTGGTGAACTGCCTCGTTTAAAATCAGACAGAGCAATGTCAAGCTGAGGAAGGTGGAATGAGCACCTGCTCTTCATGTGCAGAGAGTTAATTCAGTGGGGAGGCAGGTACTAGGAAGACTGAGAAAATCAGACTGCCGAGCGATGTCACTGCTCTTAAAGCAGATGCTTTGTAAAATCCCACAGGAAATTTAAGAAACAAAACCTTGATGACTTATTCCAAATAGAGACATTACATATGCAGAAAATACACAGCGGAAAAGTTTCCATCAAGCTGTTGACTGTTCTAATGTTTGTTGATGAATCTTTCGATTGTCAAGTGTATTTGAAAGGTTTAGAGGACACGACTGCACAGCGTGCTTTGACACGACTGGTTTGTCAATCTGAAGCAGCCTGATGAATTCTGTGTAATTAATGTTGCTTTTTATGCCAAGGTGGATGCACCCCCCCCCCCTCCCCGCCCACCCCAGCTCTCCATGTAAAGACTTTTCTCCCACCTCAAACTTTCTTGTGTTTAGGGTTTCAACTGTAGCTCAGTTGGTAGCACACTCTCCTCTGAATCACAAAGTTCTGGGTTCAAGACACACTCTAGGACTTGAGCACAAAAATAAAGGCCTATTCTGCTGAAGGTGCAGTCTTTTGGAGGAGACGTGAAACTTAAGCCCTGCCTGCCTGCCTGAGTGGATGCAAAGGATTCCGTGGTACTATTTTGAATTGGAGCAGGAAAGATATGCATAAAAGCAAATTACTGCGGATGCTGGAATCTGAAACGAAAGAGAAAATGCTGGAAAATTTCAGCAAATCAGGCAGCATCTGTAGGGAGAGAAAAGAGCTAACGTTTCGAGTCCGATGACTCTTTGTCAAAGCTCAAAGTTATGAAAGTTATGCAGATTGTTTTTACAACAGTCCATGCTCAGGCTAGCTTTTTATTCCAGATTAATTTGTTGAATTTAAATTCCAATCGCTGCCATAGCGGGAATTGAACCCATAGCCCCCGGCTTGGGTCACTGTCTGTGCGGAGTCTGCACGCTCTCCCCGGGTCTGCGTGGGTTTGCTCTGGGCGCTCCGGTTTCCTCCCACAAATCCTGAAAGGCGTGCTTGTTAGGTGAATTGGACATTCTGAATTCTCCCTCAGTGTACCCAAACAGATGCCGGAATGTCAGGGGATTTTTGTTTTTCTAAATTTAGAGTACCCAATCATTTTTTTCCAATTAAGGGGCAATTTAGTGTGGCCAATCCACCTAGCCTGCACATCTTTGGGCTGTGGGGATGAAACCCACGCAAACACGGGGAGAATGTGCAAATTCCACATGGACAGTGACCCAGAGCCGGGATCGAACCTGGGACCTCGGCGCCGTGAAGCAACAGGGCTAACCCACTGCGCCACCATGCTGCCCGCGATTAGGGGATTTTAACAGCAATTTCATTGCAGCATTAATGTAAGCCTACTTGTGACAATAATAAAGATTATTATTATTAAATTATCTGCTGTTCTTGTGACTGTGGGAACTCACCTGTTTCTCTTTCCCTTTCAGTGCCGGAGACTGATGCTGCTCCATTGCTCCTGAGACAACATGGCAAAACTTCAAATGCTTTCGGCAACCAGTGAACCCGGTTACCACGGCTGTGAGGTGTATCCTGCGTTCTCCCCCAGATCCGCTGACCCAGGTTACTCCCAGGGCATTATGGGAAGTGTTGGCAGTGGCGTCGCCAACGAACAGGAATTTGCAATGAAAAGTGTGAACAGCAACAACCGAAAAGGCCACGCCCAGAACAGCAGTCGGGATGGTCTGAGGAATGGGTACACTTCCCGGGAATTCTCGAAACGCTTCTCGACTGATGAAAAATGCTTCAAGCCCGAGAAAATGCCTAATTCTTTATACATTAACGGGGACCATCGCACAGGCGACAGAACTAAAACTGATGTAACTAACAATAATGAGAGGAACATGCCTCCACAGTACAGAGAACCAAGCAACCCCCCCAAGATTTTGCCTGTATCTGGCAAACTAGAACAGGTAATAATGCACGGTGAGATATGACTAATGTGAGAGAAAAGGTTTTCCAAGCCCAAACAGGACTTGGCGGGTAGCAAGGGTCTGCTCTTGGCTTGGAGAGAATGTGCCCGCAAAGGTGGGATCTGCATTGCCGGGAGGGTGGGTGCGGTCTGGAATTGGGCCAACTGACCTGGGAAAGGGGTCGAGGCTTTCCTCTAGATCACTAGGCTCTCAGCTAAGAATACATAATGAGACTTGGCTGAGAACCAGAAATCAATTACTCTTGTCGGAATTTCACCTGAGGTCCAGAGAAAATATTGCTGGCTTGCCAGTTCTGACTCTCCAATCTTTGTCGTCAATTTCAAAATGTTTATTTGCACAAGATTAAGTGGTTTCAAGCCTTGTGGCTTCTGTCATTGATAAGAGTCTCTATGATTGACATTATTATTGCTCTGTGATGAAAGTAAATGACTTTTTTGAAAGCTTTTTTTACACACCCTACTGCCACTCTTTATTGAACATGGAAATGCCATAGCTTTACATAACAGGGCATGAGGGGCCATGGGTGTGAGTGGAGGGACATAGGGGTATGGGGAGGCCAAACAGTTGGATGGAGTGCCCACAGCTTGCCATAGGGACATGAGAAGGACCTTTGGAGCTCACCTTTTAAAGAGTCCCGTCATGCAGACTAGGACCATGACTCCTCGGAGTGGCTGTGAACCGCGATTCTATAAAACTGGCCCCACTGTGTGAAAATTGCAGAGGAGTAGGTCATATCTATCTCTGCAGTTGCGCTGGCCAGGTCTGGAGTACTGGATCCAGGATATTGACCCGAACCAGCCCACACTTTTAAAGACACTCCCAAAAAAACAGACAGCCCGGGAAAGAGGTTGGAAATCCTGGAATTGCGACCCAAATCCCATTTTAAAGGCCTCCCAAGTCATCCCAACTTGGTGAAAATCCAGCCCAGTGTGAGAGCAGTTACTAAAGTTCCTTTTTACTTGATTACTTGATCGTTATTTTTTTACATGCGGGAAATCCTGTAATGAATTCCATCATTAGCAACTGAATGACGTCCTCGGCCAGTTCAGAGGTCATTGTGTCAACCACGCAGTGTGAGTTTAGAGTCACATATAGGTCAGATCGCACCTGAAGGCATTGATTAACTGGTTGAACATATGAAACAGGAACAGGAGTAGACCATCGGCCCATCGTGCCTGCTCTGCCATTCATTAAGTTGTTGGCTGATTGGATTGTGGCTTCCACTCCACATTCTGCCTCCCGCGATAACCTTTGACTCCTTTGTTAGTCAAGGATCTAACCACCTCTGCCTTGAAAATATTCACTGACCGTGCCTCCATCGCTGTCGGGGCAAGAGAGGTACAAAGACTCATAACCATCTTGAGAAATAATTTCTTCTAATCTCCATCTTAAATGAGTGACCCTTATTCTTCCATTATTATTTCCCTAACTCTAATCTCTGCCACTGGGGAAACATTCAGCATACATGCTGTCAAGTCCCCTCAGGATCTTGTATGTCCCAATAAGATCACCTCTCAGTCCTCTAAACTCCAATGGATACAGGCCCAGCCTATCCAATCTTTCCTCAAGATAATAGCCTCCTTCATCCCAGGTATTAGTCATGTGGACCTTCTCTGAACTGCTTCTAATGTATTTATATCATTTCTTAAATAAGGAGCCCGAAACCGTAATGCTCCTAGATGTGGTCTCACAAACTGTAGGTTAGTGACATCCTGATATTTATTTTCCATTCCCCTTGCAATAAACAACAACATTCTATTTGCTTCATAATCATTGCCGCACCTGCATACTAACCTCTCCTGATTCATGTCCCAGGAGATTCAGATCCCTGTGTACCTCCGAGCTCTGCAATCTCTCTCCATTTAAATGATATGCTGCTTTTCCATTCTTCCTGCCAAACTGGACCAGTTCACGTTTTCCAAAATTGTACTCCATCTGCCAAATCTTTACCCACTCACTTAATCTATTTAGATCCCCCTCCAGACTCTTTGGGCGGGATTCTCCTAGCCCTGGGCCGGAGAATCCTCACAACCGGGCCACGCTACCCCGTCGCCGGCACGCGATTCTCCGCAGTGTGGAGAATCGGCACCATTGGCGCCAGCGTGGTTGGCGCGGCGCCGGTCGTGGGCCGCTCTGTGCGGCCGGCCCGCCGATTCTCGGGCCGGGATGGGCCGAGCGGCCATCGTGGAAACGCTGAGTCCCGCCGGCACCGTTCTAACCTGCTCTCAGTGGCGGGAACTCAGCGTGGAAGGGTCAGGTGGGGGCCTGTCGGGGGGAGGGGGGCTCCGACCCTGGGGGGGGGGGGGGGCCTCCGATGTGGCCTGGCCCACTGATCGGCGGGCCGGCCTCTCTGGCTGGGGGACTCATTTCCTACGCGCCGACCCCTGTAGCCCTGCGCCATGTTGCGTTATGGCCGGCGCATTGACACTGCGCTTGTGCGGATCCCGCGGCGCCCAGGTCGTGCCAGGATTGGCATCTGGAGCGGCGTGAACCGCTCCAGTGCCGTGCTGGCCCCCTGCAGAGGCCAGAATTAATCCTGGGAGCGGCCCGTTCACACCGTCGTAAAGCGCGACGCCGTTTGCGACGGCGTGGACACTCTGCAGCGGGATAAGAGAATCCCGCCCTTTATGTCCTCTTCACAACTTACTTTCCTAACAATCTTTGTATCATCAGCACATCCATCAACCATACATTTGGTCCTTTCATCCAAGTCATTGATATAAATTGTGAATGATTTGAGGCCCCCAGCACTGATCTCTGTAGCACTGCACTTGTCACATCTTGCCGACCTGAAAACCTATTTTCACCTACTCTCTGTATCCTGTTAGCTAACCAATCCTCCATCAATGCTGATATGTTACCCCATACATTATGAGCTCTTATTTTGCATTGTAAACTTTGATGTAGCACCTTGTCAAATGTCTTTTGGAAATCTAGGAACAGCACATCCACAGGTTCCCTTCATCCACATTACCTGTTATTTCCTCAAAGAACTCTTCATAAATTAGTCAAATCAGTATCCAAGGTTAGGTGGGGTCCCCTTTACAAAACCATGTTGACTCTGCATGATTGCATTGAGATTTTCCAACTATAACCTCCTTAATAATAGATTCCAGCAACTTCCATACGACAGATGTACAGCTAACTGACCTGTAGTTTCCTGCTTTTTGTCTCCCCCCCCCTTCCTTGAATTGAGGAGTGACATTTGCTTGTTTCCCATTTGATGGGACCTTTCCACAGTCTAGCGATTTTGGGAAAATTAAACCATCGCATCTACTCTCAGCAACTTCTTCTTTTAAGACCCGAGGAGGAAGTCCATCAGGACCTGGGGACTTGTCAGCTTTCAGTTTGAATCATTTTCTCAGTACCCTGTCCCTGGTGATAGTCTTTGTTTTAAGTTCCTCCCTCCCTTTCACCTCCAGATTCACAATTATTTCTGGAATTTGTATACTCTGCAGTGAAGACCTGTGCAAAATAGCTGTTCAATTCGTCTGCCCTCTCCTTAATTTCTATTATTAATTCCCCATGCTCACTTTCTAGAGGACAACGTTCACTTCCCTTACTCTCCTCCGTCATAAATACCTGTAGAAACTCTGACTATCAGTTTTTATATTTCTAACTAGCTTTCTCTTGTGTTCTAATTACTCCCTCCATATTAAGCTTTTAATCATTCTTTGATGTTCTTTATCAATAGAATCATAGAATCTCTACAGCGCAAAAGGAGGCCATTTGGCCCATTGACTCTGCACCGACCCTCCGAAAGAGTACCCCTCATAGACCCACTCCCCGCCCTATCCCTGTAACCCCACCTAACCTTGGATACTGAGAGACAAGTTGGCATTGCCAATCCACCTAGTCTGCACATCTTTGGACTGTGGGAGGAAACCGGAGCACCGGATGAAATCCAGGCTGATATTCTGTTCAATCTTCTGACCTGCCACTCATTTTTGTGGAATAATATGCATTTTCTTTCAATTTGGCGCTATCTTTAACTTCCTTAATTAGCCACGGACGGTGCATCCGTCACTTAGAGTCTTTCTCGCTGAACGTGTATTTTCTGTGTATTCTGAAATATCTCCATAAATGCTCGTCACTGCATCTCAACTGACCTAGCCCTTAACTTAATTTCCCAGTTCACTTTAGCAGCTCTGTCTTCAGGTCCTCAGAATTCCTCTTATTTAAATTTAAAACGCTGGTCTTCCATTCACTCCTTTTCCCCAGACTGAATGTGAAATTCAATCATATTACAGTCACTACGTACCTAGGAGTGCCTTCATTATGAGGTCAATCATTCATCCTGTTGGGTTTCTGCAGCATTTTCATGGCTTTCCTGGTCACTTGCATGCTTTTACTGATGCTGATCAGATTTGTTGAATTCCCTTTTATGCAATTGGAATTCTTTTTGTTAAACTTAAAAAAAAAAAATTCTGTAAATTTAGAGTACCCAATTCATTTTTCCAATTAAAGGGCAATTTAGCGACGCCAAGTCACCTATCCTGCACATCTTTGGATTGTGGGGGCAAAACCCACGCAAACACAGCGAGAATGTGCAAATGCCACATGGACAGTGACCCAGAGCCGGGATCGAACCTGGGACCTCGGCTCCGTGAGGCTGCAGCACTAATCGCTGCACCAGCAATTGGAATTCTAAACTCACAACACAGTTCTCAGTCCAATTCTACAATCACGCTCGTATACAACGACGACAAATTTAGATTTACTGTCACGTGTACCGAGGTACAGTGAAAAGTATCGTTCTGCGTACAGTCCAGACATGAAAATCATAGGATATACGTAAGTTACACAATGTAAATACATAGACATCGGTGAAGCATACGGAGCTGCAGCCTGCATTTATAAAGCACTTGTACATCTTGTGCATCACTGGTGCATTACCGGTCAAAATTTGACACCGAGCCAACATAAGGCAATATTTGGTGAAATGATCAAAAGTCTGGTCAATGGGTTTTAAAGATTCAAAGAAAAGTAAAGGGCATCTTGACAAATACCTGAATAGGATGGGAATAGAGGGATACGGACCCAGGACGTGTAGAAGATTTTAGTTTAGACGGGCAGCATGGTCGGCACAGGCTTGGAGGGCCGAAGGGCCTGTTCCTGTGCTGTACTTTTCTCTGTTCTTTGATTCCGGGAAAATCATGGACCACTCTCCCCACTGAGCTGGTTTTTGAGCCCTATTCAACTCTGCCTAAAGTGGAAGGTCTTCCTGTCCTTTAGAAGAGTGTAAAAATCCAAACCTAAGAGGAAATAATAATCTTATTTTTCCAGCGCTGCTGCCTGTGTCTTTGCTGGTGCTTTTTTTCAGTATTGTTTGCCTGTAGTACTATCAGAAGATTGCTGAGGTAATGATGCAGCATTAGAAAGTGGGAATGTGCACAGCGTTGCAGCAATGCCTGGTAGTTTACAGGAAGATTGATTCTAGCACATCTTTTCGTGAGCTCAGGTGGCATTGTTAATGTGAAAACAAAGTGTGAACTGGTTTGAACCGGTCCTTGAGCTGTCAAGCCAACAACTTTGAAATTACCGTTTTGTAGATTGTAGTTTTATTCTGGTTTGGCTTCATTTAACTGTCAACAACAGCTGGCAGTAAAGCCATCAAAACAAATAGAAAATAAACTGGAAAAAAGCCATTAGGCCCAATATGCCTGTTTGCTTGGTTGGAAAAACCACGGGCCTGATTCAGTTTTAATCAGTGGGGAAGCAGAGTAAGTTACCCAAAATGCAAGCAATCAAATTGTTCTGCCCCTGATTTAAGAGGTTCAGGATGTGTGCGTAGATGGGTGTGCGCGCGTCGGTGGGTGTGCGCGCGTCGGTGGGTGTGTGTGTGCGCCCGTCGGTGGGTGTGTGTGTGCGCGTCGGTGGGTGTGTGTGTGTGCGTCGGTGGGTGTGTGTGCGTCGGTGGGTGTGTGTGCATCGGTGGGTGTATGTGCGTCGGTGGTTGGGTGTGCGTCGGTGGGTGGGTGTGTCTGATTGTTGTGTGTGCCTGTGTGTTGCTGAAGTGAGTGTATAAAAATAAAAATGCATTTTTGCTCCATGGACACAAAATGATTAATCAAGGCAAGCTGGGTCTTAGTTGTCTCATTTTTAATTCCAGGTACTTTGAGAGTCAATGCACAGATTTCCAATCAAAATGACATGACCGACCATATGATGTATGTCTATAGGAGAGGACTTTTCCTTTTGTTTAAGCAGATTATTGGATGTTGTTGGCTGACTAATCGTTCTGTAATGGGAAGCCAAGTTACGTTCCTGATTTGGGATAAAAAACAGAAAATGTTGGAAAAACTCAGCAGGTCTGGCAGCATTAGTAGAGAGAGAAACGCAGTTAACTTTTAGAGTCCATATGACTCAGCTTCACTTTCCTGTCAGACCCCCCACACCCGTTTGACTCCCGTGTCACAGGGATGTAATCAGACAAGATTTAACAGCAAGAAAGAGACAGGTGGGCCCTGGAGAGGTTTCGGGTGGGAATTCCAGAACTAAGCACCCAGGCAGCCGAGACACAGTTGACAGTGGTGGGGTGAAGAATGTCGGGGTGCACAAGGCTATAATGAGAGGAACTTGGAGTTCTTGGAGGGCTTCAGGCCTGGAGGAGAGGACAGAGATAAGGGTTTTTTGTGGTTTGCTACTACAAAGCAGCTTGCAGGCCATTTGAGAGGGCAGCTACATTGCTGCAGATCTGGAGTCACAGATAAGAACATAAGAACTAGGAGCAGGAGTAGGCCATCTGGCCCCTCGAGCCTGCTCCACCATTCAATGAGATCATGGCTGATCTTTTGTGGACTCAGCTCCACTTTCCGGCCCGAACACCATAACCCTTAGTCCCTTTATTCTTCAATAGATGGACCGCTGATGCAATTTAATGGAGGTAAAACAGGCTAGGGCTGCTTTAGCACTTGGCTATATAGCTGGCTTTTAAAGCAGACCAAGGAGGGCCAGCAGAACGGTTCAATTCCCGTACCAGCCTCCCCGAACAGGCGCCGGAAGCTGGCGACTAGGGGCTTTTCACTAACTTCATTTGAAGCCTACTTGTGACAATAAGCGATTTTCATTTCATTTTCAAAAAACAGTCTCATTTTGGGCACGGTTTGCAGGTGTTTCTCTGCGCCTGCAGTGCCGAGAACAATCCTGCTATCAAACGGGACTCTTTTCTTGGCATTGGCAAGAAATGCCCCACTGAGGCCTCACTTAACTCGTCAATGCAGAAAGAGATCGGGGGCGTCACGCTTGTGTGGACCATTACTAAACGGTGTCATGGCGAGGTCTCCCAGGTGTAGGCATTCATTCCCGGGCCTTGGGAGCATCGGGCGGCAACATACTTCAGGGAGCCTATCTGCTCACTTAAATATGTAAATCTGGCGAGATTTACCAGCAAGCTTAAGATTTATTCTTACCGTCCTTTCACAAAGCTTTACCTACCAGGAATTCCTATTGGGAAATCAGTCCTGCCCCAGTGCAATGTTCGATCCATTGGTACTGTTGGGAATATTGTGGTCAACCCTCTGGGATTATCCTGGAATCTCCCAAAAAATAAAGATTAATCACCTGGACACTGCGACCGGCAACCCAGGAGGAAAGAAACCATCGGTCACTAAAAGCCGCTGTGATTTCCTCCCCTTTTTAAAAAAAACGCTTGTGTATTGATTCCAGAAATATTGGCGACGGAATTAACAGGTTGTTTTACCTAATGGGAGGTCATGTGATGCAAGATCCTGATTAAAGTTGTCAGCTCTGAGGGGGAGTGATAATAAATCAGGTTTCCCAGTGTCACTACAAGGATTCTCAGCCAGCTCCTCCCCAAGAGTTGCGCAAAGAGCTGTGTTAATTTTGTTGTTTATTATTAGGCAAGGAAAGTGTGCAACCCACATTATGTAGCATTTGAAATATCTCTTGCCTGCCGGGTTTAACGGCATTTAATGAATAGCTTGGATGAGGTTATTAATTTTCAATTGTGCCATTGAATGCAAATCATCCAAAGGTTCATTGTTTGGTGATTGATCTCCAATCTGAAGTGGCTGTTGATCTAATCGCTGGAACTGGAGGCTTGTTCCTATGGTAAACAGAGTGTGATAATACCTCCGATTCCTCAGAAACCATGCAGTGGATTCCAGAAAACAAAGGCAGGCACTGGAGTTCCAATAGAATGTCGGTGCTGCGCTCATCGTTAGAAATAGTCTTAAATCTAAAAACAGAGACAGCAAATAAAAATAGAGCTGTCGAGCGTTCTCTCGTTCTACCCTGTACAGGCTTGTAGGGTGCAATCCTGGAACTGAGGAGAATGGATGAAATACTCGGCAATCCACAGTGCATACCTCTCTACCTGACATTGATCCTTTAAGGTTCCTCCTTCAAGCTGCTTTGGCCAAGCTGTTGGTCACCTGTCCATTTGTGATTTGGTGCCAGGTTTTGTTTGATGGCATTGCTGTGAAGCGCCTATGTTAAAGGTAAGTTATTTTTGTTGCGTACACAACAGGGCAATTGCATCAAAATATTTATTAAATTATTCTTTTTTTTTTAAATTTGCTCTGTCAAAGCGTTGGAGGTGAGAGTAAGTCAGTGATTGAAGAGAGGGAATAGGTGAGCAAAGCAGAGATGGTGGGTGAGATTTCAGTGTGCCCTCCCTGTGCAGATGGGGTGCAATGCTTTCTGCACACCCCACCCGATTTTACTCACCGCTATAGTCAATGGAGAGTAATCTTGTGCAAGGTGTAAGGCAGGCATTCCACACGAACCTGTGGGTTTCCCACCCAGCGTGTGAGCTTAAAGTTAATCCCTTGTGTTTCTGGTGATCTGCCAGTCTGAAAAGCTGCATACGGTGTGAAGGAAATAACTGCAGAGCTGGTGAATTCGGAGGAGAATCTTGACAGCTTTTATAACAGGAGACCATCACTGTTTGAGGGAAGCGGATCATTGGACCATTTCCAGGTTTGTGTTAAGCTGAGCGATATTAATTCAACACAAACCAATGTAGGGCATAATTAATTAATCAAGTGCCAGTTTAATTAACTAGCTCGTTTGAGATAAATGATGTTCACGTAGAGACATTTAATATTAATTGTCGCCAATGCATCACCCTCATTGTTTCCCCGTGCCTGCATGGGGTTTCCTCCGGGTGCTTCGGTTTCCTCCCACCGTCCAAAGGCGTGCAGGTTAGGTGGATTGACCATGATTTTTTTAAAAATTGCTCTTTGTTGTCCAAATATGTGCAGTTTGGGTGAGGTTACGGGGATGGGGTAGGGGGCCTAGGTAGGGTGCTCTTTCGGAGGGTCAGTGCAGACTCCATGGGCTGAATGGCCTCCTACACTGTAGAGATTCTATGGAGTCTAAGTGCGGATGGGAGTGGAGAGAAAAATTCCACCAATAGAGATTTTAAATTGAAAATGAGAGTGAGAGGGTGGGAGTGAGGGAATAAAGGATTGGAGTGGATTGCATTGGATTGTTTGCTGTCATGTGTACCAAGGTACAGTGAAAAGTATTTTTCTGGGGAGGTGTGGGCCGAATGGCCTCCTTCTGTGCTATAACACTTCCGTGATTCTGCCTGCCAGGGATGCAGAAAACTGACATTCTGGCACACCATGCCAAAGATTTGGATGGCAGGAGAGGAATAATTTATAAAGTGCCAGATTCACATCCCAAAGCATCCCATGGCTAATTAAGGTCTTCTTAAAGTTAGGTCATTGGTGTGATGGTGGAAATATGGCAGCCAGTTTGCACACAGCAAGCTCCCACAAAGCAATGTGATAACAACCAGACAATCTGTTTTGGTGATGTTGGGTGACGAGTAGATGTTGGTAAGGAGACTGCGGAGAGCTTCCCTGCTCTTTTTCAGAGTAGTGCCATGGGATCTTTACACTTTTCTATCGTCATTTATTGCCCATGCATAATCATCCCTGAGAGGTGGTGATGAGCTACCTTCTTGAACTGCTACAGTACATGTGGTGTGGGTATACCTACATTGCTGTTCGGGAGGGAGTTAAATGACTATGACCCAGTGACAGTATCCAGTGCCTAAGTCAATCCCGAGATGGCCGTCCACTTTTATTTTTATGTAACCTTTCTATTGTGCTTTGCTAGGCCATGTCTGAGTGCATTAAAAGCCAATTACATCGCGGCGGGCCTGGGGTGACATGTAGGTCAGACCAGGTAAGGATGACAGATTTCCTTCACGAAAAGGAAACTACAACAACAACTGATACTTATGTAGTGCCTTTAACATCATGAAACATCCTAAGACAATCCACTGGATTGCTATAAAACAAAATTAGACATTGAGTCACATAAGACAGATAACCAAAAGCTTGGTCAAAGAAGTAGAGTTTAAGCAGCATCTTGAAGGGTAAAAGCGAGGGAGAGATTTAGGGAGGGAATTCCACAGCTAAGGGCTTTAGCTGACCGTACAGTTATCAAAGGTGGAAAATTGAAATCCGGGATGTTCAGCAGGCTAGGTTTAGAGGAGCGTGGCTTTCTCAGAGGGTTGTAGGGCTAGAGGAGTTCACAGAGGTCAGGAGGGGCAAAGCCATGGAGCAGTTTGCGAACAAAGGATGAGGATGTTAAATCGAAGTGTTGCTTGACTGGAAAGCAATGTAGGGTCAGTGAGCACAGGGGTGCGGGGTGAATGGGACTCATTGCAATTAAGAACATGTGCAGGCAACCACCCAGGGGAGCATGAAATAGTTAAGTCCAGAAGTAACAAAGCTATAGATGAGCGTTTCAGCTAAGGCAGGGACGAAGTTGGTGCAGTGGAAGTGTAAATAGGCAGTGTGTTTATAAGAAGTAGAAAGGGCCGAGTATAACTCATTGGGAGACACTAGATGTAATGGTGCCAGAGCAGGAAGAGAAACCATTGCCAGTAGCATTCTGGTTAACAATTCGAATGAGAATGGAACCGGTGTCCCATGACTTTTACCTATATCCCATGTGGTTGTCTTTCCATAAAGGGACACCGGGTGGAATCTGGAGGGTGGGAGACATATTTGATTGAGTTATGAAATTAAATAAAATGAAAATCGTTTATTGTCACAAGTAGGCTTCAATGAGGAGCTTCGGGGAGGCTGGTATAGGAATTGAACTGTGCTGCTGGCCAGCCTTGGTCTGCTTTAAAAACCAGCGATTTAACCCAGTGTGCTAAACCAGCCTCGGACAGCTTCTGTGCCCTACCAGGAGAAGAACTACCAAGGCTGAGGACTCACTTAGAAAGCAGCCACTTGATCCTATCACATGCATAGAAGCAGAAAGGGTTAAGCAGGGGAGGGGATGAAATAAATGTTTAAATGGTATCAAACAAATGGGTGCACAAAGTTTAGATTATTAGATTCAGAAGCTCGGGAATACACCTCATTTGAAGCCGTTCATAAAATACCAACATTACTCAAATCAGAAACAAAGTTCCATTGTTTAAAATGTCTGTGAGCTAAACTTGACTGAAATTCAGATTAAGTTGAGAATTCCAAATGCCACATTAACTTCCTCTGCGGTTTCAGTCAAAGCGAGCAGCTCATTCACAAACTGTATAAATTTAATATTCAAAAGATCTTTTTTAAATCAGGGCTGCTGTCAAATAGCAAATAGATGGAAGCAGCACCATCTCCTGGAAGATGTTGTACTAAGTTTAGCTGGAGCTGTTGCTAATGATAAAGTGTATTAATCATTCAGTGCTTAAACAGTTTAGGTGGGGACTGTCATCTCAAGAGTCGTATCTGTGCATCGGCACATTCATTGCGCCTTAGTCACAGAAATTTGGCAAATAGCAAATTTTACATTTCTGGCCACTTTTGTGTCCTCATAAACATCAAGACATAGGGGACGAGGGGTTACAATGTTGTCTTGATGACAGCCTTGGCTCAGAGATCGGATTTTTGCCTCTTGCTCAAAGGAGTCTTAAATTCCACGACAGAAACGTGAGCAGTACACCCGTTATTAACATCCGTTATAGGGAATAGGGGCCCACCATTAATCTGTTATTGGGAATAGGGGCCCACCATTAATCTGTTATTGGGAATAGGGGCCCACCATTAATCTGTGATTGGGAATAAGGGCCCACCATTAATCTGTGATTGGGAATAGGGGCCCAGCATTAATCTGTTATTGGGAATTGGGGCCCACCATTAATCTATGATTGGGAATAGGGGCCCACCATTAATCTGTGATTGGGAATAGGGGCCCACCATTAATCTGTTATTGGGAATTGGGGCCCACCATTAATCTGGTATTGGGAATAGGGGCCCACCATTAATCTGTGATTGGGAATAGGGGCCCACCATTAATCTGTGATTGGGAATAGGGGCCCACCATTAATCTGTGATTGGGAATAGGGGCCCACCATTAATCTGTGACTGGGAATAGGGGCCCACCATTAATCTGTGATTGGGAATAGGGGCCCACCATTAATCTGTTATTGGGAATTGGGGCCCACCATTAATCTGGTATTGGGAATAGGGGCCCACCATTAATCTGTGATTGGGAATAGGGACCCACCATTAATCTGTTATTGGGAATAGGGGCCCACCATTAATCTGTGATTGGGAATAGGGGCCCACCATTAATCTGTGATTGGGAATAGGGGCCCACCATTAATCTGTTATTGGGAATAGGGACCCACCATTAATCTGTGATTGGGAATAGGGGCCCACCATTAATCTGTGATTGGGAATAGGGGCCCACCATTAATCTGTGATTGGGAATAGGGGCCCACCATTAATCTGTTATTGGGAATAGGGGCCCACCATTAATCTGTGATTGGGAATAGGGGCCCACCATTAATCTGTTATTGGGAATAGGGCCCACCATTAATCTGTGATTGGGAATAGGGGCCCACCATTAATCTGTGATTGGGAATAGGGGCCCACCATTAATCTGTGATTGGGAATAGGGACCCACCATTAATCTGTTATTGGGAATAGGGGCCCACCATTAATCTGTTATTGGGAATAGGGGCCCACCATTAATCTGTGATTGGGAATAGGGGCCCACCATTAATCTGTGATTGGGAATAGGGGCCCACCATTAATCTGTTATTGGGAATAGGGGCCCACCATTAATCTGTTATTGGGAATAGGGGCCCACCATTAATCTATGATTGGGAATATGGGCCCACCATTAATCTATGATTGGGAATAGGGGCCCACCATTAATCTGTTATTGGGAATAGGTGCCCACCATTAATCTGTTATTGGGAATAGTGGCCCACCATTAATCTGTGATTGGGAATAGGGTCCCACCATTAATCTGTGATTGGGAATAGGGGCCCACCATTAATCTGTTATTGGGAATAGGGGCCCACCATTAATCTGTTATTGGGAATAGGGGCCCACCATTAATCTGTGATTGGGAATAGTGGCCCACCATTAATCTGTGATTGGGAATAGGGGCCCACCATTAATCTGGTATTGGGAATAGGGGCCCACCATTAATCTGTTATTGGGAATAGGGGCCCACCATTAATCAGTTATTGGGAATTGGGGCCCACCATTAATCTGTGATTGGGAATAGGGGCCCACCATTAATCTGTTATTGGGAATAGGGGCCCACCATTAACCTATGATTGGGAATAGGGGCCCATCATTTAACTGGTATTGGGAATAGGGGCCCACCATTAATCTGGTATTGGGAATAGGGGCCCACCATTAATCTGTGATTGGGAATAGGGGCCCACCATTAATCTGTGATTGGGAATAGGGGCCCACCATTAATCTGTGATTGGGAATATGGGCCCACCATTAAT
Organism: Scyliorhinus torazame; assembly: GCF_047496885.1. Taxonomy (NCBI): domain Eukaryota; kingdom Metazoa; phylum Chordata; class Chondrichthyes; order Carcharhiniformes; family Scyliorhinidae; genus Scyliorhinus; species Scyliorhinus torazame. Next base: position 317,284,359 of record NC_092709.1, read on the forward strand.
CTATGATTGGGAATAGGGGCCCACCATTAATCTGTTATTGGGAATAGGGGCCCACCATTAATCTGTTATTGGGAATAGTGGCCCACCATTAATCTGTGATTGGGAATAGGGTCCCACCATTAATCTGTGATTGGGAATAGGGGCCCACCATTAATCTGTTATTGGGAATAGGGGCCCACCATTAATCTGTTATTGGGAATAGGGGCCCACCATTAATATGTGATTGGGAATAGTGGCCCACCATTAATCTGTGATTGGGAATAGGGGCCCACCATTAATCTGGTATTGGGAATAGGGGCCCACCATTAATCTGTTATTGGGAATAGGGGCCCACCATTAATCTGTTATTGGGAATTGGGGCCCACCATTAATCTGTGATTGGGAATAGGGGCCCACCATTAATCTGTTATTGGGAATAGGGGCCCACCATTAACCTATGATTGGGAATAGGGGCCCATCATTTAACTGGTATTGGGAATAGGGGCCCACCATTAATCTGGTATTGGGAATAGGGGCCCACCATTAATCTGTGATTGGGACTAGGGGCCCACCATTAATCTGTGATTGGGAATAGGGGCCCACCATTAATCTGTTATTGAAAATAGGGGCCCGACATTAATCTGTTATTGGGAATAGGGGCCCACCATTAATCTGTGACTGGGAATAGTGGCCCACCATTAATCTGTGATTGGGAATAGGGGCCCACCATTAATCTGTTATTGGGAATAGGGGCCCACCAGTAATCTGTGATTTGGAATAGGGGCCCACCATTAATCTGTGATTGGGAATAGGGTCCCACCATTAATCTGTTATTGGGAATAGGGGCCCACCATTAATCTGTGATTGGGAATAGGGGCCCACCATTAATCTGTTATTGGGAATAGGGGCCCACCATTAATCTGTTATTGGGAATAGGGGCCCACCATTAATCTGTGATTGGGAATAGGGGCCCAGCATTAATCTGTTATTGGGAATTGGGGCCCACCATTAATCTGGTATTGGGAATAGGGTCCCACCATTAATCTGTGATTGGGAATAGGGGCCCACCATTAATCAGGTATTGGGAATAAGGGCCCACCATTAATCTGTGATTGGGAATAGGGGCCCACCATTAATCTGTGATTGGGAATAGGGGCCCACCATTAATCTGTGACTGGGAATAGGGGCCCACCATTAATCTGTGATTGGGAATAGGGGCCCACCATTAATCTGTGATTGGGAATAGGGGCCCACCATTAATCTGTGATTGGGAATAGGGGCCCACCATTAGTCTGTTATTGGGAATAGTGGCCCACCATTAATCTGTGATTGGGAATAGGGGCCCACCATTAATCTGTTATTGGGAATAGTGGCCCACCATTAATCTGTGATTGGGAATAGGGGCCCACCATTAATCTGTTATTGGTACGGGTACGATCTACTGGCTGTTCACGCCGCCGGGATATTCCGGTCCCATGTCGTCGCCCAGGTTTCCCGGCGACTAAGCGTGCAGTGACTGAGAAATACAGTTGACAACGGCTGGGTCGGAAAATCCGGCAGGCCGCCTCCTCCGCTGAATAACACGCGGCAGGGTGGTTGGTAAATCCTGCTCAACATCTCTGTATCCAGCCTGTCCAGTCCTGGCTGAAGACTGTACAGGACTGAAGAATAAAGGGATTAAGGGTTATGGTGTTAGGGCCGGAAAGTGGAGCTGAGTCCACAAAAGATCAGCCATGATCTCATTGAATGGTGGAGCAGGCTCGAGGGGCCAGATGGCCTACTCCTGCTCCTAGTTCTTATGTTCTTATGGTCAGAGTCTGAAATGGTTCAATGAGGTCCCCTCTCACTCTTCAAAATCCCAGTGAATACAGGCTACTGTTGCAGCATGATAGCGCAAGTGGATAGCACAGTGGCTCCACAGCGCCAGGGTCCCAGGGTCGATTTCCCGTTGGGTCACTGTCTGCGGAGTCTGCAGGTTCTCCCCGTGTCTGCGTGGGTTTCCTCTGGGTGCTCCGGTTTCCTCCCACAGTCCAAAGACGTGCAGATTAGTTGGATTGGCCATGATAAATTGCCTTTAGTGACCAAAAGTGTTAGCAGGGGTTATTGGGTTACGGGGATAGGGTGGAATTGAGGGCTTAAGTGGGTCGGTGCAGACTCGATGGGCCGAATGGCCTCCTTCTGCACTGTATGTTCTATGTACCTATGTACTCAAGCCAATCTCTCCTCATTCAACGATCCTGACATCCTAGGAATCAGTCCAATGAACCGAGGGCAAGTCTATCCTTTCTTGGGCAAGACGACCAAAACTGCACACAGTGCTCCAAGTGCCACACCAAGGTCCTGTACACTGCAGTTAAACATTCTGCTCACACCTGCTAAGAGCACGCCAGCTTGCATTGCCACTGGGTGCGATTTAATGGAAATGTTTCCAAATGTGGTAGCGAGCAGGAACATCTGCAAACTTCCCGACGGTCGTCCCAGCGAGGCCGTCGCCAGTAACAAACATTAATAGGTCCACTTAATGAGGCCCCGCGGGCTTTGCGCCGCAAATGACTGTCCAGCTGGCTGATTCACGGGGATTGCGCTTGCCAGCTCCCCGCTAATGAAAGGTTGCAGCGCTTAAACGGACCCTGCAGAGGTAATCCCACACAGCATTCTGGGGTGTGACCTGATTCCTGCTGGACACGGTGGACTCGCAACGGGATACCCTGTTTCCCCGATGGGCTGGGAGGATCAGCTACAGGACAGCCCAGTGCCACCTGGGAGGAAGTGGCAGCGGCCATCAGCATGGGGAGCGTGACCTGGCGGACTGCCACCCAGTGTCGCAAAAAGCTCACACCGCCCCCCACCCAGCACCATGCCCGGTAGTGGTGCTCACCCATTGCTCCCCCCCCCCCCCCCCCCCCCCAGTGCACAATGCACGTGGCTCACGATCAACTCTCTGTGTCCCCGGAGAAGAACCTGGCTCATAACACACGGGGGAGGACCCAGCCAGGTGATGGGGTGCTGGGCATCAGCGGCCTCATCCCCTATGAGGAACGGGCCCTGGAGGTTGTGGGGGTGGCCGGGGACAAATAGGTCTTCAGTGTCGAGGTTGGCCTACACCGCAGAGGTGGGCAAACCCACCACCACCCCCCAGAGGACCGGTAACATGCAAGTTGTACATGTCAGCATGTTGATCCTGCCCTCCACTGACTACTTGTCCATTCTCCCATAGGATCTCCATCCGGCGGTGCCAGCCCATCCAAAGATGTCAGCAACACACCAGCAAGTCCACAACCGATTGGAGGAGTCCCAAAGGCTGGGGACACAGGCAATAACACCTGTAATGTGTGGCATCGAGACCAACACTGCTGGGGTGCGACCGCAGTGGAGAGCCTGGAACACGACATCAACACCATGAATGATGGCATCCAAGGCATGGCTCAGTCAGTGGCAGCCATGGCTAAGCACCTCGGCAGCATGTCCCAGTCACTGGGAGATGTGTCCACCCCCCAGGTGGTCCTGTCCAGTGCACAGCAGAGCATGTCCCAGTCACTGGAGGACGAGTCCCACTCTCAGGTGGTCCTGGCCGGAGAGCTGCAGAGCATGGCTGGGTCTCAGGTAGGCATCGCTGAGGTGCTCCACAGCATATCCCGGTTGCTGAGGACCGTGTCCCAGATGCAGGTGGACGGTGGTGACGCACTGCAGAGCATGGCCCGGGCACAGAGGGGCATCGCTGAAGGCATCGACACTATGGTGCAGACAATGAGAGACCGCCAGGGCTGGCAGAGCCAGATGACATAGGGGCATCCGGAGCTCAATCCAGCTGCCCCTCAGTCCTGAGGGTGGGGGGAGGGGAGGGGGTGGTATGACAGACTTAGCCACATTCTATGTGAAGCGGCGAGGATGAGGGCCTCCCTGGCACTCCGCGTATGCCGAACCATCGCCGCTGCCACCTGTCTCCATCCTCCTGCTGGTCTTGCAGGTCTTCCCCGGGCTCATCCTCCAGCCCCTCTTGGTCCGGCGCCTCCTCGACCTCCTCCTCGGTGGTGGCCACATGTTCCTCCTCCACCTCCAGTATGTTGCCCTGCTGCTGTGCCAGGTTGTGGAGGGCACCGCAGACCACCACAAAACGGGGGAGCCTCCAGGGGATGTACTGCAGTGTACCAGCAGAGTGGTCGAGGCATCGGAACTGCATTTTGAGCCGCTCAATAATAGCCCAGATAACCTCATTGACCTCGTTACATCGGATCTCTGCATCGGTCACTGATCTCTACATTGGCGCCATTGCCAGGTTCTAAGCGGGTACCCCTTATCCCCCCAAGAGCCATCCGGCCATCTTGGGGTGTCTCTCGGAGATGCTGTGTATATCCGAATGTTCCAGGATGTCGCTGTCGTGCACAGGCCCTGGGAAGCGTGCACACACGTGCATGATCTTGAGGTGGTTGTCGCACTCGAGTTGGACGTTCAGGGAGTGGAACTCCTTCCTGTTAATGAAGGGCGCTCCCTGATGCCCCGATGCGAGCAATGCGACATGCATGCCATCTACTACCCCTGGGCCTAGGGCATCCCGTCAATGGCAGAGAATCCTGCTGCCCAGGCATCCTGTTGGGCTTGGTCCAGCTCAAAGTTTATATAGTTAGCTGCCCAGGCAAACGGACATCCATGATTTTAAGGATGCATTTGTGGGCTGTTGGTTGGGGTAAGTCCCTGCTCGAGCCCTGGAATGATTCTGAGGCGAAAAGGTTCAGAGCTGCAGTGACATTGACAGCCAAAGGGTACGAGTATCCTCCTCCTCCCCCCACGGGGTGCCAAGTCCGCCAGGACATGGTACAGGTGCCGCATCGTCCATTTGTTGAGGCAGAGCCTCCTGCCGCACATGCTGTCCGTCATCTATTTGAACGACCAATGATGCCTAACACCTTGGGCCTTCGCCGGCTTCCCTCTCTGTGTCTCTGCCTGGCCTGATAGACATCCATGTCCTCGGCGATTGGGGCGGGCACCTATACATAGGCCGCCACCTCGAGCCTCTACTGATGCTGCTGCCGCTGCCTTCTCCGGCATCTGGCAGCCTGGCCTGCCAACAGAAACCCGAGGGTGGCTTCCGCGGGGTCGAAGGTATCATCCATCCCATATAATATCTGTAAGGAATTGACAAAGGTGAGGGCCTCCAGCCCGGTCCCCCATGGTGCCCATTAAGCCAACCCCCCCAACACACACACATACACACATCCCTTGCCATGTCCCCAGAGTGCCGTCCAATATGCCCTGCATTCACACTCCTGGCCGCAACGGGAGCCCCCCCGGCATCAGAGCCTGTACCCAAGACACCCCCTGGTAACGACCGGGCATTGGGTCCCCCCTGGTGCACACACCCACCCTTTGGTGCAGGCATGCTCCCAGTGCTAAGGCACAACTCTTGGATGTCTGGATGTTGGCTTCTGCCTTTGTGGTGTTAAAGCGTCCGCTGTTCAGGCAGGGTGTCCAGGTGTCACAGTCTGGTTGGAATGCAAGGCAGTAACTCTCGTCTGCGACATGGAACGTCTACACACATGAATCCACTTGGGGGCTGTGAAGCGCTCCCATTACTACAATTGGCAATTCCCTATTAGCAATGGCCTTCTGCTGTGTGCTCGGAGGCCGCCATGGTCAGTTGGGGTCAAGGCTGGTGGGGGGAGACAGATAGGCAGTAGATGGAGCTTCCCCCCCATTACAGGTACAGATGATCCAAGGGTGCAATGATGGACTCACAGGGGCTGGGACACCCACCCCCAGCCCCGGGACCATCTCCCGACTGAGGCCACCCCTCCCTCAAGCAAGAGCACAACGAGACCGATAGATCGCTCCCACCATATTATTATCTGCATCCTAAGCTGAGAAGTAGTTATGTTTATCTTAGGATGCAATAATACTGACTATCAGCTACCATCCATAATATTTGTGACAGTAAGCACACCCTGCAGGCAGCTTTATTGCATAGGAGGTTTCTTATACACTAAATACATGTTACGGATGTAAATAAAGGAACAGTTTCAGGTAAAGTTTTGATATAAAGGAGACTTGGAACCACAGAGTCAAACAGCACAGGAACTATTCAGCACGCCATGCCTGTGTTAATTCCTTGAACGCCACCTTCTGCTCTTTATTTATTTTTAACGCCTATATAGTTCCAGGTCAAGGTGGTGTATGGTTTGGAGGAAAACGTGCAGATGTTGCCGTTCCCACGTAGCTGCTGCCCTTGTCCTTCTAAATGAAGGTTGCATTCCTGGGTTTAGAAAGTGAGGCTGAAAGAGCCTTGGTGAGTTGCTGCAGTGCATCTCGTGGATGGTACAGACTGCTGTCAATACGCTGCGGTTCCAGTTTCCATCATAAGAATCCTTGTCCTCAGCAGCTTTGGTCCAATCCCTGTCCGTCACATACCATCAGGATCAGATTCGGGAATGTTTTGAGCTATAGATAGTTCTTTTTTTTGTTGTTAATTTGGTGTGTTGACTTGTCTGACTGAATACTCCTTTCCCTCATTAATTAAAGGCATGATTAGGAAAGTGGGAGCACTTTCCTGGTTCAGTTAAGGTGTGAATTCGGGCAGAATTCAGAAAGGGTCCAACCTAAAACTGAAGCAAAGTGGATTCTCGCTTCACTTCATTCCAGAGTCTGGTCAGACCTTCACACTGCCTATAAAGTTTAACATGGGTACAAAGGGGACCCTGCTTCACGATGATGCTAGAATTGCTTGAAGAATACTGTGGTATCTGCAAGGAGCCTGGACTAGACCCTGTGGCTTCCTGACAATTAGGATTAAGTTTCAGCTCCTGATGAATGAGGAATGCACTGTTATGCAATTTTTATAAAAATGGTCTTACAATTAGATGCTAACGAAATATCAATAGTGTTGGATAATGATGTGTTGAACATGAACGTCTTCAATCAATTATTCATGATGAAAAGTAATGATGTGTCTATCTTTCCTCTACAGAACTGCGAGTCATTGATTAGGCCCTCAGCTTTCAAGCCAGTTGTCCCCAAAAATTTTCACTCCATGCAGAACCTCTGTCCACCACAAAGCAATGGAATTATAGACAGCAGGAAAAGCCTTAATGCTCATCATACCAGTGGCAACAGCCCTTCAGGTGGGAGAGTTGGATTGGACAAGGCAGGCCACGGTAGGACTATAAACCATGGTGGAGGTATGTCTGATTCTGGCCGCAACTCACTGACCAGCCTTCCTACCTATGGAACGGGCTACAGCCAGCATGTTGGACCAATGAGTGCTTCCACAAGCCACATCAACCGTCTAGGAACTTCGTACGGCGAGAGAGGAATACTGGGCTATAATGGAATATCTACCTCTGATAGTGGACGGTCTTCCAGTAAAAGTGTGGCGTCGTTCAACAAACTCAATCACATGCAGGAAACGCTAGCATATCACTCGCCATCTAATGATGATATCATTCAGGACCTTGAAGACCGTTTATGGGAGAAGGAACAGGAAGTTCTTCAGATGAGAAGAAGCCTGGACAAGAGTGAAGCGGCCATAGTGCAAGTCTTTGAGGAGAAACAGAAGATATGGGAGCGTGAGATGGAAGACCTCAAGCAGAATTATGCAAACAAGCTCCAACAGGTATCCAAGAAGGCGCAGAGAGCTCAGCAAGCCTTACAGCTTCAGATCTTCAAGCTCCAACAGGAGAAGAAGAAACTACAGGAAGATATTGGACAGCTGCTGCAACAGCGTGAAGAACTGGAGAAAAAATGTATGACTTTCAAGAAAGAGCAGTCCGAACTTCTGCCCAGACTGGAAGAGACCAAATGGGAGGTAAGGGACAGTTATCCTGAAAGTCCTATTCTGATTCCAATGAGTTCCCATTTTATGTTCACTCACACGGTACATTGCCCCCAGCAGAAAGAACCATCCACCATGTCTCAGTAAGTGCTCTTACTCTTTAATCCGTCCTGATACAATATTAGTAACTGAGAATGCTTAATGCATGGAATGACTACATAGGCCATGTAATCACCAATCAAAGGCAAAACACATTGTGGGACTATAAGAGCAAGAGTTAGGCCATTTAACTCCTCGGGTTTGCTCTGCCATTCAGATAGACTCACGAATACCTCACCCCAATTGGCAGCCTTAACTCCACATCCCTTGTTACAGTTCACCCTTGCACTCTTTGAATGTTTGCCATTGTCTATCCACCATCATCCGTTGAAATAATGTTCCCCAATCCATCAAAGCTAATCCGTGCCTCATGCTATCATTGTTTCCTTTATTTAGATTCAGAACCTTAGTCTCAGAATCAACTACTTAATTCTCCATCTTGATGAGGAATTCTATCTTATTATGGACGTTCATCCCCAAGGGGCTTCTCACAACTAGATTGTCAATGATTCCGTTCTCATTTCGCAGTACCCATTTTAGGCTGGCCTGTTCTCTAGTTGATTCCTCAATAATAATAATCTTTATTGTCACAAGTAGGCTTACAGTAACACTGCATTGAAGTCACTGTGAAAAGGCCCTAGTCGCCACATTCCGTCGCCTGTTCGGGTACACAGAGGGAGAATTCAGAATGTCCAATTTACCTAACAGCACGCCATTCGGGACTTGTGGGAGGAAACCGGAGCACCCGGAGGAAACCCACGCAGAGACAGGGAGATTGCGCAGACTCCGCACAGACAGTGACCCAAGCCGGGAATCGAACCTGGGACACTGGAGCTGTGAAGCAACAGTGCTAACCACTGTGCTACCATGCCGCCATGTATTGGTCCAGGAAACCATCCCGTATACACGCCAGGATTTCCTCCTCGACAGTATTGTGGCTAATTTGATTTGCCCAATCTATATACAGATTAAAGTCTCCCATAATTACCAATGTTCCTTTCTCGCATGTGTCTCTAATTTCCCGTTTAATGCCATTCCCTACATCACCACTGCAGTTTAGGTGTGTATATACAACCTCCACTCACAATTTTTGCCCCTTGGTGTTTTTCGACTCGACTCATACAGATTCCACATTGTCGGAGCTAATATCCTTCCTCACTTAATTTCCTCTTTAAGCAGCAATGCAACCCCACCGCCTTTTCCTTTTTGTCTGAGCTTCCTAAATACTGAATGCCCCTGGATGTTCCATTCCCTTCTCTGGTCACCCTGCCTGCAGCCATGTCTCCATAATCCCGACTATATCATACCTTTTTGCATCAATTCATCAACTTTGTTGCAAATTCTCCACGCGTTGAGAAGCAAAGGGGCAAAAACCATTTGTAGGGGTGGTATACAGACCACCAAACTGCAGTGGTAATATTGGGAATAGCATTAGACAGGAAATCAGAGATGCATGTGAAAAAGGAACATCTGTGATTATGGGTGACTTTAATCTACATATAGATTGGGTGACTCAAATTAGTCACAGTACAATAGAGGAGGAATTTCTGGAGTGTGTATGGGATGGTTTTCTGGACCAGTATGTTGAGGAACCAACAAGGGAGCAGGCCATCTTCGACTAGGTGTTGTGCAAATGAGAAAGGATTAGTTGGCAACCTAGTTGTGAGAGAACCCTCGGGGATCAGTGACCATAATAATTCTTCATCATGGTGGATAGTGAGGTAGTTGATTTTGAGACCAGGCTCCAGAATCTCAGTAAAGGTAACTATGATGGTATGAGGCATGAGCTGGCTATGACGGACTGGGAAACATTACTGAAAGGAAGGGCAGCGGACAGGCAATGGCAGGCATTCAAGGAACGAATAGGTGAACTCCAAATGTTGTTTCTTCCTATTTGGCACAAGAATAGAAACTGTGGCCAAACCATGGCTTACAAAGGAAATTGGGGATAGTAATAGATCCAAAGCAGAGGCACACAAATTAACAAGAAAAAGCAATTAGACCTGAGGATTGGGAACAGTTTAAAATTCAGCAAATGCAGACCAAGTGATTGATTAAGAAGGGGCATGTATAATTTGAAAGTAAACTAGCGGGGAATATAAACACTGATTGTAAAAGTTTCTGTAGGTTTGTAAAGAGAAAAAATTAATAAAAAGGTACGTAGTCAGGTCCCTTACAGTCAGAAACTGGGGAATTCATAACAGAGAACAAAGAAATTGAACTAAATTCCTCAAAGGGAGACAGGAAGAATATACCGGAGGTTCTGAGAAGCCCATGTTTTCACAGAGGAGCTGAAGAATTTGGTATTAGTAAATAAATAGTTTTGGGGGAAAAAATGGGATTGAAGGTGGACAAATCTCATTTCTGATAATCTTCATCCCAGAGTATTTAAAGAAGTGGCCCTAGGAATAATAGATCCATCGGTGGACATTTTCCAAAACTCTTTGAACTCTGGATTGGTTCCTTCAGATTAAAGGGGAGTGAATGTGATCCCGCTATTCAAAAAGGAAGGTTGAGAGAAAACAGGGAACTGTAGACCAGTGAGCCTAACGTCGGAAGTAGGGAAGTTGCTGGAGTCCATTATCAAGGGTTTCAAAGCACAGCATTTGGAAAGCCGTGGTGTAATCAGATAAAGTCAGCATGTATTATTGAAAGGCAAATCATGCTTAACGAACCTGCTAGAATTCTTTGAAGATGTAACTAGTAGAGTTGGCTAGGGAACCATTTATCCCCTGGCTCCTCTCTCAGTCTCACCCTATTATCCCCGGCTCCGCTCTCAGTCTCGCCCTTTTATGCCCGGCTCCTCTCTCAGTCTCGCCCTTTTATCCCCAGCTCCTCTCTCAGTCTCGCCCTTTTATCCCTGGCTCCGCTCTCAGTCTCGCCCTTTTATCCCCGGCTCCTCTCTCAGTCTCGCCCTTTTATCCCCGGCTCCGCTCTCAGTCTCGCCCTTTTATCCTCCGGCTCCTCGCTCAGTCTCGCCCTTTTATCCTCCGGCTCCTCTCTCAGTCTCGCCCTTTTATCTCCGGCTCCTCTCTCAGCCTCGCCCTTTATCCTCCGGCTCCTCTCTCAGTCTCGCCCTTTTATCCCCGGCTCCTCTCTCAGTCTCGCCCTTTTATCCTCCGGCTCCTCTCTCAGTCTCGCCCTTTTATCTCCGGCTCCTCTCTCAGTCTCGCCCTTTTATCTCCGGCTCCTCTCTCAGCCTCGCCCTTTTATCCCTGTTTCCTCTCTCAGTCTCGCCCTTTTATCCTCCGGCTCCTCTCTCAGTCTCGCCCTTTTATCTCCGGCTCCTCTCTCAGCCTCGCCCTTTTATCCCTGTTTCCTCTCTCAGCCTCGCCCTTTTATCCCTGTTTCCTCTCTCAGTCTCGCCCTTTTATCCTCCGGCTCCGCTCTCAGTCTCGCCCTTTTATCCCCGGCTCCTCTCTCAGTCTCGCCCTTTTATCCTCCGGCTCCACTCTCAGCCTCGCCCTTTTATCCCTGTTTCCTCTCTCAGTCTCGCCCTTTTATCCTCCGGCTCCTCTCTCAGTCTCGCCCATTTATCCCTGTTTCCTCTCTCAGTCTCGCCCTTTTATCCTCCGGCTCCACTCTCAGTCTCGCCCTTTTATCCTCCGGCTCCACTCTCAGCCTCGCCCTTTTATCCCTGTTTCCTCTCTCAGTCTCGCCCTTTTATCCCCGGCTCCTCTCTCGGTCTCGCCCTTTTATCCTCCGGCTCCACTCTCAGTCTCGCCCTTTTATCCTCCTGGCTCCGCTCTCAGTCTCGCCCTTTTATCCTCCGGCTCCACTCTCAGTCTCGCCCTTTTATCCTCCTGGCTCCGCTCTCAGTCTCGCCCTTTTATCCTCCGGCTCCACTCTCAGTCTCTCCCTTTTATCCTCCGGCTCCACTCTCAGTCTCTCCCTTTTATCCCCCGGCTCCACTCTCAGTCTCTCCCTTTTATCCCCCGGCTCCACTCTCAGTCTCGCCCTTTTATCCCCGGCTCCTCTCTCAGTCTCGCCCTTTTATCCTCCGGCTCCACTCTCAGTCTCGCCCTTTTATCCTCCTGGCTCCGCTCTCAGTCTCGCCCTTTTATCCTCCGGCTCCACTCTCAGTCTCTCCCTTTTATCCCCCGGCTCCACTCTCAGTCTCGCCCTTTTATCCCCCCGGCTCCTCTCTCAGTCTCGCCCTTTTATCCTCCGGCTCCACTCTCAGTCTCGCCCTTTTATCCTCCGGCTCCTCACTCAGTCTCGCCCTTTTATCCCCGGCTCCTCTCTCAGTCTCGCCCTTTTATCCCCGGCTCCTCTCTCAGTCTCGCCCTTTTATCCTCCGGCTCCTCTCTCAGTCTCGCCCTTTTATCCCCGGCTCCTCTCTCAGTCTCGCCCTTTTATCCCCGGCTCCTCTCTCAGTCTCGCCCTTTTATCCCCGGCTCCTCTCTCAGTCTCGCCCTTTTATCCTCCGGCTCCTCTCTCAGTCTCGCCCTTTTATCCCCGGCTCCTCTCTCAGACTCGCCCTTTTATCCCCGGCTCCTCTCTCAGTCTCGCCCTTTTATCCTCCGGCTCCTCTCTCAGTCTCGCCCTTTTATATCCCGGCTCCACTCTCAGTCTCGCCCTTTTATCCTCCGGCTCCTCTCTCAGTCTCGCCCTTTTATCCTCCGGCTCCTCTCTCAGTCTCGCCCTTTTATCTCCCGGCGCCACTCTCAGTCTCGCCCTTTTATCCTCCGGCTCCTCTCTCAGTCTCGCCCTTTTATCCTCCGGCTCCACTCTCAGTCTCGCCCTTTTATCCTCCGGCTCCTCTCTCAGTCTCGCCCTTTTATATCCCGGCTCCACTCTCAGTCTCGCCCTTTTATCCTCCGGCTCCTCTCTCAGTCTCGCCCTTTTATCCTCCGGCTCCTCTCTCAGTCTCGCCCTTTTATCTCCCGGCGCCACTCTCAGTCTCGCCCTTTTATCCTCCGGCTCCTCTCTCAGTCTCGCCCTTTTATCCTCCGGCTCCTCTCTCAGTCTCTCCCTTTTATCCTCCGGCTCCACTCTCAGTCTCGCCCTTTTATCCTCCGGCTCCTCTCTCAGTCTCGCCCTTTTATCTCCCGGCGCCACTCTCAGTCTCGCCCTTTTATCCTCCGGCTCCTCTCTCAGTCTCGCCCTTTTATCCTCCGGCTCCTCTCTCAGTCTCTCCCTTTTATCCTCCGGCGCCACTCTCAGTCTCGCCCTTTTATCCTCCGGCGCCACTCTCAGTCTCGCCCTTTTATCCTCCGGCGCCACTCTCAGTCTCGCCCTTTTATCCTCCGGCTCCTCTCTCAGTCTCGCCCTTTTATCTCCCGGCTCCTCTCTCAGTCTCGCCCTTTTATCCTCCGGCTCCGCTCTCAGTCTCGCCCTTTTATCCTCCGGCTCCACTCTCAGTCTCGCCCTTTTATCCTCCGGCTCCTCTCTCAGTCTCGCCCTTTTATCCTCCGGCTCCACTCTCAGTCTCGCCCTTTTATCCTCCGGCTCCTCTTTCAGTCTCTCCCTTTTATCCTCCGGCTCCACTCTCAGTCTCGCCCTTTTATCCTCCGGCTCCACTCTCAGTCTCGCCCTTTTATCTCCCGGCTCCACTCTCAGTCTCGCCCTTTTATCTCCCGGCTCCTCTCTCAGTCTCGCCCTTTTATCTCCCGGCTCCACTCTCAGTCTCGCCCTTTTATCTCCCGGCTCCTCTCTCAGTCTCGCCCTTTTATCCCCGGGCTCCACTCTCAGTCTCGCCCTTTTATCCTCCGGCTCCTCTCTCAGTCTCGCCCTTTTATCTCCCGGCTCCTCTCTCAGTCTCGCCCTTTTATCTCCCGGCTCCTCTCTCAGTCTCGCCCTTTTATCTCCCGGCTCCACTCTCAGTCTCGCCCTTTTATCCCCCGGCTCCACTCTCAGTCTCGCCCTTTTATCTCCCGGCTCCACTCTCAGTCTCGCCCTTTTATCTCCCGGCTCCACTCTCAGTCTCGCCCTTTTATCTCCCGGCTCCACTCTCAGTCTCGCCCTTTTATCCTCCGGCTCCTCTCTCAGTCTCGCCCTTTTATCCCCGGCTCCTCTCTCAGTCTCGCCCTTTTATCCCCGGGCTCCACTCTCAGTCTCGCCCTTTTATCCCCCCGGCTCCACTCTCAGTCTCGCCCTTTTATCTCCCGGCTCCTCTCTCAGTCTCGCCCTTTTATCCCCCCGGCTCCTCTCTCAGTCTCGCCCTTTTATCCCCGGGCTCCACTCTCAGTCTCGCCCTTTTATCCCCCCGGCTCCTCTCTCAGTCTCGCCCTTTTATCTCCCGGCTCCTCTCTCAGTCTCGCCCTTTTATCCCCGGGCTCCACTCTCAGTCTCGCCCTTTTATCCCCCCGGCTCCTCTCTCAGTCTCGCCCTTTTATCCCCCCGGCTCCTCTCTCAGTCTCGCCCTTTTATCCCCCAGCTCCGCTCTCAGTCTCGCCCTTTTATCCCCCCGGCTCCTCTCTCAGTCTCGCCCTTTTATCCCCCCGGCTCCACTCTCAGTCTCGCCCTTTTATCTCCCGGCTCCACTCTCAGTCTCGCCCTTTTATCTCCCGGCTCCTCTCTCAGTCTCGCCCTTTTATCCCCCCGGCTCCACTCTCAGTCTCGCCCTTTTATCTCCCGGCTCCACTCTCAGTCTCGCCCTTTTATCCTCCGGCTCCACTCTCAGTCTCGCCCTTTTATCTCCCGGCTCCTCTCTCAGTCTCGCCCTTTTATCCCCCCGGCTCCTCTCTCAGTCTCGCCCTTTTATCCCCGGCTCCTCTCTCAGTCTCGCCCTTTTATCCTCCGGCTCCTCTCTCAGCCTCGCCCTTTTATCCTCCGGCTCCACTCTCAGTCTCGCCCTTTTATCCCCCGGCTCCTCTCTCAGACTCGCCCTTTTATCCCCCGGCTCCGCTCTCAGTCTCGCCCTTTTATCTCCCGGCTCCACTCTCAGTCTCGCCCTTTTATCCTCCGGCTCCTCTCTCAGTCTCGCCCTTTTATCCTCCGGCTCCTCTCTCAGCCTCGCCCTTTTATCCTCCGGCTCCACTCTCAGTCTCGCCCTTTTATCCCCCGGCTCCTCTCTCAGACTCGCCCTTTTATCCCCCGGCTCCTCTCTCAGTCTCGCCCTTTTATCTCCCGGCTCCTCTCTCAGTCTCGCCCTTTTATCCCCCGGCTCCTCTCTCAGACTCGCCCTTTTATCCCCCGGCTCCTCTCTCAGACTCGCCCTTTTATCCCCCGGCTCCTCTCTCAGACTCGCCCTTTTATCCCCCGGCTCCTCTCTCAGTCTCGCCCTTTTATCCCCCGGCTCCTCTCTCAGTCTCGCCCTTTTATCCCCCGGCTCCTCTCTCAGACTCGCCCTTTTATCCCCCGGCTCCTCTCTCAGTCTCGCCCTTTTATCCCCCGGCTCCACTCTCAGTCTCGCCCTTTTATCTCCCGGCTCCACTCTCAGTCTCGCCCTTTTATCCCCCGGCTCCGCTCTCAGTCTCGCCCTTTTATCTCCCGGCTCCACTCTCAGTCTCGCCCTTTTATCTCCCGGCTCCACTCTCAGTCTCGCCCTTTTATCCTCCGGCTCCACTCTCAGTCTCGCCCTTTTATCCCCCGGCTCCTCTCTCAGTCTCGCCCTTTTATCCCCGGCTCCACTCTCAGTCTCGCCCTTTTATCCCCGGCTCCACTCTCTGACTCGCCCTTTTATCCCCGGCTCCACTCTCAGTCTCGCCCTTTTATCCCCCGGCTCCACTCTCAGTCTCGCCCTTTTATCCTCCGGCTCCTCTCTAAGTCTCGCCCTTTTATCCTCCGGCTCCTCTCTCAGTCTCGCCCTTTTATCTCCCGGCTCCTCTCTCAGTCTCGCCCTTTTATCCCCGGCTCCTCTCTCAGTCTCGCCCTTTTATCTCCCGGCTCCTCTCTCAGTCTCGCCCTTTTATCCTCCGGCTCCTCTCTCAGTCTCGCCCTTTTATCCCCGGCTCCTCTCTCAGTCTCGCCCTTTTATCTCCCAGCTCCTCTCTCAGTCTCGCCCTTTTATCCCCGGCTCCTCTCTCAGTCTCGCCCTTTTATCCCCGGCTCCTCTCTCAGTCTCGCCCTTTTATCCCCTGGCTCCACTCTCAGCCTCGCCCTTTTATCCCCCCGGCTCCTCTCTAAGTCTCGCCCTTTTATCCTCCGGCTCCACTCTCAGCCTCGCCCTTTTATCTCCCAGCTCCTCTCTCAGTCTCGCCCTTTTATCCTCCGGCTCCTCTCTCAGTCTCGCCCTTTTATCCTCCGGCTCCTCTCTCAGTCTCGCCCTTTTATCCTCCGGCTCCTCTCTCAGTCTCGCCCTTTTATCCCCCGGCTCCTCTCTCAGTCTCGCCCTTTTATCCTCCGGCTCCTCTCTCAGTCTCGCCCTTTTATCCCCCCGGCTCCTCCCTCAGTCTCGCCCTTTTATCCCCCCGGCTCCTCTCTCAGTCTCGCCCTTTTATCCTCCGGCTCCTCTCTCAGTCTCGCCCTTTTATCCCCCCGGCTCCTCTCTCAGTCTCGCCCTTTTATCCCCCGGCTCCTCTCTCAGTCTCGCCCTTTTATCCTCCGGCTCCGCTCTCAGTCTCGCCCTTTTATCCCCCCGGCTCCACTCTCAGTCTCGCCCTTTTATCCTCCGGCTCCGCTCTCAGTCTCGCCCTTTTATCCCCCCGGCTCCACTCTCAGTCTCGCCCTTTTATCCTCCGGCTCCTCTCTCAGTCTCGCCCTTTTATCCCCCGGCTCCTCTCTCAGTCTCGCCCTTTTATCCCCCCGGCTCCACTCTCAGTCTCGCCCTTTTATCCCCCGGCTCCACTCTCAGTCTCGCCCTTTTATCCTCCGGCTCCTCTCTCAGTCTCGCCCTTTTATCCCCCGGCTCCACTCTCAGTCTCGCCCTTTTATCCTCCGGCTCCTCTCTCAGTCTCGCCCTTTTATCCCCCCGGCTCCTCTCTCAGTCTCGCCCTTTTATCCCCGGGCTCCACTCTCAGTCTCGCCCTTTTATCCCCCCGGCTCCACTCTCAGTCTCGCCCTTTTATCTCCCGGCTCCTCTCTCAGTCTCGCCCTTTTATCCCCCCGGCTCCTCTCTCAGTCTCGCCCTTTTATCCCCGGGCTCCACTCTCAGTCTCGCCCTTTTATCCCCCCGGCTCCTCTCTCAGTCTCGCCCTTTTATCTCCCGGCTCCTCTCTCAGTCTCGCCCTTTTATCCCCGGGCTCCACTCTCAGTCTCGCCCTTTTATCCCCCCGGCTCCTCTCTCAGTCTCGCCCTTTTATCCCCCCGGCTCCTCTCTCAGTCTCGCCCTTTTATCCCCCAGCTCCGCTCTCAGTCTCGCCCTTTTATCCCCCCGGCTCCTCTCTCAGTCTCGCCCTTTTATCCCCCCGGCTCCACTCTCAGTCTCGCCCTTTTATCTCCCGGCTCCACTCTCAGTCTCGCCCTTTTATCTCCCGGCTCCTCTCTCAGTCTCGCCCTTTTATCCCCCCGGCTCCACTCTCAGTCTCGCCCTTTTATCCCCCGGCTCCGCTCTCAGTCTCGCCCTTTTATCTCCCGGCTCCACTCTCAGCCTCGCCCTTTTATCCTCCGGCTCCACTCTCAGTCTCGCCCTTTTATCCCCGGCTCCTCTCTCAGTCTCGCCCTTTTATCCCCGGCTCCACTCTCAGTCTCGCCCTTTTATCTCCCGGCTCCTCTCTCAGTCTCGCCCTTTTATCCCCGGCTCCTCTCTCAGTCTCGCCCTTTTATCCTCCGGCTCCTCTCTCAGCCTCGCCCTTTTATCCTCCGGCTCCACTCTCAGTCTCGCCCTTTTATCCCCCGGCTCCTCTCTCAGACTCGCCCTTTTATCCCCCGGCTCCGCTCTCAGTCTCGCCCTTTTATCTCCCGGCTCCACTCTCAGTCTCGCCCTTTTATCCTCCGGCTCCTCTCTCAGTCTCGCCCTTTTATCCTCCGGCTCCTCTCTCAGTCTCGCCCTTTTATCCTCCGGCTCCTCTCTCAGCCTCGCCCTTTTATCCTCCGTCTCCACTCTCAGTCTCGCCCTTTTATCCCCCGGCTCCTCTCTCAGACTCGCCCTTTCATCCCCCGGCTCCTCTCTCAGTCTCGCCCTTTTATCTCCCGGCTCCTCTCTCAGTCTCGCCCTTTTATCCTCCGGCTCCTCTCTCAGTCTCGCCCTTTTATCCCCGGCTCCTCTCTCAGTCTCGCCCTTTTATCTCCCAGCTCCTCTCTCAGTCTCGCCCTTTTATCCCCGGCTCCTCTCTCAGTCTCGCCCTTTTATCCCCGGCTCCTCTCTCAGTCTCGCCCTTTTATCCCCTGGCTCCACTCTCAGCCTCGCCCTTTTATCCCCCCGGCTCCTCTCTAAGTCTCGCCCTTTTATCCTCCGGCTCCACTCTCAGCCTCGCCCTTTTATCTCCCAGCTCCTCTCTCAGTCTCGCCCTTTTATCCTCCGGCTCCTCTCTCAGTCTCGCCCTTTTATCCTCCGGCTCCTCTCTCAGTCTCGCCCTTTTATCCTCCGGCTCCTCTCTCAGTCTCGCCCTTTTATCCCCCGGCTCCTCTCTCAGTCTCGCCCTTTTATCCTCCGGCTCCTCTCTCAGTCTCGCCCTTTTATCCCCCCGGCTCCTCCCTCAGTCTCGCCCTTTTATCCCCCCGGCTCCTCTCTCAGTCTCGCCCTTTTATCCTCCGGCTCCTCTCTCAGTCTCGCCCTTTTATCCCCCCGGCTCCTCTCTCAGTCTCGCCCTTTTATCCCCCGGCTCCTCTCTCAGTCTCGCCCTTTTATCCTCCGGCTCCGCTCTCAGTCTCGCCCTTTTATCCCCCCGGCTCCACTCTCAGTCTCGCCCTTTTATCCTCCGGCTCCGCTCTCAGTCTCGCCCTTTTATCCCCCCGGCTCCACTCTCAGTCTCGCCCTTTTATCCTCCGGCTCCTCTCTCAGTCTCGCCCTTTTATCCCCCGGCTCCTCTCTCAGTCTCGCCCTTTTATCCCCCCGGCTCCACTCTCAGTCTCGCCCTTTTATCCCCCGGCTCCACTCTCAGTCTCGCCCTTTTATCCTCCGGCTCCTCTCTCAGTCTCGCCCTTTTATCCCCCGGCTCCACTCTCAGTCTCGCCCTTTTATCCTCCGGCTCCTCTCTCAGTCTCGCCCTTTTATCCCCCCGGCTCCTCTCTCAGTCTCGCCCTTTTATCCCCGGGCTCCTCTCTCAGTCTCGCCCTTTTATCTCCCGGCTCCTCTCTCAGTCTCGCCCTTTTATCCCCGGCTCCTCTCTCAGTCTCACCCTTTTATCCTCCGGCTCCTCTCTCAGTCTCGGCCTTTTATCTCCCGGCTCCTCTCTCAGTCTCGCCCTTTTATCCCCCCGGCTCCTCGCTCAGTCTC
The DNA here is from genome assembly GCF_047496885.1 of Scyliorhinus torazame. Taxonomy (NCBI): domain Eukaryota; kingdom Metazoa; phylum Chordata; class Chondrichthyes; order Carcharhiniformes; family Scyliorhinidae; genus Scyliorhinus; species Scyliorhinus torazame. Next base: position 317,303,459 of record NC_092709.1, read on the forward strand.
GCCCTTTTATCCCCCCGGCTCCTCTCTCAGTCTCGCCCTTTTATCCCCCGGCTCCTCTCTCAGTCTCGCCCTTATATCTCCGGCTCCGCTCTCAGTCTCGCCCTTTTATCCCCGGCTCCTCTCTCAGTCTCGCCCTTTTATCCCCCGGCTCCTCTCTCAGTCTCGCCCTTTTATCCCCGGCTCCTCTCTCAGTCTCGCCCTTTTATCCTCCGGCTCCTCTCTCAGTCTCGCCCTTTTATCCCCGGCTCCTCTCTCAGTCTCGCCCTTTTATCCCCCGGCTCCTCTCTCAGTCTCGCCCTTTTATCCCCGGCTCCACTCTCAGTCTCGCCCTTTTATCCCCCCGGCTCCACTCTCAGTCTCGCCCTTTTATCCCCGGCTCCACTCTCAGTCTCGCCCTTTTATCCCCGGCTCCTCTCTCAGTCTCGCCCTTTTATCCCCCGGCTCCTCTCTCAGTCTCGCCCTTTTATCCCCGGCTCCACTCTCAGTCTCGCCCTTTTATCCCCCCGGCTCCACTCTCAGTCTCGCCCTTTTATCCCCGGCTCCACTCTCAGTCTCGCCCTTTTATCTCCCGGCTCCTCTCTCAGTCTCGCCCTTTTATCCCCGGCTCCTCTCTCAGTCTCGCCCTTTTATCCCCCCGGCTCCTCTCTCAGCCTCGCCCTTTTATCCCCCGGCTCCTCTCTCAGTCTCGCCCTTTTATCCTCCGGCTCCTCTCTCAGTCTCGCACTTTTATCCCCTGGCTCCACTCTCAGTCTCGCCCTTTTATCCCCGGCTCCTCTCTCAGTCTCGCCCTTTTATCCTCCGGCTCCGCTCTCAGTCTCGCCCTTTTATCCCCCGGCTCCGCTCTCAGTCTCGCCCTTTTATCCCCCGGCTCCACTCTCAGTCTCGCCCTTTTATCCCCGGCTCCTCTCTCAGTCTCGCCCTTTTATCCCCCGGCTCCACTCTCAGTCTCGCCCTTTTATCCCCCCGGCTCCTCGCTCAGTCTCGCCCTTTTATCCCCCGGCTCCACTCTCAGTCTCGCCCTTTTATCCCCCGGCTCCACTCTCAGTCTCGCCCTTTTATCCCCCGGCTCCACTCTCATTCTCGCCCTTTTTACTCCCGGCTCCACTCTCAGTCTCGCCCTTTTATCCCCCGGCTCCGCTCTCAGTCTCGCCCTTTTATCCCCCGGCTCCACTCTCAGTCTCGCCCTTTTATCCCCCGGCTCCACTCTCAGTCTCGCCCTTTTTACTCCCGGCTCCACTCTCAGTCTCGCCCTTTTATCCCCCAGCTCCTCTCTCAGTCTCGCCCTTTTATTCCCCGGCTCCGCTCTCAGTCTCGCCCTTTTATCCCCCGGCTCCACTCTCAGTCTCGCCCTTTTATCCCCCGGCTCTCATCTCAGTCTCGCCCTTTTATCCTCCGGCTCCTCTCTCAGTCTCGCCCTTTTATCCCCCAGCTCCTCTCTCAGTCTCGCCCTTTTATCCCCCGGCTCCACTCTCAGTCTCGCCCTTTTATTCCCCGGCTCCGCTCTCAGTCTCGCCCTTTTATCCTCCGGCTCCTCTCACAGTCTCGCCCTTTTATCCCCCAGCTCCTCTCTCAGTCTCGCCCTTTTATCCCCCAGCTCCTCTCTCAGTCTCGCCCTTTTATCCCCCCGGCTCCACTCTCAGTCTCGCCCTTTTATCCCCCGGCTCCTCTCTCAGTCTCGCCCTTTTATCCCCCGGCTCCGCTCTCAGTCTCGCCCTTTTATCCCCCGGCTCCTCTCTCAGTCTCGCCCTTTTATCCCCCGGCTCCGCTCTCAGTCTCGCCCTTTTATCCCCCCGGCTCCACTCTCAGTCTCGCCCTTTTATCCCCCGGCTCCACTCTCAGTCTCGCCCTTTTATCCCCCGGCTCCTCTCTCAGTCTCGCCCTTTTATCCCCCAGCTCCTCTCTCAGTCTCGCCCTTTTATCCCCCCGGCTCCACTCTCAGTCTCGCCCTTTTATCCTCCGGCTCCACTCTCAGTCTCGCCCTTTTATCCCCCGGCTCCTCTCTCAGTCTCGCCCTTTTATCCCCCAGCTCCACTCTCAGTCTCGCCCTTTTATCCCCCAGCTCCACTCTCAGTCTCGCCCTTTTATCCCCCGGCTCCTCTCTCAGTCTCGCCCTTTTATCCCCCAGCTCCACTCTCAGTCTCGCCCTTTTATCCTCCCAGCTCCGCTCTCAGTCTCGCCCTTTTATCCTCCGGCTCCTCTCTCAGTCTCGCCCTTTTATCCCCCCGGCTCCACTCTCAGTCTCGCCCTTTTATCCTCCGGCTCCGCTCTCAGTCTCGCCCTTTTATCCCCCGGCTCCTCTCTCAGTCTCGCCCTTTTATCCTCCGGCTCCTCTCTCAGTCTCGCCCTTTTATCCCCCAGCTCCCCTCTCAGTCTCGCCCTTTTATCCTCCGGCTCCTCTCTCAGTCTCGCCCTTTTATCCTCCGGCTCCTCTCTCAGTCTCGCCCTTTTATCCCCCAGCTCCGCTCTCAGTCTCGCCCTTTTATCCCCCAGCTCCACTCTCAGTCTCGCCCTTTTATCCTCCGGCTCCTCTCTCAGTCTCGCCCTTTTATCCCCCAGCTCCGCTCTCAGTATCGCCCTTTTATCCTCCGGCTCCTCTCTCAGTCTCGCCCTTTTATCCTCCGGCTCCACTCTCAGTCTCGCCCTTTTATCCCCCGGCTCCACTCTCAGTCTCGCCCTTTTATCTCCCGGCTCCACTCTCAGTCTCGCCCTTTTATCCTCCGGCTCCACTCTCAGTCTCGCCCTTTTATCCCCCGGCTCCACTCTCAGTCTCGCCCTTTTATCCCCCCGGCTCCTCTCTCAGTCTCGCACTTTTATCCCCGGCTCCTCTCTCAGTCTCGCCCTTTTATCCCCGGCTCCACTCTCAGTCTCGCCCTTTTATCCTCCGGCTCCTCTCTCAGTCTCGCCCTTTTATCCCTGGCTCCTCTCGCAGTCTCGCACTTTTATCCCCGGCTCCTCCCTCAATCTCACCCTTTTATCCCCGGCTCCGCTCTCAGTCTCGCCCTTTTATCCTCCGGCTCTGCTCTCAGTCTCGCCCTTTTATCCCCCGGCTCCTCTCTCAGTCTCGCCCTTTTATCCTCCGGCTCCTCTCTCAGTCTCGCCCTTTTATCCCCCAGCTCCGCTCTCAGTCTCGCCCTTTTATCCCCGGCTCCGCTCTCAGTCTCGCCCTTTTATCCCCCCGGCTCCACTCTCAGTCTCGCCCTTTTACCCCCCAGCTCCACTCTCAGTCTCGCCCTTTTATCCTCCGGCTCCTCTCTCAGTCTCGCCCTTTATCCCCCGGCTCCACTCTCAGTCTCGCCCTTTTATCCCCGGCTCCGCTCTCAGTCTCGCCCTTTTATCCCCGTCTCCGCTCTCAGTCTCGCCCTTTTCTCCTCCCAGCTCCTCTCTCAGTCTCGCCCTTTTATCCCGGTCTCCTCTCTCAGTCTTACTCTTTTATCCCCCGGCTCCGCTCTCAGTCTCGCCCTTTTATCCCCGTCTCCGCTCTCAGTCTCGCCCTTTTCTCCTCCCAGCTCCTCTCTCAGTCTCGCCCTTTTATCCCCGATTCCTCTCTCCGTCTTGCTCTTTTATCCCCGGCTCCGCTCTCAGTCTCGCCCTTTTCTCCTCCCAGCCCCTCTCTGTCTCGCCCTTTTATCCCCGTCTCCTCTCTCAGTCTTACTCTTTTATCCGCCCAGCTCCTCGCTCAGTCTTGCCCTTTTATCCCTGGCTCCTCTCTCAGTCGCACCATTTTGTCCTCCCAGTTCTACTCATCACAGATACCAGTCTTCAGACAATTTGATTTGTTCCACATAGTGACAAGAAACATCTGAAGGTGCTGGATACTGCAAAGGCTACCTGTCCTGCCAACATTCTAGCAGTAATATTGAATTCATATGTTCCAGACTAGCTGTGCCACTAGTCAAGCTGTTCCACTACAGCCACAACATAGCATTTATCTGGCAATATAGAAAATTGCCAAAATATGCCCTGCCCAGAACAGGATGGATAAATCCAATCCATCCAATTAACATGTCAAAATTTCCTCTTGATCATCAGCAAAATGCTGCAACGTCTTGTCAGACACTTATTCAGCAATAATACACTGCTTGGGAAAGGTAGTGGAGGCTGTTAACCTAACAACCCTTAAAAAGGACTTGGATGGACACTTGAAACACCCTCACATTCAAAGATATGGGACAAGTGATGGTAAGTGGGATTAGCGCAAGGTATGGGGTAGTTATTGTCGGTAAAGACTCGATGGACTGAAGGACCTTTTCTGTGCTGTAAGACTCGACGACTCTATGAAAAACCTAGTCACTGACCCTCAGATTGGGATTTGCCAGAGCCACTCAGCTCCTCATCTCATTTCAGCCTTGGTCTAAACATGGACTAAAGAGGCTAATTCCAGGGGTGATGAGAGCAACCACCCTTGACGTCAAGGCAGCATTTGACTGACTGTGGCATCAAGGAGCCCAAGAAAAATCAAATTCAGTGGTGGGAGCTCTCCACTGATTGGAGTCGTAATAAGCACAGAGAATGGTTGTTATTGGAGGCTAGTCACCTCAGCCCCAGCACTTTGTGGCAGGAGTTTGAGTTAAGACATGAGCAGCAAAGTTCTTGACGACTTCAAGTTTCCGAAGGATAAAATGTGAGGGCCCAGAATGAAGCACATTAGAATAATAAAGCCTTAAAAGTAGCATAGACAGACATGAAGATTTTAGCCTCAGATGTGCTGAGATGGGGGGGGGTGAGGTTGGGCGATGTTATAGAGTGGAAATGGACAATCTTAGTGGTGGCGCAAGTGTACGGTCAGAAGTTCAGCTCAGGATCAAATGTGACATCACGATTGCAAACAGAATAGTTGTGTTAAGACTGTTGCCAGGGAGTGACATGGAGTCATTTTTTTTTGCAAACGGAGTTCGGAGAGGAGACCAGAAACAATGGAATCAGTCGAGAGGACATTTTTGCTGGGTAAGCAGTCTGATAATTTAGCAAAAGTGGAGGAGTCAAGGGAGGTGGTGGTGAGGTGGTGGTGGGTTTGATAACATACACATGAAAACTAACGCTCTGCTTTTGGATAATGTTGCCAAGAGGCAGAATGTAGGTCATATTATAGGAACATTGGAATCAGGAGCAGAAGTAGGCAATTCTGCCCTTTGAACCTGCTATGCCATTCAATCTGATCTCTTCCTGGTCTCAAATCCACCTCCGCACCTGTTGCCCATATCCCTTTAACCTGTTTTTAAAAAAACATTTAGAGTACCCAATTCATTTTTTCCAATTAAGGGGCAATTTAGTGTGGCCAATCCACCTACACTGCACATGTTTGGGTTGTGGGGGCAAAACCCACGCAAACACGGGGAAAATGTGCAAAATCCACACGGACAGTGACCCAGAGCCAGGATCGAACCTGGGACCGCGGCACCGTGAGGCAACAGGGCTAACCCACTGTGCCACCGTGTTGCCCCTTTGACCCGTGTTTTGTCAGAAATATATCTATCTCCTTCTTGAAACCATTTAATTACTCAGATTCCACCACAGTATGGGGCAGCGAGTTCCACAAATTCACCACCTTCTGCGAGATGTAATTCATCCTCATCTCAGTTCTAAGCTGCAACCTCTCAACCTATATCCATGATGGTGTCTAGATTGCCCCACAAGGAGGAACATTTGATCTACATTTACTTTATCAATCCTATTTAGTATCTTATACACCTCGCTTGGATCCTCTCTCATCCTTCTAAACTCTAGCAAGTATAAGCCCAAACTGTTCAATCTTTTTAAAAAATCATGTACAAGATGTGGGCGTCGCTGGTTCCGCCACCATTTATTGCCCATCCGTAGTTGCCCTTCAGACGGTGGTGGTGAGTTGACTTCTTGAACGCTGCAGTTCTTGAGGCGTAGTTTATTGTTACCAGGGTTTAGAGAATCCCAAAGTGTATCATGGAGTTCACCTGTCCCACAACTTTAAATAGATTTTGGTTATGGGGAGCATCTGGGCCTACTTTACAGGTGTGGTGCATCAGAGCGTTAAAGTACTTTTAAATTAAAGCAATGTTTATTTATGAAACCAGTTAACACTTTATAACCCACAGTAAGAACTATCAACACCAAACATCCCCACAAAGAATACAGTACTCTATAAGTAACTCTTAATCTTTCCTTACAACATCCATAAGACAAAAGACCCTTTTTAACACCGAGATCAGGTTTAAATTCTCTACTGAGAGCAGTTACCACTGTTAAATTAGCAAGTGATCTGAAGACATTCCTTTCATCCAGCTCCACCCACTCTCTGACATCACTGCAGCTATTCGATAAACACCCATTTCTTAAAGGCACATCCACTACAGCTATTTGATAAACACCCAGTTCTTAAAGGTTCTCTCACATGACTGTAGGTACACCCATTGTGTTGTTAGGGAGGGTGTTCCAGGATGTTGCCCTAACGACAGTGAAGGAACAGTGATATATTTCCAAGTCAGGGTGGTGAGTGACTTGGAGGGGAACCTCCAGGTGGTGGTGTTGACAGGTATTTGCTGCCCTCGTCCTTCTAGATGGTAGTGTTCGTGGGTTTTGAAGGTCCTTCCAAAGGAACCTTGGTGAGTTACTGCACTGCATCTTGCAGATGGTACGCAAGGCTACCATTGTTCATTGATGGTGGAGGGTTTGATTGTTTGTGGAACTGGGAGCAATCAAGTGGGCTGCTTTGTTCTGGATGGTGCCGAGCTTCTTTACTTTTGTTGAATCTACATTCATCCAGGAAAGTGGAGAGTATTCCATTACACTCCTGACTTGTAGATGATGGACAGGCTTTGGGGGGTCAGGAGGTGAGTTACTCTCCATATGATTCCTTTGACCTGCCCTGGTAGCCATAGTATTAATGTGGCTCGTCCAGTTCAGTTTCTGATCAATGATAACCCCCGGGATGTTGATTGTGGGGGATTCAGCGATGGTAATGCCATTGAATATCAAGGGCGGTGGTTAGATCCCCTCTTGTAGGAGATGTTATTTGCCTGGCACTTGTGTGGCGTAAATGTAACTTGCCACTTGCCAGCCCAAGCCTGGATATTGTCCAGGCCTTGCTGCATTTGGACATGGACTGCTTCATTATCTGAGGAGTCGCGAATGGTGCTGAACATTGTGCAGTCATCAGCAAACGTCCCCACTTCTGATGTTATGATGGAAGGGAGATCATTGATGAAGCAGCTGAAGATGATTGGACGTAGAACACTCCAATGAGCTGAGATGATTGACCCCCAGTCATCACAGCCATCTTCCTTTGTGCCAGGTATGACTCCAACCAGCGGAGAGTTTTCCCCCCGATTCCCATTGACTCCAGTTTAGCTCGGGCTCCTTGATGCCATACTAGGTCAAATGCTGCCTTAATGTCAAGGGCAGTCGCTCTCAGCTCACCTCTGGCATTCAGCTCTTTTGTCCATGTTTCAGGTCAGGAGCTAAGTGACACTGGTGGAACCCAAACTGAGCATTCGTGAGCAGGTTATTGCCGAGTAAGTGCCGCTTGATAGCACTGTTGATGATTCCTTCCATCACTTTGCTGATGATGGAGAGTAGATTGATAGGGTGTCGTTAGCTGGGTTAGAATTATCCTGTTTCTTCTGCACAGGACACCCATGGGTAATTTTTCACATTGCCGGGAGATGCCAGTGTTGTAGCTGTACTGGAACAGCTTGGCCAGGGGTGCGGCAAGTTAAGGAGCACAAGTCTTCAGTATTATTGCCGGAATATTATCAGGGCCCATAGCCTTTGCAGTATCTCTCCTCATACGTCAAGCCTTTCATCCCTGGAATCAATCTGGTGAACCTCCTCTGAACTGCCTCAATGCCACCACATCCGTCCTGAAATAAAGAGACCAAAACTGGACACAAGACTCCCGATGTGGTCTCACCAACACTTATCTACTTTGATACTCCGGTCCTTTTGCAATAAACACTAACATTCCATTTGCCTTTTTACTTAAATGCTGTACCTGCATACCGACTTTCTGTGAATCATGAACAAAGACACACAGATCCCTCTGCCCAGGCGCATCTTAAGTCTGCTTTCCATTTACATAATTTTCCTTTCTATTGTTTCCACCAAAATGGATAACCTCACACTTATTATGATCTCAGACCAGCTCCCAACAGTGGCTAAGATACTGGACAGAAACCTCAATATTTTATGTTAATTTTGTATGCATGTGTGGAAAGGATACCTCCCACCAGGAGCGATTTCAGGACGAAATAGGGATATCGTACAATAAAACAAACTTTATTACTGACACAGTATTAAATTATCTTTGACATCACACCAGAAAAATAGCTTACAATTACCCCTTAAACAATACTACTCAACACAGTGAATACAGCACCCTTAACTGCTATCTTTATTCACACTCAAATAAGAAAAAAAACATCTCTGCTCTCAATCCACTGTTAAACCATTAGCCCACAGGAACACCTGCTTTACAGAGATGTTCTTTGAGAAAGAGAGATCTTTTGACACTGCTTTAAAAGACAAGATTTAACTCCTTGTCAGAACCATACAGAAACATTGGCTGTATGTTTTCAGAAGCTGTTTCAGCATTTTTAGTTCTCCTTGTTCTCAGACAAGTTTGCACTGCTTTAAAGACTGTGAGTCTCTTTTTAACTGAACTGCAGTGAGAGCAAACTACTGAATGTCAGGTCACAGCGTCATTCAGCCCTCAGCTGAAATGCTTTCTGCAAAATGTCTTGGCTCCACCTAAGGAGCCTTACTAAGGTGAAATCTAATTAACTCCACAGGGAATCACCTTAATCCAAACAAATTGCATTAGCCCAAGAATTTTATGATGGTTTAATTGCACCCTTGGCTCCCAAAATATACTTGCCTTTCAAACTAGGATGTATTTTAATATATGACTGCAGCAGTCACATACACACTAACCCTGACTTTCAACCCTCCCTGCAACCCTTACAACATTACATCTAAAATGGGTGCCGGTTTAGCTCAGTTGGCTAGACAACTGGTTTGTGATGCAGAGCAAGGCCAGCACTGTGGGTTCAATTCCCACACCACCTGAGGTTATTCACGAAGGACCCACCTTCTCAACCTTGCCCATCGCCTGAGGTGTAGCGATCATCAGGTTGGGGAGACACTGGCTTGGAGATATTGCCACTGGGCTAGTAATCCAGAGACACCGGGTAATGATGCTCTGGGGACCAAGGTTCAAATCCCACAATGGCAAATGGTAAAACTTGAATTTAATAAAAATCCGGAATTAAGTTGATGACAATGAAACCATTGTCGATTGTCGTAAAAATCCATCTGGTTCACCAATGTCCTTTAGGGAAGGAAATCTGTCGTCCTTTCCTGGTCTGGCCTATATGGGACCCCAGATCCTCAGCAATGTGGTTGACTCTTAAATACCTTCAGGAATGGGCAATAAACGCTGCCCAGCCAGCGACACCCACATCCTGTGAACGAATTAAAAAGAAAGTTAAATCACCACCAGTCAGCTCTCCGCCTCAAAGGAGTGAGCAGCCTCTGGTCATCTGCGACTATCGTGACTTTACCTTTACATCTGAAATTCCTGCATTCATCACTGTGACAAATAGGGAGACGGCAAGAATAGTTCACTGCGGAATACTATACGTAGCTGCGTCAGAGTAGAATAAGGAAATAACTTTAACTGAAGCAGAATTTTTCCTGTTGAGCAAGGTTTTAGACCTGACATGTGACTTTATCATTCTTCTGTACTTTCAGCTATATTGAATAAGCGTTCAGCTTCAATCACACCACAAGTTTTGTTGAGTTACTCATAACCATGTAACATCATGCGTCCCATTTTTTGACTGCAATGCTTGGTCTGTTGAAATGGACATTCGGCCCCTTGATTCTGCTGAGCCCTCTACCGATTTCTATGCAAATTGGTTATAGCACCTCCTGCTGGAGGCAAAGCAGAAAGTCATATTCGCTTCCACTTGTCAACTCTGTTTCCTTCTCCATAGATGCTCCCAGATCTGCTGAGTGCTCCCAGCGCGTTCTGTTTTTATTTCAAATTTCCACAATATTATGCTTTTATTCAAGTATCCCGTATGCCTTCTTGACCACCTTTCCTCCCTGTCCTGCCACTCAATGCGGCAGCTGCCCACGGTTCTTTTCTCCTCCAGACCTTTTGTCCCTCTGACCCATCCAACCTGCCCCCAGACAATAGTGATGCTTTAGGATTAACACCATATACACTCTCCATATAAATGTGAAATACTGAACATGCTGGAAATCAGAGATGGGATCAGAAAGTGCTGGAGATACGGAGCAGGTCTGTCAGCATCAGTCCAGAGAGAAACAGTTAATATCTCTGGTCGAGGACCTGTCTCAGAGTTATTCCAGTGCCCTGACCAATATTTATCCCTCAATCAACATCACAAAACAAATTTTGTGATCAACTTGCAGTTTCTGTCTGCTTGTGTGAACATTAACTGACGTGCTGCTCGATAAATATGTTTTTTATTGATAGATTTTTAATGGACAAGGGCCGGAAGTCTCCGGCCAAGAATTCCCTTGGAATTCTATGGGCGGGATTCTCCCAACGGGCAGCTAAGTGCCAACGCCGGAGTAAAAACGGGAGTGTTTTACTCCGGTGTCGGCGCACGTTCCGGAACCCCATTCTGCGGTCCACAGGGGGCTAGCACGCCGCTGGAGCGGCCCGGCGCCATGGGGTCCGCGCATACGCAGTTGGGCCGGCGCCAACTAGCGCATGCGCAGTGGCCTTCTTCCCCACGGCAGCCCCGACGCCAAATGGCGCCAAAGGGGCCGGCGCAGAGGCCGGGGGGTCAGAGAGGCCGGCCCGCCGATCGGTGGGCCCCGATTGCGGGCCAGGCCACTACGGAGCCCGCCCCCCCGGGGTCGGAACCCCCGCTCCCCCACAGGCCGCCCCCGGACCCTTCAACGCCGAGGTCCCGCCGGCTCAGCGCATGTTAGAACTGCGCCGGCGGGCCTCGGCTTTTTGTTGACGGCCCATTCGGGCCGGAGAATCGGCGTGCCGGCCCGGGCCGGAGAGTCGGTGTATACCCCGACCGGCGCCGCGCCGACCACGCCGGCACCAAATACAACCTTCTGTGGATTGAAGATCTAAGTCTGGCTGCCAGCAATTCCTGGGAATGTGAGGGCCAGCTTCCATGCAGTTTGTTCTGTTTACGCCAGTTATTAGGGATACCATGATGCATCTCGGGATATCTTTAAAATGGTTTGCCAGATAGTAAGTCAGCACATTGACATCACCTCCTTTTCACTTCAAGGTGTGAAGAATCATTTCAAACCACTGCCATTTTACTTAATGTCTGTTTTCATTGGGGATCATAGAATCTTATAGCTGACTGGCTCTTAGAAAGAGCAATCCAATTCATCCCACTCGCCTGGCTCTAGCCCCGGAAATGTTTCCTTTTCCAGTATTTATCCAATTCCCTTTTTGAAAGTTGGAATCTGCTTCCACCATCCTTCTTGGAACTGTGTTCCAGACTGTACCAACTCCCTTTGTAAAAAAAAAGTGCTCTCTGCCATTCCGTCATTGGAGATGGCTTGCCTGCATCGTCATCAAAACACAAATCTTTTAGAGTTAAAGGGATACTTTCTTTATTTGCAAATACAACCTCAAAGACATAGGGCGTGATTCTCCGGACGCCAACACCAAAATTGCGTTTGGCGATCGGCCGGAGAATATCCGTTTTCGAAGAAATCAGGGGCGGCACAGCTCTCATGATGCTGCCACTCTACTCTACTCTAGGCTGTTGCTTGAGGCCCACCCCACCCCAATGCTCCACCCCCGCCGAGCTGAGTTCCCAATGGCGTGAGTCTCTCATGGTCTTACCCGTCGGGAGCTCGGCGTGGCAGCTGCGGTCTCAGTCCAGCGCTGCCACAGTCGGGGGAGGGCCGATCCGCGGGCAGGGGGGACTTTGTCAGGGGCTGGGGGCACTGGTGGGTGGTGGTCCGGGGCTCACGAGCCGGCCAAAGGGGGGCACTATTTTGCAGGCCAGGTCCACGGGCGGCCATGCCATGTTGCACAGTTGCACAAGTAGATGACCGAGCAGATGACGAAAACTTTGGTCAATTTTTTAAGGAACAACATTGCCGAAGAGAGGCAGAGAGGTTTTGGAAAGGAAGTCCAGGCTGCTGAAGGTCAATGGTGGAGAGATTTAAAACTGAGGGTTAGATGAATGCAGGATTGAGGATTGCAAGCCTGGGGGAGATTATAGAAATGGGGGAGGGCGAGGCCTCGGAGGCGTTTGAAAGCAGGGATGAGAATTTTAAAATGGAGGTGTTGCCTGACCGTTTTTCTCACACTCTTCTGTGTTTGTCTCAGGTGTGCCAAAAGGCCGGTGAGATCTCCTTAATGAAGCAGCAGATGAAGGATTCACAAGCCGACGTGGCCCAGAAACTGAACGAGATGGTGGCATTAAAGACACAACTCAAGGAGGCAACAACAGCGCTAAGGGCCAAAGAAGAGCAGGTCTTCACACTGAAGGACTCCGTCAATGCCAAGGGCATCGAGTTGGAGGTGTGCGAGAACGAGCTGCAGAGGAAAACCAGCGAGGCTCAGCTCTTGAGGGAAAAGCTAGGCCAGAACGAAGTGGAAATTTCAGGGTTAAAGCAGGCCCTGGCCGCTGCGGGCCGCCAGAACTGGTGCAGTGAGGAACCGCCGGAGGAACCGAGGGACCAGCTGGCCTGCGAGAGCGACGAGGCGAAAATGCAACGGCAGAACGAGGACACGGTGAAGACCCTGAAGAAGCAGGTTGAGCGGCTGCAGGGGGAGCTGAGGCTCGAGCGGCAGCAGCACGAGCAGCAGGCGGCCCACTTCGAGGAGGAGAGGCAGACGTGGCAGGACGAGAAGGAGAAAGTCATCAAATATCAGAAGCAGCTGCAGTTGAATTACGTTGAAATGTACCAGAAGAACCAGGCACTGGAAAGCAAACTTGGCGACATCAGCTCGAAGGCCAATTCTCCCACAGCTGACGAAATCAAGCAATGGACGCCTTCGCGGCTAGAACGGATAGAATCCACCGAAATATAATCTGTGCAAATGACTGTACACTTTCTACTGATGTATAAGTGGGACCATTTACATGTTTTGTCTAAACCTATCTGTCAAGATTTACAGTCACCTTTGTGTTTTATTTTCATTTCAGCACAATGTTTGCTGTGGTATGAATGAATCCAAAATTTGGTCTCCACATCTTTACTTTTTGAAATTGGACGAGGTCTGACTATCACCCGCCCTCCCCCACCAACCAGCGTTTTCAGTGATACTGCATTTCCTGTTTGTTTCTGTTCCTCAGCGTCTGGAGTGGGTGGGGTGGGACCATTAACTCTGACTCTCGCTACACAGATGCTGCCTGACCTGCTCTGTCAAGAACAAAGTAGAGTACAGCACAGGAACAGGCCCTTTGGCCCTCCAAGCCAGTGCCGATTATGATGCCCTAACTGAAAAGAAAACCCTTCTGCCCTTACTCTGTCCGTATCCCTCTATTTCCTCCCTATTCATGTATCCATCCAGATGTCTATTAAATGTTGCTAAAGTGCCTGCTTCCATCACATCCTCTGACAACGCGTTCCGGGCACCCACCACTCTCTGCGTGAAAAACGTACCCCGCACATGTCCCTTAAACTTTCCCCCTCCCACCTTGAACCTGTGCCCCCTTGTAATTGGCACTTCCACCCTTGGAAAAAGCCTCTGTCTAATTCTCCAGCATTTTCTGTTTTTATAATGGATTTCAGTCATGTGTCCCAATGACTAAAAGAATTGCTCAGAAACATTGCTCAGAAATGTCACTGCCCCGGGAGTGGGTCGGCAGGTGAGGGTGGGTGGCCTGTCAGGAGCTCCATGTTTGTTGTCCACCTGCCTCCACCAGACTTTACAAGATGTGGAGATGCCGGCGTTGGACTGGGGTGAGCACAGTACGAAGTCTTACAACACCAGGTTAAAGTCCAACAGGTTTGTTTCGATGTCACTAGCTTTCGGAGCGCTGCTCCTTCCTCGTGAAGCAGACTTTACAAGGGGACGGTTAGGTTTCGGGGGGCTCTTTTGCCTTTGGACCAATTGAGGCCTAAAGTGACCAATTAATGCCACTGAAGACCCACCTCTCACCACTGTTGGTATTTTACCAACCATGCTGGCAACCTATGTGGTCAGGTTGCCAGGTAACCCTTGGGCTTGAGGCTAAGCAGGGAGACCCTATTTTTGCTGAGTATCCAACAGAGTTTTGACCCTTTCCTAAATAGTTATCGCTGTCCCCACTTGATCCCCCCCCCCCGCTTTTCGTCCCCCCCCTCCCCTGGTGAAACCACTCCGGTCTGGCCTACATGCTGTTCTTTGTGGGGGTTGCTGCCTGCAATCCCAGCAGTGGCCAGCAGTCCTCGTGGCACTGGAGAACTGCCGGCCATCTGATATGTCAACGGCTCTCAGAGATGGGACATCCTCCCAGATGGAGCCAGAATTCACGACCTGAGCCACTTAACAGGCCAAAAAAGCAAGTCATGCCTCATGGCTCTGCGACCTTGAGCTCAAGTTTGATGGCCATGCACAGCAGGCTTCTGGCCATGTTGCATCGCAATGTGTCTCACTTCACATGGTCTAATTTTCTGCCGCCATGTTAAGTTACAGATCAGCCATGATCTAATTGAATGGTGAATTGGGCTCAAGGTGCTGTATGGCCTATCCTCCTGTGTTCTGTTAACAAGGGATCCAGCCTGTGACGTGCAGCTAGAATCTGCAAATCAGGAAATGAAGAGACAAATTCATGGTGATGTAAATCTTCCATTGTTGTGTGTGAATGGCCCCTTTTATCAATGCAGTGTGTAAGTGCATAAACTACCTGTATGAACCATCAGTATCTGTGAAGATGGCACAGTGGAATCACATAATCTACACGACCAAGTACAGAGCACAATGCTGCAAAGAAATGGCACATTGATTAGTATTTCCATCTCCCTCTTCTGAATCCTGCCATAGAGTTTTTATGTTTCAATGGAAATAATACTTAGAACTCGAACATTGAGAGTGACAGCACCAAGCTACAACGTACTTCGCTGAAATCACTGTATTCTTTATTTACAATCTCTACGGTTGTAACCATTTGGTTTCCTGTGTGCTCTGCAGTTTCTTCTATAATTTTCCGATGAAATACTGCTCGTGTTTGAAAAGCCCTTTAAACCCAGATAAAACGACTTCAGGTGCAGATTTTGACAAAACAGCCCTATCGACTTGCCTTCTCACCAAATTCCTCCATTCTCTTTTTCTCCAAGGTACAAATTGAATTGCCTCCTGAACCCTATTGCAATGAGTGTACACTTCAATAGCCTTCTTTGGGAAATTATTCCACAAACCTATCGCCTGGTTGGGTGGGGAAGAAGTTCTCTGACATTGTCTCTTGTCTCTAATTTCCGCTCCTGCCATTGTGAACAATTTTCTGAGATCAGTTTTGTCTATCACTCTCTTAATCTTGCAAAGTCAATTCCAAATCTCTAACCAGGGACAATGAGCCCCAACATTTTCCAAATGTACAAGTTCACATAGCGGTCTCCATTTAGTGTTAATATCCTGCCTTTTGTTCATATCCTTTGAAATTTTGCTCTCTATGTACGCATATAGAAAAACATCAATCCATTTTTATTCCTGCTGTATCTGTCTCAATGTTGCCTCTGAGGCAAAAACACTCGAGCAAAGTCTGTAGATGAAGGCATATTTGATGATTTGTTGAACAGGAAATCAATCTGTGTCTCACACATTGCCTTGCGGCTCCATCTTATATCCTGGGACTCAATACAGGCCTGTTGTAATTGAGAAGAGCCCTCAACCCTTGGCTGTCTTGGTCATTTTCTCTCATTTCTTCCCTTCACCCACCTCAGGAATTCTGGGCAATAACGGAGGGTTGCTTATAGAATTTTCAAACAAATTCCTCCAAACTCTTAATGAAGCGATTAATCCTAGGATCGTACAGTATAGATGGAGGTCGTTCAGTTTATGATGCCTCATGCTGTCATTAAAGAGATGGACAGGAAGAAATAACGGAGAAGGGAAGGACTGCAGTTGAATAATTGGCATCCTTCATCAATATTACGTCCCCAACGAGGGAGCAAAAGGAATAACTTATTGTCTCAAATCCCTGTAATTTCAAAAACTGTGTGCCACTGTATCCACCTTCACAGAATTACTGCTAATTCACTCTGTTGTACTGTCCACTAGAAAGATGAATTATCCATTAATTTGTTCATTGGTAAATATTGAGTAGTGTGTGTATAGTTCAATGTAAATATGTGTGCCTGTGATGTGTGTAAAAGTAAACATTATCCATCCTAAAGTTTCACAACTTCTAAAGATTTCCTGTACGACTAGACAATGCAATCCCTCAGTTGCTGCACTTTCTCGCAGCACTGTGCAATGTTTGATTTAATACATCGGCAGATGGCAAGCGATCCTTAACTGACAAAACTTAATAAGGTCATAAAGGTTAAATAAGAACATGTTATATTTACAAGGCGTGAAGAACTATTTGCAGATCTGTGACTAGAGATTAGTTTGAAGCTGCACGACATCCCAATCTTTTATTTTGGTGCCTAATTCCCTACCAAAGTATGGGAAAAGATGCAATGGAAGTGTAGTGCTCCCACACCAGGAATAGTCATGAAGGCTCTACCACACAGCCGGTAAATTGAACGTTGCAGTGGGTAAAATACGATTTTCCTTTTTGTTCCCTATCATGCTAATAGGTCACAGGAGAGATACAGGCCCAGAATCTGTCCCAGTCCGTGGAGGATGGGCTAACTTGAGTGCTCGCGATCAGTGGTTCACGCATTTGCAATAAAGTACTGCCAATGCCCATCCCATTCCACCGTCAGCAGATTCAGAGGGCACCGTGCCACCTCAGTGAGAAAACTCCAAAATTCTGGTCCAGGGCTTGTGCTGAATGTCTGATGCTGATTTTTCAAAAATAGGAGATATCTACCATACAGCTCTCACACCTGCTCCACAATTCAATAAGATCAGGTTCAAAGCTTAACACCAACTCTACTTTACCACCTCCATCCCCATACCCCTTGATTCCCTTTGTCTCCACAAATCTGTTGATCCCAATCTAGAATATGCTCAATGACAGCGAACCCACCGCTGTGCGGTGTGGAAAATTCTCCAGAGATTCACAATCCTCTACGAGAGAAGCAATTTCTCCTTACCTTAGTCCTAGATGGCCTAACATTTATACTGAGATATGACCCCTAGGTCGAGACTCTGATGCCAGGGGGAAGCATCCTCACAATATCTGTCCTGTAAAGCCCTCAAAAGAATTTTACATGTTGCAATGAGATCACCTCATTCTTCAAAATTCCAAAGAATTCTACCTGTTTTCTCCTAAAGAGCAGTCATCTCATCCCCGGAATCAATCTAGTGAAATTTTGATGGATTCCCTCTGGGGCAAATATAGCCATCCTTGGTTCAGGAGACTAGAACTGTACACATTACTGCAGGTATGATTTCACTGAATTCTGATATAATTGCAGCAAGACTTCTTTTATATGTCAACCACTTGCAATAAAGGCTTACTATTGCAAATAATATTTGCCTTTTTAATTGCTTTTAACTTTATGATTCCTGTACAAGGATCCCCAAATATATTGGGGCCTATATAGCTTTGCAGCCTCTTTGAGTTCTCCACATTGCCTTTCCACCTAGTTTTGCCCTGCCAGCAAATTTAGATGCATTATACTTGATATAGATTGAGAATAGCTGAGGTCCATTCAGTGATCCTTGGGGCACGCCATTAGTTACACCCTGTATTCCTAACACTGAACCGTTTATTCCTACTGTTCCCTCCCCGTTAACCAAATTGCGTTTTGCGTGAGCAAGCCTGATCGTACACTGGTCCTGATTTAGCCAGGAGTTGGTTTAGCTCAGTTGGATGGACAGCTGGTTTGTGATGCAGAGCGAGGCCAACAGCATGGGTTTGATTTCCCCATACCGGCTGAGGTTATTCATGACCTTCTTAACCTTGCCCCTCACCTGATCCTCAGGTTAAATCACCACCAGTTCCCTCAAAGACGATGGTCTTAGAAAATAGAACATACAGTGCAGAAGGAGGCCATTTGACCCATCGAGTTTGCACCGACCCACTTAAGCCCTCACTTCCACCCTATGCCCGTAACCCAATAACCCCTCCTAACCTTTTTGGTCACTAAGGGCAATTTATCATGGCCAATCCACCTAACCTGCACGTCTTTGGACTGTGCAAGGAAACCGCAGGACCCAGAGGAAACCCACGCAGACATGGGGAGAACGTGCAGACTCCACACAGTCAGTGACCCAGCGGGGAATCGAACCTGGGACCCTGGCGCTGTGAAGCCACAGTGCTATCCACTTGTGCTACCGTGCTGCACACCTGGCTCTATGACGAATTTACTCACTTTTATCTGGTTTAATTCTGGAACTAATATTCAAAGTTTGATTCCTAAACCCTGTATATGTTCTGTACATATGTAAAATACATATTTATTTTTCAAAATGTACATCATTGATCTTTAAGTTGCAAAAGAGTGGACTGTCAGTGCTGCAGCAAACATATTCCTGGTTCACACTTGGTGCTCCCTCTCTATAATATGTTAGATTACCTTCAGCACTTTAGTTTATACCAAAGTTTATTTAGTTGTGTCTTACACAAGGTTCAAAAGAGCCCATTTTTCCCACCGATGCCTCACTGGCATTAATTTCAACAGTTAAGAATCCAGAGATCCATGTGAGTCAAGTGCTCAGGCCATGCAAAAGGTGTTTGACACTTCACATAACTCGGCTTTGGCTGAGATTTGGTTTTACATGGGTGTGGCTATGTTGCCAGCTTTGCACTAAGGAAAAGTGGTTTTGAGTGAAAATCATGCCACTGTAACTTTGATGACAATGACCGCCCTTGGGCTGTAAGACCTACTTTCTCGAAACCCGCCAAGAGTTTACACTGGGTTCCACCCCAGCCTATGGCAATTCCAGAGCTGGCTTGAAGTTTGCCTCCTCAAAGGGGAGAACATTTGTATTTGACCAGTTGTAAACCACAGGGTAGTCCTAGTAACAAAGCAATAAACAAACAATGCCACACTGTAATAATGCTACTTAAATAGCAGGCAATGTCTACTTTTACAGTAAATCCTCAGCGTAGGAATCATAAAGTTGCTCTGTAATTGTTTCACCATTTTGTCCAGAATTGACTGCTGTATTTTTAGATATCTGTACTTAGCAGGAGCTGCATGAGGATCGATGAGCTGTGATGTATAATGAAACAAATTCCCATGGGGAAGCTGATGAAGACGCACTTTTTATTCAACATTCTTCCAGTGGATAATGACATTTAAGTGATCAAGTCAAGGTCACATGCATTGAAAATAGAAATCAATTTGTTAGTTGAGAACAATTACAAAAATTATCACTGGTTAGTTTCTGAGTTCTCCCACAGTGTTTTGTTATAAATTCATGTGTACATTAAAACTCAGGAGAGACATTTGGAGCATGGTGATTGTGAATTTGGTTAAAAAGCCACGGCACGAATATAGAGACGTAGCATCACAAAGAGTTGGAGCTACAATCTGCTGTACCACAGAATGGTTCAGACGCAAGTTTCTGTCCCTTCGCTTTCTCTCTGAGATACCAGGTATTGGCAGATTGGAAGGTAGGTACCTTACCACTGAGGCCATAGAATGATACAGCACAGAAGCAGCCCATTCAACCCATTGTCTATATGCTGGCTGTTTGAAAGGGCTTTCCAATTAGCCTCACTCACCTACCCTTTCCCCAGTGCCCTGCCACTTTGTTTTTTCCCTATTTACTTTTGAAAACCAATCTGTTTGCACTTCCCTTTCAAACAGCACCTTGCTGGTGTTGTCTGTAAAACCTCAGACACCTTCGACCAGTTCATTACTTAAATGTTTTACCCAGGTGCCCTTATTTGCGAGATGAACAATGGACAAGCGCAAGTTTTTGATTCAACCAAATTTATTACTGTACACAGTAAAACAGTACCCCCCCCCTACAAAATTATCCCAAATAATAATAATCCCAAGATTCGTAATGATTTTTTTGCCGATGGACTCAGTCGAGCTGCGGGTCCATTTCTCTGCGTCTCGGCTGTCTCAGGGCCGCCGTCCGTGAAGGTGGATCTCGCACACTGCTTCCTTCCGTCTCTGGTCGGACGTCCAATCTTCTGTGTGCCGAGTCTTCGCTGGGGAGGGTCCTGGGTGGTCGAGTTTTATACTCTACGCCTTTCAGAAAGCTCTCTGGCTCGCAGCCAATGAGATCTCAGCGTGGGGACAGCAAGACCCAATGGAGTTATCGATTGCAACTCTGCAGGACACCAGGAACCCACCCCCAGGTGTCCATCTGTTGGTGTATGACATGTAACCGTATTCCATATATGTGAACTGAGTACCAGAAAGTCTCGCTTTATCTGGGCAACCCGCAACAATCAATCCATTTGAATGGGACCGATTATCTCCTAATGTCTTGTTGGCAGGGCAGGCCAGACTTACCCGACTGTCTGTCTCTGTTCCGTGGATTCGAACTTGGTTGTCCCAGTTCCAAGCAGGCCTGCCTGGAGCTGACTGGTTTAATTAAAAATGTCCAATTCTTAAAGTGGTCCACATTTAACGGGCCTAAAATTCAAGCTGCTGTCCATTTACCACAAGAACTTTCCTGATGTCCTTTCTGGCTCTTTTGTCAATTGTCTTAAACCTGTGTCTTCGACCAGTCCTCCTGCTAGAGGGAACAGTTTCTCCTTATTTGCTGTATCAAAACTCCTCGTAATTATAAACATCTTCATTTTAAAAAGCTGGGAACGTTTAAGGAGAATCTGCCTGGGCTACTGGTGCAGCTCCTAATATTGGGTTGTGAGCAAGGCCAAAGACATTTTATTTTAGCATAGGGCGAAGCAGTTGAAGGAGGCGGAAATGAAAACGAAACAAAAATGACCCCGATCATGTAGATGGCTAATGCCACACTGATAGCTGGCTCGTTGTGAAGTCACTCCACCTTGCCTTTCTGGGAGTAACGGCAGAACAATATGTTTTAATTAAAAGCAGATATGCAGTTCCATGAATTCCTCCTGACTTTTAGTTATACTCGAACTTGACACATATTTGTGAGTATGTCTCCAGAGGTCGCATTTACAAAACATGGTTTCTCCGGTCCGCCAGCCGTGTGTTTCACGACCGGGCGCTGTTCGCTGGTGGTGGGATTCTATCTTCCCGCCACTTGTCAATGGGATTTCCCATTGTAATCACCCCTCACTGCTGCAAAACCCACAGGTGGGGTATGCTGCCGGTGGGAAAATTGAATGGCAACGACCGGAGAACTCCGGCCTGTATTGTTTTACTTTCTGGGCATCAACTTACCTGTATAATATACTAAATTAAAGTTTGTTCCTTTTGTATCATAAAATACTCTTGCATACAGTTCATGAATTAAATTTTAAAACAATAAAAGTGATCATATGACAATTCTTCCCAATGATTTGTGACACTTGATCTTGAAGCAATATTGGGGCAGGATTCTCCGTGAATTGGCGCGATGGCCCGAACCCGGCGCCAGAAACGGCGCGAATCACTCCGCCGTCGGGCCTCCCGAATTCTCTGGCCGGGAATGGGCTAGTAGCGGCGTGACGCCATTCGCGACGGCGTCACCCGTCACGACGCGCGAACCGTCAGTGGCACAAAAGATGCCCTCGCCCCCCCCCCCCCCCCCCGGAGAACCGGCAAAATGCCCGTCCGGGGTGCAGCGCCAAGTGATACCCCCCATTGCCTTTCTCCCTTCCCCCATATCTCCCCTTCCACCATATACCCCCTTCCCCCATATCACTCATAATCCCATCCCCCATATCCCCCTTCCCCATATCCCCTTCCCCCATATCACTCATAACCCCTTCCCCCATATCTCCCCTTCCCCCATATCCCCCTTCCCCCATATCCCCATACCCCTCTTCCCCCATATCCCCCTTCCCCATATCCCCCTTGCCCCATATCTCCTTCCCGCATTTCCCCCCTTCTCCCGTATCCCCCCTTCCCCCATATTCCCTCTTCCCCAATATCCCCCCTCCCCACATATCCCCCTTCCCCAATATTCCCCCGATATGGGGTAAGGGGGATATGGAGGGAAGGGGAAAGGGGGGGATATGGGGGAAGGGGAGATATGGGGAAGGGGGGGACAGACCCGGCCCATCAGACATACGACGCCCCCAGGACGTTCCAGGGCGGCCACGAGCCAGGGCCTGGCCCGGTGCACCAGGCGGATGCCGCCCCCAGGATGTTCCAGGGCGGCCACAAGCCAGGGACAGTAACGGAGCACCAGGCGGATGCCCCCCACATCTAGTGCGAGTGCGGTGACGCCGGCGGGCCACACCCAGCGACAAGGAGGGCAGCCACAGCAACAGGCCCCCATCGCAGCCGACCCAGGACACACAGGACACCGACACACAGGACACCTACACACAGGACACCGACGCCCAGGACACTGACGCACAGGACACCAACACACAGGACCCTAACACACAGGACACCAACACACAGGACCCTAACACACAGGACACCGACGCCCAAGACACTGACACACAGGACACTGACACACAGGACACCGACACACAGGACGCTGACACACAGGACATCGACACGCAGGACACACGCACAAGACACCAACACATAGGACCCTAACACACAGGACACCGACGCCCAAGACACTGACGCACAGGATACTGACACACAGGACACCGACACACAGGACACCGACACATAGGACCCTAACACACAGGACCCTAACACACAGGACCCGAACACACAGGACACCGACGCCCAAGACACTGACGCACAGGATACTGACACACAGGACACCGACACACAGGACACCAACACATAGGACCCTAACACACAGGAACCTAACACACAGGACACTGACGCACAGGACCCTAACACACAGGACCCTAACACACAGGACACCAACGCACAGGACCCTAACACACAGGACCCTAACACACAGGGCACCGACGCCCAAGGCACTGACACACAGGACACCGACGCACAGGACCCTAACACACAGGACCCTAACCCAAATGACACCAACACACAGGACCCTAACACACAGGACCCTAACACACAGGACACCGACGCCCAAGACACTGACGCACAGGATACTGACACACAGGACACCAACACACAGGACACCGACACATAGGACCCTAACACACAGGACCCTAACACACAGGACCCGAACACACAGGACACCGACGCCCAAGGCACTGACACACAGGACACCGACGCACAGGACCCTAACACACAGGACCCTAACCCAAATGACACCAACACACAGGACCCTAACACACAGGACCCTAACACACAGGACACCGACGCCCAAGACACTGACGCACAGGATACTGACACACAGGACACCGACACACAGGACACCGACACATAGGACCCTAACACACAGGACCCTAACACACAGGACCCGAACACACAGGACACCGACGCCCAAGACACTGACGCACAGGATACTGACACACAGGACACCAACACATAGGACCCTAACACACAGGAACCTAACACACAGGACACTGACGCACAGGACCCTAACACACAGGACCCTAACACACAGGACACCGACGCACAGGACCCTAACACACAGGACCCTAACACACAGGACCCGAACACACAGGACACCGACGCCCAAGACACTGACGCACAGGATACTGACACACAGGACACCGACACACAGGACACCAACACATAGGACCCTAACACACAGGAACCTAACACACAGGACACTGACGCACAGGACCCTAACACACAGGACCCTAACACACAGGACACCAACGCACAGGACCCTAACACACAGGACCCTAACACACAGGGCACCGACGCCCAAGGCACTGACACACAGGACACCGACGCACAGGACCCTAACACACAGGACCCTAACCCAAATGACACCAACACACAGGACCCTAACACACAGGACCCTAACACACAGGACACCGACGCCCAAGACACTGACGCACAGGATACTGACACACAGGACACCAACACACAGGACACCGACACATAGGACCCTAACACACAGGACCCTAACACACAGGACCCGAACACACAGGACACCGACGCCCAAGGCACTGACACACAGGACACCGACGCACAGGACCCTAACACACAGGACCCTAACCCAAATGACACCAACACACAGGACCCTAACACACAGGACCCTAACACACAGGACACCGACGCCCAAGACACTGACGCACAGGATACTGACACACAGGACACCGACACACAGGACACCGACACATAGGACCCTAACACACAGGACCCTAACACACAGGACCCGAACACACAGGACACCGACGCCCAAGACACTGACGCACAGGATACTGACACACAGGACACCAACACATAGGACCCTAACACACAGGAACCTAACACACAGGACACTGACGCACAGGACCCTAACACACAGGACCCTAACACACAGGACACCGACGCACAGGACCCTAACACACAGGACCCTAACACACAGGGCACCGACGCCCATGACCCTAACACACAGGACACCGACGCCCAAGGCACCGACGCCCAGGACACTGACACAGAGGAGCCTAACACACAGGACCCTAACACACAGGACTCCGACGCCCAAGACACTGACACACAGGACCCTAACACACAGGACACCAACACACAGGACACCAACACACAGGACCCTAACACACAGGACTCCGACGCCCAAGACACTGACACACAGGACCCTAACACACAGGACCCTAACACACAGGACCCTAACACACAGGGCACCGACGCCCATGACCCTAACACACAGGACCCTAACACACAGGACACCGACGCCCAGGACACTGACACAGAGGAGCCTAACACACAGGACCCTAACACACAGGACACCGACGCCCAAGACACTGACGCACAGGATACTGACACACAGGACACCGACACACAGGACGCTGACACACAGGACCCTAACACACAGGACCCTAACACACAGGACCCTAACACACAGGACCCTGACACACAGGGCACCGACGCCCATGACCCTAACACACAGGACCCTAACAGACAGGACACCGACGCCCAAGACACTGATGCATAGGACACTGACACACAGGACACCGACACATAGGACCCTAACACACAGGACCCGAACACACAGGACACCGACGCCCAAGACACTGACACACAGGACACTGACACACAGGACACCGACACACAGGACACCGACACATAGGACCCTAACACACAGGACCCTAACACACAGGACACTGACGCACAGTACCCTTACACACAGGACCCTAACACACAGGACACCGACGCACAGGACCCTAACACACAGGTCCCTAACACACAGGACCCTAACACACAGGACATCGACGCACAGGACCCTAACACACAGGACCCTAACACACAGGACACCGACGCACAGGACCCTAACACACAGGACCCTAACACGCAGGACCCTAACACACAGGACACTGACGCACAGAACCCTAACACACAGGACCCTAACACACAGGACCCTAACACACAGGACACTGACGCACAGAACCCTAACACACAGGACCCTAACACACAGGACCCTAACACACAGGACCCTAACACACAGGACCCTAATACACAGGACCCTAACACACAGGACACTGACGCACAGAACCCTAACACACAGGACCCTAACACACAGGACCCTAACACACAGGACACCGATGCCCAGGACACTGACGCACAGGACACTGACACACAGGACACCCATACTCGGGACGGAAGGACAGGAATCACCACTCCAGGGGACTCCGGACTTCGGGTCGGATGAGACGCACGCCATTACGCCACTGCTATTTCCTACACCCTCCACCATTGCGGAGACACTCACCTCGGTTGGGCACTTTAGCGATGAGGCATCTGAGACACTAAGTGGTGCGCACAACACAGCCGTCCCGGTACAGCAGGTGGAGGCAGGAGCAGCCGAGAGGCCGGGTGGTCGGAGGGCAGCCCGGCGTAGGCAACCACCTGCCGCCCAGACGGGTCCCGGGTTCCTGGAGTTACCACACCCACCCATAGACCCGATGCAGGCACGGACCCAGGGACGACCAAAGGGGATGACGGCCGGCTTGCGGCAGCTGCAGACGAAGGTGGAGGATTCCACCCGCGTGCAGGAGCTGGTAGTGGTGCCGGTCATGCGTGCCACCCAGGCTGACACCGTACGGGTGGCGTCCGCGGTGGAGACAATGGGAGCGACGGTGTCTGATATGGGTCGCAGTATGCAACGTGTGGGGCTTTCTGTGCAGGCGGCGTTTGTGGCCCAGAACATGACTGCCCTCTCACAGGCAGCCATGAGGCAGAGCCAGCAGCAGATCACAGAGGCGCTCAATGCCCTGGCCTAGTCTCAGCAGGCAATGGCCCAGTCTCAGCAGGCCATCATTGAGGGCATCGGCGCCATTGCCCAGGTGCTGGCCGGCATCGCCCAGACACAGACAGGGATGGCCAACTCCCTGAGCTCCATGGCTGCAAACTTGCAGACCCTTGTTGATACCAGGGCAGGCCTCCAGGACTGGCAGTACCAGGTGTCGGGTGCTCGGCCCGTTCGCATCCTCAACCCATGTAGAGGCCCGGGGGCCATCGGGCACCCTGAGGGAGGAGGAGGTGCTGGGGCCCGTTCCGGGTCCCCCTGTAGGGGAGGTCCTGGAACACCACGACACCTCAAGACTCCCCTCCCCCCCCCTTTCCGTCCCAGGTGCACCTGGTGAGCAACGGGCAGGACAGGCTGGCAGCTCGCCATCCCAGTCACCTCAGCCGCAGCCTGGCCCATCAAGGCCGGGCCGCCCCAGGAAACAGCCGCCAAAGTGGTCCCTAGTCACAGGGCAGGAATCACAGGAGTCCACCTCCAGTTCTGCTGCACCATCTGGGGAACCACCGAGACGTAGTCATAGGGCCCGCAAGGCCAAAAAATTAGACACTGAGTAAGTTGGCACGGGTGCAGGGCACAGATTAGTTCTGGGGCTAGGGCACGTGTATGAACTGTTTGTTATTAAAATCACTTTCACACCTACAGAAGCTGCCTTTGTGCTCTGTCCGATGCGTGCGGGGGGTGTGGTATGAGGTGAGCGCCAGTGTGTGCGTGAGGGGTGATAGGACATCGGCCTCAGGTGGGTGTGCGCCCCCTTCCCCCGAGTCGCCCTCGCCATCCCCGGGCAGACGACGGGACCGTGCGCTGCAGTGTCATGGCCGCATGCAGGGACGGTCCGGGTGGATGGTGGTACTGTGGCCATGGGTCAGATATTGTCCAACGATGTGGAGCCCAGAGCTAATCGCAGGGCAGGTTGTCATCATCCTGCATGGCCTGCAATAGACACGTTTCCACCGGCAACCATGTGAGCCCGGCCCGTTGTGCCGCAGGTGGATGTGCAATGGAGGGGTGGTGTGCATGCGAATGGGGTGCGGGTAATTGGTGTTGGGTGGGCGGGGTGAGGGTGGTTGGTGTTGGGTGGGCGCGGTGAGGGTGATTGCGCCAATACGAATGAGTCATGTACACTGCCCGGGTACTGGGTGCAGTACTGGGATCATCATGCGGTGGTCACAGACCACCTGCACGTTCATGGAATAGGTCCCCTTCCCATTCGTGAACACGGCCCTGTTATCCACAGATGGCTGCACGGCGGCGTGCATCCCATTGATCGCCCCCTGGACCATGGGTATCCTGGCCACGGCAGCGAAGCCCGCTGCCCGGGCATCCTGGCTGGCCCGTTGCACAGGGAACTGGATGTAGCGGTCCGCAATGGCATTGTGTGTTGGGGTATCACCCAACAGAGCTGTGGACCATTAATGTCACAGCACGGATGCACCGGTGCACCGATGCCTGCGAGATGCCTGCGAGATTGTGGATAGCACAATTGCTTCACAGCTCCAGGGTCCCAGGTTCGATTCCGGCTTGGGTCACTGTCTGTGCGGAGTCTGCACATCCTCCCCGTGTGTGCGTGGGTTTCCTCCGGGTGCTCCGGTTTCCTCCCACAGTCCAAAGATGTGCAGGTTAGGTGGATTGGCCATGATAAATTGCCCTTAGTGTCCAAAATTGCCCTTAGTGTTGGGTGGGGTTGCTGGGTTATGGGGATAGGGTGGTGGTGTTGACCTTGGGTAGGGTGCTCTTTCCAAGAGCCGGTGCAGACTCGATGGGCCGAATGGCCTCCTTCTGCACTGTAAATTCTATGTAAATATTCTATGCCGGACAGGTCCCCACTCGGCCCCCCACGTGGCATCGAAGTTCAGGGCCACCGTAACCTTCACGGCCACGGGGAGAGGGTGTCCTCGGCCAGTGCCACACGGTGCCAGGTGTGCCATCAGGTGGCAGATGTGTGCCACAGTTTCCCGGCTCTTCCGGAGTCTCCTCCTGCATGCCCGGTCCGTGAGGTCCTTGCACGACGGGCGGGGCCGGTACACCCTCCCAACCACCCACTCTCCTCCCCGGCATGCACCCTCTCCATCACTCGCTCTCCCCGGCCCCCCCCCCCCCTCTCCTCCCCGGCATGCACCCTCCCCAACCCCCTGCTCCCCTCCCCAGCCCCCCCCCCCAGCCCCTCTCCAGCCCCTCCCCCTGCCCCTCCCCTTCCCCTTCCCCCAAGCCCCTCCCCAAGCCCCTCTCCCCAGACCCTCCCCCCAGCCCCTCTCCCCAGCCCCTCCCCCTGGCCCCTCCCCCAACCCCTCCCCCTAGCCACTTCCCCCCAGCCTCGCTCCCCTGATGTGTTGGGTATGCCGGGTCTGCGAGGACTGTGTTTGCTGCAGCAGTGAGAGAGACAGGCTTCCAACACTTGAAGAAATGCAACTCGATTTTATTGAACTCTTAACTACCATACATACTTTAACTGTGGGTTGACACTATGCTGACTTGACTGAAGACCTGAGGCTAACCTGACCAGACTATCTTACTGCCACATGGTGGATGTTCTAGTTGCTGCTCACGGGCTCTGACTGTCTCAGAGGCTGCATCCCAAGAGAGCGGGAAAACTAGTGCCCTCTGGCTTTATAGTGATCGTGCCCTGTCTGTTGATTGGCTGCTGTGTTCTGTGTGTTCACTGGTCATCCTGTGTGTCAATCACTGTCTGCCTGTGCACCATCTGTGCACATATACCTGTGTGTATATTATGACATCTCCCCCCTTTTCTTTTTACTTATTTTAAAAAATGTGTGTCGGTCAATAAATAGTGAGTGTGTGTGTACAGGAGCCTGACTATATACAAAGTATTGTCATAATATACACCAGTATATCATGGTGCAGATACACACACTGATGGACACACAGCGGGACCAATCAACACACACAACACCACATCCAATCACCAGTTAGAGCACACTCACTATAAAGACAGGGGGCATCAGAGTTCCCGCTCATTCGGGATGCAGCCTCTCAGAAGGACAGAGCTTACAGCTTACAGCACAGATCCTCACCATGTGCTGAGTGCATAGACTGGTTCGGACAGGCATAGGTCTTTAGTTTAATCTAACATCATGTTAACCCCCAGTGAAAGCATGTTCAACAGTTTCTAGCTTAATAAAATACTGTTGCACTATTTTAAGTGTTGGTGGCCTGTATGTGTTCCACGGATCCAGAGCACCCGACACATCAAGTATGTTAATGTATTTACATGGGAAGGTGTCTAGTGCAGATAGAGAGCAGATAACAAATTAGGAAGAAACAATATGTACAGATGTGTAAACGAATCACATCAGTCTCTGTGGCGGGCAACAAATTCTGGTTGACCGCCTCAAGGGTGGGTCAGGGGCCGCCTGCATTTGAACGGGCGGGACTGTCTCCAATGTAGAGGTCGGTAAAAGAACTGGCAGATCGGTGGCCTCGTGGAAGGGCACGTCCTGAGGAATCAGCAGGCGAGGCGGGACGTCACGTTCAGGTGGCGAGCGTGGAAGCAGCCGCAGTGCCCGCCTATTACGGCGAAGAAAATAGCCATCATGCAAGCGAACGAGGAACGATCTCGGGGCCACTTGCTTGACCATCACAGCCGTGGCAGACCAGCCACCGTCAGGTCGCTGAACACGAACTCGGTCAGCTGGAGCCAGAGCAGGGAGATCTGTGGTGTAGGCATCGTACGCCGACTTGCATTGAGCCCGAGACTGTTGCATTGCCCGAGATGTGGATAGCCGGCACCGTCATCCGTAGTATGCGGTTCATTAGTAGCTGTGCTGGGGACAGGCCAGCGGACAAAGGAGTCGCCCTGTAGGCTAACGGCGCCAGGTTAAAATCCGAACCCGAGTCAGCAGCTTTGCACAACAGTCTTTTAACAATGTGGACCCCCTTTTCAGCCTTCCCATTCGACTGGGGGTAGTGGGGGCTTGAAGTGATGTGCGTAAAATTGTACAGCCGGGCAAAATCCGTCCACTCCTGGCTGAAGAAACAAGGGCCATTATCAGTCATAACTGTAAGTGGAATGCCATGACGGGCAAAAGTCTCTTTGCATGCCTTGATGACTGTTGCCGATGTGAGGTCAGTCAGTCTGATCACCTCGGGGTATGCCGGACAGGTCGGCCACAATGAGCTCTTTGCCCGGAGTGTAGACCAGGTCGAAATCGTAGTGGCGGAGTTTGAGGAGGATACGTTGTAGCCGTGGCATCATAACATTGAGGTCTTTTTGGATGATGTGAACCACTGGCCTGTGGTCTGTCTCGACCGTGAATTTGGGGAGTCCATACACGTAATCATGGAATTTGTCAATCCCTGTGAGGAGGCCCAGGCATTCTTTTTCAATCTGAGCGTTTCGTTGCTCAGTAGGTGTCATGTCTCTAGAGGCATATGCGACTGGGGCCCAGGAGGAGGATTTATCCCGCTGGAGGAGTACTGCCCCAATGCCAGCCTGGTTCGCGTCGGTGGAGATCCTCGTCTCCTTGGCGGAGTCGAAAAACGCCAGTGCCGGGGCCTTGGTGAGTCTCGCCCTGAGCTCACGCCACTCTCGCTCATGAGCAGGGAGCCACTAGAAGTCCGTAGTTTTTTTGACAAGATTGCGGAGAGCTGTGGTGTGTGATGCAAGGTTGGGGATAAACTTCCCAAGGAAATTGACCATCCCTAGGAAGCGGAGGACCGCCTTCTTGTCCTCCGGTGTCTTCATAGCATTGATCGCCGACACCTTATCTGCGTCTGGCTGCACACCGAACTGCGAAATATGGTCGCCAAGGAACTTTATTTCTGCTTGACCAAACGAGCATTTGGCCCTATTGAGTTGAAGGCCATACTCGTGGATCCTGTGGAACACTCGCTTGAGGCGATCGATGTGCTCCTGAGGAGTTGTGGACCAGATAATAATGTCATCGACGCACACTCGCACCCCCTCGATGCCCTCCATCATTTGCTCCATTATTCGGTGGAACACCTCTGAGGCGGTGTCCGTGGGTTCAGTGACCTTAGAAATGACGCCCTGGTCCTGGAGGTCCTGCAGCTGCTGCTTGAGGCGGTCCTTAAGGCGGTGCATGAACCACAGGTGTGGCATTCGGCTTCAGCAGCATCTTGCATCGGTGAGGTAGTGTACCTATACCTTCGAAGACGCTGTGGTATTGTGCTATGATGTCATCTAATTGGGCTTGGAAGTTGACATCTGGCGAGGCAGTTGCCTCTGCGGATGACCTGGTGTGAACCCGCTGCACAATATTCAGGAGTTTGCAGGCCCAAGCACCGAGCAGGGAAGCTCTGTTGGTTCCTACAATTTCAAAACGCAGGGTTGCTTTTGAAGAACGATGGGATACCACAAGCTGGCATGAGCCACTGGCAGCAATGGCATTGCCATTGTAGTCGAGGAGCTGGCAGGCCGGTGGAAGAATGCTTGGCTTGACGCGGATGGTGTCAAGGTCAGACTTAGAAATGAGGTTTGCTGAAGTGCCGGCGTCCAGCCTGAAGCGTATGCGAGCCTTGTTGACAGTAAGGGTGGCACACCACTCGTCATCCGGATCAATGCTCAGCACTGGGAGTTGTTTCACCTTCTTCGCTGAAAGAATTGTATGCTTGGTGATGATGCTCACCCGGAATGGGGATGTGAGGTCCTCGGTGTCGGAATCTGGAACCATGTCTGAGTCGGAGTCTGCAACGGGTTGCTGTGCTGACCAGACGTTCCTGCGTTCGACTGGGATCGCTGTGTGTTGGGAAGTTGAGCAGATCTGCACAGGGCTGCGTAGTGGCCAAGCTTGCCATACTGGAGACAGCGTCGAGATTTTGCGGGACATTGCCGCTTTAAGTGGGCGGAGCCACAGTTGTTGCACGTCATGGCACCGACGTCAGGGCGCTCCATGCGCCACCGCGCATGCGCGGTGCGGTCGAACGATGTGCACACCTGCACAGTTTGGTCATCGGCCTCACCGGCCCCTCGGTCGTTGTACGCATGCGCAGGAGCCCGGGAAAAGCACGCAAAATGGCCGCCCTCGTCCAGACTCAGGCCCTGGAGCTGTTTTATGGCCTGCACCCGCTCCGCATCGTGGGGGCCTTGCCGCGCCATCTCTGCCGCCTTGATATGGGAGTACCGGTTGTTAGCGTGCTCGTGGAGGACGCAGGTTTCGATGGCGATGGTAAGGGTGAGCTGCTTAACTTTAGGTAACCCAACAGAGCTGTGGACCATTAAGAATTAGCAACTTAGCCTTGGAATTATCCAATTTAAATTAGCTGAATGCTGAAAAGCTATTTATGAACTAAATCCTGTTTTATTTTACATGTTTTGTCCGTTGGCCTTAACTAACTGATGCCAATTTGGGTAGATGCAGATCCAAATACTTTTTATCGAGATGACCCTCCAAGTAAAATAAACCTCTCCATTTGGCCCTCCAGATGGATTATCTTTTACTAATTCTGGGCAAGTCCACATGCGATATCAGAACAGCCCAGCACACAATTTATGTAGATGAGCTCTTTGATGATCTCTATTACCGTGCGGATTCCTTGTTCTACATTCACTGTATAGATGGGGAGATCCAGCAGGAGAGCATTGGAGTAATCCAGTGCAAAGGTGATGAAGGAATGGATTAACAAGTGATCCAGGAAAGGAAGGAAAAGACAGAGACTTTATCCCAGGGTAGAGGGGTCAAATACTCGGGGGCATAGGTTTAAGGTGCGAGGGGCAAGGTTTAGAGGAGATGTACGAGGCAATTTTTGTGCACAGAGGGTAGTGGGTGCCTGGAACTCGCTGCCGGAGTAGGTGGTGGAAGCAGGGGCGATAGTGACATTTAAGGGGCATCTTGACAAATACATGAATAGGATGAGCATAGAGGGATACGGACCCCGGAAGTGCAGAAGATTTTAGTTTAGACGGGCAGCATGGTCGGCACGGGCTTGGATGGCCGAAGGGCCTGTTCCTCTGCTGTACTTTTCTTTGTTCTTTGTTGACTAACAAACACAGAGGGAGACTCAGTGGCGACTTGTTGGCTGATGCAACTGATCATGTCATGCAAGTAATGGACAGAGGCATCGGAGACATTAATGGAACAGGGACATGGGAAGACATTGAAGCATTGAAAGTTCAATAGAAAAGCAAAAAAAATCAGAGAGCAAATTAACTTGTGGTCAGGCTTCGGATCAAGACAGAAGATGTCAGCAAACGTCCACCAGCTTCGGAATGAGAAGGAGCCAGGAGATTTTACAACTCTTCTTACACTCTGGGTATTACATCGGGAGGAAAATTCCACACCTCCTCCTCACTCCCAGCATTTTCCTTTCATTGTTTCTGAAATGATGAGGTTGATCTTTCGCGGTTCCTGACGTATTTGTGCAGCTGAACTGGTGATCAAAGTTGCAAAAGGAGAAACATGTTCACCACAAGAGCGAAACTTGGAGATAAACAAGATGGTAAGTGGTGGAGAAACGGGGAAGGTAGAACACAGAACAAGGAATCCACATGGTGCTAGAGATCATCAAAGAGCTCATCTACATATATTGTGTGCTGGGCTGTTCTGATGCCGTATGTGGACTTGTCCAGAATTAGTAAAAGATAATCCATGTGGAGGTCAAATGGAAAGGTTTATTTTACATGCAGGGTCATCTTGATTAAAAGTATTTGGATCTGCACCGACCCAAATTGGAAGATAAGTAGTTGAGGTCAGGAGACAAAACAACAAATAAAGTAAAATAGAATTTTGAACACAAATTGCTTTCTGCTACTGTTCAGCATTCAGCTAATTGAAATTGTATAATTCCAAGGCTAAACTGCTAATTCTTAACAGTCAGATCATCTTCATTATGTGGGCCCCCTCCTCATCTTTAATGCACCCCCCTTTCAGGACCCCCTTCATTTCAGGCCTCCCCCTTACCCTTCATAACCCTCCTTCATACCCCCCTTTGCCTCCCCATCCTTCTTACCCCCTTCACCCTTTCATGGGCATGGCTCTTCACAGGCTCTGCCCCTTGGCAGTGCCAACCTGGTGGTGCCAATATGGCACCCCTTCAGTGCCATGTTGGCATTGCCACAGTGCCGGGGCACTGCCCTGCCCCCAACTACTCAGCGGCTCCAATGGCTTCCGAGATCCCCAGTGTGGCCCCCAATTCAGTGGGATTCTCCGTCGGTGGGATCCTCTGGTCTGCGGCAGCGCACCCACACCCGCAGGTATCCCGACGGCATCGGGTGGCTGTCATGTGAGAGTACCTTTAAGAAATGGGTGTTTAAGAAAGGTACCTTTAAGAAATGTTTGGCTGCTCATGTTACTGCAATGATGTCGGAGTGTGGGTGGAGCTGAGCTCTGGTTCTGCTTTTTAGTTTCACTTTGAGAAAAGCTTGGGTGTGTCTGTCTTTTTGGTTTTGTTTTTCAGTGTATTTCAGCTGAAGTCAGCCAAAGCAGCTGTATTGTTGAGCTCTCTGCCATGAAGGACTATCTCTTAATCATTTGGTGAATTCAGAATTATAAATGTTTACAGTATTGAATGTAAACCCTGATGTGCTTCTGTTTAAAGGTTTGTAAAGTCTTTTGGGTGTAAAAGGACAGCATACAGGTTACTTAGTGTTGTATTCTTTGGGAGTTATCTTTAAATTAATGGGTGCTAAGATATTCACTGTTTGTTTTAAAAAGGTTAACTTGGACTTCTGGATGCGGCAATGCTGAGCTAAGTCGCACGTTCGGCAGCTCTGGGTCTCCCGGATGGAGTGGAGGGGTGTGATGCTGGGGCATATGTGGTCACCATGCTTGACATGCTGATGGGTGCGGGAGCTTTCCCGAGGCCCGTGGAGCTAGACGGGGCTCATCGAGTCCTGGCGAGGAGGCCCAAGGCCAACGAGCCTCCAGGGGCGGTAATGGTGCGGTTCCACCGCTTTGTGGACAGGGAGTGTGTCCTGAGATGGGCCAAAAAAAACGGAGCAGCAGGTGGGAGAACACGGAGATCCGAATTTACCAGGACTGGAGTGCGGAGGTGGCCAAGAAGAGGGCTGGCTTCAACCGGGCTAAGGCGGTTCTACATCGGAAGGGGGTGAAGTTCGGGATGCTGCAGCCAGCGCGATTGTGGGTCACATTTCAGGATTGGCACCACTACTTTGAGATGCCGGAGGAGGCGTGGACCTTTATCCAAACTGAAAAGCTGGACTTGAACTGAGGGTTTGATGGGAGGGGGTGCCTAGGGGGGTTACTGTGTTTTTGGGGATGTTCTGTTCTGTTTCTTTGGTGCTTGGTGGGGTTGGGCAAAATGGTTCGATATGGGGGCTGTGTGATGTGGGCGTTGGTGTTGGAAGTTGGAAGGACAGGGCCCCGCGGGGGCGGGGGGGACGGGGGGACGGGGGGGGGGGGGGGGGGATGGCGGGGGGGGGTGCGGTTGGGGGGGGTTGGAGGCCCGGGGATGGGGAGTTGAGACAAGGCTGCAAAAAGGGAGCTGCGCCAGAGGGGGCGAGGCCGGCTTGGATGGAAAGCGCGGGCTTTTTCCCGCGCTAGGGAAGGAAGGGGGCGGGGCCAGGGGGAAGGGCGGTGCTGGAGAGGAGCAAACACTGATTGCCAGGGGGTGGTGGAGGGATTCTCACACGGGGGGGGCGGTCGATGGAGTGGCAGGAGAGGCCGGGGTCAGCAGGAGTCAGCGGACTTACGGGAGTGCCATGGGGGGAGCAAAATGGCTAAAGGAGGATCTAGCTGGGGGTGGGGGTGGGGAACTGGGTTGCTGCTGCATTGGCCAAAGGGGAGCTGGAGCTAGGCGAGGGAGTCGGGGAGGGAGCCCGCCGCCTAGGGGAATGGAGGGTGCGGGCGGCGCGGGCACGTGGCTAGCCTAAAAAGGGAAATGGCTAGTCGGCAGGGGGGGGGGGGGGGGGGGTTGCGGGAAGACCCCTGACCCGGCTGATAACCTGGAATGTGAGGGGCCTGAACGGGCCGGGCAAAAGGGCCCAGGTGTTCGCGCACCTAAAGGGACAGAAGGCAGATGTCGTTATGCTCCAGGAGACGCATTTGAAGGTGGCAGATCAGGTTAGGCTGAGAAAGGGGTGGGGAGGGCAGGTTTTCCACTCGGGGTTGGATGCAAAGAATAGAGGGGTGGCAATTCGGGTGGGGAAGCGGGTGTCGTTTGAGGCACTGAACATTGTGGCAGATAATGGAGGTCGGTACGTGATGGTGAGCGGTAAGCTGCAGGGGGTGCAGGTGGTACTGGTGAACGTATATGCCCCGAATTGGGATGATGCCGGATTTATGAAGCGCATGTTGGGTCGGATTCTGGATTTGGAGGCAGGGAGCCTGATAATGGGAGGGGGGGACTTCAACACGGTGCTGGACCCAGCACTGGACCGTTCTAGGTCCAGGACGGGTAAGAAACCGGCTGCGGCCAAGGTGCTTAGGGGGTTTATGGACCAGATGGGGGGAGTGGATCCATGGAGGTTTGCCAGGCCGGTGGCCAGGGAATTTTCCTTCTTTTCCCATGTCCATAATGCCTACTCCCAGATAGATTTCTTCATCGTGAGTAGGGCGTTAATCCCAAGAGTGGACGGCACGGAATATTCGGCCCTAGCCATTTCAGATCATGCCCCGCATTGGGTGGAGCTGGAGTTGGGGGAGGAGAGGGACCAGCGCCCGCTGTGACGCCTCTATGTGGGACTGTTGGCGGATGAGGAGGTGTGCGGGCGGATTCGGGGGTGTATCGAAAGATACTTAGAGGCCAATGACAATGGGGAGGTGCAGGTGGGGGTAGTCTGGGAGGCGTTGAAGGCGGTGGTAAGGGGAGAGCTAATCTCCATTCGGGCCCATAGGGAGAAGAGATAGAGGAGAGAGAGGGAGAGACTGGTGCGGGATATATTAAGGGTGGACAGGAGCTATGCAGAGGCCACCGAGGAGGGACTACTTAGGGAGCAACGGAACCTCCAGACGGAATTCGACTTGCTCACTACTGGGGAAGCAGAGGTGCAGTGGAGGAAAGCGCAGGAGGCGGCATATGAGTATGGGGAGAAGGCGAGTCGGACGCTGGCACATCAGCTTCGGAAGAGGGAGGCAGCGAGGGAGATTGGTGGAGTTAGGGATAAAGGGGGGAACACGGTGCGGAGTGCGATGGGAATAAACAAGGCATTCAGGGACTTCTATGAGGAGCTGTACAGGTCGGAGCCCCCGACGGGGAGGGGGGGGGTGCGCCAATTTCTAGATCGGCTGAGGTTCCCGAGGGTGGAGGAGGAGCAGGTGGTTGGGCTGGGGGCACCGATTGGGCTGGAGGAGCTGGTTAAAGGATCGGGGAGCATGCAGGCAGGGAAGGCCCCGGGGCCGGATGGGTTCCCGGTAGAATTTTATAGGAAGTACATAGACCTGCTGGGCCCGCTGCTAGTGAGGACTCTCAAGGAGGTGAGGGAGGGGGGGACCTTGCCCTTGACAATGTCCAGGGTGCTGATCTCTTTGATCTTGAAGCGGGACAAGAACCCATTACAGTGTGGATCGTACAGGCCGATCTCGCTCCTCAATGTGGACGCGAAGTTGCTGGCGAAGGTTCTGGCCACGAGAATTGAGGACTGTGTCCCGGGGGTGATTCATGAGGACCAGACGGGATTTATGAAGGGTAGACAGTTGAACACCAATGTGCGGAGGCTCCTTAATGTAATTATGATGCGTTCGGAGGAGGGGGGGAAGCGGAGGTAGTGGCGGCTATGGACGCGGAGAAGGCCTTCGATAGGGAATATCTTTGGGCGGTGCTGCAGAGGTTTGGGTTCGGGGAGGGGTTCATGAGTTGGGTTAGGCTACTATATAAAGCCCCGGTGGCGAGTGTGGCTACGAACCAGCACAGGTCGGAGTACTTTCGGCTGCACCGGGGTTCATAATATACACCAGTATATCATGGTGCAGACACACACTGATGGACATACAGTGGGACCAATCAACACACACAACACCGCAGCCAATCACCAGAGAGAGTACATGCACTATAAAGACAGGGGGCATCAGAGTTCCCGCTCATTCGAGTAGCAGCTAGCTAGGAGCACAGAGCTCACAGTCTGCAACACAGACATTCACCATGTGCTGAGTGCATCAACTGGTTAGGACAAGGCAAAGGTCTTTAGTTAAAGCTGGTATCGTATTAACCCACAGTTCAAGTATGTTTAAATAGTTAACCTTTTAATAAAATAGTGTTGCACTACTTCAAGTGTTGGTGACCTGTATGTGATGCAGAACACCCAACACATCATGATACCAGGAGTGGTTGCATACTAGCACTTCTTAGACCTACCTGCAAGTGATCTGCCTTCCGCCAGCATTCCGTCATTCTCAACATGGACAACATCAGCCCGCCGTCGCCGCTCCGCATCGCCGGCAACCTCGGGGCCAACTGGAAGATTTTCAAACAGCGCTTCCAGCTCTATCTCGAAGCCACGGACAGGGAGGGCGCCTCGGACACCAGAAAGATTGCTCTTCTCTTCTCCACGGCCGGGGACCATGCCATCCATATTTTCAACTCTCTCACCTTTGCAGATGACGAAGACAAGACAAAATTCAAGACGGTTCTCCTCAAATTTGACACTCACTGCAGCCTAGCGGTGAATGAAAGTTTTGAACGCTACGTGTTCCAGCAGCGTTTGCAGGGTAAGGTCGAACCTTTCCAATCCTTTCTAACGCACCTCTGCATCTTTGTGCAATCTTGCAGCTACGGGCCCACCTCCGACTCCATGATACGCGACCAGATCATTTTCAGTGTTCAGTCGGACCCCCTACGTCAGCAGCTCCTCAAAGTAAAGCAACTCACCCTAGCGACCGCCATCGAGACCTGTGTCCTATATGAAAATGCCACCAGTCGGTACTCCCATACACAAGCGGCTGAAATGGCGCGGCAAGGTCCCCACGAGATGGAACGGGTCCAAGTGATTGAACACCTCCAGGGCCTCAGCCTGGATGAGGGCGGTCATTTCGCGCGCTTTTCGCGGACTCCCCCGGTTGTACGCACCAAACGAGGGGACGGCGACATGGAGGAACATAATGCGCAGGCGCGCACCACGCAGGACCACGCTGCGCATGCGCGGTGGTGCAGCGAACGTGCTGACGTCACGATGTGCGGCAACTGTGGCTCTGCCGATTTAAAGCGGCAATGCCCCGCAAAATCTCGACAATGTCTACAATGTGGAAGACTTGGCCACTATGCTGCCTGCTGTCGAGCAGCTCAGCCTGCCAACTCCCATCGCTTCAGCCAGCCTCGTAGGAATATTCGGGCAATTCAACCCACGGTCACCGAGTCCGATTCCGACCTCCCACACAGCAGTGACACCGAGGACCCGAAGGCGCCTTTTCGAGTCGGTGTCGTAACGAAAAACAGGCTGTCCCCGAAGCAAAGACACCAGCCGCTGTCGGTATACAGCGTCGATCCAGACGATGAGTGGGTGCCACCCTGACGGTCAACCGGTCCCAAATACGATTCCGCCTGGACACTGGTGCCTCCGCCAATCTCATGGCGTGGTCTGCTTTCCAAAGCCTTTGTGTCAAACCAACCATTCTCCCATCGGCCTGCCAGCTATTGGACTACAATGGCAACATCATTCCTGCTACCGGCTCATGCCAACTCGAAGTGACGCACAAGTCACGAAAAGCCATCCTTCCTTTCGAGATCGTGGGCTTCTCGAAGGGCTCTCTGCTTGGCGCACAGGCGTGCAAGCTGCTAAACCTCGTTCAAAGAGTTCACTCTCTCTCTCTCCTGATGACACGTCTGCCTTCCAGGATGCTGACTTTTCAATTTTCAATTTTTCAACTGAGGGCGCAACTCAACGCCATCATCGACCAGCACCGCGATGTCTTCGAAGGCATAGGCACGCTCCGATATGCATACAAGATCAGACTCAAACAGAACGCCACGCCTGTGGTGCATGCACCTCGCAGAGTCCCAGCACCCCTCAAGGACCGCCTCAAGCAGCAGCTGCAGGACCTCCACGACCAAGGAGTGATCTCCAGAGTTACGGGACGTCATTCTCCGACCCCCCGCCGGGTTGGAGAATCGCCGGGGGCTGCCGTGAATCCCGCCCCCACCGGTTGCCGAAGTCTCCGGCACCAGATAT
Organism: Scyliorhinus torazame; assembly: GCF_047496885.1. NCBI lineage: Eukaryota > Metazoa > Chordata > Chondrichthyes > Carcharhiniformes > Scyliorhinidae > Scyliorhinus > Scyliorhinus torazame. Next base: position 317,343,922 of record NC_092709.1, read on the forward strand.
TCGGTGGGGGCGGGAATCGGGCCGCACCGGTTGGCGGGCCCCCCCCGCTGGATTCTCCAGCCCGAATGGGCCGAAGTCCCGCCGATAAATTGCCTGTCCCGCCGGCGTGGATTAAACCACCTTTTGAACGGCGGAACAAGGCGGCGTTGGCGGGCTCCAGGGTCCTGGGGGGGGGCGCGGGGCTATCTGGCCACGGGGGGTGCCCCCACGGTGGCCTGGCCCGCGATCGGGGCCCACCGTTCCGCGGGCGGGCCTGTGCCGTGCGGGCACTCTTTCCCTTCCGCCTCCGCCACGGCCCCCACCATGGCGGAGGCGGAAGAGACTCCCTCCACTGCGCATGCGCGGGAAACTGTCAGCGGCCGCTGACACTCCCGCGCATGCGCCGCCCGGGGATGTCTTTTCCACGCCAGCTGGCGGGGCAACAAAGGCCGTTTCCGCCAGCTGGCGGGGCGGAAATTCCTCCGGCGCCGGCCTAGCCCCTCAATGTTGGGGCTTGGCCCCCAAAGATGCGGAGCATTCCGCACCTTTGGGGCGGCTCGATGCCCGTCTGATTGGCGCCGTTAAGGGCGCCAGTCGGCGGACATCGCGCCGTTTCGGGAGAATTTCGCCCACGAAACCAACCGACTAGGTCAGTTCCATGGTGTGCATAAAGAAGCCTACCGGCGAGCACAAAATCTGCATTGATCCAAAAGATCTGAATCACAACATAATGAGGGAGCATTACCCAATCCCCAAGCGCAAAGAGATAACATTCGAGATGGCTCGCGCCAAGATCTTCACCAAACTTGATGCCTCGAAAGGATTCTGGCAAATTCAACTGGACAGATCCAGCAGGAAACTGTGTACCTTTAACACCCTTTTTGGCACATTTAAACAACAGGATGCCGTTTGGGATCATATCGGCGTCAGAAGTGTTCCACAGGATCATGGAACAAATGATGGAAGGCATTGAAGGTGTTTGCGTCTATGTTGGCGACATAATCATTTGGTCCACCACCCCGCAGGAGCATATCAGTCGCCTCCAGCACGTGTTCAAATGCATACGGGAGCAGGGCCTACGCCTCAACAGAGCCAAATGCTCCTGCGGCCAGATGGAACTCAAGTTCCTCAGGGACCACATCTCCCAGTTGGGTGTGCGGCCGGATGCGGACAAGGTGGCTGCCATCACAGCCATGAAAAAGCCAGAGGACAAGAAGGCGGTCCTCTGATTTCTGGGCATGGTCAACTTCCGAGGGAAGTTCATCCCTAACCTCGCCTCTCATACCACGGCTCTCAGGAACCTGGTCAGGAAGACGACAGACTTCCAGTGGCTTCCTGCCCACGAGCGCGAATGGAGAGAACTTGAAACCAAACTTCGCACGGCCCCGGTATTGGCCTTTTTTGATCCAGCAAAAGAGACAAAAATTTTGACCGATGCCAGCCAATCCGGCATTGGGGCAGTGCTCCTGCAACGTGATGAGGCCTCACCATGGGCCCCCGTTGCATATGCGTCACGCGCCATGACCCCCACGGAACAGCGCAACGCGCAGATAGAAAAGGAGTGCCTGGGCCTTTTGACCGGTGTCAAGTTTCATGATTATGTGTACGGCCTTCCCCAATTCACCGTCGAGACCGACCATCGCCCGCTGGTCAATATAATACAAAAAGACTTGAACAACATGACGCCTAGCCTCCAGCGCATTCTGCTCAAACTCCGGCGATACGACTTCCAGCTCGTATACACCCCAGGCAAAGACCTGATCATAGCCAACGCTCTGTCCAGGGCAGTCAACACCCCGTGTGACCCAGCAGGATTTGTCTGCCAGGTTGACGCCCATGTGGCCTTCGTGGCCTCCAATCTACCGGCCACGGATGAACGCCTCGTCCAAATTCGCCGCGAGACTGCGGCTGACCACCTGCTACAGCGTGTCATGCGCCACCTAACAGACGGGTGGCTCAAGGGCCAATGCCCTCAGTTCTACAGCATCAGAGACGATCTGGCGGTAGTTGATGGTGTCCTCCTGAAGCTGGACCGCATTGTTATCCTGCACAGCATGTGCCAGCTTGTCTTGGAACAGCTACACGAGGGCCATCTTGGCGTGGAGAAGTGCCGCCGATGGGCCCGAGAGGCAGTGTACTGGCCCAGCATCAATGACGACATCGCCAACACAGTGCTCAACTGCCCCACTTGTCAGTGGTTCCAGCCGGCCCAACCACGTGAGACCCTACAGCCCCATGAGTTGGTCACGTCCCCTTGGTCCAAGGTCTGCATCGACCTGTTCCACACGTTGGGCAGGAACTATGTTCCGATTGTAGACTATTTTTCAAACTACCCGGATTGCACGACATCCCATCGTCTGCAGTCATCCGTGCCTGTAAGGACACCTTTGCTCATCACGGCATCCCACTCACTGTGATGTCGGTCAATGGCCCCTGCTTTGCAAGCCAGGAATAGTCCAACTTTGCCAGGAGGTACAACTTTGTGCATGTGACATCCAGTCCCCTGTACCCCCAATCCAATGGCAAAGCAGAGAAGGGCATCCACATCGTCAAACGGCTCCTCTGCAAGGCTGCCGATGCAGGATCCAACTTCTACCTCGCCCTGCTGGCCTATCACTCGGCCCCACTGTCCACTGGCCTGTCACCAGCCCAGCTGCTCATGGGTATCACCCTGAGGACGATGGTGCCGTCCATTTACGTCCCAGACCTCGACCTCGTTCCGGTCCTTCAACGAATGCAACTGTCTCGTGCACAGCACAAGGCGGCTCATGACGCCTGTGCAGCTGATCTCCCTGCTCTGGCTCCAGATGACAACGTCTGCATCCATCTTCCGGATGGTGGCTGGTCTGCAACTGCTGTGGTTCTTCGGCAGGTGGCTCCCCGCTCGTTCCTGGTTCGTCTACCGGATGGTTCCATTCTGCGCCATAATCGACGTGCCCTTCATCTCGTTCCGCGCTCGCTACATGATCCTCCGCCAGTGCCACGCCCTCCTGTTGTCCCTGACCTGGACTATGCGGAGATTCCGGTTACTCTGCATTCTCCCCACTCTGATGCAGTCCAGCCCGCTCCTCAGCTGGTGGCTCCTGACCCAACCTTGAGGCGGTCAACCAGAATTTGTCGCCCACCTCAGAGACTTAATTTGTGAACTTTACACTAATGGACTCTCTGGTCTATTCTGTTCTTCCATTTAATCATGGTTTGTATATAGTGTTCATCTCGTTATTTGTGTGACACACTGTTTTTTTCTGCACCAGGCACCTTCCCATGTAAATAGCTTAGTTTTTATGTACATAGTCCTGTAAATATTTTGCACGCACCTAGTCAGGAACATTCACCACACACTATTTATTGTCACGCAGGCACATTTTTTTATATAAAAGGGGGGATGTCATAATATACATCAGTATATCATGGTGCAGATACACACTGATGGGCACACAGTGGGACCAATCAACATACACAATGCCACAGCCAATCACCAGTGAGAGCACACACACTATAAAAACAGGGGGCATCAGAGTTCCCTCTCATTCGGGTAGCAGCTAGCTAGGAGCACAGAGCTCACAGCCTGCAACACAGACATTCACCATGTGCTGAGTGCTTCAACTGGTTAGGACAAGGCAAAGGTCTTTAGTTAAAGCTAGTATCGTATTTACCCACAGCTCAAGTATGTTTAAATAGTTAACCTTTTAATAAAATAGTGTTGCACTACTTCAAGTGTTGGTGACCTGTATGTGATCCAGAACACCCAACACATCACCGGGGGACGAGGCAGGGATGTCCCCTGTCACCCTTGTTGTTTGCACTGGCAATTGAGCCACTGGCCATGGCATTGAGGGAGTTCAGGAACTGGAGGGGATTGGTTCTGGGGGGGGAGAGGAACACCGGGTGTCGCTGTATGCCGATGACCTGTTATTGGATGTTGCGGACCCAGTGGAGGGGATGGCGGAGGTCATGCGGATCCTTAGGGAGTTTGGGGACTTTTTGGGGTATAAACTTAACATGGGGAAGAGTGAGCTCTTTGTGGTGCATTCAGGAGACTAGGGAAGGGGGATAGACGAGGTTCCGCTGAAGAGGGCGGAAAGGAGCTTTCGGTACTTGGGGATCCAGGTGGCTGGGAGCTGGGGGCCCTGCACAAGCTCAATTTGATGCGGTTGGTGGAGCAGATGGAGGAGGATTTTAAAAGATGGGGTCTGTTGCCACTCTCACTGGCGGGTAGGGCGCAGTCAGTTAAAATGACGGTCCTTCCGAGGTTTCTCTTTGTATTTCAGTGCCTTCCCATTCTGATCCCGAAGGCCTTTTTTAAACGGGTAAGCAGGAGCATCATGGGATTTGTGTGGGCGAATAAGACCCCGAGGGTAAAATGGGTTTTCCTGGAGCGTAGCAGGGACAGAGGAGGGCTGGCGTTGCCGAATCTATGTGGGACAGCCAATGTGGCGATGATCCGTAAGTGGGTAATGGAAGGGGTGGGGGGTGGCATGGAAGAGGCTAGAGATGGCGTCCTGTGTGGGCACGAGTCTGAGGGCACTGGTGACGGCACCGTTGCCGCTCCCGTCGACAAGGTACACCATGAGTCTGGTGGTGGCGGTGACTCTAAAGATTTGGGGACAATGGAGGCGTCATAGGGGTAAGGTGGGGGCTTCGGTTTTGTCCCCGATTCGAGAGAACCATCGGTTCATCCCGGGAAGGATGGTTGGGGGGTTTCTGAGCTGGCATCGGGCAAGGGGGGACCTGTTCATTGATGGGACGTTTGCGAGCCTAGGGGAGCTAGAGGAGACGTTTGGGCTACCCCCAGGAAACGTTTTCAGCTACATTCAAGTGAGGGCTTTCGTGAGGCGGCAGCTGCGGGAATATCCGCTGCTTCCAGCAGGAAGGATTCCGGACAGGGTGAGCTCGGGGGTATGGGTTGGAGAAGGCAAGGTCTCGGCGATTTACCAAGAGTTGCAAGAAGAGGAGGAGACCTCGGTAGAGGAGCTAAAGGGCAAATGGGAGGAGGCGCTTGGGGAGGAGATAGATGAGGGTCTGTGGGCTGATGCCCTGAGTAGGGTTAATTCTTCCTCCTCTTGCGCCAGGCTCAGCCTAATACAGTTCAAAGTTACTCACAGAGCGCTTATGACAGGGGCAATGTTGAGTAGGTTCTTTGGGGTGGAGGACAGATGTGTGAGGTGCTCGGGGAGCCCAGCAAATCACACCCATATGTATTAAACGTGCCCGGCGCTGGATGGGGTTTGGAGGGGCTTTGCGAGGACTATGTCCAAGGTGGTGAACGCCCGGGTCAAGCAGAGCTGGGAGGTAGCATTATTTGGGGTATCGGACGCGCCGCGAGTGCAGGAGGTGAAAGAGGCCAGTATTCTGGCCTTGCGTCCCTGGTAGCCTGGCGGAGGATGTTACTGTGGAAGGATGCGAAGCCCCTAGCGTGGAAGCCTGGATTAATGACATGGTATGGTTCATCAAGCTGGAGAGGATAAAGTTTGCCTTGCGAGGGTCTGTGCAAGGGTTCTTCAGGCGGTGGCAACCGTTCCTAGATTTTCTCGCGGAGCATTAGGAGGAGGTCAGCAGCAGCAGCAATGCAGTGCGGGGGGGGGGGTTCTTTTGGGGTGGCGTTGGGTTAGGGTGGGGTGTTTCCCTATTTGTGTTTTTATTGTTATATGGGGGGTTATAGTAGTTTGGGGAAATTCTATGTAGAATTCTTGCGGGTTGTGTTCTTATGTTCTTGTTTCTTTTTTTCTGAAGGGGGGGGGTTTGTTGAAAATCTGTTAAATTTGAATAAAGATATATTTTTTAAAAATAAATGGGTGTTTATTACTGCAGTGATGTCAGAGTGGGTGGAGCTGGGCTGTCTGTCAGCTTTTTACTTTTGTTTTAGGCTGTTTGCTGCAGGGTGTGTTTTTAGTTTCGTTTTCAGTGTTGGAGTTGAAGCCAGAATGAGCAGGCGTATTGTTGATCTCTCTGCCATGAAAAGACTATGTCATGATCATTTGGTGAATTCAGAATAATAAATATTTTCAGTAGTGACTTTAACCTGATGTGCTTCTGTTAAAGGTTTTGTTTTTAAGTCGTATGGATGTTAAAAGGAAAGCTTAAAGGATTACTTAGTGTCGTAGTCTTTGGGGGTTGTATTTGAATTGATGGTTGCTAAGATGTTTACTGATACAGTTTAAACTTGTTCACAGAGCGCATATGACAGGGGCGAGGATGAGTAGGTTCTTTGGGGTGGAGGACAGATGTGTGAGGTGCTCAGGGAGCCCAGCAAATCACGTCCATATGTTCTGGTCGTGCCCGGCGTGGATGGGTTTTGGAGGGGTTTTGCGAGTACTATGTCCAAGGTGGTGAACGCCCGGGTCAAGCCGAGCTGGGGGGGTAGCATTATTTGGGGTATCGGACAAGCCATGAGTGCAGGAGGCGAAAGAGGCCGGTTTTCTGGCCTTTGCGTCCCTGGTAGCCCGGCGGAGGATTTTGTTGCTGTGGAAGGATGCGAAGCCCCTAGTGTGGAAGCTTGGATTAATGACATGGCAGGGTTCATCAAGCTGGCGGTGGCAACCGTTCCTAGATTTTCTCGCGGAGCATTCGGAGGAGGTCAGCAATAGCAGCAACCCGGGAGTGGGGGGGGGGGGGGGGGAGGGGGTTCATCTGGGGTGGTGTTTGGGTTAGGGTGGGGTGTTTCCCTATTTGTGTTTTTATTGTTATATGGGGGTTTATTTTAGTTTTGGGAAATACTATGTATAATTCTTGCGGGTGGTGTTCTTATGTTCTTGTTTCTTTTTTCTGTAGGGGGGGTTTGTTGAAAATCTGTTGAAAATTTGAATAAAGATATTTTTTAAAAGGTTAACTTGAGTTCATAGAATAAACATTGCTTTGTTTTCAAAAATACTGCTCCATTTCTGCTGTACCACACCTGTAGAGTGGGCCGTGTGCTCCCCATACCACAATCTATTAAAAGTTGTGGGTCAGGTGAACTCCGTGATACACTTTGGGGTTCTCTAAACCCTGGACCATAACAAATTGGGGGCTTGTGGGGGATAAAAGTCTATTTATTGGATAGGCTTAGTGAACTTAAAGGCAGTGAGGGGTGAGCATATTGTAGTTGATTTTCAGGTGTGGTATTTTAGTTTAAGTGGGGAGTGTGTTGTGGACAATGGATCTTTCAGCGGGTCAGAAGTTTTTCGGGGTGGAGACTGTCACACGTAGTACCTTACGGACAGAGACTAAAAGCAGACTGTTAGATTTGGCAAAAACATTGCAGTTAACATTATCTGCTAAAATGCGAAAAGTTGAGGTAATTATGGCGGTGTTGCCTGAGATTGAGTTTGACTCATTGGAAATGGCAAAAATTCAGTTGCAAATTAAACAAATAGAACATGATAAAGAATTAAAGCAGCTTGAATACGAAAGAGAGAGCGGAAAGAGAGAGAGAGGAAAAAGAAAAGGAGAGGCAGTCAGTTAAAATTGGACGTACAGTTGGATGACAGTGATGAGTATAGTAGAGCATCAAAGTCGAAGGCTTGGTGGGAATCTATTTAAATATGTCCAAGCATTGCCAAGGTTTGACGAGAAGGGAGTGGAAGCCTTTTTCATTTCATTTGAGAAGGTAGCTAAACAAATGAAATGGCCACAGGACATGTGGGTATTACTGATTCAAACAAAGCTGGTAGGTAGAGCTAGTGAAGTGTTTGCATCACTACCGGAGGAGGTATCTGGGACGTATGAGGAGGTGAAAAAATCCATCTTAGGTGCATATGAACTAGTGCCTGAAGCTTACAGACAAAGGTTTAGAAACTTAAGGAAAGAATTTGGTCAAACATACATGGAGTTTGAAAGAATCAAACAGAGTAATTTTGATAGGTGGTTAAGGGCTTTGAAAATAGACCAAACGTATGAAGCTCTCAGAGAAACTATACTTTTGGAGGAGTTTAAAAAATCAATTCCTGATGTAGTGAGAACTCATGGGGAAGAACAGAGGGTTAAAACTGCAAGATTAGCAGCAGAAATGGCAGATGATAATGAATTAGTTCATAAATCAAAGCTTCGTTTCTGACATCAGTTTCAGCCTGTGAGGGATAGAAACTGTGGACATGAGAAATACTCAAGTGGTAAAGGTAAAGATGATCTGATGGGAGATAATAAAGATAGTGTAACTCAGATTTAAAAAGAAATCCAGGACGGTGGAAGAGAAATGAAAAGTTTCAAATGTTTTCACTGTAATAAACTCAGTCGTGTAAAGTCACAGTGTTGGTGGTTGAAGAAAAGCACTGGGAAGGCTGATATGGTAAAACAGGATAAGACAGTGGGGTTTGTTAGAGTGGTAAAGGAAAGCCCAAGGGAAGCGAAGGAGGTGCAAAAGATTGTACAGCCTGTTCAAGAGGTGATTGATGAGAAGGTGGCAGATCTCTTTAAAGAATTTACTTGTGTGGGTAAAGTTGACTCATGGGTATCAAGAGGAGCAGGTAAAGAAGTCACAATTTTAAGAGATACGGGAGCTAGTCACTCTTTAATGGTAAGAGATGAGAAGTTATGTAGTTTGGGAAGAATATTGCCAGAAAAGGTGGTAATATGTGGAATTCAGGGTGGGAGGAGTAGTGTTCCATTATATAAGGTAAGGTTGGAAAGTCCAGTGAAGAGTGGTGAAGGGGTAGAAGGAGTAATAGAGAAACCATCTTGTCCAGGAATACAGTTTATCTTGGGTAATGATATAGCTGGATCGCAAGTGGGAGTGATGCCTACTGTGGTTGATAAGCCAATGGAAAATCAGACAACTGAAGTGTTGAAGGACGAATATCCTGGGATTTTTCCATATTGTGTAGTAACAAGGTTGAAAAGTCACAGGTTAAGACAAGAGGAGAAATCAAAGAGTGAAGATGAAGTTGAAGTGCAATTATCAGAAATGATTTTTGATCAGATGGTTGAAAAAGAACAAGAACAGGTGGAGGATGAGGCAGATATTTTTAGTTCAGGAAAATTGGCAGAGTTGCAACAGAAAGATATAGAAATAAAACGGATGCATCAGAAAGCATACACGGTAGAGGAATCTGAGTGTATACCAGAGTGTTATTACCATAAAAGTGATGTCTTGATGAGAAAATGGAGACCATTACATATGCAGGCGGAGGAAAAGTGGGTAGAAGTTCCTCAAGTAGTATTGCCGGTAGGGTATAGAAAGGAGGTGTTGCGAGTTGCACATGAGGTACCAGTGGGAGGTCATTTGGGGATAAGGAAAACTCAAGCTAAAATCCAGAAACATTTTTATTGGCCTGGACTACATAAAGATGTAGTTAAGTTTTGTCAATCATGTCACACATGTCAAGTGATAGGGAAGCCTCAAGCAGTGATAAAACCAGTGCCCTTAATACCCATTCTAGCATTTGAGGAACCTTTTACAAGGGTCCTAATTGATTGCGTAGGACCGCTTCTTAAAACAAAAAGTGGAAATCAATATCTTTTGACTATAATGGATGTGTTTACTAGGTTTCCAGAGGACATTCCAGTACATAATATTACAGCTAAAAAGATTGTGGAGGAGTTACTTAAATTCTTTACTAGATATGGACTACCCATAGAAATACAATCGGATCAAGGATCAAATTTTACCTCAAGCAGATTCAAAGAAGTTATGGATAGCTTAGGAATAAAACAATTTAATTCAACTGCATACCATTCAGAATCGCAGGGAACGTTAGAAAGGTGGCATCAGCCATTAAAGACAATGTTGAGGGCTTATTGTCAAGATTATCCAGAGGATTGGGATAAAGGAATTCCATTCGTACTGTTTGCAATTAGGGATGCACCTAATGAGTCAACCAAATTTAGTCCTTTTGAACTAATTTTTGGTCATGAGGTAAGAGGACCACTTAAATTGATTAAGGAAAAATTGGTGGGTGAGAAATCGGAAATTACACTATTGGATTACGTGTCAAATTTTAAGGAACGATTAAATCGAGCAGGTGAATTGGCTAGACAACATTTGGAAGTTGCACAAAATATGATGAAACGGGTCGCGGACAAGAAATCCAAAGTTCGTAGTTTTACCAGTGGAGATAAAGTTTTTGTGCTGTTACCAGTGGTAGGGGAGCCTTTAAAAGCTAGGTTTTGTGGACCTTATCAGATTGAAAGGAAATTAAGTGAGGTGAATTATGTGATAAAAATATCAGATAGAAGGAAGACCCACCGAGTGTGTTATGTGAATATGCTTAAAAGGTCCTTTGAAAGGGAAGGAGAGAAAAAGGAGGAGGTTTTAGTGATTCTAACTCAAAGTGACGAACCAAATCCATATGACTGTGAATTTGACATACCTCAAATTAAATTGGAAAATGAGGATGTTCTTAAAAATTGGGATAAATTGTTGAGTTACCTTCCAGAGGAAAAACAAACTGACCTGAAAGAGTTATTGATATCACATGGGCAAGTTTGTGGAGATAAATTGGGAAGTACTAAAATGGCTGTACATGATGTAGATGTGGGAAATGTTGTTCCAATCAAACAATATCCATATCGACTTAACACATTAAAATTGGCACAGGTTAACAAAGAGATTGAGAATATGCTTAAAAATTGCATAATTGAAGTGGGTTGCAGCCAATGGAGCTCACCCATAATGATGGTGCCTAAACCAGACAGTACCCAACGGTTGTGTGTGGACTATAGAAAGGTTAATGCAGTTACAAGAATGGACTCTTATCCTATCCCACGTTTGGAGCATTGCATTGAGAAAGTGGGACAATCAGCTGTTATTTCTGAACTGGATTTACTTAAAGGTTACTGGCAGGTACCTTTATCCGAAAGGCGAAGGAGATTTCAGCTTTTGTGACTCCAGATGGTATATACCAATTCAAAGTTATGACTTTTGGCATGAAAAACGCCCCAGCCACATTTCAATGGTTAACTAATACAGTCGTTTCAGGATTACCCAGTTGTGCGGCGTACATCGACGATCTGGTAATTTTCAGCCAGACACGGAAAGAACATTTAAAACATCTGCTGGAGTTATTTTATCGACTTTAGGAGGCGGGTTTGGTGATAAACTTAGCCAAAAGTGCATTTTGAAAAGCCCAAGTCACTTTCCTTGGGGAGTTTCCGATTCCCGCAAGACAAAGGGAAATAATGCGATTTCTTGGCATGAGTGGATTTGATCGATCATTTGTGCAGAAGTTTTGTAGTGTGATTGCTCCACTGATAGACTTGCTGAAGAAACGTCGAAAATTTCAATGGACAATGGAGTTTCAACAGGCATTTGACTGCCTGAAAGCTGTGATAACCAATGTACCTGTGTTGGAGAATTGCAAGGGACTCTGTGATCAGATTGAACTAAAGTATCTGACTTTAAAGAGAAATGCCGAGGCATAGAGAAATGGACGGATCGTGCAGATACCTTCTTGTTCAAAGAGGCTGTCAATCGAGAAGGATTTCAGTTGGAGGAAGAAGGACGGGGAACAAAATTGACAACATTATTATACCTGTTTGCCTGTTTTTTTTTAAAGCGGGAAAGTATATTTACTGTGTGCATTTCTTAAAGAATGGTGAAAAGGTGAAAAATGAAACCATCTTGAAGATGATGGGTTTTTTTTTCTTGGGGGAGACGTCATGTGAGAATACCTTTAAGAAATGGGTGTTTAAGAAAGGTACCTTTAAGAAATGTTTGGCTGCCAATGTTACTGCAATGATGTCGGAGTGTGGGTGGAGCTGAGCTCTGGTTCTGCTTTTTAGTTTCACTTTGAGAAAAGCTTGGGTGTGTCTGTCTTTTTGGTTTTGTTTTTCAGTGTATTTCAGCTGAAGTCAGCCAAAGCAGCTGTATTGTTGAGCTCCCTGCCATGAAGGACCATCTCTTAATCATTTGGTGAATTCAGAATTATAAATATTTTCAGTATTGAATGTAAACCCTGATGTGCTTCTGTTTAAAGGTTTGTAAAGTCTTTTGGGTGTAAAAGGACAGCGTACAGGTTATTTAGTGTTGTATTCTTTGGGGGTTATCTTTGAATTAATGATTGCTAAGATATTCACTGTTTGTTTTCTAATTGGAGGGCTGTGACCAGTGGTGTTCCACAGGGATCAGTGCTGGGACCTTTGCTCTTTGTAGTATATATAAATGATTTGGAGGAAAATGTAACTGGTCTGATTAGTAAGTTTGCAGACGACACAAAGGTTGGTGGAATTGCGGATAGCGATGAGGACTGTCAGAGGATCCAGCAGGATTTAGATTGTTTGGAGACTTGGGCAGAGAGATGGCAGATGGAGTTTAATCCGGACAAATGTGAGGTAATGCATTTTGGAAGGTCTAATGCAGGTAGGGAATATACAGTGAATGGTAGAACCCTCAAGAGTATTGAAAGTCAAAGAGATCTAGGAGTACAGGTCCACAGGTCATTGAAAGGGGCAACACAGGTGGAGAAGGTAGTCAAGAAGGCATACGGCATGCTTGCCTTCATTGGCCGGGGCATTGAGTATAAGAATTGGCAAGTCATGGTGCAGCTGTATAGAACCTTAGTTAGGCCACACTTGGAGTATAGTGTTCAATTCTGGTCGCCACACTACCAGAATGATGTGGAGGCTTTCAAGAGGGTGCAGAAGAGATTTACCAGAATGTTGCCTGGTATGGAGGGCATTAGCTATGAGGAGCGGTTGAATAAACTTGGTTTGTTCTCACTGGAACGAAGGAGGTTGAGGGGAGACCTGATAGAGGTCTACAAAATTATGAGGGGCATAGACAGAGTGGATAGTCAGAGGCTTTTCCCCAGGGTAGAGGGGTCAATTACTAGGAGGCATAGGTTTAAGGTGAGAGGGGCAAGGTTTAGAGTAGATGTACGAGGCAAGTTTTTTACACAGAGGGTAGTGGGTGCCTGGAACTCGCTACCGGAGGAGGTGGTGGAAGCAGGGACGATAGTGACATTTAAGGGGCATCTTGACAAATACATGAATAGGATGGGAATAGAGGGATACGGACCCAGGAAGTGTAGAAGATTGTAGTTTAGTCGGGCAGCATGGTCGGCACGGGCTTGGAGGGCCGAAGGGCCTGTTCCTGTGCTGTACATTTCTTTGTTCTTTGTTCTTTGTTCTTTTAAAAAGGTTAACTTGAGTTCATAGAATAAACATTGTTTGGTTTTTTAAAATACTGCTCCATCTCTGCTGTACCACACCTGTAGAGTGGGCCGTGTGCTCCCCATACCACAATCTAGTAAAAGTTACGGGTCAGGTGAACTCCATGATACACTTTGGGGTTCTCTAAACCCTGACCCATAACAGTGGCCACAATGGGAAACCCCATTGGCTGACAGGGAATGGTGAATTACGCTGCCGGATGGGGCGCGCCGCACCAGAAAACACGGCTGACGGACCGGAGAATCCGACCCCTGTTCTCCACTTTTGGAGACCAATACTGATTCGTGTCAGTGTGAGACCTGGCTGGTGCGGCCAGCGAATACCGGCAGCTGGGAAGCTGCAGCCTCAAACAGGCTATGCATATTTAAATGAGCCTAATGGCTCTCCCGCTGTGCACCCGCCGTAATGGGATTGGCGTTGGGCGTAATGCATCGGGAAAATCGCACCCTTGTTGTGTTTGTGTGATGACATATTTGGTGTGTTTTTGTCCGTGATGACCTGCTTAGGGTGTGTGTATATGTATGTGTGTGTTGGGTGCTTTCAGTTCTAGGTGTGGGCTGTTTGGGTTATGTCAAAAAGAGACTCAGGATCCTTGGGTCACGAATAAAGACAGAGTGCAAAACTAAGCAAGTTATGGTGAGCCTTAAGAAATCACTGGTTTGGCCCCAGACTGGAGAGCTGCGGGCAATTGGGAACTTCACATTTTTATAATACCAGAACCAAAGAAGAGCAAGGTAGCCTTTCTCAATGACTACCGACCGGTGGCCCTGACATCTGTTGCCATGAAATGCTTCGAACGGCTGGTCATGAGACAGGTCAACGCCAGCCTCCCAGACAGTCTCGATCCATTGCAGTTCGCCTATTGCTGCAACCGGTCCACAGCAGATGCTATGTCCCTGGCCCTAAAATCAATACCTGAACACCTCTACAACAAGGACACCTACAGCAGACTACATCGACTACAGTTCCACCTTCAACACCATTATCCCAACAAGACTAATAACCAAACTCCGCAATCTTGGACTTGACCCCTCCCTGTGCAGTTGGATCCTTGACTTCCCCACCAACAGACCACAATCTGTCAGGATAGGCAACAGCACCTCCTTCACAATAGTCCTCAACACCGGGGCACCGCAAGGATGTGTGCTCAGTCCTCTACTGTATTCCCTATACACACACAACGGCGTGGCAAGATTTAACTCCAACTCAATCTTTAAGTTTGCGGATGATGCGAATGTGGTGGGCCGTACCTCAAACAACGACGAATCAGACTACAGAAGGGAGATAAATCACTTGGTTGCATGGTGTACCGAAAACAACCTCTCTCTAAAAGTTAGAGAAATCAAGGAACTGACATCGACTTCTGAAAGCGTAGTATGACGCATGCCCCCATCTACAAAAATGGCTCCGAAGTGGAGATGGTCGATAATTTTAAGTTCCTGGGGGTCACCATCACCAACAGTCTGTCCTGGTCCACGCCCGTTGATGCAACAGTCAGGAAAGCCCAACAACATCTCTATTCCCGGAGGAAAGTAAGGAAATTCGGCATGTCTGCATCGACTCTCACAAACCTCGACAGATGTGCCATAGAGAGCATCCTATCCGGCTGCATCACAGCCCGGTATGGCAACTGCTCTGCCCAAGATCGCAAGAAACTGCAGAGTGTGGTGAACTCAGCCCAACACATCACTCAAGCTTGTCACCTTCCCATTGATTCTGTCTACACTTCCCGCTGCCTTAGCAAGACAGACAACTTTGTCAGAGACCCCTCACACCCAGGCTTTGCCCACTTCCAGACTCTTCCAACAGGCAGAAGATACAGAAGTCTAAAGACTCGCACATCCAGACATAGGAACAGCTTCTTCCCCACAGCTACTAAACTCAACAAGTCTTCCTCGGACTGAGTGTTCCCTGTAAGACACGATTCACGACACCCTATGCTGCTCTTGCTCATGTATTTGCTTTGCTTGGCCCCTTGTTCCGCATTGTAACCAATTACTTTTTAAAAAAAATGTATTTTATTACAAACGTATCAAAACAGGTTACAGCAAATAAACACCCCGGGAAACATACTTCCAACGATCAACTATACAGTCATAAGAACATAAGAACTAGGAGCAGGAGTAGGCCATCTGGCCCCTCGAGCCTGCTCCACCATTCAATGAGATCCTGGCTGATCTTATGTGGACTCAGCTCCACTTTTCGGCCCGAACACCATAACCCTTAACCCCTTTATTCTTCAAAAAACTATCTATCTTTATCTTAAAAACATTTAATGAAGGAGCCTCTACTGCTTCACTGGGCAAGGAATTCCGTAGAGTCACAACCCTTTGGGTGAAGGAGTTCCTCCTAAATTCAGTCGCAAATCTACTTCCCCTTATTTTGAGGCTATGCCCCCTAGTTCTGCTTTCACCCGCCAGTGAAATAACCTGCCCGCATCTATCCTATCTATTCACTTCATAATTTTATACGCATCCATCTAACTTCCAAGTACAGTCCCAGTCTACTCAACCTCAAGCCCAAATATTGCCACCAAAGGGTTCGGGTCCACCTCCTCCTCCACTTCCCTAGCTAAGACCACGAAAACCTCCGCCCAGAATCTTCCATATTTTTCACACCCCCAAAACATGTGCGCGTGATTCGCTGGCCCCCACCCACACCTCTCACACTCATCTGCTACCACCTGAAAGAACCCACTCATTCTTACCCGAGTCATATGCACCCTGTGCACCACCGTAAACTGTATCAGGCTCATCCTTGCACATGAGGAGGTCTCGTTTACCCTATGCAGTGCATCACTCCATACTCCCCAATTGATCTTCCCTCCTGTGGTAATACCAGGTATTGCAGTACCTGAGAGGTGGATGCCCATTGGCTAGACCTAGGAGTCTTCCATTGGCTAACGCACATAGCTCCGCCCTGAGAGGCGGGGTATAAGAACCAATGCCGTCCCAGCAGCCTTCACTTTCTGTATCGAAGCTGCTGGGTACAGTTCTAGCTGATTAAAGCCGATTAGTATGACTCTCCTGATCCAGTCCACAACCTTCCCCCTGTTGACGGAGGCCCGCCAGGCCTTCTGCCGCATCAAAGCGGACATCGCAAAAGCCACGATGCGCGCCATCGACGGGTCCCTCCCCTTCCAGGTCGAGAGCGACGCGTCCGACGTAGCTCTGGCGGCCACCCTCAACCAAGCGGGTAGGCCCGTGGCTTTCTTCTCCCGCACTCTCCATGCTTCCGAAATTCGCCACTCCTCGGTCAAAAAGGAGGCCCAGGCCATAGTAGAAGCTGTGCGACACTGGAGGCATCACCTGGCTGGCAGGAGATTCACTCTCCTCACGGACCAACGGTCAGTGGCCTTCATGTTCGACAATGCACAGCGGGGCAAGATTAAGAACAACAAGATCTTACGGTGGAGGATAGAACTCTCCACCTACAATTACGAGATCTTGTACCGTCCCGGGAAGCTGAACAAGCCTCCTGATGCCCTGTCCCGCGACACTTGCGCCACCGCGCAAGTGGACCGCCTCCGAGCCCTCCACGAGGACCTCTGCCACCCGGGGGTCACTCGTTTCTTCCATTTTGTTAAGACCCGCAATGGCCCTACTCCATCGAGGAGGTCAGGACAGTCACCAGGGACTGCCGTATCTGCGAGGAGTGCAAACCGCACTTCTACCGGCCAGAGAGAGCGCATCTGATAAAGGCTTCCCGTCCCTTTGAACGCCTCAGCATGGACTTCAAGGGCCCCTTCCCTCCACCGACCGCAACACGTATTTCCTGAACAGGATTGACGAACACTCCTGGTTCCCATTCGCCATCCCCTGCCCGGACATGACCGCAACCACCGTCAACAAGGCCCTCCAGGGTATTTTTACATTGTTCGGTTTCCCCGCCTACATACATAGTGATATGGGGTCCTCCTTCATGAGCGACGAACTGCGTCAATTCCTGCTCAGCAAAGGCATCGCCTCCAGCAGGACGACCAGTTACAACCCCCGGGGAAACGGGCAGGTAGAAAGGGAGAACGGAACGGTCTGGAAGACCGTCCTGCTGGCCCTTCGGTCCAGGAATCTCCCAGTCTCCCGCTGGCAAGAAGTCCTCCCAGTGGCCCTTCACTCCATTCGGTCGCTGCTCTGTACTACCACAAACCAGACACCTCACGAACGTCTCCTTGTCTTCCCCAGGAAGTCCTCCTCCGGGACCTCGCTCCCAACCTGGCTAGCGACACCCGGACCCATCCTGATGCAGAAACATGTGAGGGCGCACAATTTGAACCCGTTGGTCGAGAGGGTCCACCTGCTGCATGCCAACCCCCAGTAAGCCTACGTAGCGTTCCCCGATGGCCGGCAAGACACGGTCTCCCTTCGGGACCTGGCGCCCGCCGGAGCCCCACGCGCACCCGCACCATTGCCCCCACCCTCCCCGCAGCACCTGACCGGAGGGTCAGTGCTGCCGCCGCCCCTACTCAGCGCCAAACAGGCACCGACGCCCCCTACAGGTGCCCCTCCCCCTGCCCACTTTTCGCCCCAACAGCGCCGCCTAGGGGTGACGAAGCTGCCTGGGAGGAAGACACCACGTTCCCGGAGCCACAACCGCCGGGGCCTACACCAGGATCATCGCCGAAGCCCAGACACTCCAGAAGGACGACCAGGCCACCCGATCGTCTGATTGCTGCACCATAAAACAATAAAAACTTTCACTGTTACCCTCGACATCACGGTACCTGCAATACCTGGTCCTACCATGCAAAAGGCGACAGTAACACTGGCCATCACCCCACTGGGTCCTTTTTTTAACAGGGGGTGAATGTGGTAATACCAGGTATTGCAGTACCTGAGAGGTGGATGCCCATTGGCTAGACCTAGGCATCTACCATTGGCTAACGCACATAGCTCCGCCCTGAGAAGCGGGGTATAAGAACCAATGCCATCCCAGCAGCCTTCACTTTTTGTATCGAAGCTGCTGGGTACAGTTCTAGCTGATTAAAGCCAATTAGTATGACTCTCCTTGTCTCACGAGTAATTGATTGTGCATCACCTCCCATTTCCCATTTCTCCTTGATCTTCACCACCCGCTCACCTCCCTGCTCCCCCAGCCACTTGTATATATCCCCAATTCTTCCCTCCCCTTCCACAACTGGAAGCAGCAGTCGCTCCAGCATGGTGTGTCCCAGCCACTAGGGAACCCCCTCCAGACCTTTCGCGCAATGTCCCTAACCTGCAGATACCTGAACACACTCTACTCTCTCCCTTCGCTCCTCCAGACTGGCGAACCCTTCCTCCAAATTCACATCCCTCACCTTGGCCAGCCCCACTTCCCTCCACCTCCTGCATACAATATCCATCCCCCCGGCTGAAACCTACAATTTTTTGCACAGTGGCGTTAGCACCGGCGTCCCTTCCACCCTAAAATGCCTCCTGAACTGATTCCATATCTTCACCGTGGACTGCATCAGCAGGATCCTTGAATACCTACTCGGAGCCATTGACAACGCTGCCGTCACCATAGCCCTCAAACTAGACCCCTTACAAGATTCCTCTTCCATCTTAACCCACTCTACCCCTTCTCCTTCCCACCACCGCCACACCTTGTCCACATTTGCCACCCAATAATAATGAAGCAAGTTTGGCAACGCCATCCCCCTGCTGCCTCTGCATGTGTAGCAGGGTCCTCCCCACCCTCAGCACTTTCCCCGCCCATACAAAGTCCGAGATGATCATGGCCACTTTCCGTAGAAAGGCCTTTTGTGTAAAGATTGGGAGAGCATGAAAGATAAATAAGAACCTCGGCAAAATATTTATTTTCAGGGCTTGGATCCTCCTCGCCAGCATTAAGTGCAGTGTATCCCACCTCCTAAGATCCTCCCCAGCCTCTCCACCAGCTTCATTAAGTTCCACTTACAGAGCCCCGTCCATTCCCTTGCAACCTGAATCCCCAAATACCTAAATCTATTCCTCCACCTTTGCCCTCAATGTTTTAACAGATCCCCTAGGAGCCCTACCTCCGCCTGCAGAGCCACCACTCGATCGCTGTGGTCCTAGATCACTCCTTTGATCTCCCGAATCTGCGACCCCTGCACCTCCAAACCTCTCCACCCATTCCAGAGAACTCTTCTTCGATGGCCTTTGAGTGATCCTCGCGCCATCAGCTCCTCCATCTGGGGCCTTCTGGTTTCTGCAGAGTCTGACAGCCAGCAGACATACCGCTCCTGGGGGAAACTACTCCTCCAACATTCACCTACGCCATTTCATCGAAATTCAACCCAGTATTGTGTAAAAAGAGCTCTTTTCTGTGCCTTTAAGCAGGAGCTGCCCTGTGTGTGACCACTCACTCCATGGTCACAACTGGAAGTGCCTACCCAAGTAATTAGTTGTTGTTGTACTTTGTTGATTATTCTTTTTGTCTACTGTGTATGTCCCCTTGGCCGCAGAAAAATACTTTTCACTGTTCTTCGATACATGTTACAATAAGTCAATCAATCAATCAGATGTTGAGATCATAGAAATAATAATAATCTTTTCTTGTCACAAGTAGACTTACATTAACACTGCAATGCAGTTACTGTGAAAAGCCCCTAGTCGCCACATTCTGGCACCTGTTTGGGTGCAGAGAGAATTCAGAATGTCCAAATTATCAAACAACGTCTTTGGGGACTTGTGTGAGGAAACCGGAGAACTCGGAGGAAATCCACGCAGACACGGGGAGAACGTGCAGACTCCGCACAATCAGTGACCCAAGCCGGGAATCGAACCTGGGACCCTGGTGCTGTGAAGCTCCACTGTGCTAACCACTGTGCTACCGTGCTGCCCTTGTGCAGAAGGGGTTTGTAAGATTAATGACAGGGATGAGGCTCTTCAGCAATGGAGAAGGTGTGTTGGTTTCCCTTGGATAAGGAAAGATCCAGCAGATATTTGATCAAAGGGTTCAAAATTATGAAGTGTGTCAATGAAATTAGTAAGGAGAAACGATTTCAGAGCAGACAGATTTAAGGTGGTTGGGAAAAGAACCAGAAGAATAATGAGGGGAAAATGTTCACACAGCTAGCTGTTCAGATTGTTGCCTGGAGAAATCATGGATTCTATAATGACGTTTGAAACAGGAATTGGATAAATATTTGAAGGTATTATTCTGATTGGTTATTGGAAAAATGCATGAGAGTGGAGCTAAATGAATTATTCTTCTTAAGAGCTTGCACAGGGGCAATGGGCTGAATGGTGTATTTCTGAGCTATATCCTTCTCAGATTCAATGGCACTGCAGAGCGCTCCCTGCCCACACCCCACACCCTTTTCGGAGTGGTAATAGAGATAGAACATAGAACATAGAACATTACAGCGCAGTATAGGCCCTTCAGCCCTCGATGTTGCGCCGACCTGTGAAACCACTCTAAAGCCCATCTACACTATTCCCTTATCGTCCATATGTATAGTGAATGTATAGATTGTTGGGTCCACCTGGAAGGAGATTTAGTTTAACCTCCCGCCTGGCAGTGCACCACTCCATCAATCGTGCACTGCGGTGTCAACCTAGATTAGATGTTCAAGACTCCACTGGGTCCTGAACCCATGACCTCAGTGGAGAGAGTGCCAACAACTGAGCCAAGACTGACACCTTGGTTGAGTGTTGGAAAGGAGGAGAATTAATAATGTGTTTCAATACGAAAGCAGGTCCTCACCTCAATGCACATCATTTCAGCTGGATTAAACTAACTTGTCCCTCAAGTGAACTTGACTGATTTCACAGTTTCTTGCCTTATGTGCTGGAGACAGTAATGTCAGGTTGCTGCAGTGCCAGACATTCTCTACAGCTGTCACCGCAACTCTATGTCAAACACGCACACACCATGCCAAGCACTCAGATTCCCAAAGCTTATACATATTTCAGTGGGTATTTCTAGCATTCGCCACTGAAGGCAAATATTGGCTCTCAGTCATTGACAGTTATCCACTGTGATTGCAAAATAAGACAATCCACGAAGATTGCAAAGTTACTTTTCATGCCTGTGGGAGAAAAACAGACTCAGAATGCTGAAAAGCTGAAAGAAAATCAGGTTACACACAGTTTTACAGCCCAGAAACAGGCCATTCGGCCCAATGGATCCATGTTGGTGTTTCTGCTCCACCCACCATCACCCAACCTGAAATGAAAACAAAATGCTGGAAATGCCCAGCAGGTCCAGCAGCATCAGTGGAGAGGGAAACAGAGTTAGCGGGTGGCATTTTCCCTAAAACTGACTCAGGGTGTGTGATTCTCCGGCCTCCCAGCTGCGTGTTTCTCAGCCCTGGGATTCGGCCCACCGTTCCCTGGTGGTGGGATGCTCAGCTCCTGTCACTGTTAATGGGAATTCCCATTGTAGCCATTCCACGCTGCCAGCAAGCCCACGGCAGTGGTGCAACGCCGGCAGGATGAGAGAATCCCACCGGCAGTGAACAGCCGGGGAATTGCGGCCTAAGTGTCATTTTGGGTAGGAAGATCAATGTGATTCCATCCCAATTCTCCCACATTTAGGGTGCGATTTAACCAAAATGTTTTGAAGTGTGGTAGCGAGCGGGAATTTCCGTGAGCTTCCCGTCGCTCAGCCGAGTGAGGCTGTCACCGCTGTGGTAAACCACTGTTAGTATATTATATATATTGTGGTAACCTACTACTGTATTACGTGTAATGTGGTAAACCACTGCCTGATGGCTCCGCCTCCCCTCGGGCTCGGTTTAAAGGTGGCTGCCCTCCAGCCTTGTCCCAGTTCGGGTTCAGAGGCCAGGAGGCTTCCTGTTTAGCTTATTAAAGCCTCAGTTACGTTCACTACTCGTCTTGTGTTGATTGATGGCACGTCAATTTAATAAGCTAAACTTTTAAGATGAATCCATCGCTCAAGCCTGATCACCTGGAGCTGGACCCACAAGCAGCCGACGCCACTGCAACATTCGAGCACTGGCTAAGCTGCCTCGAAGCTTACCTCGGATCCTCCACCGAAGACGTCACCGACCTCCAGAAGCAGCAAATACTCAACGCACGGGTGAGCCCACAAGTTTTCCTTCTTATCAGGGACGCCCCCTCGTATGCGGAGGCGATAATGCTGCTGAAGGGACAATATGTAAAGTCTGTAAACGAGGTGTATGCTAGGCACCTCCTTGCCACAAGGCAACAACGCCGCGGAGAAACACAAGCCGAATTCCTGCGTGCCTTGCGGGTACTCGGCCGGAACTGTG
Source organism: Scyliorhinus torazame (assembly GCF_047496885.1). Lineage (NCBI taxonomy): Eukaryota > Metazoa > Chordata > Chondrichthyes > Carcharhiniformes > Scyliorhinidae > Scyliorhinus > Scyliorhinus torazame. Next base: position 317,366,189 of record NC_092709.1, read on the forward strand.
CTTGCCAGGCGGTATCGGCTGCCCAACACACAGAGCTGCTGATCAGGGACACCTATGTCGCGGGTATTAAGTCCAACTACATCCGCCAGCACTTGCTTGAAGGGGGTACACTCGGCCTACCAGAGACAGTGCAGTTCTCAAACTCCCTGAATGTTGCTTTCCAGAACATGGAGGCGTACATCTCCGACCACGCTGCACCCTCGTGGACGTCATGGGCGCCGCCATCACCCGACTCGAGTGCAGCGCAAGCCTGTGCCATGCAGCAGCCCACCAACGCTGGAAGCCCAAAGTGCTACTTTTGCGGACAGGGTAAGCACCCCAGACAACGCTGCCCTGCACGGAACGGGACTTGCAACGGGTGTGGGAGGAAGGGCCACTTCGCCAAAATCTGCCAGGCCCGACCGGTCCCTAAAACACCTAGGCCTAGTGGCACTGCCTGCTGTTCGTCGGGACCTCCCCCATCTTCCGCACCACCCGCCATGTGCGACTCGTGGGCGCCGCCATCGTCGCTGCCACCCGCCATGTGCGACCTGTGGGGACCGCCATCTTGGCCGCCATCTTGTACTCCACCCGCCACGCATGACCCATGGGGGCCCCATCTGTCATAATTATACACCAGTATATCATGGTGCAGACACATACTGATGGACACACAGTGGGACCAATCAACATACACAACACCGCAGCCAATCACCAGTGAGAGTACACGCACTATAAAGACAGGGAGCATCAGAGTTCCTGCTCATTCGAGTAGCAGCTAGCTAGGAGCACAGAGCTCACAACCTGCAACACAGACATTCACCATGTGCTGAGTGCATCAACTGGTTAGGACAAGGCAAAGGTCTTTAGTTAAAGCTGGTATTGAATTTACCCACAGTTCAAGTATGTTTAAATAGTTAACCTTTTAATAAAATAGTGTTGCACTACTTCAAGTGTTGGTGACCTGTATGTGATCCAGAACACCCAACACGTCATTCTACCAGGAGTGGTTGCATACGAGCACTTCTTAGACCTACCTGCAAGTGATCTGCCTTCCGTCAGCATTCCGTCATCCTGCAACATGGACAACATCAGCCCGCCGCCGCCGCTCCGCATCGCCGGCAACCTCGGGGCGAACTGGAAGATTTTCAAACAGCGCTTCCAGCTCTACCTCAAAGCCACGGACAGGGAGGGCGCCTCGGACACCAGAAAGATTGCTCTTCTCTTCTCCACGGCCGGGGACCATGCCATCCATATTTTCGACTCTCTCACCTTTGCAGATGACGAAGACAAGACGAAGTTCAAGACGGTTCTCCTCAAATTTGACACTCACTGCAGCGTAGAAGTGAATGAAAGTTTCGAACGTTTTCCGTTTGCAGGGTAAGGACGAACCTTTCCAATCCTTTCTAACGCACCCCCTCATCTTTGTGCAATCTTGCAGCTACGGGCCCACCTCCGACTCCATGATACGCGACCAGATCGTTTTCGGTGTTCAGTCGGAGCCCCTACGTCAGCAGCTCCTCAAAATAAAGCAACTCACCCTAGCGACCGCCATCGAGACCTGTGTCTTACATGAAAATGGCACCAGTTGGTACTCCCGTATACAAGCGGCTGAAACGGCGCGGCAAGGTCCCCACGAGGCGGAACGGGTCCAAGTGATTGAACACCTCCAGGGCCTCAGCCTGGATGAGGGCGGCCATTTTGCGCACTTTTTGTGGACTCCCGCACTTGTACGCACTAAACAAGGGGACGGCGACATGGAGGAACGTAATGCGCAGGTGCGCACCACGCAGGACCGCACCATGCATGCGCGGTGGCGCAGTGAATGTGCTGACATCATGATGTGCGGCAACTGTGGCTCCACCCATTTAAAGCGTCAATGCCCCGCAAAATCTCGACAATGCCTACGATGTGGAAGACTTGGCCACTATGCTGCCTGCTGTCGAGCAGCTCAGCCTTCCAATTCATATCGCTTCAGCCAGCCTCGCAGAAATGTTCGGGCAATTCAACCCACGGTCACCGAGTCCGATGCGGACCTCCCACACAGCAGTGACACCGAGGACCCGAAGGCACCTTTTCGAGTCGGTGTTGTAACGAAAAACAGGCTGTCCCCGAAGCAAAGACACCAGCCGCTGTTGGTATACAGCGTCGATCCAGACGATGAGTGATGTGCCTCCCTGACGGTCAACCGGTCCCAGATACGATTCCGCCTGGACACTGGTGCCTCCGCCAATCTCATGGTGTGGTCTGCTTTCCAAAGCCTTTGTGTCAAACAACCATTCTTCCAACGGCCTGCCAGCTATTGGACTACAATGGCAACATCATTCCTGCTACCGGCTCATGCCAACTCGAAGTGACGCACAAGTCACGAAAAGCCATCCTTCCTTTCGAGATCGTGGGCTTCTCGAAGGACCCTCTGCTTGGCGCACAGGCGTGCAAGCTGCTAAACCTCGTGCAAAGAGTTCACTCTCTCTCTCCTGATGACGCGTCTGCCTTCCAGGATGCTGACTTCAGGGCGCAACTCAACGCCATCATCGACCTGCACCGCGACGTCTTCGAAGGCATGGGCACGCTCCCATATACTTACAAGATCATACTCAAACAGAACGCCACGCCTGTGGTGCATGCACCTCGCAGAGTCCCAGCACCCCTCAAGGACCGCCTCAAGCAGCAGCTGCAGGACCTCCAAGACCAAGGAGTGATCTCCAGAGTTAAGGAACCAACCGACCGGGGCAGTTTCATGGTGCGCGTAGAAAAGCCTTCCGGCGAGCTCAGAATCTGCATTGATCCAAAGGACCTGAATCGCAACATAATGAGGGAGCATTACCCAATCCCCAAGCGCGAAGAGATAACATGCGAGATGGCTCACGCCAAGCTCTTCACCAAACTTGACGCCTCAAAAGGATTCTGGCAATTTCAACTAGATGGACCCAGCAGGAAACTGTGTACCTTTAACACCCCTTTTGGCAGATATTGTGACAACAGGATGCCGTTTGGGATCATATCGGCGTCAGAAGTGTTCCACAGGATCATGGAACAAATGATGGAAGGCATTGAAGGTGTTCGTGTCTATGTCGACGACATAATCATTTGGTCCACCACCCCGCAGGAGCATATCAGTCGCCTCCAGCGCGTGTTCAAACACATACGGGAGCAGGGCCTTCGCCTCAACAGAGCCAAATGCTCCTTCGGCCAGACGGTACTCAAGTTCCTAGGGGGCCACATCTCCCAGTTGGGTGTGCGGCCGGATGTGGACAAGGTGGCTGCCATCACAGCCATGAAAAAGCCAGAGGACAAGAAGGCGGTCCTCCGATTTCTGGGCATGGTCAACTTCCTAGGGAAGTTCACCCCGAACCTCGCCTCTCATACCACAGCTCTCAGGAACCTGGTCAGGAAGACGACAGACTTCCAATGGCTTCCTGCCCACAAGCGCAAATGGAGAGAAATTGAAACCAAACTTACCACGGCCCCGGTATTGGCCTTTTATGATCCAGCAAAAGAGACAAAAATTTTGACCGATGCCAGCCAATCTGGCATTGGGGCAGTGCTCCTGCAACGCGATGAGGCCTCATCATGGGCCCCCGTTGCATATGCGTCACATGCCATGACCCCCACGGAACAGCGCTACGCGCAGATAGAAAAGGAGTGCCTGGGCCTTTTAACGCGTGTCTTCAAGTTTCATGATTTTGTGTACGGCCTTCCCCAATTCACCGTCGAGACCGACCATCGCCCGCTGGTCAATATAATACAAAAAGACTTGAACGACATGACGCCTAGCCTCCAGCGCATTCTGCTCAAACTCCAGCAATACGACTTCCAGCTCGTATACACCCCGGGCAAAGACCTGATCATAGCCAACGCTCTGTCCAGGGAAGTCGACACCCGGTGTGACCCAGCGGGATTCGTCTGCCAAGTTGACGCCCATGTGGACTTCGTGGCCTCCAATCTACCGGCCACGGATGAACGCTTCGTCCAAATTCGGCGCGAGACTGCGGCTGACCCCCTACTACAGCGTGTCATGACGGGTGGCTCAAGGGTCAATGTCCGCAGTTCTACGACATCAGGGACAATCTGGCGGTAGTCGATGGTGTCCTCCTGAAGCTGGACCGCATTGTTATCCCGCACACCATGCGCCAGCTTGTCTTGGAATAGCTACACGAGGGCCATCTTGGCGTGGAGAAGTGCCGCCGACGGGCCCGAGAGGCAGTGTACTGGCCCGGCATCAATGACGACATCGCCAACACAGTGCTCAACTGCCCCACATGTCAGCGGTTCCAGCCGGCCCAAACACGTGAGACCCTACAGCCCCATGAGTTGGTCACATCCCCTTGGTCCAAGGTCGGCATCGACCTGTTCCACGCGCTGGGCAGGGACTATGTTCTGATTGTAGACTGTTTTTCAAACTACCCGGAGGTGGTACGTTTGCAGGACATCACATCGTCTGCAGTCATCCGTGCCTGTAAGGACACCTTTGCTCGGCACGGCATCCCATTCACTGTGATGTCGGACAATGGCCCCTGCTTCGCGAGCCAGGAATGGTCCAACTTTGCCAGGAAGTACAACTTTGTGCATGTGACATCCAGTCCCCTGTACCCCCAATCCAATGGCAAAGCGGAGAAGGGCATCCACATAGTCAAACGGCTCCTCTGCAAGGCTGCCGATGCTGGATCCGGCTTCTACCTCGCCCTGCTGGCCTATCGCTCGGCCCCACTGTCCACTGGCCTGTCGCCAGCTCAGCTGCTCATGGGTCGCACCCTGAGGACGATGGTGCCGTCCATTTACGTCCCAGACCTCGTCCTCGTTCCGGTCCTTCAGCGAATGCAACTGTCTCGTGCGCAGCACAAGGCGGCTCATGACTCCCGTGCAGCTGATCTCCCTGCTCTGGCTCCAGATGACAACGTCCGCATCCATCTTCCGGGTGGTGGCTGGTCTGCAACTGCTGTGCTTCTTCAGCAGGTGGCTCCCCGCTCGTTCCTGGTTCGTCTACCGGATGGTTCCATTCTGCGCCGTAATCAACGTGCCCTTCGTCTCGTTCCGTGCTCGCAATGTGATCCTCCGCCAGTGCCACGCCCTCCTGTTGTCCCTGACCTGGACTATGCGGAGATTCCAGTTACTCTGCATCCTCCTCACTCTGATGCAGTCCAGCCCGCTCCTCAGCCGGCAGCTCCTGACCCACCCTTGAGGCGGTCAACCAGAATTTGTGAACTTTGTGCACTAATGGACTCTCTGGTCTGTTCTGTTCTCCCGTTTAATTGTTCAAGTGGTTTGTATATAGTGTTCATCTCGTTATTTGTGTGACACACTGTTTTTTTCTGCATCAGGCACCTTGCCATGTAAATAACTTAATTTTATGTACATAGTCCTGTAAATATTTCGCACACACGTAGTCAGGAACATTCACCACACACTATTTATTGTCACGCAGGCACATTTTTTTATATAAAAGGGGGGATGTCATAATATACACCAGTATATCATGGTGCAGACACACACTGATGGACACACAGCGGGACCAATCAACATACACAACACCGCAGCCAATCACCAGTGAGAGTACACGCACTATAAAGACAGGGGGCATCAGAGTTCCCGCTCATTCGAGTAGCAGCTAGCTAGGAGCACAGAGCTCACAGCCTGCAACACAGACATTCACCATGTGCTGAGCGCATCAACTGGTTAGGACAAGGCAAAGGTCTTTAGTTAAAGCTAGTATCGTATTTACCCACAGTTCAAGTATGTTTAAATAGTTAACCTTTTAAGAAAATAGTGTTGCACTACTTCAAATGTTGGTGACCTGTATGTGATCCAGAACACCCAACACATCACCATCTAGGAACCGCTCCGCCGCCTCCCGGGACCCCTGCTCACCCGGTCGTACGCTGGCCATTGCTATCTCCAAACGGCCCACCCGCCACCTTCTGAAGCTCGCCTCCATCACACTCGACCAGTCTCGACCCCATCAACTCCCAAGATCCACGATGACCGTCCGGATCAATGGGCACGAGCCGGCCTGCCTTTTCGACTCTGGAGCACAAACAGCTTTATCCACGCAGATATGGAAAGGCGCTGCTCCCTCCCAATTTTACCCGCGACTCAGAAAATCTCCCTGGCTTCCGGATTGCATTCCCTAGCAATCCGTGGGTACTGTGTCCAACCCTTTCAGTAAAAGGCGTAGAGTACACTAACTTTAAGCTCTACATCATCCCCCATCTCTGCGCTGCCCTATTACTGGGGCTTGACTTCCAGTGCCACCTCCAATGCCTTACCTTAAAGTTCAGTGGACCCCTGCCCCCCCCCTCACCATCTGTAGCCTTAAGGTCGCCCCACCCTCGCTCTTTGCTAACCTCACCCCGGACTGTAAGACCATCGCCATGAGGAGCAGATGATACAGTGCCCGGGACAGGGCCTTTATCAGGTCGGACGTCCAGCGACTCCTACGAGAAAGGATAATTGAGGCTAGTACCAGCCCCTGGAGAGCCCAAGTGGTGGTCGTCAAGACTGGGGAGAAGCACCGGATGGTCATCGATTACAGCCAGACCATTAACCGGTACACGCAGCTCGATGCGAACCCCCTCCCCCGCATATCTGACATGGTCAATCAGTATTGGGTCTTCTCCACAGTCGACTTGAAGTCCGCGTACCACCAGCTCCCTATCCGCCCGGAGGGCCGCCAATAGACTGCCTTCGAGGCAGACGGCCGCCTCTTCCACTTCCTCAGGGTTCCCTTTGCCGTCACCAATGGGGTCTCGGTCTTCCAGCGAGAAATGGACCGAATGGTTGACCAGTACAGGCTGTGGGCCACGTTCCTGTACCTAGACAATGTCACCATCTGCAGCCATGACCAGCAGGACCATGACACCAGCCTCCAACATTTCCTCCATACCGCCAAACTCATTAACCTCACCTACAATAAAGAGAAATGCATTTTCCGCACAACCCGCCTAGCCATCCTCGGCTACGTTGTGGAAAATGGAGTCCTAGGGCCCAACCTCGACCGCATGCGCCCCCTCCTGGAACTTCCCCTCCCCCACTGCCCCAAGGCCCTGAAGAGATGTCTGGGGTTCTTTTCCTATTATGCACAGTGGTCCCCAATTTTGCAGACAAGGCCCGCCCACTTATTAAATCTACCGCTTTCCCTTGATGGCTGAGGCCCACCTGGCCTTCAACCGCATCAAGGCAGATATTGCCAAAGCCGTGATGCACTCTGTGGGCGAGTCCATTCTGTTCCAGGTGGAGAGCAGTGCGTCGGACTTTGCTCTGGCCGCTACCCTCAACCAGGCAGGATGGCCCGTGGCTTTCTTCTCCCGTACCCTCCATGCCTCCGAAATTCGGCACTCCTCCCTCGAAAAGGAAGCCCAAGTCATTGTAGAAGCTATTTGACATTTGAGGCATTACCTGGCCGGCAGGCAATTCACTCTCCTCACTGACCAACGGTCGGTTGCCTTCATGTTCAATAACACACAGCGGGGCAAGATTAAGAATGACAAGATTCTGAGGTGGAGGATCGAACTCTCCACCTACAACTACGAGATCTTGTACCGACCTGGGAAACCCAATGATCCCCCAGATGCCCTATCCCGCGGTCCATGTGCCAGCGCACAAGTAGACCGACTTCGGGCCCTCCACAATGACCTCTGTCACCCAGGGGTCACCCGTTGTTTTTCATTTTATCAAGACCCGCAACCTGCTTTCCTCCATCGAGGAGGACCATGACCAGAGACTGCCAGGTCTGCGCTGAGTGCAAACCGCACTTCTATCGGCCGGATAGAGTACACCTGGTAAAGGCCTCCCGTCCCTTTGAGCACCCCAGCATCGACTTCAAAGGGCCCCTCCCTCCACTGACCGTAACGTGTACTTCCTCAACATTGTTGATGAGTACTCACACTTCCCCTTTGCCATCCTGTGCCCTGACATGACCTCTGCCACCGTCATCAAGGCCCTGCACAGTCTCTGCACCTTGTTCGGGTTCCCCACCTACATCCATAGCACTCGAGCTTCCTCCTTCAGGAGCGACGAGTTGCGTCAGTTCCTGCTCAGCAAGGGCATTGCCTCCAGCAGGACTACCAGCTACATCCCCAGGGGAAACGGGCAGGTAGAGAGGGAGAATGCGACGGTTTGGAAGGCTGTTCTTCTGGCCCTACGGTCTAGACGTCTCCCAGTCCCCCACTGGCAGGAGGTCCTCCCCGATGCGCTCCAATCCATCCGGTCGCTCCTGTGCACTGCCACCAATGAGACCCCTCACAAACGTGTGTTTGTCTTCCCTAGGAAGTCCACCTCTGGGGTCTCGCTCCCACCCTGGCTGGCAGTCCCAGAGCCCGTCCTCCTCCGGAAGCATGTGAGGAGTCATAAATCGGATCCCCTCATCGAGAAGGTCCTGCTCCTCCATGCCAATCCACAATATGCCTACGTGGCACATCAGGACGGGCGGCAGGACACAGTCTCCCTCCGGGATTTGGAACCTGCGGGTTCCCCAGCGACCCTCACCACCACCCCCGCCCCTACACCGTCTCCCTCCACCACTACCCAGCTACTTCAAGAACTGGCACTCGCAGGCCCACCGGCGACCATCACCACCACCCCCGCCCCTACACCGCCCCCCCCCCCCCCCACCCCCCCCCCCCCCCCCCCCCCCTCCACCGACTCAACAACTGGGTGAAGAAGAGGACAACACGCTCCCGGATGCACAGGTCTCGACACCAGTGCCCACACCACAGTCGGGACTGAGGCGATTACGGCGGAAGGTCAAAGCCCCCGACAGACTCGACCTTTAAGCCCACTTCACCCCACTGGACTCTTTTTTTAACAGGGGGTGAATGTGGTAAACCACTGTTAGTATACTATATGTATTGTGGTAACATGCTACTGGTGTATTATGTGTAATGTGGTAAACCACTGCCTGATGGCTCCGCCTCCCCTCGGGCTCGGTATAAAGGTGGCCGACCTCCAGCCTTGTCCCAGTTCGGGATCAGAGGCCAGGAGGCTGTCAGTTTAGCTTATTAAAGCCTCAGTTTCATTCACTACTTGTCTTGTGTTGATTGATGGCACATCAACCGCGATAAAATGTTAATTAGTCCACTTAACGAGGCCCCACGGGCCGGGGGGGACAGACGGTGTACAGGAAGTGGAGAGACTGGTGAGGGATCCGTACCTGGCAGAGAGGTTTGCTAATATAGAGGAACTGAAGGAGAGGTTAGAGCTCCCGAGAGGAAACAGGTTTAGATATTTACAGATAAGGGACTTTGCACGGAAAGATTGGAAAGAGTTCCCTCAGCTGCCGACGTATGCCTTACTAGAGTGGTTGCTGCTCCCGGAGGTGGAAGGGGAGGGCAGGATCAGACACATATATGGCAGGCTGGGAGAACAGTGGGGGGTGAGCAGGCAGTGAAGAATAAGGAGGTGTGGGAAAGTAAGATGGGAGAGGAGATGAATTGGGGAGTGTAGAGTGAGATGCTACGTCGGGTAAACGCGACCTGCTCATGTGCAAGGATGAGCCTGATACAATTCAAGGTGCATATGGCTTGGGGGAGAATGAGTGGGTTCTTCCAGGGAGTGGCAGACGATTGTGGGGGAGGAGTTCGGGCCGGAACCTATGGTGGCAATATTCAGGATATCAGAGAAGCCAGAGCTGATGGACGGGAGGAAGGCCGATGTTGTGGCCTTCGTTTCTCTGGCTGTCCGAGGTAGGATCTTGTTGGAGTGGTGGTCGGCAATGCCGCCGGGGGTGGCGGCCTGGCTAGGAGACTTATATGACTTTCTCCATCTGGGAAAGATTGAATGTGAACTGAGGTGTTCAGCGTTGGGCTTTGAGGCAAGGTTAGGGCTGTTCGTGGCCATGTTTGAGGAGCTGTTCGGCACTGGAGGGGGGGGCGAGAGGGGGGGAGGTAGTGGGGGAGGAGGTGGGGAGTGAAAATGGGGAAAAATTTGTACTAACTGTATAATTGTGTGTAGGGGAGCATGTTCCCTGGATTGTTCATGTTTTGTAACTGTTTGAACAAGTTTGGAATAAAATACATTTAAAAAAAAAGAGAAACGGTGCGGAATACACTGGGTCCGTGCTTGACACTCGGGAGGCTGACAAGCTACAGCCGCAGATACACATTACACACCCCACACACATGTGGTAGTCACCACTGTTGTATATATCACATACGAGATGTAATACGGTAAGGCTCCTGTACTACAGGTACGGGGGTAGATCCCTGCCTGCTGGCTCCGCCCAGTAGGCGGAGTATAAATGTGTGTGCTCTCCGAACAGCAGCCATTTCGGCAGCAGCTGTAGGAGGCAACACATCTCTGCTGAATAAAGCCTCGATTACTCTCGACTCTCGTCTCGTCGTAATTGATAATGCATCAATTTATTAAGCAAAGATTTTACAACGATGGACCTCCGCATCAAGCCAGATCGCCTGCAGCTGCACCCACAGGCAGACAACGCCAAGTTGGCCTTTGCACATTGGCTAGCTTGCTTTGAAGCATACATTGGATCTGCGACAGAACCACCCTCAGAGGCACAGAAGCTCCAGATCCAGTATACGCGGCTGAGCTCCGATATCTTTCCGCTCGTCCGGGACGCGCCGACCTACGCTGAGGCCATGGCGCTACTGAAAGAGAACTACACTCAGCAGACCAACAAGCTCGACTCCAGGCACCTCCTGTCCACGTGGCATCAACTCCCTGGTGAGTCTGTGAACGATTTCTGGCGTGCCCTGCATGACCTGGCGAGGGACTGTGATTGCCAGGTCATCTCGGCTGTTGAACATTCCAAACTCCTAATTAGGGACGCTTTTGTTATGGGCATAGGGTCGGCGTACATCCGCCAGCGCCTCTTAGAAGGGGCTACCCTTGACCTCACGGTGAGCAAGAAACTCGCGTAATGTACAAGCGTACGCTCCCGACCGCACGGCACCCCCCTCCTGGGCATCGTGGACCCCACCAGCGAACACTCCATCGTGGACCCCACCAGCGACCGCCTCCAGCCAACCACAAGCCTGCGGCACGCGGCAGTCAGCGAACCCCGGGGGACCCAAGTGCTACTTCTGCGGAGAGACAAAGCACCCCCGGCAGCGCTGCCTGGCGCGGAGCGCACTCTGCAAGGCCTGCAGGAAGAAAGGACATTTTGCTGCTGTGTGCCAGGCCCGCTCGGTCGCCGCTGTAACCACGTCCATTGTTCCTGCACCCCCCACGTGCGGCCCGTAGGCGCTGCCATCTTCCTCGCCTCAGACCACATGAGGCCCGTGGGCGCCGCCATCTTCCCCCCTTCAGGCCTCGTGCAGCCCATGGGCGCCACCATCTTTAACGCCACCCGCCACGTGCGCCCAGTGGGCACCACCATCTTCCCCGCCTCAGGACCCCTGCTAGTTGGGCACCTTATCGGGCCGTTCATCGCCTGCCGACCAGCCAGGGGCCTTCCAACACCAGCCACAGCTCACGTCCATCACGATCGACCAGTCCCGGCCGCACAACCTCGCAACCGTGTCGACGACGGTAAAGGTCGATGGGCACAAGATGAAAAAATGAAATGAAAATCGCTTATTGTCGCAAGTAGGCTTCAATGAAGTTACTGTCGTCACATTCCGGCGCCTGTTCGGGGAGATATCCTGCCTTCTTGACTCAGGGAGCACAGAGAGCTTCATCCACCCCGATACGGTAAGGCACTGCTCCCTCGCAGTACACCCCATCACCCAGGAAATCTCCCTGGCCTCCGGATCCCACTCCGTGGAGATCCGGGGGTACTGCACCGCCGCCCTCACCATCCAGGGCGTAGAGTTCAGCGACTTCCGGCTCTATGTCCTCCCCAACCTCTGCGCTGCCTTGCTACTCGGCCTGGACTTCCAGTGCAACCTCCAGAGCCTAACCCTGAAATTCGGCGGGCCCCTACCACCCCTTACTGGTCTCATGACCCTTAAGGTCGACCCGCCTTCTCTGTTTGCAAACCTCACCCCGGATTGCAAACCTGTCGCCAGCAAGAGCAGACGGTACAGTGCCCAGGACAGGACATTCATCAGGTCGAAGGTCCAGCGGCTGCTGCGGGAAGGTATCATCGAGGCCAACAACAGCCCCTGCAGAGCCCAAGTGATAGTTGTGAAAACTGGGGAGAAAAATAGGATGGTCGTTGACTCCAGTCAGACCATCAATAGGTACACGCAGCTCGACGCGTACCCCCTCCCACGCATATCTGATATGGTCAATCAGATTGCATACTACCGGGTCTTCTCAACAGTGGACCTGAAATCTGCCTACCACCAGCTCCCCATTCACAAGGCGGACCGCCCGTACACCGCGTTTGAAGCGGACGGCCGCCTTTCCCACTTCTTTAGGGTTCCCTTCGGCGTCACTAATGGTGTCTCGATCTCCCAACGGGAGATGGACCGAATGGTTGACCGGTACGGACTGCGGGCCACCTTCCCGTACCTGGATAACGTCACCATCTGTGGCCACAACCAGCAGGACCACGACGCTAACCGTTCCAAATTCCTCCACACCGCCACACTCCTCAACCTAACGTACAACAAGGAGAAGTGTGTGTTCAGCACCAGCCGCTTAACCATCCTCGGCTATGTGGTGCAAAATGGAGTTCTAGGGCCCAACCCCGATCTCATGCGCCCCCTCATGGAACTTCCCCTCCCCCACTGCCACAAGGCCCTCAAACGATGCCTGGGGTTCTTCTCCTATTATGCCCAGTGGTCCCTAACTATGCCGTCAAGGCCCGCCCACTCATTCACTCCACCGTTTTCCCCCTGACGGCCGAGGCTCACTAGGCCTTCAACCGTATCAAGGCCGACATCGCCAAGGCCGCGATGCATGCGGTCGACGAGACGCTCCCCTTCCAAGTCGAGAGCGATGCATCCACCCTCAACCAGGCAGGCAGGCCCGTGACTTTCTTTTCCCGCATCCTCCATGCCTCTGAAATTCAGCACTCCTCCATCGAGAAGGAGGCCCAAGCCATCGTAGAAGCTATGCAGCGTTGGAGGCATTACCTGGCCGGCAGGAGATTCACTCTCCTCACAGACCAACGGTCGGTTGCTTTCATGTTTAACAACGCACAGCGGGGTAAGATCAAAAATGATAAGATCTTGCGGTGGAAGATCGAGCTCTCCACCTACAATGACGAGATTTTGTATCGCCCCGGTAAGCTCAACGAGCCCCCCGATGCTCTGTCCTGAGGTACATGTGCCAGCGCACAATTGGACCGACTCCGGACCCTGCACGGCAATCTCTGTCACCCAGGGGTCACACGGTTGTACCACTTCATTAAGGCCCGCAATCTGCCCTACACCATTGAGGAAGTCAGGGCTATCACTAGAGACTGCCAGGTCTGCGCAGAGTGCCATACAGCTTCAATGATAGCTTGGGCCTCCTTTTCGACGGAGGAGTGCCGAATTTCGGAGACATGGAGGGTGCGGGAAAAGAATGCCACGGGCCTGCCTGGTTGAGGGTGGCGGCCAGAGCGACATCTGATGCATCCACTCGAGTTGGAAGGGGAGTGTTTCGTCGACCGCGTGCATCGCGGCCCTGGCGATGTCGGCCTTGATATGGTTGAAGGCCTGGTGAGCCTCAGCCGTCAGTGGGAAATCGGTGGAGTGAATGAGTGGGCGGGCCTTGTCCACATAGTTAGGGACCCACTGGGTGTAGTACAAAAAAAAACCCAGGCATCGTTTGAGGGCCTTGGGCAGTGGGGGAGGGGGAGTTCCATGAGGGGGCGCATGCGATCGGGGTCGGGCCCTAGAACTCCGTTCTGAACCACATAGCCGAAGATGGCTAATCGGTTCGTGCTGAACATGCACTTCTCCTTGTTGTAGGTTAGGTTGAGGAGTTTGGCGGTGTGGAAAAATTTGGAAAGGTTAGTGTCGTTGTCCTGCTGGTCGTGGCCGCAGATGGTGACATTATCCAGGTACGGGAAAGTGGCCTGCAGCCCATACCGGTCAACCATTCGGTCCATCTCCCGTTGGAAAACCGAGACCCCATTAGTGACGCCGAAGGGAACCCTAAGAAAATGGTAAAGGCGGCCGTCCGCTTCAAACGCGGTGTACTAGCGGTCCGCCTTGCGAATGGGGAGCTGGTGGTAGGCAGATTTCAGGTCCACTGTCGAGAAGACCCGGTACTGTGCAATCGGATTGACCATATCAGTGGGAGGGGCTACGCGTTGAGCTGCGTGTACCGATTGATGGTCTGGCTGTCGTCAATGACCATCCTGTGTTTCTCACTAGTTTTCACCACCACCACTTGGGCTCTGCAGGGGCTGTTGCTGGCCTCGATGATACCTTCCCGCAGCAGCTGCTGGACCTCTGACCTGATGACGGTCCTGTCCTGGGCACTGTACCGTCTGCTCCTTTTGGCGACGGGTTTGCAATCTGGGGTGAGGTTTGCAAACAGAGAAAATGGCTTGACCTTAAGGGTCGTGAGGCCGCAGACAGTAAGGGGTGGTAGGGGCCCGCCAAATTTCAGGGTTAGGTTCTGGAGGTTACACAGGAAGTCCAGGCCGAGTAGCAAGGCAGCGCAGAGGTTGGGGAGGACGTAGAGCCGGAAGCCGCTGAACTCTACGCCCTGGATGGTGAAGGTGGTGATGCAATACCCCTGGATCACCACGGAGTGGGATTCGGAGGCCAGGGAGATTCTTTGTTTAATGGGGTGTACCGCGAGGGAGCGGCGCCTTACCGTATCGGGGTGGATGAAGCTGTCAGTGCTCCCGGAGTCCAGAAGGCAGGCTATCTCATGCCCGTCGACCTTCATCTTTGTCGACACTGTCGCGACGTTGTGCGGTCAGGACTGGTCGATCGTGACGGAGGCAAGACGCGGCTGGTCGTCCGCGGTTGCAGGCGATGAGTGGCCCAATGAGGTGCCCAACGGGTAGGGGTCCTGAGGCGGGGAAGATGGCGGCGCCCACGGGCCGCACGTGTCCTGAGGCAGGCAAGATGGCGGCACCCTCGGGCCGCACGTGTCCTGGGGCAGACAAGATGGCTCCACCCATTGGTTGTGAGGCAAGCAAGATGGCGGCGCCCACGGGCCGCACGTGTCCTGAGGCAGGCAAGATGGCGGCGCCCATGGGCCGCACGTGTTGTGAGGGGAGCAAGGTGGCGGCGCCCACTGGCCGCACGCGGGGGATGCAAGGACAATAGCGGCGATGGAGCGGGCCTGGCACACTGCAGCGAAATGTCCTTTCTTGCCGCAGGCCTTGCAGAGCGCGCTCCGCGCCGGGCAGCGCTGCCGGGGGGGTTTTCATGTCTGCAGAAGTAGCACTTGGGTCCCCCGGGGTTGGTTGGCTGTCGCGCGGCGCAGCCATGGGGTTGGCTGGGGGCGGTCGCTGATGGGGTCCACGATGGGGTGGCCGTGCGGTCGGAAGCATACGCCTGTACGTTGCGTGAGGCGACTGTGAGCGAGAGTGCTAATTTCTTGGTCGCCGCGAGGTCAAGCGTAGCCCCTTCTAAGAGGCGCTGGCAGATGTGGGCCGACCCTTTGCCCGTAATGAACGCATCTCTCATTAGCAGGTTAGAATGTTCAGCGGCCGAAATGGCCTGGCAGTCACAGTCTCTCACCAGGGCGAACAGGGCACGCCCAAAATCTTCCACAGACTCACCGGGAAGTTGGTGCCGCGTGGATTGGAGGTGCCTGATGTAGATCTTGTTGGTCTGCTGAGCGTAGTTCTCCTTCAGTAGCACCATGGCCTCTGCGTAGGTAGGCGCGTCCTGGATGAGGTTAAAGACATCGGAGCTCAGCCGCAAGTACAGAATCTGAAGCTTCTGTGTTTCTGGGATTAGGTCTGTCCCAGATCCGATGTATGCTTCAAAGCAAGCTAGCCAATGTGCAAAGTCCTTTTTGGCGTTGTCGGCTTGAGGCGGAGATCCATCCTTGTAAAATCTCTGTGTAATAAATTGATGCACTATCAATTACGACGAATTGAAGCTTTATTACACAGAGATGTGTGACCTCCTACAACTGCAGCCGAAATGGCTGCCGTTCGGAGAGCACGCACATTTATACTCCGCCTACTGGACGGAGCCAGCAGGCAGGGATTTACCCCTGTACCTGTAGTACAGGGGCCTTACCGTAATACCCTTGTATGCAGTGCAGTATATACAATATAATACAACAGTGGTGACTACCACACACGGCGACTAATGCAACCCCTCATGAATGTCTCCTTGCCTTCCCCAGGAAGTCCACCTCCGGGGTTTCGCTCCCAACATGGCTGCCAGCTCCAGGACCCATTCTCCTCCGAAAGCACTTGCGGCTCCACAAGGCGGACCCGTTGGTCGAGAGGGTACAGCTACTCCATGCAGACCCGCAGTACGCCTGGCATACCCGACAGCCGCCAAGACACAGTCTCCCTCAGGGACCTGGCACCAGCTCCCACCTCCCACCCCGGTGCTGCCCTTCCTCCCCCCAGCGCACCTCACCACAGCCCCTGCTCCAGAACGATCTGTCCTCCCCTTGGTCCCACCTGGGGATGAAGATGAGGTCTACATGCTCCGGGAGTCACCGGTGACCGAGCCGACGCCTGCATCGCCACCGGGGCTGCGGCGCTCACAACGTGGGATCAAGGCACCCGATCGGCTGAATTTGTGAACTTTCCCCAAAATGTTAACCTTAAAATGCTTGTAAATAGTTTTACACCACCCCCGCTGGACTCTTTTTTAACAGGGGGAGAATGTGGTCGTCACCACTGTTGTATATATCACATACGAGATGTAATACGTTAAGGCTCCTGTACTACAGGTACGGGGGTAGATCCCTGCATGCTGGCTCCACCCAGTAGGCGGAGTATAAATGTGTGTGCTCACCGAGCTGCAGCCATTTCGGCAGCAGCTGCAGGAGGCAACACATCTCTGCTTAATAAAGCCTCGATTACTGTCCACTCTCGTCTCGTCGTAATTGATAGTGCATCACACACTCATCTCAGCCAACAAGATGGCACTGGTTACGCTGGAGCTGCCCATCCTGCTGATGGGTCGGTTTGGGCCAGAGGGCACCCAGGGGGATGCCCTGGGGGAACACCCATATGATCTGTGGCCCTAAGTTCACAGTGGGCCGTCTGCAGCGTGCGCAGCTGCATGGCTGACTTTCCGGCTGCCATGGTATGGAGACACCGGTGTTGGACTGGGGTGAGCACAGTAAGAAGTTTTACAACACCAGGTTAAAGTCCAACAGGTTTGTTTGGAGTCACTAGCTTTCGGAGCGCTGCTGATCGTGATTTGGCTTGAAACCACCGCACGCCGCGATTTTGGCGCTGGAACCTATCCTCCACCCAATCAGGCATCGGCCGACAGAGAATCCCGCCCCATAATTTTTCACTTTCTGAAATTGATCAGAATCAAATAACCGCGCCAGCGGCATCAGTAAAGTTACTTCTCTAGCTCCTCCCGAAGAAGATACCGATGCATTGAGCATTCTACCTTAAGGTATGATGTAACCAGGTTGTGGTTACATTTGCAATTTGCCTTGTC
This sequence comes from Scyliorhinus torazame, assembly GCF_047496885.1. Taxonomy (NCBI): domain Eukaryota; kingdom Metazoa; phylum Chordata; class Chondrichthyes; order Carcharhiniformes; family Scyliorhinidae; genus Scyliorhinus; species Scyliorhinus torazame. The sequence continues at coordinate 317,383,609 of NC_092709.1, forward strand.
GATAATCTAGCAATGTGGACCAGTCTATCAATATTTTTTGATGCATTTTACTTTATTAAAAAGTATTTTGCAGCATTGCTTTATGACACAGTGTCAATACTTACACAACTGCAAACTCCCAGAGAAAACCTACCTTCAAGAATCAGCAAAGACAAGGGCAGGGATTTAAAATGGAGGCAGCGGCCTTCTCCGCTGGGACAACCCTTCCTCAGTTGACCCTGAAAATCACCACCAGATTTTACACTCCCGCTGCAATTATTTGCCTACAGTCATTGCCTCCATCTGTCTGGCAGAATTTCTTGTCCCCAAAGGCCTCCAGGAGCATTGGCCACTTGTAGGACGGCAGCTGCCATTGTGGAAGAAGCATATGGTAAAGTTAAATAGGGGCTGGTCTCATCAGGGCCAATCAGACAGGTGTGGGTGAGGGGGTGGTCAATTGTGAAAGCAGCAGGAGTGGGCCTTGTCACTGGGAATCTTCCATAGAACATAGAACATTACAGCGCAGTACAGGCCCTTCAGCCCTCGATGTTGCGCCGACCTGTGAAATCACTCTAAAGTCCATCTACACTATTCCCTTATCGTCCATATGTCTATCCAATGACCATTTGAATGCCCTTAGTGTTGGCAAGTCCACTACTGTTGCAGGCAGGGCATTCCACGCCCTTACTACTCTCTGAGTAAAGAACCTACCTCTGACGTCTGTCTTATATCTATCTCCCCTCAACTTAAAGCTATGTCCCCTCGTGCTAGACATCACCATCCGAGGAAAAAGGCTCTCATTGTCCACCCTATCCAATCCTCTGATCATCTTGTATGCCTCAATTAAGTCACCTCTTAACCATCTTCTCTCTAACGAAAACAACCTCAAGTCCACAGTGGTTAGCACTGTTGCTTCACAGCGCCAGGGACCCGGGTTGGATTCCCGGCTTGGGTCACTGTCTGTGGAGTTTGCACATCCTCCCCGTGTCTGCGTGGATTTCTTCGGGGTGCTCTGGTTTCCTCCCACAGGCCAAAGATAGAACATAGAACATAGAACAATACAGCGCAGTACAGGCCCTTCGGCCCACGATGTTGCACCGAAACAAAAGCCATCTAACCTACACTATGCCATTATCATCCATATGTTTATCCAATAAACTTTTAAATGCCCTCAATGTTGGCGAGTTCACTACTGTAGCAGGTAGGGCATTCCACGGCCTCACTACTCTTTGCGTAAAGAACCTACCTCTGACCTCTGTCCTATATCTATTACCCCTCAGTTTAAAGTTATGTCCCCTCGTGCCAGCCATTTCCATCCGCGGGAGAAGGCTCTCACTGTCCACCCTATCCAACCCCCTGATGTTCAGGTTAGGTGTATTGGCCATATTAAATTGCCGCTTAGTGTCCAAAGATGTGCAGGTTAGGTGGGGTTACAGGGATAGAGCGAGTTAGTGGGCCTACGTAGAGTGCTCTTTCAGAGGTCGGTGCAGACCCGATGGGGCGAATGGCCTCCTTCTGCACTGCAGGGATTCAATGGAAAATATACACCGTGGAAAGCGATGGGCCAGGCACCTAATTTTGCACCTCCCTCACCTCCGCCTGTCAATTACCCATTCCACTTCTAATCTCGTTGTGTTTGAGACATTCACCACCACATCTTTCCATCTGCTCCTGGGTCTTCCTGGATTTTAGTAAGGCATTTGATAAAGTTCCCCATGGTAGGCTTCTGCACAAAGTAAGGAGGCATGGGATAGTGGGAAATTTGGCCAGTTGGATAACGAACTGGCTAACCGATAGAAGTCAGAGAATGGTGGTGGATGGCAAATATTCAGCCTGGATCCCCGTTACCAGTGGTGTACCGCAGGGATCAGTTCTGGGTCCTCTGCTGTTTGTGATTTTCATTAATGACTTGGATGAGGGAGTTGAAGGGTGGGTCAGTAAATTTGCAGACGATACGAAGATTGGTGGAGTTGTGGATAGTAAGGAGGGCTGTTGTCGGCTGCAAAGAGACATAGATAGGATGCAGAGCTGGGCTGAGAAGTGGCAGATGGAGTTTAACCCTGAAAAGTGTGAGGTTGTCCATTTTGGAAGGACAAATATGAATGCGGAATATAGGGTTAACGGTAGAGTTCTTGGCATTGTGGAGGAGCAGAGAGACCTTGGGGTCTATGTTCATACATCTTTGAAAGTTGCCACTCAAGTGGATAGAGCTGTGAAGAAAGCCTATGGTGTGCTCGCGTTCATTAACAGAGGGATTGAATTTAAGAGCCGTGAGGTGATGATGCAGCTGTACAAAACTTTGGTAAGGCCACATTTGGAGTACTGTGTACAGTTCTGGTCGCCTCATTTTAGGAAGGATGTGGAAGCTCTGGAAAAGGTGCAAAGAAGATTTACCAGGATGTTGCCTGGAATGGAGAGTAGGTCTTACGAGGAAAGGTTGAGGGTGCTAGGCCTTTTCTCATTAGAGCGGAGAAGGATGAGGGGCGACTTGATAGAGGTTTATAAGATGATCAGGGGAATAGATAGAGTAGACAGTCAGAGACTTTTTCCCCAGGTGGAACACACCATTACAAGGGGACATAAATTTAAGGTGAAAGGTGGAAGATATAGGAGGGATATCAGAGGTAGGTTCTTTACCCAGAGAGTAGTGGGGGCATGGAATGCACTGCCTGTGGAAATAGTTGAGTCGGAAACATTAGGGACCTTCAAGCAGCTGTTGGATAGGTACATGGATTACGGGAAAATGATATAGTGTAGATTTATTTGTTCTTAAGGGCAGCACAGTAGCATTGTGGATAGCACAATTGCTTCACAGATCCATGGTCCCAGGTTCGATTCCGGCTTGGGTCATTGTCTGTGCGGAGTCTGCACGTCCTCCCCGTGTCTGCGTGGGTTTCCTCCGGGTGCTCCGGTTTCCTCCCACAGTCCAAAGATGTGCGGGTTAGGTGAATTGGCCAATGATAAATTGCCCTTAATGTCCAAATTGCCCTTGGTGTTGGGTGGAGGTGTTGAGTTTGGGTAGGGTGCTCTTTCCAAGAGCTGGTGCAGACTCGAGGGGCCGAATGGCCTCCTTCTGCACTGTAAATTCAATGATAATCTATGATTAATCTAGGACAAAGGTTCGGCACAACATCGTGGGCCGAAGGGCCTGTTCTGTGCTGTATTTTCTATGTTCTATGTTCTATGTTCTTCTTCTTCCATCTTAAAGTCCCTTCTCTATCATTCCTCTCACCATATTTTTTCTCTCTCTCTGCAACAGATGACCATTTCATTTCATCTCTTCTTGTCTACTTTCTTCGATACTCCCACTGTCCTCACTGCCCCCCTAAGGTATTGGGTTGTGACCTTGTTCTTTCTCATCACCCCACACATTCACCTAGCAACCACATATGATTAATATTTCTATCATGTAATACCACACTGCACTACTTGCAATTAGTCTAATCAGAGTTAATCTTGTGCTTCATCTCCATTTCCGTACTTCCATCTTCAATATCCATCGGTCGAACTCCCTCACTAACTACACTATGGATGTACCTACACCAGGTGCAGGGGTTGAAAAGGGCAGCTCACCACCAATTTTCAAGGGCAATTAGGTCAGGGCAATTAATGCTGGCTGCGCCAGCGATGCCTACATCCCATGAACGAATTTTTAAAAAGACAACTACAACTCCATGTTGTGAAGTTAACTTTGGCTGGCAGCCTGCTCCAAGGCTCCATGCCATTGGCTGAGCAACTGTGTAACAAACTGACTGAAAGCCATTTCAGCTGAATTTATGAATCTGCCATAAGACATAGGAGCAGAATTAGGCCACTCGGCCCATCGAGTCTGCTCCGCCATTCAATCATGGCTGATATTTTTCTCATCCCCATTCTCCTGCCTTCTCCCCATAACCTCTGATCCCTTTATGTATCAAGGACCGATCTATTTCTGTCTTAAAGACACTCAGGGATTTGGCCTCCACAGCCTTCTGCAGCAGAGAGTTCCACAGATTCACCAGCCTCTGGCTGAAGAAATTCCTCCACATCCTTCTAAATGCCAATGAGTACAGACCCAGAGTCCTCAACCAGCGGGCAGGGGATGGGGGACGGGGAGGTGTGGTGATATTTAACCTGCCAAACTGCCTTTACTGTGGGAATGGAAGGATTGGCTCCACGTTCAGATGAGTGGATTGGTAGCTGCAGCCTTCACCTATTGCTCCATAGTACATCTGGTTTACTCAGCTGTCTCAGGGCAAACCAATCTTGCAATGGGGAGTCCTGAAACAGGCTTTAGGTCTCTTAGTTGCTTGTGCAAAGGGTCTAAAGCCTGTTTCAGCCATTGGCTCTGGGTGGCAATTGTTTTGCCTCTCCCAAAATGGCGACCGGCATACACATAGCTCATAACCCCCTTCGCTATGGACTTCTGAAATCTCTGAAGCAAATTGTCTTAAAACTAATGAGAATTCTGAAAACGCTTTTAAAAAATAATTTCGCAATGATATCTTTCTGATTATTATTGATGTTTCAGTATTGTAGGTTACTCATAAAATAATAATACATGAGCAAGATTGCCAGACTGTAATATGATAGCTTCAGATTGGTACGGCATTCTGGCCTCATTATAAATTCCCCTATCCATTACTTTTATACATTACGTAATTTTCCACAACTTTTCAGGAAAGTTAGTAGCACCCCCCAAAAAATGTTCCAAATTTCCATTTCTCTCCCTGGGGTGTAATATTAAAGCAAGCACACGCTATCATTGTGCTCTAATATTTATGAGCACTCTTAGAAATTCCATAGCTCTGCTAGTGAGAAAATTCAACAAAAAAGGACATTGTAGTGATTAATGGCCAACACTAAAATTGGTAATGAAAAAGCAAATGTGAAATGAAATGTATATTTATTACCTGCAAACTGCATTAATGAAGGCGGGGAGGGAAACATTTAGCTGAAATAAATACTTCAAATCTACCTCAGACTGAGTTTACCGCATGTTGGCAAAATGGAGGGCGGAAGACATTTGGGACAGCACGAAATGTGCGAAAACAACAATGTTTATTAAACAATTCTTTAAAAATTGTAAGTGATAAAAGTAAATAAAAGCTAACTTTATTAAAAAGAGAAACGGCTGGATCACTCCATTGATGACCCATCCGCCATTGTTTTGAGTGGTCAATTAATCCACTCCGGCTGCAGCCCGGAACGGATACCTCTTCATTCACCTGAGGAAGGAGCAGTGCTCCGAAAGCTAGTGTTTGAAACAAACCTGTTGGACTTTAGCCTGGTGTTGTAAGACTTCTTACTGTGCCGTTTAAGTCCAACCTCTGCCTCCATTCTAGACGTCCGAGGCTTCGATCTAGATTTCCTCAAAATAAGAGTCGCATCGCCATGAGTGCTATCAAATTCTTCCCCCAGTCTTGCAAACTTCACAATATTCAAGCTATTTACGCAACTTTTGATGGTGTAGCAGACAATTGGGAACACCACCACCTCGAAGTTCCATTCCAAATTACTCACCATGCTGACTTGGAAATGTAGCACCATTCTTTCATTGTCGCGGGATCGAATTCCTGGAACTCCCTCCCTAACAGTGCTGTGGATGTACCTACACCACATGGGCTGCAGCGGTTAAAGAAGGCAGCTCACCATCACCTTCTCAAGGGCACTTAGGGATGGGCAACAAACTCTGGCCGAGCCAGAAATGCTCACACCCCATGAGAGAATTAATAAAAATCAAGCTCTGCAAAGTAACTTTTACAACCTTGGGGCAGCACAGTGACGCAGTGGTTAGCACGCTGCGTCACGGCGCCGAGGTACCAGGTTCGATCCCGGCTCTGGGTCATTGTCCGTGTGGAGTTTGCACATTCTCCCCGTGTTTACGTGGGTTTCGCCACCACAACCCAAAGATGTGCAGGGTAGGTGGATTGGCCACGCTAAATTGCCCCTTAATTGGAAAAAATAATTGGGTACTCTAAAAAAAATTTTTTAATCTAGACAAAGCAGAAATAAAATGCAAAAATATAAAAGTGCAATAGTTAGTGACTGCTGGCCACAGGCCAAGGAGTTAAGGATGTCTGGTTAACTCAATGGGAGAAATGCTTCTGGCTGTAAATGTTGGATAGGGTTAATTGCCACAGGGAGTTTTCCCAATTATGTGCCTTAACATAAGACTGAAACCTAAATTACATGGCCTGATAGCATGCGCTCTGCTATCTGACAAACGCGGAGAGTGTGGCAGTGCTTCTGATACTCTCAGTGAGAAAATTAAGTTAATATGGGCATTCTGTTCAACACTGGGTGACACCACAATGTTAATAAGGAAGGACTTGAATCTGTATAACACATTTCACCACCACTTGACAGCCCAAGATGGTTCGCAGCTAACTGAATAGATTTGAAATGTAATGAACTGTTACAAAAAGTTAATATTAAAAGTGCAGGACTAGGTCATTCGGCCCTGTGAGCCTGCACCATGGCTCACAGGGCCGAATATGATCATGGCTGATCATGTAAATTCAGTATCCCACTCCCGCTTTCTCTCCGTACCCCTTGATCCCTTTAACCACAAGGGCCACATCCAACTCCCTCTTGAATATATCCAATGAACTGGTCCCAACAGCTTTCAGTGGTAGAGAATTCCACAAGTCCACAACTCTCTGATGTTGTGTTTGGTCTTCTGTACCTTGCAAAGGAATCCACCAAACACCTTGACTTGTCCAAACCAGCATCTTTATTGAGTCTCGCGTGGTAAGATAGCAATCTGTTGCAGAGCACGTTATCATGGAGTCCCTTTATACTCCTCTAGAACTACAGCTAGCACCGGCCATTCACCTGGATGTCTGACTACCATCTCCTGCTGATGGTCGGATGTGTCTCCACTTAAATGGGAGTCCCTGGTCACATGACCACGGTCGAGATACCGCATGGCGAGTCTGCACCACCACCTGCTGGTTGGAGGTCGCACACTATCCAACTATAATATTGCTCACAGGCATATCACCACATCTGAGAGAAGAAATTCTTCCTCATCTCAGTCCTGAATGGCTTTCCCCTTATTCTCAGGCGGTGACCCCTAGTTCTGGAGGTCCCCAACATCGGGAACATTCTTCCCGCATCTAGCCTGTCCAGTCCCATCAGGATTTTATATGTTTTTCTGAGATCCTCTTTTATTCTTCTAAACTCCAGTGAGTACAAGCCCAGTCGATCCAGTCTTTCTTCAAATGTCAGTCCTGCCATCCCAGGAATTAGTCTGGTGAACCTTCGCTGGACATCCTCAATAGCAAGAATGTCCTTCCTCTAACATCAAAACTTCACACAATACCCAAGGTGTGGCCTCACAAAGGCCTGTATAACTGCAGCAAACCATCCCTACCCTGACACTCAAATCATCTCGCCATAAAGGCCAGCATGCCGTTAGCCTTCCTCACCGCCTACTGTACCTGCATGCCAACCTTCGGCGAGTGTTCCACCATGACACCCAGGTCTCGTTGCACTTCCCCTTTTCCGAAACTGCCACCATTCAGATAATAATCTGCCTTCATGTTTGTGGTAATCACCACTGTTGTATGTATTAGGAGATGTGTGGTAAGGCCCTGTACTGCAGGTACGGGGGTTGTCCCTGCCTGCTGGCTCCGCCCAGTAGGCGGAGTATAAATATGTGTGCTCCCTTTCCAGCAGCCATTTTGCCAGCTGCTGTAGGAGGCCACACATCTTAGAGTAATAAAGCTTCAATTGTATTCAACTCTTGTTTCTGTGCAATTGATCGTGCATCAATGCTTTTGCCTTTCAATGTGGATAACCTCACATTTACCCACATTATATTGCATTTGCCAAGCATTTGCCCACTCAACCAACCTGTCCATGTCACCCTGCAGCGTCTTTGCATTCTCCTCACAGCACACACTACGACCCAGCTTAGTATCGTCTGCAAATTTGGAGATATTTTTCAGTGCAATTCCTTCGTCCAAATCATTAATGTATGTTGTGAACAACTGGGGTCCCAGCCCTGAACCCTGCGGTACCCCATGAGTCATTGCCTGCCACTCTGAAGAGGACCCGTATATTCCCATTCTCTGCTCCCTATCTGCTAACCAGTTCTCTGTCCACATCAATACATTAACCCCAATACCATGAACTTTAACTTTGCTCACAAATCTCCTGTGTGGACCTTGTCAAAAACCTTTTGAAAGTCCAGATACACAACATCCACTGTTTCACCCGTGTCCACTCTACTGGCCACACCCTCAAAAGGTCCCAGAAGATTTGTCAAGCATGATTTCCCTTCAGTGAATCCACGCTCACTTGGACCGATCCTGTCCCCGCTTTCCAAATGCTCAGTTAATTCATCCTTAATAATTAACTCCAGCATTTTCCCCACCACCGATGTCAGACTAACCGCCAATCCATTGACACTCTTCCAGAGTCTATAGCGTGCTGGAAAATGATCACCAATGTGTCACTATTTCTCAGGCCACTTCAGCTTGTGGTTAAGCCTTGCCAACCTCTCATTGTAAATAACAAATTAATTTGCAACTTCCAAGCTGAACTAAATTGGAATAACCTACCCCTGGCTCCCCAAAGCCTGTCACCCACCTGCAGGGCAGAATTCGGGAGTGTGATGGACTACTCCCCATTTGCCTGGTTGAGTGCAACTCAAACAACACTCAAGAAACTTGACACCATCCGGAGTAAACAAGTCTCCTTTGACAGATGGTTTTAAAACCATGACCTCTACCATTTGGAAGAACAGGGACATGGGAATCCAACCTTCAAGGCGGTTCCCCTCCAAGTCACACACCATCCAGATTTGCAATTATATTGTCGCTTCTTCACTGTCGCAGAGTCCAAATCCTGGAACAACCTTCTTCCTAGCAGCACTGTGGGGTGTATCTACACCACATGGACTGGCACTGGTTCAAGAAAATGGCTCACTAATACCTTGTAAGGGCAATAGTGCTGGCCTTCTCAGCAATGCTCACACCCTGTGAAGGAATAAAATACAACATAATTTGAAATACAGTTGCCCTTTTGATATCCTTTGGAATTATGGAAACACCTGGTGTGTGAACTTCCAAAGTTTTATACAGAATAACTGTGAAGATCTCAGCTAGCTTGTTTCCTCCTCAGTGAGACTCACTGGGGTAGCACTCTAACATTCCCCCAGGTCTTGTTGAAAGATTACCAAGACCAAAAACTGGCCCACTTCCGTCGCCTTAGCAACCAGGCGCCTGATCTGCAGCCCCAGCTTCCCACAAGTTGAAGGTCTGTTTAATTGATTTGAAAGGGCATACTGATAAATCACTTCACAAAAAGTAATTGGGCCCAAGGAGGATATGAAGACTTGTCTGTTAAATTCAAGAACCAAGAATCGCTCATCAGGTTTGTATTTATGATGCTTGCCTCTTCCCTCAAGTAAGCTCTTGAGCTGGCAACTTGCTCTTTGTCACAGGGTTAGATTTTACAGCCTGCCAGCCATGTGTTGGCAAGCAGGTGGCCTGTAAAACACCATGGGCACCATGCCTGCAGCCTAACATCCTGACCCTGCTCCCCACTGCAATTCTACCAGCGGTGGAGAAGATGGCAGATGAGCCATCCGCCTGTGGGTCAGTTGAGGCCTTAATTAACAGCCACTTAGGAGAATCATCCTACTGCCCCTGAGAATAACCCAACAGTATGAGAGGCCCACGCCAAGTGTCTAGCCTGGCAGCTCTCACTACACAGGCTGGTGGCAGGAAAGAGGAACAATACTCATTAATGGGGCCCCTGGAACTCGCAAGGCCTGTCCCCCATTGGTTCCTCGCATCCTACTGGCCTCCAACCCAGACCCCAAACCTCTCACCCTCCTCGCTGGGACCATCTAGCCTGGCCCCAGTAATACTTTCCCCATCCCAGACTTACTTTTCAGTCCAGCTTCTCAGTGTTGAGGATTAGATGCAGTCCCAGAAATGGCCACATGTCCTGGTAGCGCTGTGGGTACCAGAGAGCTGCTTGATTGGCTGGCAATCAGAGTTGAATGCCTACAGCACAATCTGCCACTGAGGGGGTGAGGAGCCTGCTGCCCCATAAGTTCCAGTCCATAGAACCTGATGGCACAGAATTTCCTGGAACTGTTTAGTGTCACAACATTGTGAGAGCAGGATGGAAAATCTGTTTTGTGAGGAATTTAGCAGCTTTACCTCAACTTTACACTGAAAACTCGGTGTCTACCAACTTGTTCTGCCCAAACTCTCTGCCGCCCACTCATATAGCCCTGACCCATGCGGCGGCACGGTGGCACAGTGGTTAGCACTGCTGCCTCACAGCTCCAGAGACCCGGGTTCAATTCCGGCCGCAGAAGACTGCCAGCGTGGAGTCTGCACGTTCGCTCCGTGTTGCCATGGGTTTCCTCCGGGCTCCGCTTTTCTACCGCAGTTCAAAGATGTGCAGGTCAGGTGGATTGGCCAGGCTAAATTGCCCCTTTTGTGTCCTAAAGGTTAGGTGGGGTTACTGGGTTACGGGGATAGGATGGAGGCGTGGGCTAAAGTAGCGTGCTCTGACCAAGGGCTGGTGCAGACTCGATGGGCTGAATTGCCTTCTTCTGCACTGTAAATTCTGTGATTCCAGGAAAAGACTGGCACAGGTGGGTTTCCTTCATTTGTATCATGTTAGCAGGACGCTTCCATATCTAACCAAGACAAATGTCTTCTGTTGAATTGAAAGGAAGCAAGCACACAGGAGCATAAAGAATATAAAGGTTTATTCACTCTCTGATCAAACACTATACACCACCACTCCCTGAAGGATCTCCCACGCCCGGCCCAGACCCGGGCAGGAGTTTTTATGTCCTTGTTTGGTCCCCACTAACGAGGGAGCTCCCCCCCCCTTCAGCGAGGCATACGTATTCCTACAGTGTACCAGGGAACCTAATTGGCCTTGTCCCGTGACTCTCATATAGGTTAGAACACTCCTCTCCCCACCCACCAAGTCCAAAAATGCGCCTGTGGAGTAAGGGCCTAGGGGAGGACCTCTGTACCTCTTGGCTCAAGGCTGCCGTTTGGGCGGTGTCAGGGTGGGGTCCGGTGGCGTGTAACGGACAGGGGACTGATGTTTTCGAGTAGAGCGCCTTGGTGGTGCCTCCTTTGGTGGGTTCTCATCTGGACTGCCATTCCCATCATCGTCCGGTGGTGGTATTTCCGCCTCAGAGTCTGAGTCATCCGCCTCGGCATTTCGGTGTGAAAAGCCTCGCCGGATTGCGATGGTGGTGACGGTGGTGGCGGCATCCACAAAATCTCTGCTGGCCCTCCAAGAGGGCATCGTTGGCCATGGATGCCTGGGTGTAGAGGTAGGTGGTCCAGGTGTCTGTTTGACTGCCAGTCTAGCATTGAAACGCTGTACCATAAAGTCCCTGTATGCTGGAAAACAGTGCCTGGAACCTACATTGCCCCATCGCCAAAGTTCCATCCATGGACCGTGTCCTCAGGTGTGAAACTCTGAGGTGGTGTATGTCCGCCAGGGTCATCTTCCACCGGGTCCTGCCCTCAGCAGACCTTCCCTTCAGGCAGCACAAACCTGACAAATCTGGATTTGATGACCGGTGCGGACATGGTGAACCCCATTCGCTCGCACGAACACGTGCTAAATTCCGTGCTGGTGAAGGGCGTCCCATTATCCAAAATGGAAAATTCTGGAATGCCGTGGATACAAACGACAGTCGGAGTTTCTCGGTGGCTGCCTTTGAAGTCACTGAAGGCATGCGGAGGATGTGGGTGGCACGTTGGCATAGTGATTAGCACTGTTGCCTCACAGCTCCAGGGCCCCGGGTTCAGTTCCGGCCTTGGGTGACTGTGGAGTTTTCACGTTCTCCCCGTGTCTGCGTGGGTTTCCTCCGGGTGCTCTAGCTTCCTCCCGAAATCCAAAGATTTGCAGGTTAGATGGATTGGCCATGCTAAATTGTCCCTTAGTGTCCAAAAGGTGAGGTGGGATATGGGAATAGGGTGGAGGCATGGGCTTAAGTGGGGTGTTCCTTCCAAGGGCCGGTGCAGACTCGATGGGCCAAATGGCCTCCTTATACACTGTAAATTCTATGATTCTATGTCCAGCCACGTCGAGTGGGCATCAATGAGAAGCAAAAGCATGGACCCCTGAAAGGGTCCCGCAAAGTCGGCGTGGAGTCCCGCCCATAGGTGACCTGACCTATCCCATGGGTGGAGGGGCACCCCAGCCAGGTGTTTCAGTTTCTCCTGACAGATCCCGCGGCATTTGGCGAGCCGCTCGATCTCTGCATCCATGCTGCCCACCCCACGAGGCTGCAGGCAAGTATTTTCATTTGGAACACCCCGGGGTGTCCGTTGTACGGTATGGTACAGTGCCAGAATGGGGCCTTGCCCTTTCTGTGGAACGGCCAATCAAGTCCCCTACAGGAGGACCCTGTCTTCGATACTAAACTCCTCGATATTGGACGTAATATCCATGTGCCCGCAGGGAAGTGTACAATGCTGGGACCTATACAGAACGGTGTGGTGAACCCGGGACAGTGCGAGATCGCTCTGGGTCAATCTGAACGGTGTGGTGAACCCGGGGCAGTGCGGGATCGCTCTGGGTCAATCTGAACGGTGTGGTGAACCCGGGGCAGTGCGAGATCGCTCTGGGTCAATCTGAACGGTGTGGTGAACCCGGGACAGTGCGAGATCGCTCTGGGTCAGTCTGAACGGTGTGGTGAACCCGGGACAGTGCGGGATGGGTCTGGGTCAATCTGAACGGTGTGGTGAACCCGGGGCAGTGCGGGATCGCTCTGGGTCAATCTGAACGGTGTGGTGAACCCGGGACAGTGCGGGATGGGTCTGGGTCAATCTGAACGGTGTGGTGAACACGGGACAGTGCGGGATGGGTCTGGGTCAGTCTGAACGGTGTGGTGAACCCGGGACAGTGCGGGATGGGTCTGGGTCAATCTGAACGGTGTGGTGAACCCGGGACAGTGCGGGATGTGTCTGGGTCAATGTGAACGGTGTGGTGAACCCGGGGCAGTGCGGGATCGCTCTGGGTCAATCTGAATGGTGTGGTGAACCCGGGGCAGTGCGGGATGGGTCTGGGTCAATCTGAACGGTGTGGTGAACCCAGGACAGTGCGGGATGGGTCTGGGTCAGTCTGAACGGTGTGGTGAACCCGGGGCAGTGCGGGATGGGTCTGGGTCAGTCTGAACGGTGTGGTGAACCCGGGGCAGTGCGGGATGGGTCTGGGTCAGTCTGAACGGTGTGGTGAACCCGGGGCAGTACGGGATGGGTCTGGGTCAATCTGAACGGTGTGGTGAACCCGGGACAGTGCGGGATGGGTCTGGGTCAATCTGAACGTTGTGGTGAACCCGGGACAGTGCGGGATGGGTCTGGGTCAATCTGAACGGTGTGGTGAACCCGGGGCAGTGCGGGATCGCTCTGGGTCAATCTGAACGGTGTGGTGAACCCGGGAGAGTGCGGGATGGGTCTGGGTCAATCTGAACGGTGTGGTGAACCCGGGGCAGTGCGGGATGGGTCTGGGTCAATCTGAACGGTGTGGTGAACCCGGGGCAGTGCGGGATCGCTCTGGGTCAATCTGAACGGTGTGGTGAACCCGGGACAGTGCGGGATGGGTCTGGGTCAATCTGAACGGTGTGGTGAACCCGGGGCAGTGCGGGATGGGTCTGGGTCAATCTGAACGGTGTGGTGAACCCGGGGCAGTGCGGGATGGGTCTGGGTCAATGTGAACGGTGTGGTGAACCCGGGACAGTGTGGAATGAGTCTGGGTCAATCTGAACGGTGTGGTGAACCCGGGGCAGTGCGGGATCGCTCTGGGTCAATCTGAACGGTGTGGTGAACCCGGGGCAGTGCGGGATGGGCCTGGGTCAATGTGAACGGTGTGGTGAACCCGGGACAGTGTGGAATGAGTCTGGGTCAATGTGAACGGTGTGGTGAACCCGGGGCAGTGCGGGATGGGTCTGGGTCAGTCTGAACAGTGTGGTGAACCCGGGACAGTGCGGGATGGGTCTGGGTCAATCTGAACGGTGTGGTGAACCCGGGGCAGTGCGGGATGGGTCTGGGTCAATGTGAACGGTGTGGTGAACCCGGGACAGTGTGGAATGAGTCTGGGTCAATCTGAACGGTGTGGTGAACCCGGGACAGTGCGGGATCGCTCTGGGTCAATCTGAACGGTGTGGTGAACCCGGGACAGTGCGGGATGGGTCTGGGTCAATCTGAACGGTGTGGTGAACCCGGGGCAGTGCGGGATTGGTCTGGGTCAATCTGAACGGTGTGGTAAACCCGGGACAGTGCGGGATGGGTCTGGGTCAGTCTGAACGATGTGGTGAACCCGGGGCAGTGCGGGATGGGTCTGGGTCAGTCTGAACGATGTGGTGAACCCGGGGCAGTGCGGGATGGGTCTGGGTCAATCTGAACGGTATGGTGAACCCGGGACAGTGCGGGATGGGTCTGGGTCAATCTGAACGGTGTGGTGAACCCGGGGCAGTGCGGGATCGCTCTGGGTCAATCTGAACGGTGTGGTGAACCCGGGGCAGTGCGGGATGGGTCTGGGTCAATCTGAACGGTGTGGTGAACCCGGGGCAGTGCGGGATGGGTCTGGGTCATTGTGAACGGTGTGGTGAACCCGGGACAGTGCGGGATGGGTCTGGGTCAATCTGAACGGTGTGGTGAACCCGGGACAGTGCGGGATGGGTCTGGGTCAATCTGAACGGTGTGGTGAACCCGGGGCAGTGCGGGATGGGTCTGGGTCAATCTGAACGGTGTGGTGTACCCGGGACAGTGCGGGATGGGTCTGGGTCAATCTGAACGGTGTGGTGAACCCGGGACAGTGCGGGATGGGTCTGGGTCAATCTGAACGGTGTGGTGAACCCGGGGCAGTGCGCGATGGGTCTGGGTCAATCTGAACGGTGTGGTGAACCCGGGACAGTGCGGGATGGGTCTGGGTCAATCTGAACGGTGTGGTGAACCCGGGGCAGTGCGGGATCGCTCGGGACAGTGCGGGATGGGTCTGGGTCAATCTGAACGGTGTGGTGTACCCGGGACAGTGCGGGATGGGTCTCAGTCAATCTGAACGGTGTGGTGAACCCGGGACAGTGCGGGATGGGTCTGGGTCAATCTGAACGGTGTGGTGAACCCGGGACAGTGCGGGATGGGTCTGGGTCAATCTGAACGGTGTGGTGAACCCGGGACAGTGCGGGATGGGTCTGGGTCAATCTGAACGGTGTGGTGAACCCGGGGCAGTGCGGGATCGCTCTGGGTCAATCTGAACAGTGTGGTGAACCCGGTGCAGTGCGGGATGGGTCTGGGTCAATCTGAACGGTGTGGTGAACCCGGGGCAGTGCGGGATCGCTCTGGGTCAATGTGAACAGTGTGGTGATCCCGGGACAGTGCGGGATGGGTCTGGGTCAATCTGAATGGTGTGGTGAACCCGGGACAGTGCGGGATGGGTCTGGGTCAATCTGAACGGTGTGGTGAACCCGGGACAGTGCGGGATCGCTCTGGGTCAATCTGAACGGTGTGGTGAACCCGGGGCAGTGCGGGATGGGTCTGGGTCAATCTGAACGGTGTGTTGAACCCGGGACAGTGCGGGATGGGTCTGGGTCAGTCTGAACGGTGTGGTGAACCCGGGACAGTGCGGGATGGGTCTGGGTCAATGTGAACGGTGTGGTGAACCCGGGACAGTGCGGGATGGGCCTGGGTCAGTCTGAACGGTGTGGTGAACCCGGGGCAGTGCGGGATGGATCTGGGTCAATGTGAACGGTGTGGTGAACCCGGGGCAGTGCGGGATGGGTCTGGGTCAATCTGAACGGTGTGGTGAACCCGGGGCAGTGCGGGATGGGTCTGCGTCAATCTGAACGGTGTGGTGAACCCGGGGCAGTGCGGGATGGGTCTGGGTCAATCTGAACGGTGTGGTGAACCCGGGGCAGTGCGGGATGGGTCTGGGTCAATCTGAACGGTGTGGTGAATCCGGGACAGTGCGGGTTGGGTCTGGGTCAATCTGAACGGTGTGGTGAACCCGGGGCAGTGCGGGATGGACCTGGGTCAATCTGAACGGTGTGGTAAACCCGGGAAAGTGCGGGATTGGTCTGGGTCAATCTGAACGGTGTGGTAAACCCGGGACAGTGCGGGATGGGTCTGGGTCAGTCTGAACGATGTGGTGAACCCGGGGCAGTGCGGGATGGGTCTGGGTCAGTCTGAACGGTGTGGTGAACCCGGGGCAGTGCGGGATGGATCTGGGTCAATGTGAACGGTGTGGTGAACCCGGGGCAGTGCGGGATGGGTCTGGGTCAATCTGAACGGTGTGTTGAACCCGGGGCAGTGCGGGATGGGTCTGGGTCAGTCTGAACGGTGTGGTGAACCCGGGGCAGTGCGGGATGGGTCTGGGTCAATCTGAACGGTGTGGTGAACCCGGGGCAGTGCGGGATGCGTCTGGGTCAATCTGAACGGTGTGGTGAACCCGGGGCAGTGCGGGTTGGGTCTGGGTCAATCTGAACGGTGTGGTGAACAAGGGAAAGTGCGGGATGGGTCTGGGTCAGTCTGAACGGTGTGGTGAACCCGGGACAATGCGGGATGGGTCTGGGTCAGTCTGAACGGTGTGGTGAACCCGGGGCAGTGCGGGATGGGTCTGGGTCAGTCTGAACGGTGTGGTGAACCCGGGGCAGTGCGGGATCGCTCTGGGTCAATCTGAACGGTGTGGTGAACCCGGGACAGTGCGGGATGAGTCTGGGTCAATGTGAACGGTGTGGTGAACCCGGGGCAGTGCGGGATGGGTCTGGGTCAGTCTGAACGGTGTGGTGAACCCGGGGCAGTGCGGGATGGGCCGGGGTCAATCTGAACGGTGTGGTGAACCCGGGACAGTGCGGGATGGGTCTGGGTCAATCTGAACGGTGTGGTGAACCCGGGACAGTGCGGGATGAGTCTGGGTCAATCTGAACGGTGTGGTGAACCCGGGACAGTGCGGGATCGCTCTGGGTCAATCTGAACGGTGTGGTGAACCCGGGACAGTGCGGGATGGGTCTGGGTCAATCTGAACGGTGTGGTGAACCCGGGACAGTGCGGGATCGCTCTGGGTCAATCTGAACGGTGTGGTGAACCCGGGGCAGTGCGGGATGGGTCTGGGTCAATCTGAACGGTGTGGTGAACCCGGGGCAGTGCGGGATGGGTCTGGGTCAATCTGAACGGTGTGGTGAACCCGGGACAGTGCGGGATGGGTCTGGGTCAATCTGAACGGTGTGGTGAACCCGGGGCAGTGCGGGATGGGTCTGGGTCAGTCTGAACGGTGTGGTAAACCCGGGACAGTGCGGGATGGGTCTGGGTCAATCTGAACGGTGTGGTGAACCCGGGGCAGTGCGGGATGGGTCTGGGTCAGTCTGAACTGTGTGGTGAACCCGGGACAGTGCGGGATCGTTCTGGGTCAATCTGAACGGTGTGGTGAACCCGGGACAGTGCGGGATCGCTCTGGGTCAATCTGAACGATGTGGTGAACCCGGGGCAGTGCGGGATCGCTCTGGGTCAATCTGAACAGTGTGGTGAACCCGGGACAGTGCGGGATCGCTCTGGGTCAATCTGAACGGTGTGGTGAACCCGGGGCAGTGCGGGATCGCTCTGGGTCAATCTGAACGGTGTGGTGAACCCGGGACAGTGCGGGATCGCTCTGGGTCAATCTGAACGGTGTGGTGAACCCGGGGCAGTGCGGGATGGGTCTGGGTCAGTCTGAACGGTGTGGTGAACCCGGGGCAGTGCGGGATGGGTCTGGGTCAGTCTGAACGATGTGGTGAACCCGGGGCAGTGCGGGATGGGTCTGGGTCAATCTGAACGGTATGGTGAACCCGGGACAGTGCGGGATCGCTCTGGGTCAATCTGAACGGTGTGGTGAACCCGGGACAGTGCGGGATGGGTCTGGGTCAATCTGAACGGTGTGGTGAACCCGGGACTGTGCGGGATCGCTCTGGGTCAATCTGAACGGTGTGGTGAACCCGGGGCAGTGCGGGATGGGTCTGGGTCAATGTGAACGGTGTGGTGAACCCGGGGCAGTGCGGGATGGGTCTGGGTCAATCTGAACGGTGTGGTGAACCCGGGACAGTGCGGGATGGGTCTGGGTCAATGTGAACGGTGTGGTGAACCCGGGGCAGTGCGGGATGGGTCTGGGTCAATCGGAACGGTGTGGTGAACCCGGGGCAGTGCGGGATGGGTCTGGGTCAATCTGAACGGTGTGGTGAACCCGGGACAGTGCGGGATTGCTCTGGGTCAATCTGAACGGTGTGGTGAACCCGGGACAGTGCGGGATGGGTTTGGGTCAATCTGAACGGTGTGGTGAACCTGGGGCAGTGCGGGATGGGTCTGGGTCAGTCTGAACGGTGTGGTGAACCCGGGACAGTGCGGGTTGGGTCTGGGTCAATCTGAACGGTGTGGTGAACCCGGGACAGTGCGGGATGGGTTTGGGTCAATCTGAACGGTGTGGTGAACCTGGGGCAGTGCGGGATGGGTCTGGGTCAGTCTGAACGGTGTGGTGAACCCGGGACAGTGCGGGTTGGGTCTGGGTCAATCTGAACGGTGTGGTGAACCCGGGACAGTGCGGGATGGGTCTGGGTCAATGTGAACGGTGTGGTGAACCCGGGACAGTGCGGGATGAGTCTGGGTCAATCTGAACGGTGTGGTGAACCCGGGACAGTGCGGGATGGGTCTGCGTCAATCTGAACGTTGTGGTGAACCCGGGACAGTGCGGGATGGGTCTGGGTCAATCTGAACGGTGTGGTGAACCCGGGACAGTGCGGGATGGGTCTGGGTCAGTCTGAACGGTGTGGTGAACCCGGGACAGTGCGGGATCGCTCTGGGTCAGTCTGAACGGTGTGGTGAACCCGGGACAGTGCGGGTTGGGTCTGGGTCAATCTGAACGGTGTGGTGAACCCGGGGCAGAGCGGGATGGGTCTGGGTCAATCTGAACGGTGTGGTGAACCCGGGACAGTGCGGGATGGGTCTGGGTCAATGTGAACGGTGTGGTGAACCCGGGACAGTGCGGGATCGCTCTGGGTCAATGTGAACGGTGTGGTGAACCCGGGACAGTGCGGGATGGGTCAGGGTCAATGTGAACGGTGTGGTGAACCCGGGACAGTGCGGGATGGGTCTGGGTCAATCTGAACGGTTTGGTGAACCCGGGACTGTGCGGGATGGGTCTGGGTCAGTCTGAACGGTGTGGTGAACCCGGGGCAGTGCGGGATCGCTCTGGGTCAATCTGAACGGTGTGGTGATCCCGGGACAGTGCGGGATGGGTCTGGGTCAATCTGAACGGTGTGGTGAACCCGGGGCAGTGTGGAATGGGTCTGGGTCAATCTGAACGGGGTGGTGAACCCGAGACAGTGCGGGATGGGTCTGGGTCAATCTGAACGGTGTGGTGAACCCGGGGCAGTTTGGAATGGGTCTGGGTCAATCTGAACGGTGTGGTGAACCCGGGACAGTGCGGGATGGGTCTGGGTCAATCTGAACGGTGTGGTGAACCCGGGACAGTGTGGAATGGGTCTGGGTCAATCTGAACGGTGTGGTGAACCCGGGACAGTGCGGGATGGGTCTGGGTCAATCTGAACGGTGTGGTGAACCCGGGGCAGTGCGGGATGGGTCTGGGTCAATCTGAACGGTGTGGTGAACCCGGGGCAGTGCGGGATGGGTCTGGGTCAATCTGAACGGTGTGGTGAACCCGGGACAGTGCGGGATGGGTCTGGGTCAATCTGAACGGTGTGGTGAACCCGGGGCAGTGCGGGATGGGTCTGGGTCAGTCTGAACGGTGTGGTGAACCCGGGACAGTGCGGGATGGGTCTGGGTCAATCTGAACGGTGTGGTGAACCCGGGGCAGTGCGGGATCGCTCTGGGTCAATGTGAACAGTGTGGTGATCCCGGGACAGTGCGGGATGGGTCTGGGTCAATCTGAACGGTGTGGTGAACCCGGGACAGTGCGGGATGGGTCTGGGTCAATCTGAACGGTGTGGTGAACCCGGGACAGTGCGGGATCGCTCTGGGTCAATCTGAACGGTGTGGTGAACCCGGGGCAGTGCGGGATGGGTCTGGGTCAATCTGAACGGTGTGGTGAACCCGGGACAGTGCGGGATGGGTCTGGGTCAATCTGAACGGTGTGGTGAACCCGGGACAGTGCGGGATGGGTCTGGGTCAATGTGAACGGTGTGGTGAACCCGGGACAGTGCGGGTTGGGTCTGGGTCAGTCTGAACGGTGTGGTGAATCCGGGACAGTGCGGGTTGGGTCTGGGTCAATGTGAACGGTGTGGTGAACCCGGGACAGTGCGGGATGGGCCTGGGTCAGTCTGAACGGTGTGGTGAACCCGGGGCAGTGCGGGATGGATCTGGGTCAATGTGAACGGTGTGGTGAACCCGGGGCAGTGCGGGATGGGTCTGGGTCAATCTGAACGGTGTGGTGAACCCGGGGCAGTGCGGGATGGGTCTGCGTCAATCTGAACGGTGTGGTGAACCCGGGGCAGTGCGGGATGGGTCTGGGTCAATCTGAACGGTGTGGTGAACCCGGGGCAGTGCGGGATGGACCTGGGTCAGTCTGAACGGTGTGGTGAACCCGGGGCAGTGCGGGATGGGTCTGGGTCAATCTGAACGGTGTGGTGAACCCGGGACAGTGCGGGATGGGTCTGGGTCAATCTGAACGGTGTGGTGAACCCGGGACAGTGCGGGATGGATCTGGGTCAATGTGAACGGTGTGGTGAACCCGGGGCAGTGCGGGATGGGTCTGGGTCAATCTGAACGGTGTGGTGAACCCGGGGCAGTGCGGGATGGGTCTGCGTCAATCTGAACGGTGTGGTGAACCCGGGGCAGTGCGGGATGGGTCTGGGTCAATCTGAACGGTGTGGTGAACCCGGGGCAGTGCGGGATGGGTCTGGGTCAATCTGAACGGTGTGGTGAACCCGGGGCAGTGCGGGATCGCTCGGGACAGTGCGGGATGGGTCTGGGTCAATCTGAACGGTGTGGTGTACCCGGGACAGTGCGGGATGGGTCTCAGTCAATCTGAACGGTGTGGTGAACCCGGGACAGTGCGGGATGGGTCTGGGTCAATCTGAACGGTGTGGTGAACCCGGGACAGTGCGGGATGGGTCTGGGTCAATCTGAACGGTGTGGTGAACCCGGGACAGTGCGGGATGGGTCTGGGTCAATCTGAACGGTGTGGTGAACCCGGGGCAGTGCGGGATCGCTCTGGGTCAATCTGAACAGTGTGGTGAACCCGGTGCAGTGCGGGATGGGTCTGGGTCAATCTGAACGGTGTGGTGAACCCGGGGCAGTGCGGGATCGCTCTGGGTCAATGTGAACAGTGTGGTGATCCCGGGACAGTGCGGGATGGGTCTGGGTCAATCTGAATGGTGTGGTGAACCCGGGACAGTGCGGGATGGGTCTGGGTCAATCTGAACGGTGTGGTGAACCCGGGACAGTGCGGGATCGCTCTGGGTCAATCTGAACGGTGTGGTGAACCCGGGGCAGTGCGGGATGGGTCTGGGTCAATCTGAACGGTGTGGTGAACCCGGGACAGTGCGGGATGGGTCTGGGTCAATCTGAACGGTGTGGTGAACCCGGGACAGTGCGGGATGGGTCTGGGTCAGTCTGAACGGTGTGGTGAACCCGGGACAGTGCGGGATGGGTCTGGGTCAATGTGAACGGTGTGGTGAACCCGGGACAGTGCGGGATGGGCCTGGGTCAGTCTGAACGGTGTGGTGAACCCGGGGCAGTGCGGGATGGATCTGGGTCAATGTGAACGGTGTGGTGAACCCGGGGCAGTGCGGGATGGGTCTGGGTCAATCTGAACGGTGTGGTGAACCCGGGGCAGTGCGGGATGGGTCTGCGTCAATCTGAACGGTGTGGTGAACCCGGGGCAGTGCGGGATGGGTCTGGGTCAATCTGAACGGTGTGGTGAACCCGGGGCAGTGCGGGATGGGTCTGGGTCAATCTGAACGGTGTGGTGAATCCGGGACAGTGCGGGTTGGGTCTGGGTCAATCTGAACGGTGTGGTGAACCCGGGGCAGTGCGGGATGGACCTGGGTCAATCTGAACGGTGTGGTAAACCCGGGAAAGTGCGGGATTGGTCTGGGTCAATCTGAACGGTGTGGTAAACCCGGGACAGTGCGGGATGGGTCTGGGTCAGTCTGAACGATGTGGTGAACCCGGGGCAGTGCGGGATGGGTCTGGGTCAGTCTGAACGGTGTGGTGAACCCGGGGCAGTGCGGGATGGATCTGGGTCAATGTGAACGGTGTGGTGAACCCGGGGCAGTGCGGGATGGGTCTGGGTCAATCTGAACGGTGTGTTGAACCCGGGGCAGTGCGGGATGGGTCTGGGTCAGTCTGAACGGTGTGGTGAACCCGGGGCAGTGCGGGATGGGTCTGGGTCAATCTGAACGGTGTGGTGAACCCGGGGCAGTGCGGGATGCGTCTGGGTCAATCTGAACGGTGTGGTGAACCCGGGGCAGTGCGGGTTGGGTCTGGGTCAATCTGAACGGTGTGGTGAACAAGGGAAAGTGCGGGATGGGTCTGGGTCATTCTGAACGGTGTGGTGAACCCGGGACAATGCGGGATGGGTCTGGGTCAGTCTGAACGGTGTGGTGAACCCGGGGCAGTGCGGGATGGGTCTGGGTCAGTCTGAACGGTGTGGTGAACCCGGGGCAGTGCGGGATCGCTCTGGGTCAATCTGAACGGTGTGGTGAACCCGGGACAGTGCGGGATGAGTCTGGGTCAATGTGAACGGTGTGGTGAACCCGGGGCAGTGCGGGATGGGTCTGGGTCAGTCTGAACGGTGTGGTGAACCCGGGGCAGTGCGGGATGGGCCGGGGTCAATCTGAACGGTGTGGTGAACCCGGGACAGTGCGGGATGGGTCTGGGTCAATCTGAACGGTGTGGTGAACCCGGGACAGTGCGGGATGAGTCTGGGTCAATCTGAACGGTGTGGTGAACCCGGGACAGTGCGGGATCGCTCTGGGTCAATCTGAACGGTGTGGTGAACCCGGGACAGTGCGGGATGGGTCTGGGTCAATCTGAACGGTGTGGTGAACCCGGGACAGTGCGGGATCGCTCTGGGTCAATCTGAACGGTGTGGTGAACCCGGGGCAGTGCGGGATGGGTCTGGGTCAATCTGAACGGTGTGGTGAACCCGGGGCAGTGCGGGATGGGTCTGGGTCAATCTGAACGGTGTGGTGAACCCGGGACAGTGCGGGATGGGTCTGGGTCAATCTGAACGGTGTGGTGAACCCGGGGCAGTGCGGGATGGGTCTGGGTCAGTCTGAACGGTGTGGTAAACCCGGGACAGTGCGGGATGGGTCTGGGTCAATCTGAACGGTGTGGTGAACCCGGGGCAGTGCGGGATGGGTCTGGGTCAGTCTGAACTGTGTGGTGAACCCGGGACAGTGCGGGATCGTTCTGGGTCAATCTGAACGGTGTGGTGAACCTGGGACAGTGCGGGATCGCTCTGGGTCAATCTGAACGATGTGGTGAACCCGGGGCAGTGCGGGATCGCTCTGGGTCAATCTGAACAGTGTGGTGAACCCGGGACAGTGCGGGATCGCTCTGGGTCAATCTGAACGGTGTGGTGAACCCGGGGCAGTGCGGGATCGCTCTGGGTCAATCTGAACGGTGTGGTGAACCCGGGACAGTGCGGGATCGCTCTGGGTCAATCTGAACGGTGTGGTGAACCCGGGGCAGTGCGGGATGGGTCTGGGTCAGTCTGAACGGTGTGGTGAACCCGGGGCAGTGCCGGATGGGTCTGGGTCAGTCTGAACGATGTGGTGAACCCGGGGCAGTGCGGGATGGGTCTGGGTCAATCTGAACGGTATGGTGAACCCGGGACAGTGCGGGATCGCTCTGGGTCAATCTGAACGGTGTGGTGAACCCGGGACAGTGCGGGATGGGTCTGGGTCAATCTGAACGGTGTGGTGAACCCGGGACTGTGCGGGATCGCTCTGGGTCAATCTGAACGGTGTGGTGAACCCGGGGCAGTGCGGGATGGGTCTGGGTCAATGTGAACGGTGTGGTGAACCCGGGGCAGTGCGGGATGGGTCTGGGTCAATCTGAACGGTGTGGTGAACCCGGGACAGTGCGGGATGGGTCTGGGTCAATGTGAACGGTGTGGTGAACCCGGGGCAGTGCGGGATGGGTCTGGGTCAATCGGAACGGTGTGGTGAACCCGGGGCAGTGCGGGATGGGTCTGGGTCAATCTGAACGGTGTGGTGAACCCGGGACAGTGCGGGATTGCTCTGGGTCAATCTGAACGGTGTGGTGAACCCGGGACAGTGCGGGATGGGTTTGGGTCAATCTGAACGGTGTGGTGAACCTGGGGCAGTGCGTGATGGGTCTGGGTCAGTCTGAACGGTGTGGTGAACCCGGGACAGTGCGGGTTGGGTCTGGGTCAATCTGAACGGTGTGGTGAACCCGGGACAGTGCGGGATGGGTTTGGGTCAATCTGAACGGTGTGGTGAACCTGGGGCAGTGCGGGATGGGTCTGGGTCAGTCTGAACGGTGTGGTGAACCCGGGACAGTGCGGGTTGGGTCTGGGTCAATCTGAACGGTGTGGTGAACCCGGGACAGTGCGGGATGGGTCTGGGTCAATGTGAACGGTGTCGTGAACCCGGGACAGTGCGGGATGAGTCTGGGTCAATCTGAACGGTGTGGTGAACCCGGGACAGTGCGGGATGGGTCTGCGTCAATCTGAACGTTGTGGTGAACCCGGGACAGTGCGGGATGGGTCTGGGTCAATCTGAACGGTGTGGTGAACCCGGGACAGTGCGGGATGGGTCTGGGTCAGTCTGAACGGTGTGGTGAACCCGGGACAGTGCGGGATCGCTCTGGGTCAGTCTGAACGGTGTGGTGAACCCGGGACAGTGCGGGTTGGGTCTGGGTCAATCTGAACGGTGTGGTGAACCCGGGGCAGAGCGGGATGGGTCTGGGTCAATCTGAACGGTGTGGTGAACCCGGGACAGTGCGGGATGGGTCTGGGTCAATGTGAACGGTGTGGTGAACCCGGGACAGTGCGGGATCGCTCTGGGTCAATGTGAACGGTGTGGTGAACCCGGGACAGTGCGGGATGGGTCAGGGTCAATGTGAACGGTGTGGTGAACCCGGGACAGTGCGGGATGGGTCTGGGTCAATCTGAACGGTTTGGTGAACCCGGGACTGTGCGGGATGGGTCTGGGTCAGTCTGAACGGTGTGGTGAACCCGGGGCAGTGCGGGATCGCTCTGGGTCAATCTGAACGGTGTGGTGATCCCGGGACAGTGCGGGATGGGTCTGGGTCAATCTGAACGGTGTGGTGAACCCGGGGCAGTGTGGAATGGGTCTGGGTCAATCTGAACGGGGTGGTGAACCCGAGACAGTGCGGGATGGGTCTGGGTCAATCTGAACGGTGTGGTGAACCCGGGGCAGTTTGGAATGGGTCTGGGTCAATCTGAACGGTGTGGTGAACCCGGGACAGTGCGGGATGGGTCTGGGTCAATCTGAACGGTGTGGTGAACCCGGGACAGTGTGGAATGGGTCTGGGTCAATCTGAACGGTGTGGTGAACCCGGGACAGTGCGGGATGGGTCTGGGTCAATCTGAACGGTGTGGTGAACCCGGGGCAGTGCGGGATGGGTCTGGGTCAATCTGAACGGTGTGGTGAACCCGGGGCAGTGCGGGATGGGTCTGGGTCAATCTGAACGGTGTGGTGAACCCGGGACAGTGCGGGATGGGTCTGGGTCAATCTGAACGGTGTGGTGAACCCGGGGCAGTGCGGGATGGGTCTGGGTCAGTCTGAACGGTGTGGTGAACCCGGGACAGTGCGGGATGGGTCTGGGTCAATCTGAACGGTGTGGTGAACCCGGGGCAGTGCGGGATCGCTCTGGGTCAATGTGAACAGTGTGGTGATCCCGGGACAGTGCGGGATGGGTCTGGGTCAATCTGAACGGTGTGGTGAACCCGGGACAGTGCGGGATGGGTCTGGGTCAATCTGAACGGTGTGGTGAACCCGGGACAGTGCGGGATCGCTCTGGGTCAATCTGAACGGTGTGGTGAACCCGGGGCAGTGCGGGATGGGTCTGGGTCAATCTGAACGGTGTGGTGAACCCGGGACAGTGCGGGATGGGTCTGGGTCAATCTGAACGGTGTGGTGAACCCGGGACAGTGCGGGATGGGTCTGGGTCAATGTGAACGGTGTGGTGAACCCGGGACAGTGCGGGTTGGGTCTGGGTCAGTCTGAACGGTGTGGTGAATCCGGGACAGTGCGGGTTGGGTCTGGGTCAATGTGAACGGTGTGGTGAACCCGGGACAGTGCGGGATGGGCCTGGGTCAGTCTGAACGGTGTGGTGAACCCGGGGCAGTGCGGGATGGATCTGGGTCAATGTGAACGGTGTGGTGAACCCGGGGCAGTGCGGGATGGGTCTGGGTCAATCTGAACGGTGTGGTGAACCCGGGGCAGTGCGGGATGGGTCTGCGTCAATCTGAACGGTGTGGTGAACCCGGGGCAGTGCGGGATGGGTCTGCGTCAATCTGAACGGTGTGGTGAACCCGGGGCAGTGCGGGATGGGTCTGGGTCAATCTGAACGGTGTGGTGAATCCGGGACAGTGCGGGATGGGTCTGGGTCAATCTGAACGGTGTGGTGAACCCGGGGCAGTGCGGGATGGACCTGGGTCAATCTGAACGGTGTGGTGAACCCGGGGCAGTGCGGGATGGACCTGGGTCAGTCTGAACGGTGTGGTGAACCCGGGGCAGTGCGGGATGGGTCTGGGTCAATCTGAACGGTGTGGTGAACCCGGGGCAGTGCGGGATGGGTCTGGGTCAATCTGAACGGTGTGGTGAACCCGGGGCAGTGCGGGATGGACCTGGGTCAATCTGAACGGTGTGGTGAACCCGGGACAGTGCGGGATGGGTCTGGGTCAATCTGAACGGTGTGGTAAACCCGGGACAGTGCGGGATGGGTCTGGGTCAGTCTGAACGGTGTGGTGAACCCGGGGCAGTGCGGGATGGGCCTGGGTCAGTCTGAACGGTGTGGCGAACCCGGGGCAGTGCGGGATGGATCTGGGTCAATGTGAACGGTGTGGTGAACCCGGGGCAGTGCGGGATGGGTCTGGGTCAATCTGAACGGTGTGTTGAACCCGGGGCAGTGCGGGATGGGTCTGGGTCAGTCTGAACGGTGTGGTGAACCCGGGGCAGTGCGGGATGGGTCTGGGTCAATCTGAACGGTGTGGTGAGCCCGGGACAGTGCGGGATGGGTCTGGGTCAATCTGAACGGTGTGGTGAACCCGGGGCAGTGCGGGATGCGTCTGGGTCAATCTGAACGGTGTGGTGAACCCGGGGCAGTGCTGGTTGGGTCTGGGTCAATCTGAACGGTGTGGTGAACAAGGGAAAGTGCGGGATGGGTCTGGGTGAGTCTGAACGGTGTGGTGAACCCGGGACAATGCGGGATGGGTCTGGGTCAGTCTGAAAGGTGTGGTGAACCCGGGGCAGTGCGGGATGGGTCTGGGTCAATCTGAACGGTGTGGTGAACCCGGGACAGTGCGGGATGGGTCTGGGTCAATGTGAACGGTGTGGTGAACCCGGGACAGTGCGGGATGAGTCTGGGTCAATCTGAACGGTGTGGTGAACCCGGGACAGTGCGGGATGGGTCTGCGTCAATCTGAACGTTGTGGTGAACCCGGGACAGTGCGGGATGGGTCTGGGTCAATCTGAACGGTGTGGTGAACCCGGGACAGTGCGGGATGGGTCTGGGTCAGTCTGAACGGTGTGGTGAACCCGGGACAGTGCGGGATCGCTCTGGGTCAGTCTGAACGGTGTGGTGAACCCGGGACAGTGCGGGTTGGGTCTGGGTCAATCTGAACGGTGTGGTGAACCCGGGGCAGAGCGGGATGGGTCTGGGTCAATCTGAACGGTGTGGTGAACCCGGGACAGTGCGGGATGGGTCTGGGTCAATGTGAACGGTGTGGTGAACCCGGGACAGTGCGGGATCGCTCTGGGTCAATGTGAACGGTGTGGTGAACCCGGGACAGTGCGGGATGGGTCAGGGTCAATGTGAACGGTGTGGTGAACCCGGGACAGTGCGGGATGGGTCTGGGTCAATCTGAACGGTTTGGTGAACCCGGGACTGTGCGGGATGGGTCTGGGTCAGTCTGAACGGTGTGGTGAACCCGGGGCAGTGCGGGATCGCTCTGGGTCAATCTGAACGGTGTGGTGATCCCGGGACAGTGCGGGATGGGTCTGGGTCAATCTGAACGGTGTGGTGAACCCGGGGCAGTGTGGAATGGGTCTGGGTCAATCTGAACGGGGTGGTGAACCCGAGACAGTGCGGGATGGGTCTGGGTCAATCTGAACGGTGTGGTGAACCCGGGGCAGTGTGGAATGGGTCTGGGTCAATCTGAACGGTGTGGTGAACCCGGGACAGTGCGGGATGGGTCTGGGTCAATCTGAACGGTGTGGTGAACCCGGGACAGTGTGGAATGGGTCTGGGTCAATCTGAACGGTGTGGTGAACCCGGGACAGTGCGGGATGGGTCTGGGTCAATCTGAACGGTGTGGTGAACCCGGGGCAGTGCGGGATGGGTCTGGGTCAATCTGAACGGTGTGGTGAACCCGGGGCAGTGCGGGATGGGTCTGGGTCAATCTGAACGGTGTGGTGAACCCGGGACAGTGCGGGATGGGTCTGGGTCAATCTGAACGGTGTGGTGAACCCGGGGCAGTGCGGGATGGGTCTGGGTCAGTCTGAACGGTGTGGTGAACCCGGGACAGTGCGGGATGGGTCTGGGTCAATCTGAACGGTGTGGTGAACCCGGGGCAGTGCGGGATCGCTCTGGGTCAATGTGAACAGTGTGGTGATCCCGGGACAGTGCGGGATGGGTCTGGGTCAATCTGAACGGTGTGGTGAACCCGGGACAGTGCGGGATGGGTCTGGGTCAATCTGAACGGTGTGGTGAACCCGGGACAGTGCGGGATCGCTCTGGGTCAATCTGAACGGTGTGGTGAACCCGGGGCAGTGCGGGATGGGTCTGGGTCAATCTGAACGGTGTGGTGAACCCGGGACAGTGCGGGATGGGTCTGGGTCAATCTGAACGGTGTGGTGAACCCGGGACAGTGCGGGATGGGTCTGGGTCAATGTGAACGGTGTGGTGAACCCGGGACAGTGCGGGTTGGGTCTGGGTCAGTCTGAACGGTGTGGTGAATCCGGGACAGTGCGGGTTGGGTCTGGGTCAATGTGAACGGTGTGGTGAACCCGGGACAGTGCGGGATGGGCCTGGGTCAGTCTGAACGGTGTGGTGAACCCGGGGCAGTGCGGGATGGATCTGGGTCAATGTGAACGGTGTGGTGAACCCGGGGCAGTGCGGGATGGGTCTGGGTCAGTCTGAACGGTGTGGTGAACCCGGGGCAGTGCGGGATGGGTCTGGGTCAGTCTGAACGGTGTGGTGAACCCAGGGCAGTGCGGGATGGGTCTGCGTCAATCTGAACGGTGTGGTGAACCCGGGGCAGTGCGGGATGGGTCTGCGTCAATCTGAACGGTGTGGTGAACCCGGGGCAGTGCGGGATGGGTCTGGGTCAATCTGAACGGTGTGGTGAATCCGGGACAGTGCGGGATGGGTCTGGGTCAATCTGAACGGTGTGGTGAACCCGGGGCAGTGCGGGATGGACCTGGGTCAATCTGAACGGTGTGGTGAACCCGGGGCAGTGCGGGATGGACCTGGGTCAGTCTGAACGGTGTGGTGAACCCGGGGCAGTGCGGGATGGGTCTGGGTCAATCTGAACGGTGTGGTGAACCCGGGGCAGTGCGGGATGGGTCTGGGTCAATCTGAACGGTGTGGTGAACCCGGGGC
This sequence comes from Scyliorhinus torazame, assembly GCF_047496885.1. Classification (NCBI taxonomy): domain Eukaryota; kingdom Metazoa; phylum Chordata; class Chondrichthyes; order Carcharhiniformes; family Scyliorhinidae; genus Scyliorhinus; species Scyliorhinus torazame. Next base: position 317,413,371 of record NC_092709.1, read on the forward strand.
AGTGCGGGATGGACCTGGGTCAATCTGAACGGTGTGGTAAACCCGGGACAGTGCGGGATTGGTCTGGGTCAATCTGAACGGTGTGGTAAACCCGGGACAGTGCGGGATGGGTCTGGGTCAGTCTGAACGGTGTGGTGAACCCGGGGCAGTGCGGGATGGGCCTGGGTCAGTCTGAACGGTGTGGTGAACCCGGGGCAGTGCGGGATGGATCTGGGTCAATGTGAACGGTGTGGTGAACCCGGGGCAGTGCGGGATGGGTCTGGGTCAATCTGAACGGTGTGTTGAACCCGGGGCAGTGCGGGATGGGTCTGGGTCAGTCTGAACGGTGTGGTGAACCCGGGGCAGTGCGGGATGGGTCTGGGTCAATCTGAACGGTGTGGTGAACCCGGGGCAGTGCGGGATGCGTCTGGGTCAATCTGAACGGTGTGGTGAACCCGGGGCAGTGCTGGTTGGGTCTGGGTTAATCTGAACGGTGTGGTGAACAAGGGAAAGTGCGGGATGGGTCTGGGTGAGTCTGAACGGTGTGGTGAACCCGGGACAATGCGGGATGGGTCTGGGTCAGTCTGAAAGGTGTGGTGAACCCGGGGCAGTGCGGGATGGGTCTGGGTCAATCTGAACGGTGTGGTGAACCCGGGGCAGTGCGGGATGGGTCTGGGTCAATCTGAATGGTGTGGTGAACCCGGGGCAGTGCGGGATGGGTCTGGGTCAATCTGAACGGTGTGGTGAACCCGGGACAGTGCGGGATGGGTCTGGGTCAATCTGAACGGTGTGGTGAACCCGGGGCAGTGCGGGATGGGTCTGGGTCAATCTGAACGGTGTGGTGAACCCGGGGCAGTGCGGGATGGGTCTGGGTCAGTCTGAACGGTGTGGTGAACCCGGGACAGTGCGGGATGGGTCTGGGTCAATCTGAACGGTGTGGTGAACCCGGGGCAGTGCGGGATCGCTCTGGGTCAATCTGAACAGTGTGGTGAACCCGGTGCAGTGCGGGATGGGTCTGGGTCAATCTGAACGGTGTGGTGAACCCGGGGCAGTGCGGGATTGCTCTGGGTCAATGTGAACAGTGTGGTGATCCCGGGACAGTGCGGGATGGGTCTGGGTCAATCTGAACGGTGTGGTGAACCCGGGACAGTGCGGGATGGGTCTGGGTCAATCTGAACGGTGTGGTGAACCCGGGACAGTGCGGGATCGCTCTGGGTCAATCTGAACGGTGTGGTGAACCCGGGGCAGTGCGGGGTGGGTCTGGGTCAATCTGAACGGTGTGGTGAACCCGGGACAGTGCGGGATGGGTCTGGGTCAATCTGAACGGTGTGGTGAACCCGGGACAGTGCGGGATGGGTCTGGGTCAGTCTGAACGGTGTGGTGAACCCGGGGCAGTGCGGGATGTGTCTGGGTCAATGTGAACGGTGTGGTGAACCCGGGACAGTGCGGGATGGATCTGGGTCAATGTGAACGGTGTGGTGAACCCGGGGCAGTGCGGGATGGGTCTGGGTCAATCTGAACGGTGTGGTGAATCCGGGACAGTGCGGGTTGGGTCTGGGTCAATGTGAACGGTGTGGTGAACCCGGGACAGTGCGGGATGGGCCTGGGTCAGTCCGAACGGTGTGGTGAACCCGGGGCAGTGCGGGATGGATCTGGGTCAATGTGAACGGTGTGGTGAACCCGGGGCAGTGCGGGATGGGTCTGGGTCAATTTGAACGGTGTGGTGAACCCGGGGCAGTGCGGGATGGGTCTGCGTCAATCTGAACGGTGTGGTGAACCCGGGGCAGTGCGGGATGGGTCTGGGTCAATCTGAACGGTGTGGTGAACCCGGGACAGTGCGGGATGGGTCTGGGTCAGTCTGAACCGTGTGGTGAACCCGGGGCAGTGCGGGATGGGTCTGCGTCAATCTGAACGGTGTGGTGAACCCGGGGCAGTGCGGGATGGGTCTGGGTCAATCTGAACGGTGTGGTGAACCCGGGGCAGTGCGGGATGGGTCTGGGTCAATCTGAACGGTGTGGTGAACCCGGGGCAGTGCGGGATGGACCTGGGTCAGTCTGAACGGTGTGGTGAACCCGGGGCAGTGCGGGATGGGTCTGGGTCAATCTGAACGGTGTGGTGAACCCGGGGCAGTGCGGGTTGGACCTTGGTCAGTCTGAACGGTGTGGTAAACCCGGGACAGTGCGGGATGGGTCTGGGTCACTCTGAACGGTGTGGTGAACCCGGGGCAGTGCGGGATGGGCCTGGGTCAGTCTGAACGGTGTGGTGAACCCGGGGCAGTGCGGGATGGGTCTGGGTCAATCTGAACGGTGTGGTGAACCCGGGGCAGTGCGGGATCGCTCTGGGTCAATCTGAACGGTGTGGTGAACCCGGGGCAGTGCGGGATGGGTCTGGGTCAATCTGAACGGTGTGGTGAACCCGGGGCAGTGCGGGATCGCTCTGGGTCAATCTGAACGGTGTGGTGAACCCGGGGCAGTGCGGGATGGGTCTGGGTCAATCTGAACGGTGTGTTGAACCCGGGGCAGTGCGGGATGGGTCTGGGTCAGTCTGAACGGTGTGGTGAACCCGGGGCAGTGCGGGATGGGTCTGGGTCAATCTGAACGGTGTGGTGAACCCGGGGCAGTGCGGGATGCGTCTGGGTCAATCTGAACGGTGTGGTGAACCCGGGGCAGTGCGGGATGAGTCTGGGTCAATCTGAACGGTGTGGTGAACAAGGGAAAGTGCGGGATGGGTCTGGGTCAGTCTGAACGGTGTGGTGAACCCGGGACAATGCGGGATGGGTCTGGGTCAGTCTGAACGGTGTGGTGAACCCGGGACAGTGCGGGATGGGTCTGGGTCAATCTGAACGGTGTGGTGAACAAGGGAAAGTGCGGGATGGGTCTGGGTCAGTCTGAACGGTGTGGTGAACCCGGGACAATGCGGGATGGGTCTGGGTCAGTCTGAAAGGTGTGGGGAACCCGGGGCAGTGCAGGATGGGTCTGGGTCAGTCTGTACGGTGTGGTGAACCCGGGGCAGTGCGGGATCGCTCTGGGTCAATCTGAACGGTGTGGTGAACCCAGGACAGTGCGGGATGGGTCTGGGTCAATGTGAACGGTGTGGTGAACCCGGGGCAGTGCGGGATGGGTCTGGGTCAGTCTGAACGGTGTGGTGAACCCGGGGCAGTGCGGGATGGGCCGGGGTCAATCTGAACGGTGTGGTGAACCCGGGACAGTGTGGGATGGGTCTGGGTCAATCTGAACGGTGTGGTGAACCCGGGACAGTGCGGGATGAGTCTGGGTCAATCTGAACGGTGTGGTGAACCCGGGACAGTGCGGGATCGCTCTGGGTCAATCTGAACGGTGTGGTGAACCCGGGACAGTGCGGGATGGGTCTGGGTCCATCTGAACGGTGTGGTGAACCCGGGACAGTGCGGGATGGGTCTGGGTCAATCTGAACGGTGTGGTGAACCCGGGGCAGTGCGGGATGGGTCTGGGTCAATCTGAACGGTGTGGTGAACCCGGGGCAGTGCGTGATGGGTCTGGGTCAATCTGAACGGTGTGGTGAACCCGGGACAGTGCGGGATGGGTCTGGGTCAATCTGAACAGTGTGGTGAACCCGGGGCAGTGTGGGATGGGTCTGGGTCAGTCTGAACGGTGTGGTGAACCCGGGACAGTGCGGGATGGGTCTGGGTCAATCTGAACGGTGTGGTAAACCCGGGGCAGTGCGGGATGGGTCTGGGTCAGTCTGAACTGTGTGGTGAACCCGGGACAGTGCGGGATCGTTCTGGGTCAATCTGAACGGTGTGGTGAACCCGGGACAGTGCGGGATCGCTCTGGGTCAATCTGAACGATGTGGTGAACCCGGGGCAGTGCGGGATCGCTCTGGGTCAATCTGAACAGTGTGGTGAACCCGGGACAGTGCGGGATCGCTCTGGGTCAATCTGAACGGTGTGGTGAACCCGGGGCAGTGCGGGATCGCTCTGGGTCAATCTGAACGGTGTGGTGAACCCGGGACAGTGCGGGATCGCTCTGGGTCAATCTGAACGGTGTGGTGAACCCGGGGCAGTGCGGGATGGGTCTGGGTCAGTCTGAACGGTGTGGTGAACCCGGGGCAGTGCGGGATCGCTCTGGGTCAGTCTGAACGGTGTGGTGAACCCGGGGCAGTGCGGGATGGGTCTGGGTCAATCTGAACGGTGTGGTGAACCCGGGACAGTGCGGGATCGCTCTGGGTCAATCTGAACGGTGTGGTGAACCCGGGACAGTGCGGGATGGGTCTGGGTCAATCTGAACGGTGTGGTGAACCCGGGGCAGTGCGGGATGGGTCTGGGTCAGTCTGAACTGTGTGGTGAACCCGGGACAGTGCGGGATCGTTCTGGGTCAATCTGAACGGTGTGGTGAACCCGGGACAGTGCGGGATCGCTCTGGGTCAATCTGAACGATGTGGTGAACCCGGGGCAGTGCGGGATCGCTCTGGGTCAATCTGAACAGTGTGGTGAACCCGGGACAGTGCGGGATCGCTCTGGGTCAATCTGAACGGTGTGGTGAACCCGGGGCAGTGCGGGATCGCTCTGGGTCAATCTGAACGGTGTGGTGAACCCGGGACAGTGCGGGATCGCTCTGGGTCAATCTGAACGGTGTGGTGAACCCGGGACAGTGCGGGATGGGTCTGGGTCAATCTGAACGGTGTGGTGAACCCGGGGCAGTGCGGGATGGGTCTGGGTCAATGTGAACGGTGTGGTGAACCCGGGGCAGTGCGGGATGGGTCTGGGTCAATCTGAACGGTGTGGTGAACCCGGGACAGTGCGGGATGGGTCTGGGTCAATGTGAACGGTGTGGTGAACCCGGGGCATTGCGGGAAGGGTCTGGGTCAATCTGAACGGTGTGGTGAACCCGGGGCAGTGCGGGATGGGTCTGGGTCAATCTGAACGGTGTGGTGAACCCGGGACAGTGCGGGATGGGTCTGGGTCAATCTGAACGGTGTGGTGAACCCGGGGCAGTGCGGGATGGGTCTGGGTCAGTCTGAACTGTGTGGTGAACCCGGGACAGTGCGGGATCGTTCTGGGTCAATCTGAACGGTGTGGTGAACACGGGACAGTGCGGGATCGCTCTGGGTCAATCTGAACGATGTGGTGAACGCGGGGCAGTGCGGGATCGCTCTGGGTCAATCTGAACAGTGTGGTGAACCCGGGGCAGTGCGGGATGGGTCTTTGTCAATCTGAACGGTGTGGTGAACCCGGGACAGTGCGGGATCGCTCTGGGTCAGTCTGAACGGTGTGGTGAACCCGGGGCAGTGCGGGATGGGTCTGGGTCAATCTGAACGGTGTGGTGAACCCGGGACAGTGCGGGATGGGTCTGGGTCAATCTGAACGGTGTGGTGAACCCGGGGCAGTGCGGGATGGGTCTGGGTCAATGTGAACGGTGTGGTGAACCCGGGGCAGTGCGGGATGGGTCTGGGTCAATCTGAACGGTGTGGTGAACCCGGGACAGTGCGGGATGGGTCTGGGTCAATGTGAACGGTGTGTTGAACCCGGGACAGTGCGGGATGGGTCTGGGTCAGTCTGAACGGTGTGGTGAACCCGGGACAGTGCGGGATGGGTCTGGGTCAATGTGAACGGTGTGGTGAACCCGGGGCATTGCGGGATGGGTCTGGGTCAATCTGAACGGTGTGGTGAACCCGGGGCAGTGCGGGATGGGTCTGGGTCAATCTGAACTGTGTGGTGAACCCGGGACAGTGCGGGATCGTTCTGGGTCAATCTGAACGGTGTGGTGAACCCGGGACAGTGCGGGATCGCTCTGGGTCAATCTGAACGATGTGGTGAACCCGGGGCAGTGCGGGATCGCTCTGGGTCAATCTGAACAGTGTGGTGAACCCGGGGCAGTGCGGGATGGGTCTTTGTCAATCTGAACGGTGTGGTGAACCCGGGACAGTGCGGGATCGCTCTGGGTCAATCTGAACGGTGTGGTGAACCCGGGACAGTGCGGGATGGGTCTGGGTCAATCTGAACGGTGTGGTGAACCCGGGACAGTGCGGGATGGGTCTGGGTCAATCTGAACGGTGTGGTGAACCCGGGGCAGTGCGGGATGGGTCTGGGTCAATGTGAACGGTGTGGTGAACCCGGGGCAGTGCGGGATGGGTCTGGGTCAATCTGAACGGTGTGGTGAACCCGGGACAGTGCGGGATGGGTCTGGGTCAATGTGAACGGTGTGGTGAACCCGGGGCATTGCGGGATGGGTCTGGGTCAATCTGAACGGTGTGGTGAACCCGGGGCAGTGCGGGATGGGTCTGGGTCAATCTGAACGGTGTGGTGAACCCGGGACAGTGCGGGATTGCTCTGGGTCAATCTGAACGGTGTGGTGAACCCGGGACAGTGCGGGATGGGTTTGGGTCAATCTGAACGGTGTGGTGAACCTGGGGCAGTGCGGGATGGGTCTGGGTCAGTCTGAACGGTGTGGTGAACCCGGGACAGTGCGGGATCGCTCTGGGTCAGTCTGAACGGTGTGGTGAACCCGGGACAGTGCGGGTTGGGTCTGGGTCAATCTGAACGGTGTGGTGAACCCGGGACAGTGCGGGATGGGTCTGGGTCAATGTGAACGGTGTGGTGAACCCGGGACAGTGCGGGATGAGTCTGGGTCAATCTGAACGGTGTGGTGAACCCGGGACAGTGCGGGATGGGTCTGCGTCAATCTGAACGGTGTGGTGAGCCCGGGACAGTGCGGGATGGGTCTGGGTCAGTCTGAACGGTGTGGTGAACCCGGGACAGTGCGGGATGGGTCTGGGTCAATCTGAACGGTGTGGTGAACCCGGGACAGTGCGGGATGGGTCTGGGTCAGTCTGAACGGTGTGGTGAACCCGGGACAGTGCGGGATCGCTCTGGGTCAGTCTGAACGGTGTGGTGAACCCGGGACAGTGCGGGTTGGGTCTGGGTCAATCTGAACGTTGTGGTGAACCCGGGGCAGAGCGGGATGGGTCTGGGTCAATCTGAACGGTGTGGTGAACCCGGGACAGTGCGGGATGGGTCTGGGTCAATGTGAACGGTGTGGTGAACCCGGGACAGTGCGGGATCGCTCTGGGTCAATGTGAACGGTGTGGTGAACCCGGGACAGTGCGGGATGGGTCAGGGTCAATGTGAACGGTGTGGTGAACCCGGGACAGTGCGGGATGGGTCTGGGTCAATCTGAACGGTTTGGTGAACCCGGGACTGTGCGGGATGGGTCTGGGTCAGTCTGAACGGTGTGGTGAACCCGGGACAGTGCGGGATCGCTCTGGGTCAATCTGAACGGTGTGGTGATCCCGGGACAGTGCGGGATGGGTCTGGGTCAATCTGAACGGTGTAGTGAACCCGGGGCAGTGCGGGATCGCTCTGGGTCAATCTGAACGGTGTGGTGAACCCGGGGCAGTGCGGGATGGGTCTGGGTCAATCTGAACGGTGTGGTGAACCCGGGGCAGTGTGGAATGGGTCTGGGTCAATCTGAACGGGGTGGTGAACCCGAGACAGTGCGGGATGGGTCTGGGTCAATCTGAACGGTGTGGTGAACCCGGGGCAGTGTGGAATGGGTCTGGGTCAATCTGAACGGTGTGGTGAACCCGGGACAGTGCGGGATGGGTCTGGGTCAATCTGAACGGTGTGGTGAACCCGGGACAGTGTGGAATGGGTCTGGGTCAATCTGAACGGTGTGGTGAACCCGGGACAGTGCGGGATGGGTCTGGGTCAATCTGAACGGTGTGGTGAACCCGGGGCAGTGCGGGATGGGTCTGGGTCAATCTGAACGGTGTGGCGAACCCGGGGCAGTGCGGGATGGGTCTGGGTCAATCTGAACGGTGTGGTGAACCCGGGACAGTGCGGGATGGGTCTGGGTCAATCTGAACGGTGTGGTGAACACGGGGCAGTGCGGGATGGGTCTGGGTCAGTCTGAACGGTGTGGTGAACCCGGGACAGTGCGGGATGGGTCTGGGTCAATCTGAACGGTGTGGTGAACCCGGGGCAGTGCGGGATGGGTCTGGGTCAGTCTGAACGGTGTGGTGAACCCGGGACAGTGCGGGATCGCTCTGGGTCAATCTGAACGGTGTGGTGAACCCGGGACAGTGCGGGATCGCTCTGGGTCAATCTGAACGATGTGGTGAACCCGGGGCAGTGCGGGATCGCTCTGGGTCAATCTGAACAGTGTGGTGAACCCGGGACAGTGCGGGATCGCTCTGGGTCAATCTGAACGGTGTGGTGAACCTGGGGCAGTGCGGGATCGCTCTGGGTCAATCTGAACGGTGTGGTGAACCCGGGACAGTGCGGGATCGCTCTGGGTCAATCTGAACGGTGTGGTGAACCCGGGGCAGTGCGGGATGGGTCTGGGTCAGTCTGAACGGTGTGGTGAACCCGGGGCAGTGCGGGATCGCTCTGGATCAGTCTGAACGGTGTGGTGAACCCGGGGCAGTGCGGGATGGGTCTGGGTCAATCTGAACGGTGTGGTGAACCCGGGACAGTCCGGGATCGCTCTGGGTCAATCTGAACGGTGTGGTGAACCCGGGACAGTGCGGGATGGGTCTGGGTCAATCTGAACGGTGTGGTGAACCCGGGACTGTGCGGGATCGCTCTGGGTCAATCTGAACGGTGTGGTGAACCCGGGGCAGTGCGGGATGGGTCTGGGTCAATGTGAACGGTGTGGTGAACCCGGGGCAGTGCGGGATGGGTCTGGGTCAATGTGAACGGTGTGGTGAACCCGGGGCAGTGCGGGATGGGTCTGGGTCAGTCTGAACGGTGTGGTGAACCCGGGACAGTGCGGGATGGGTCTGGGTCAATGTGAACGGTGTGGTGAACCCGGGGCAGTGCGGGATCGCTCTGGGTCAATCTGAACGGTGTGGTGAACCCGGGACAGTGCGGGATGGGTCTGGGTCAATCTGAACGGGGTGGTGAACCCGGGACAGTGCGGGATGGTTCTGGGTCAATCTGAACGGTGTGGTGAACCTGGGGCAGTGCGGGAATGGTCTGGGTCAGTCTGAACGGTGTGGTGAACCCGGGACAGTGCGGGATCGCCCTGGGTCAGTCTGAACGGTGTGGTGAACCCGGGACAGTGCGGGTTGGGTCTGGGTCAATCTGAACGGTGTGGTGAACCCGGGGCAGTGCGGGATGGGTCTGGGTCAATGTGAACGGTGTGGTGAACCCGGGACAGTGCGGGATGAGTCTGGGTCAATCTGAACGGTGTGGTGAACCCGGGACAGTGCGGGATGTGTCTGCGTCAATCTGAACGGTGTGGTGAACCCGGGACAGTGCGGGATGGGTCTGGGTCAGTCTGAACGGTGTGGTGAACCCGGGACAGTGCGGGATGGGTCTGGGTCAGTCTGAACGGTGTGGTGAACCCGGGACAGTGCGGGATCGCTCTGGGTCAGTCTGAACGGTGTGGTGAACCCGGGACAGTGCGGGTTGGGTCTGGGTCAATCTGAACGGTGTGGTGAACCCGGGGCAGAGCGGTATGGGTCTGGGTCAATCTGAACGGTGTGGTGAACCCGGGACAGTGCGGGATGGGTCTGGGTCAATGTGAACGGTGTGGTGAACCCGGGACAGTGCGGGATCGCTCTGGGTCAATGTGAACGGTGTGGTGAACCCGGGACAGTGCGGGATGGGTCAGGGTCAATGTGAACGGTGTGGTGAACCCGGGACAGTGCGGGATGGGTCTGGGTCAATCTGAACGGTTTGGTGAACCCGGGACTGTGCGGGATGGGTCTGGGTCAGTCTGAACGGTGTGGTGAACCCGGGGCAGTGCGGGATCGCTCTGGGTCAATCTGAACGGTGTGGTGATCCCGGGACAGTGCGGGATGGGTCTGGGTCAATCTGAACGGTGTGGTGAACCCGGGGCAGTGCGGGATCGCTCTGGGTCAATCTGAACGGTGTGGTGAACCCGGGGCAGTGCGGGATGGGTCTGGGTCAATCTGAACGGTGTGGTGAACCCGGGGCAGTGTGGAATGGGTCTGGCTCAATCTGAACGGTGTGGTGAACCCGGGACAGTGCGGGATGGGTCTGGGTCAATCTGAACGGTGTGGTGAACCCGGGACAGTGTGGAATGGGTCTGGGTCAATCTGAACGGTGTGGTGAACCCGGGACAGTGCGGGATGGGTCTGGGTCAATCTGAACGGTGTGGTGAACCCGGGGCAGTGCGGGATTTGTCTGGATCAATCTGAACGGTGTGGTGAACCTGGGGCAGTGCGGGATTTGTCTGGGTCAATCTGAACGGTGTGGTGAACCCGGGACAGTGCGGGATGGGTCTGGGTCAATCTGAACGGTGTGGTGAACCCGGGGCAGTGCGGGATGGGTCTGGGTCAGTCTGAACGGTGTGGTGAACCCGGGGCAGTGCGGGATGGGTCTGGGTCAATCTGAACGGTGTGGTGAACCCGGGGCAGTGCGGGATGGGTCTGGGTCAATCTGAACGGTGTGGTGAGCCCGGGACAGTGCGGGATGGGTCTGGGTCAGTCTGAACGGTGTGGTGAACCCGGGACAGTGCGGGATGGGTCTGGGTCAATCTGAACGGTGTGGTGAACCCGGGGCAGTGCGGGATCGCTCTGGGTCAGTCTGAACGGTGTGGTGAACCCGGGGCAGTGCGGGATGGGTCTGGGTCAATGTGAACGGTGTGGTGAACCCGGGGCAGTGCGGGATGGGTCTGGGTCAATCTGAACGGTGTGGTGAACCCGGGGCAGTGCGGGATTGGTCTGGGTCAGTCTGAACGGTGTGGTGAACCCGGGACAGTGCGGGATGGGTCTGGGTCAATCTGAACGGTGTGGTGAACCCGGGACAGTGCGAGATCGCTCTGGGTCAGTCTGAACGGTGTGGTGAACCCGGGACAGTGCGAGATGGGTCTGGGTCAATCTGAACGGTGTGGTGAACCCGGGGCAGTGCGGGATGGGTCTGGGTCAGTCTGAACGGTGTGGTGAACCCGGGACAGTGCGGGATGGGTCTGGGTCAATCTGAACGGTGTGGTGAACCCGGGACAGTGCGAGATCGCTCTGGGTCAGTCTGAACGGTGTGGTGAACCCGGGGCAGTGCGGGATCGCTCTGGGTCAATCTGAACGGTGTGGTGAACCCGGGACAGTGCGGGATGGGTCTGGGTCAATCTGAACGGTGTGGTGAACCCGGGACAGTGCGAGATCGCTCTGGGTCAGTCTGAACTGTGTGGTGAACCCGGGACAGTGCGAGATGGGTCTGGGTCAATCTGAACGGTGTGGTGAACCCGGGGCAGTGCGGGATGGGTCTGGGTCAGTCTGAACGGTGTGGTGAACCCGGGACAGTGCGGGATGGGTCTGGGTCAATCTGAACGGTGTGGTGAACCCGGGACAGTGCGAGATCACTCTGGGTCAGTCTGAACGGTGTGGTGAACCCGTGGCAGTGCGGGATCGCTCTGGGTCAATCTGAACGGTGTGGTGAACCCCGGACAGTGCGGGATCGCTCTGGGTCAATCTGAACGGTGTGGTGAACCCGGGGCAGTGCGGGATCGCTCTGAGTCAATCTGAACGGTGTGGTGAACCCGGGGCAGTGCGGGTTGGGTCTGGGTCAATCTGAACGGTGTGGTGAACCCGGGGCAGTGCGGGATGGGTCTGGGTCAGTCTGAACGGTGTGGTGAACCCGGGGCAGTGCGGGATGGGTCTGGGTCAATCTGAACGGTGTGGTGAACCCGGGGCAGTGCGGGATGGGTCTGGGTCAGTCTGAACGGTGTGGTGAACCCGGGACAGTGCGGGATGGGACTGGGTCAATCTGAACGGTGTGGTGAACCTGGGACAGTGCGGGATGGGTCTGGGTCAATCTGAACGGTGTGGTGAACCCGGGACAGTGCGGGATGGGTCTGGGTCAATCTGAACGGTGTGGTGAACCCGGGGCAGTGTGGGATGGGTCTGGGTCAATCTGAACGGTGTGGTGAGCCCGGGACAGTGCGGGATGGGTCTGGGTCAATCTGAACGGTGTGGTGAACCCGGGACAGTGCGGGATGAGTCTGGGTCAATCTGAACGGTGTGGTGAGCCCGGGACAGTGCGGGATGGGTCTGGGTCAATCTGAACGGTGTGGTGAGCCCGGGACAGTGCGGGATGGGTCTGGGTCAATCTGAACGGTGTGGTGAACCCGGGGCAGTGCGGGATGGGTCTGGGTCAATCTGAACGGTGTGGTGAGCCCGGGACAGTGCGGGATGGGTCTGGGTCAATCTGAACGGTGTGGTGAACCCGGGGCAGTGCGGGATCGCTCTCGGTCAATCTGAACGGTGTGGTGAACCCGGGGCAGTGCGGGATGGGTCTGGGTCAATCTGAACGGTGTGGTGAACCCGGGGCAGTGCGGGATGGGTCTGGGTCAATCTGAACGGTGTGGTGAACCCGGGGCAGTGCGGGATCGCTCTGGGTCAATCTGAACGGTGTGGTGAACCCGGGGCAGTGCGGGATGGGTCTGGGTCAATTTGAACGGTGTGGTGAACCCGGGACAGTGCGGGATTGGTCTGGGTCAGTCTGAACGGTGTGGTGAACCCGGGGCAGTGCGGGATGGGTCTGGGTCAGTCTGAACGGTGTGGTGAACCCGGGACAGTGCGGGATGGGTCTGGGTCAGTCTAAACGGTGTGGTGAACCCGGGGCAGTGCGGGATGGGTCTGGGTCAATCTGAACGGTGTGGTGTACCCGGGACAGTGCGGGATGGGTCTGGGTCAATCTGAACGGTGTGGTGAACCCGGGACAGTGCGAGATGGGTCAGGGTCAAACTGATCGGTGTGGTGAACCCGGGGCAGTGCGGGATGCGTCTGGGTCAATCTGAACGGTGTGGTGAACCCGGGACTGTGCGGGTTGGGTCTGGGTCAGTCTGAACGATGTGGTGAACCCGGGGCAGTGCGGGATGGGTCTGGGTCAATCTGAACGGTGTGGTGAACCCGGGGCAGTGCGGGATGGGTCTGGGTCAGTCTGAACGGTGTGGTGAACCCGGGGCAGTGCGGGATGGGTCTGGGTCAATCTGAACGGTGTGGTGAACCCGGGGCAGTGCGGGATGGGTCTGGGTCAATCTGAACGGTGTGGTGAAACCGGGACAGTGCGGGATGGGTCTGGGTCAGTCTGAACGGTGTGGTGAACCCGGGGCAGTGCGGGATCGCTCTGGATCAGTCTGAACGGTGTGGTGAACCCGGGGCAGTGCGGGATGGGTCTGGGTCAATCTGAACGGTGTGGTGAACCCGGGACAGTCCGGGATCGCTCTGGGTCAATCTGAACGGTGTGGTGAACCCGGGACAGTGCGGGATGGGTCTGGGTCAATCTGAACGGTGTGGTGAACCCGGGACTGTGCGGGATCGCTCTGGGTCAATCTGAACGGTGTGGTGAACCCGGGGCAGTGCGGGATGGGTCTGGGTCAATGTGAACGGTGTGGTGAACCCGGGGCAGTGCGGGATGGGTCTGGGTCAATGTGAACGGTGTGGTGAACCCGGGGCAGTGCGGGATGGGTCTGGGTCAGTCTGAACGGTGTGGTGAACCCGGGACAGTGCGGGATGGGTCTGGGTCAATGTGAACGGTGTGGTGAACCCGGGGCAGTGCGGGATCGCTCTGGGTCAATCTGAACGGTGTGGTGAACCCGGGACAGTGCGGGATGGGTCTGGGTCAATCTGAACGGGGTGGTGAACCCGGGACAGTGCGGGATGGTTCTGGGTCAATCTGAACGGTGTGGTGAACCTGGGGCAGTGCGGGAATGGTCTGGGTCAGTCTGAACGGTGTGGTGAACCCGGGACAGTGCGGGATCGCCCTGGGTCAGTCTGAACGGTGTGGTGAACCCGGGACAGTGCGGGTTGGGTCTGGGTCAATCTGAACGGTGTGGTGAACCCGGGGCAGTGCGGGATGGGTCTGGGTCAATGTGAACGGTGTGGTGAACCCGGGACAGTGCGGGATGAGTCTGGGTCAATCTGAACGGTGTGGTGAACCCGGGACAGTGCGGGATGTGTCTGCGTCAATCTGAACGGTGTGGTGAACCCGGGACAGTGCGGGATGGGTCTGGGTCAGTCTGAACGGTGTGGTGAACCCGGGACAGTGCGGGATGGGTCTGGGTCAGTCTGAACGGTGTGGTGAACCCGGGACAGTGCGGGATCGCTCTGGGTCAGTCTGAACGGTGTGGTGAACCCGGGACAGTGCGGGTTGGGTCTGGGTCAATCTGAACGGTGTGGTGAACCCGGGGCAGAGCGGTATGGGTCTGGGTCAATCTGAACGGTGTGGTGAACCCGGGACAGTGCGGGATGGGTCTGGGTCAATGTGAACGGTGTGGTGAACCCGGGACAGTGCGGGATCGCTCTGGGTCAATCTGAACGGTGTGGTGAACCCGGGACAGTGCGGGATGGGTCAGGGTCAATGTGAACGGTGTGGTGAACCCGGGACAGTGCGGGATGGGTCTGGGTCAATCTGAACGGTTTGGTGAACCCGGGACTGTGCGGGATGGGTCTGGGTCAGTCTGAACGGTGTGGTGAACCCGGGGCAGTGCGGGATCGCTCTGGGTCAATCTGAACGGTGTGGTGATCCCGGGACAGTGCGGGATGGGTCTGGGTCAATCTGAACGGTGTGGTGAACCCGGGGCAGTGCGGGATCGCTCTGGGTCAATCTGAACGGTGTGGTGAACCCGGGGCAGTGCGGGATGGGTCTGGGTCAATCTGAACGGTGTGGTGAACCCGGGGCAGTGTGGAATGGGTCTGGCTCAATCTGAACGGTGTGGTGAACCCGGGACAGTGCGGGATGGGTCTGGGTCAATCTGAACGGTGTGGTGAACCCGGGACAGTGTGGAATGGGTCTGGGTCAATCTGAACGGTGTGGTGAACCCGGGACAGTGCGGGATGGGTCTGGGTCAATCTGAACGGTGTGGTGAACCCGGGGCAGTGCGGGATTTGTCTGGATCAATCTGAACGGTGTGGTGAACCTGGGGCAGTGCGGGATTTGTCTGGGTCAATCTGAACGGTGTGGTGAACCCGGGACAGTGCGGGATGGGTCTGGGTCAATCTGAACGGTGTGGTGAACCCGGGGCAGTGCGGGATGGGTCTGGGTCAGTCTGAACGGTGTGGTGAACCCGGGGCAGTGCGGGATGGGTCTGGGTCAATCTGAACGGTGTGGTGAACCCGGGGCAGTGCGGGATGGGTCTGGGTCAATCTGAACGGTGTGGTGAGCCCGGGACAGTGCGGGATGGGTCTGGGTCAGTCTGAACGGTGTGGTGAACCCGGGACAGTGCGGGATGGGTCTGGGTCAATCTGAACGGTGTGGTGAACCCGGGGCAGTGCGGGATCGCTCTGGGTCAGTCTGAACGGTGTGGTGAACCCGGGGCAGTGCGGGATGGGTCTGGGTCAATGTGAACGGTGTGGTGAACCCGGGGCAGTGCGGGATGGGTCTGGGTCAATCTGAACGGTGTGGTGAACCCGGGGCAGTGCGGGATTGGTCTGGGTCAGTCTGAACGGTGTGGTGAACCCGGGACAGTGCGGGATGGGTCTGGGTCAATCTGAACGGTGTGGTGAACCCGGGACAGTGCGAGATCGCTCTGGGTCAGTCTGAACGGTGTGGTGAACCCGGGACAGTGCGAGATGGGTCTGGGTCAATCTGAACGGTGTGGTGAACCCGGGGCAGTGCGGGATGGGTCTGGGTCAGTCTGAACGGTGTGGTGAACCCGGGACAGTGCGGGATGGGTCTGGGTCAATCTGAACGGTGTGGTGAACCCGGGACAGTGCGAGATCGCTCTGGGTCAGTCTGAACGGTGTGGTGAACCCGGGGCAGTGCGGGATCGCTCTGGGTCAATCTGAACGGTGTGGTGAACCCGGGACAGTGCGGGATGGGTCTGGGTCAATCTGAACGGTGTGGTGAACCCGGGACAGTGCGAGATCGCTCTGGGTCAGTCTGAACTGTGTGGTGAACCCGGGACAGTGCGAGATGGGTCTGGGTCAATCTGAACGGTGTGGTGAACCCGGGGCAGTGCGGGATGGGTCTGGGTCAGTCTGAACGGTGTGGTGAACCCGGGACAGTGCGGGATGGGTCTGGGTCAATCTGAACGGTGTGGTGAACCCGGGACAGTGCGAGATCACTCTGGGTCAGTCTGAACGGTGTGGTGAACCTGTGGCAGTGCGGGATCGCTCTGGGTCAATCTGAACGGTGTGGTGAACCCCGGACAGTGCGGGATCGCTCTGGGTCAATCTGAACGGTGTGGTGAACCCGGGGCAGTGCGGGATCGCTCTGAGTCAATCTGAACGGTGTGGTGAACCCGGGGCAGTGCGGGTTGGGTCTGGGTCAATCTGAACGGTGTGGTGAACCCGGGGCAGTGCGGGATGGGTCTGGGTCAGTCTGAACGGTGTGGTGAACCCGGGGCAGTGCGGGATGGGTCTGGGTCAATCTGAACGGTGTGGTGAACCCGGGGCAGTGCGGGATGGGTCTGGGTCAGTCTGAACGGTGTGGTGAACCCGGGACAGTGCGGGATGGGACTGGGTCAATCTGAACGGTGTGGTGAACCTGGGACAGTGCGGGATGGGTCTGGGTCAATCTGAACGGTGTGGTGAACCCGGGACAGTGCGGGATGGGTCTGGGTCAATCTGAACGGTGTGGTGAACCCGGGGCAGTGTGGGATGGGTCTGGGTCAATCTGAACGGTGTGGTGAGCCCGGGACAGTGCGGGATGGGTCTGGGTCAATCTGAACGGTGTGGTGAACCCGGGACAGTGCGGGATGAGTCTGGGTCAATCTGAACGGTGTGGTGAGCCCGGGACAGTGCGGGATGGGTCTGGGTCAATCTGAACGGTGTGGTGAGCCCGGGACAGTGCGGGATGGGTCTGGGTCAATCTGAACGGTGTGGTGAACCCGGGGCAGTGCGGGATGGGTCTGGGTCAATCTGAACGGTGTGGTGAGCCCGGGACAGTGCGGGATGGGTCTGGGTCAATCTGAACGGTGTGGTGAACCCGGGACAGTGCGGGATGGGTCTGGGTCAATCTGAACGGTGTGGTGAACCCGGGGCAGTGCGGGATGGGTCTGGGTCAGTCTGAACGGTGTGGTGAACCCGGGGCAGTGCGGGATCGCTCTCTGTCAATCTGAACGGTGTGGTGAACCCGGGGCAGTGCGGGATGGGTCTGGGTCAATCTGAACGGTGTGGTGAACCCGGGGCAGTGCGGGATGGGTCTGGGTCAATCTGAACGGTGTGGTGAACCCGGGGCAGTGCGGGATCGCTCTGGGTCAATCTGAACGGTGTGGTGAACCCGGGGCAGTGCGGGATGGGTCTGGGTCAATTTGAACGGTGTGGTGAACCCGGGACAGTGCGGGATTGGTCTGGGTCAGTCTGAACGGTGTGGTGAACCCGGGGCAGTGCGGGATGGGTCTGGGTCAGTCTGAACGGTGTGGTGAACCCGGGACAGTGCGGGATGGGTCTGGGTCAGTCTAAACGGTGTGGTGAACCCGGGGCAGTGCGGGATGGGTCTGGGTCAATCTGAACGGTGTGGTGTACCCGGGACAGTGCGGGATGGGTCTGGGTCAATCTGAACGGTGTGGTGAACCCGGGACAGTGCGAGATGGGTCAGGGTCAAACTGATCGGTGTGGTGAACCCGGGGCAGTGCGGGATGCGTCTGGGTCAATCTGAACGGTGTGGTGAACCCGGGACTGTGCGGGTTGGGTCTGGGTCAGTCTGAACGATGTGGTGAACCCGGGGCAGTGCGGGATGGGTCTGGGTCAATCTGAACGGTGTGGTGAACCCGGGGCAGTGCGGGATGGGTCTGGGTCAGTCTGAACGGTGTGGTGAACCCGGGGCAGTGCGGGATGGGTCTGGGTCAATCTGAACGGTGTGGTGAACCCGGGGCAGTGCGGGATGGGTCTGGGTCAATCTGAACGGTGTGGTGAAACCGGGACAGTGCGGGATGGGTCTGGGTCAGTCTGAACGATGTGGTGAACCCGGGGCAGTGCGGGATGGGTCTGGGTCAATCTGAACGGTGTGGTGAACCCGGGCCAGTGCGGGATGGGTCTGGGTCAGTCTGAACGATGTGGTGAACCCGGGGCAGTGCGGGATGGGTCTGGGTCAATCTGAACGGTGTGGTGAGCCCGGGGCAGTGCGGGATGGGTCTGGGTCAGTCTGAACGGTGTGGTGAACCCGGGACAGTGCGGGATGGGTCTGGGTCAATCTGAACGGTGTAGTGAGCCCGGGACAGTGCGGGATGGGTCTGGGTCAATCTGAACGGTGTGGTGAACCCGGGGCAGTGCGGGATGGGTCTGGGTCAATCTGAACGGTGTGGTGAACCCGGGACAGTGCGGGATGGGTCTGGGTCAATCTGAACGGTGTGGTGAACCCGGGACAGTGCGAGATCGCTCTGGGTCAGTCTGAACTGTGTGGTGAACCCGGGACAGTGCGAGATGGGTCTGGGTCAATCTGAACGGTGTGGTGAACCCGGGGCAGTGCGGGATGGGTCTGGGTCAGTCTGAACGGTGTGGTGAACCCGGGACAGTGCGGGATGGGTCTGGGTCAATCTGAACGGTGTGGTGAACCCGGGACAGTGCGAGATCGCTCTGGGTCAGTCTGAACGGTGTGGTGAACCCGTGGCAGTGCGGGATCGCTCTGGGTCAATCTGAACGGTGTGGTGAACCCCGGACAGTGCGGGATCGCTCTGGGTCAATCTGAACGGTGTGGTGAACCCGGGGCAGTGCGGGATCGCTCTGGGTCAATCTGAACGGTGTGGTGAACCCGGGGCAGTGCGGGTTGGGTCTGGGTCAATCTGAACGGTGTGGTGAACCCGGGGCAGTGCGGGATGGGTCTGGGTCAGTCTGAACGGTGTGGTGAACCCGGGGCAGTGCGGGATGGGTCTGGGTCAATCTGAACGGTGTGGTGAACCCGGGGCAGTGCGGGATGGGTCTGGGTCAGTCTGAACGGTGTGGTGAACCCGGGACAGTGCGGGATGGGTCTGGGTCAATCTGAACGGTGTGGTGAACCCGGGACAGTGCGGGATGGGTCTGGGTCAATCTGAACGGTGTGGTGAACCCGGGACAGTGCGGGATGGGTCTGGGTCAATCTGAACGGTGTGGTGAACCCGGGGCAGTGTGGGATGGGTCTGGGTCAATCTGAACGGTGTGGTGAGCCCGGGACAGTGCGGGATGGGTCTGGGTCAATCTGAACGGTGTGGTGAACCCGGGACAGTGCGGGATGAGTCTGGGTCAATCTGAACGGTGTGGTGAGCCCGGGACAGTGCGGGATGGGTCTGGGTCAATCTGAACGGTGTGGTGAGCCCGGGACTGTGCGGGATGGGTCTGGGTCAATCTGAACGGTGTGGTGAACCCGGGGCAGTGCGGGATGGGTCTGGGTCAATCTGAACGGTGTGGTGAGCCCGGGACAGTGCGGGAAGGGTCTGGGTCAATCTGAACGGTGTGGTGAACCCGGGACAGTGCGGGATGGGTCTGGGTCAATCTGAACGGTGTGGTGAACCCGGGGCAGTGCGGGATGGGTCTGGGTCAGTCTGAACGGTGTGGTGAACCCGGGGCAGTGCGGGATCGCTCTCGGTCAATCTGAACGGTGTGGTGAACCCGGGGCAGTGCGGGATGGGTCTGGGTCAATCTGAACGGTGTGGTGAACCCGGGGCAGTGCGGGATGGGTCTGGGTCAATCTGAACGGTGTGGTGAACCCGGGGCAGTGCGGGATCGCTCTGGGTCAATCTGAACGGTGTGGTGAACCCGGGGCAGTGCGGGATGGGTCTGGGTCAATCTGAACGGTGTGGTGAACCCGGGACAGTGCGGGATTGGTCTGGGTCAGTCTGAACGGTGTGGTGAACCCGGGGCAGTGCGGGATGGGTCTGGGTCAGTCTGAACGGTGTGGTGAACCCGGGACAGTGCGGGATGGGTCTGGGTCAGTCTGAACGGTGTGGTGAACCCGGGGCAGTGCGGGATGGGTCTGGGTCAATCTGAACGGTGTGGTGTACCCGGGACAGTGCGGGATGGGTCTGGGTCAATCTGAACGGTGTGGTGAACCCGGGACAGTGCGGGATGGGTCAGGGTCAAACTGATCGGTGTGGTGAACCCGGGGCAGTGCGGGATGCGTCTGGGTCAATCTGAACGGTGTGGTGAACCCGGGACTGTGCGGGTTGGGTCTGGGTCAGTCTGAACGATGTGGTGAACCCGGGGCAGTGCGGGATGGGTCTGGGTCAATCTGAACGGTGTGGTGAACCCGGGGCAGTGCGGGATGGGTCTGGGTCAGTCTGAACGGTGTGGTGAACCCGGGGCAGTGCGGGATGGGTCTGGGTCAATCTGAACGGTGTGGTGAACCCGGGGCAGTGCGGGATGGGTCTGGGTCAATCTGAACGGTGTGGTGAAACCGGGACAGTGCGGGATGGGTCTGGGTCAGTCTGAACGATGTGGTGAACCCGGGGCAGTGCGGGATGGGTCTGGGTCAATCTGAACGGTGTGGTGAACCCGGGGCAGTGCGGGATGGGTCTGGGTCAGTCTGAACGATGTGGTGAACCCGTGGCAGTGCGGGATGGGTCTGGGTCAATCTGAACGGTGTGGTGAGCCCGGGGCAGTGCGGGATGGGTCTGGGTCAGTCTGAACGGTGTGGTGAACCCGGGACAGTGCGGGATGGGTCTGGGTCAATCTGAACGGTGTAGTGAACCCGGGACAGTGCGGGATGGGTCTGGGTCAATCTGAACGGTGTGGTGAACCCGGGGCAGTGCGGGATGGGTCTGGGTCAA
Source organism: Scyliorhinus torazame (assembly GCF_047496885.1). Lineage (NCBI taxonomy): Eukaryota > Metazoa > Chordata > Chondrichthyes > Carcharhiniformes > Scyliorhinidae > Scyliorhinus > Scyliorhinus torazame. Next base: position 317,433,974 of record NC_092709.1, read on the forward strand.
TCTGAACGGTGTAGTGAACCCGGGACAGTGCGGGATGGGTCTGGGTCAATCTGAACGGTGTGGTGAACCCGGGACAGTGCGGGATCGCTCTGGGTCAATCTGAACGGTGTGGTGAACCCGGGACAGTGCGGGATGGGTCTGGGTCAGTCTGAACGGTGTGGTGAACCCGGGACAGTGCGGGTTGGGTCTGGGTCAATCTGAACGGTGTGGTGAACCCGGGACAGTGCGGGATCGCTCTGGGTCAATCTGAACGGTGTGGTGAGCCCGGGACAGTGCGGGATGGGTCTGGGTCAATCTGAACGGTGTGGTGAACCCGGGACAGTGCGGGATGAGTCTGGGTCAATCTGAACGGTGTGGTGAGCCCGGGACAGTGCGGGATGGGTCTGTGTCAATCTGAACGGTGTGGTGAGCCCGGGACAGTGCGGGATGGGTCTGGGTCAATCTGAACGGTGTGGTGAACCCGGGGCAGTGCGGGATGGGTCTGGGTCAATCTGAACGGTGTGGTGAACCCGGGGCAGTGCGGGATGGGTCTGGGTCAGTCTGAACGGTGTGGTGAACCCGGGGCAGTGCGGGATCGCTCTCGGTCAATCTGAACGGTGTGGTGAACCCGGGGCAGTGCGGGATGGGTCTGGGTCAATCTGAACGGTGTGGTGAACCCGGGGCAGTGCGGGATGGGTCTGGGTCAATCTGAACGGTGTGGTGAACCCGGGGCAGTGCGGGATCGCTCTGGGTCAATCTGAACGGTGTGGTGAACCCGGGGCAGTGCGGGATGGGTCTGGGTCAATCTGAACGGTGTGGTGAACCCGGGACAGTGCGGGATTGGTCTGGGTCAGTCTGAACGGTGTGGTGAACCCGGGGCAGTGCGGGATGGGTCTGGGTCAGTCTCAACGGTGTGGTGAACCCGGGACAGTGCGGGATGGGTCTGGGTCAGTCTGAACGGTGTGGTGAACCCGGGGCAGTGCGGGATGGGTCTGGGTCAATCTGAACGGTGTGGTGAACCCGGGGCAGTGCGGGATGGGTCTGGGTCAGTCTGAACGATGTGGTGAACCCGCGGCAGTGCGGGATGGGTCTGGGTCAATCTGAACGGTGTGGTGAACCCGGGGCAGTGCGGGATGGGTCTGGGTCAGTCTGAACGGTGTGGTGAACCCGGGGCAGTGCGGGATCGCTCTGGGTCAATCTGAACGGTGTGGTGAACCCGGGGCAGTGCGGGATGGGTCTGGGTCAATCTGAAACGGTGTGGTGAAACCGGGACAGTGCGGGATGGGTCTGGGTCAGTCTGAACGATGTGGTGAACCCGGGGCAGTGCGGGATGGGTCTGGGTCAATCTGAACGGTGTGGTGAACCCGGGGCAGTGCGGGATGGGTCTGGGTCAGTCTGAACGATGTGGTGAACCCGGGGCAGTGCGGGATGGGTCTGGGTCAATCTGAACGGTGTGGTGAGCCCGGGGCAGTGCGGGATGGGTCTGGGTCAGTCTGAACGGTGTGGTGAACCCGGGACAGTGCGGGATGGGTCTGGGTCAATCTGAACGGTGTAGTGAACCCGGGACAGTGCGGGATGGGTCTGGGTCAATCTGAACGGTGTGGTGAACCCGGGGCAGTGCGGGATGGGTCTGGGTCAATCTGAACGGTGTAGTGAACCCGGGACAGTGCGGGATGGGTCTGGGTCAATCTGAACGGTGTGGTGAACCCGGGACAGTGCGGGATGGGTCTGGGTCAGTCTGAACGGTGTGGTGAACCCGGGACAGTGCGGGTTGGGTCTGGGTCAATCTGAACGGTGTGGTGAACCCGGGACAGTGCGGGATCGCTCTGGGTCAATCTGAACGGTGTGGTGAGCCCGGGACAGTGCGGGATGGGTCTGGGTCAATCTGAACGGTGTGGTGAACCCGGGACAGTGCGGGATGAGTCTGGGTCAATCTGAACGGTGTGGTGAGCCCGGGACAGTGCGGGATGGGTCTGGGTCAATCTGAACGGTGTGGTGAGCCCGGGACAGTGCGGGATGGGTCTGGGTCAATCTGAACGGTGTGGTGAACCCGGGGCAGTGCGGGATGGGTCTGGGTCAATCTGAACGGTGTGGTGAGTCCGGGACAGTGCGGGATGGGTCTGGGTCAATCTGAACGGTGTGGTGAACCCGGGACAGTGCGGGATGGGTCTGGGTCAATCTGAACGGTGTGGTGAACCCGGGGCAGTGCGGGATGGGTCTGGGTCAGTCTGAACGGTGTGGTGAACCCGGGGCAGTGCGGGATCGCTCTCGGTCAATCTGAACGGTGTGGTGAACCCGGGGCAGTGCGGGATGGGTCTGGGTCAATCTGAACGGTGTGGTGAACCCGGGGCAGTGCGGGATGGGTCTGGGTCAATCTGAACGGTGTGGTGAACCCGGGGCAGTGCGGGATCGCTCTGGGTCAATCTGAACGGTGTGGTGAACCCGGGGCAGTGCGGGATGGGTCTGGGTCAATCTGAACGGTGTGGTGAACCCGGGACAGTGCGGGATTGGTCTGGGTCAGTCTGAACGGTGTGGTGAACCCGGGGCAGTGCGGGATGGGTCTGGGTCAGTCTGAACGGTGTGGTGAACCCGGGACAGTGCGGGATGGGTCTGGGTCAGTCTGAACGGTGTGGTGAACCCGGGGCAGTGCGGGATGGGTCTGGGTCAATCTGAACGGTGTGGTGTACCCAGGACAGTGCGGGATGGGTCTGGGTCAATCTGAACGGTGTGGTGAACCCGGGACAGTGCGGGATGGGTCAGGGTCAAACTGATCGGTGTGGTGAACCCGGGGCAGTGCGGGATGCGTCTGGGTCAATCTGAACGGTGTGGTGAACCCGGGACTGTGCGGGATGGGTCTGGGTCAGTCTGAACGATGTGGTGAACCCGGGGCAGTGCGGGATGGGTCTGGGTCAATCTGAACGGTGTGGTGAACCCGGGGCAGTGCGGGATGGGTCTGGGTCAGTCTGAACGGTGTGGTGAACCCGGGGCAGTGCGGGATGGGTCTGGGTCAGTCTGAACGATGTGGTGAACCCGGGGCAGTGCGGGATGGGTCTGGGTCAATCTGAACGGTGTGGTGAACCCGGGGCAGTGCGGGATGGGTCTGGGTCAGTCTGAACGATGTGGTGAACCCGGGGCAGTGCGGGATGGGTCTGGGTCAATCTGAACGGTGTGGTGAACCCGGGGCTGTGCGGGATGGGTCTGGGTCAGTCTGAACGGTGTGGTGAACCCGGGGCAGTGCGGGATCGCTCTGGGTCAATGTGAACGGTGTGGTGAGCCCGGGGCAGTGCGGGATGGGTCTGGGTCAGTCTGAACGGTGTGGTGAACCCAGGGGCAGTGCGGGATGGGTCTGGGTCAATCTGAACGGTGTAGTGAACCCGGGACAGTGCGGGATGGGTCTGGGTCAATCTGAACGGTGTGGTGAACCCGGGACAGTGCGGGATCGCTCTGGGTCAATCTGAACGGTGTGGTGAACCCGGGACAGTGCGGGATGGGTCTGGGTCAGTCTGAACGGTGTGGTGAACCCGGGACAGTGCGGGTTGGGTCTGGGTCAATCTGAACGGTGTGGTGAACCCGGGACAGTGCGGGATCGCTCTGGGTCAATCTGAACGGTGTGGTGAACCCGGGACAGTGCGGGATCGCTCTGGGTCAATCTGAACGGTGTGGTGAACCCGGGGCAGTGCGGGATGGGTCTGGGTCAATCTGAACAGTGTGGTGAACCCGGGACAGTGTGGGATGGGTCTGGGTCAATCTGAACGGTGTGGTGAACCCGGGGCAGTCCGGGATGGGTCTGGGTCAATCTGAACGGTGTGGTGAACCCGGGGCAGTCCGGGATGGGTCTGGGTCAATCTGAACGGTGTGGTGAACCCGGGGCAGTCCGGGATCGCTCTGGGTCCGTGCATGTATCAGGGCTGCTGTGACAGGCAACATGTCCATCAAGTGATGGTGGCGACAACTTGGTCGATGCTCGAGGGCATCGGCGGCTCAGTCGTAAGTGGGAGCGCACCCAAGGTATCGGCATGTGCGATGTTCGTCCTGGGGCTGTGCTCCATAACGTACCTGTTTGTCACCAGAATGAGAGCCCATCGCTGTTCCTGGCTGATGCTAAACAGTCCCAAGAACGGTTTCTGATCAGCGGGCGCTGTGAACCAATGCCCATATGTGTATTGGTGAAACTTCTTAACTGCAAACACCACAACCAGACCTTTTTGATGTGGGCATAGTTTTGCTCCACCGCGACGAGCATCTGGGAGCAAACGCAATTGGGCGCTCTTTACCATCGTCCATCCTGTGGTACAAAACCGCCCAACACCACAGGGTGAGGCACCGCAAGTGATCAGAAGCAGTCTGGTGGGGTTGAAATGGCTGAGCAGCGGGAAGAAGAATGCTACTTCTTCACCCCCGCGAATGCCGTCTCAGACAACCATTGACATGGACCGTGGTCCTAATAGGCCCGACCTTAGCAGAGGAATCGCAGTTCAGCTGCTGGCAATTGTACTTGCGTTCCTCTGCGAAGAAAGTACGGGATGTGGAAGGGCAGCTGGGCCTGACAGGATGACAGGCAGACAGGCAATCCCGTGAACATAGCTCTCTTTGGTCACGCCGACCACATGCCCTGCAATAACAAGGGCCTGTCTTATCAGGGTAGGGGCAGGGGTCCTGTCCGGCCCCAGGGTCTGTGGCCCGCCGTGAATCGGACCCGTCCATTGCCAGGGTTCAGATCGCCCAGTCAAGAGAGCTCCTTTCCAAGAGGAGGCATGGCCTAGACTGAGGACCTCCAACCCCTCCAATCCTGTACGCCCTGTCCTGTGCTTTCCTGTGATAGGGCTATCTCGATGGCTTAGTGAGCAGCTTGAGCTGGTTTGCCACTTTGCAGATACCGCAAACAAGTCTGTCCGGCAACGTCTCTGGACGGCAGCCCCATATGTGTAAAACTCTGCAAGGTTCCAGAGGCGCACCAAATACTCCGATACAGACTGGCTGGCGTGTGTTCTGTCGTATTAAAATGGCAGCGCTGGATGATGATGGACGGTCTGGGTTAAAGTACTCTCCCACCAGGGCAACTAAGTCCGCGAACAACCTCGTGTCCGGGAGGAGGGGTATATTAAGTTCTTCACAATGCTGAAAATAGGCTTACCACAGGTCGTCAGCAGGATAACAGTCTGTCATTCACTCCCAAAGATGGCATGTGCACAAGAAAAATAGGGCATGTGCTCAACGTGCAGCGACCAGTCGGACCTAGGTTGAAAGCCTCAAGCTTCCTGAAATGTGGCATGTTGACGGCCATTGAAACAACTTCCTGAGGGCTAGGGAGCTGCGGCCAAGCACTACGGAAATGGCACCATCTGCAACGCCACATTATCCTCGTCGCCAGTGTTGAATCCGACGGAAGTGACCACACCTTGCATAAAGGATACAAAAGTTTATTCACTCTCTAATCACCCACTAAAAACCACCACTACCCGAAGGATCTCCTGTGCCCGACCCACATATTTCTTGGTTTGGTCCCCGCTAATGAGGGAGCTCCGCCCCCTGAGCAGGGCAGCTCGTATTCCTCGAGGGTCATGGGGAACCTAATCGGCCCGGTTCCGTGACTCTTATATAAGTTATAACATGTTCCATTAAGTATTGTTATTTTATTGTGCTACCAACTCTCAGTTTATTGTATGCTGAGCTGTCCATGACAATGGGCGGCACGGTGGCACAGTGGTTAGCACTGCTGCCTCACAGCACAGGGACCTGCGGTCAATTCTGCCTTTGGGTGACTGCCTGTGTGGAGTTTGCACATTCTCTCCGTGTCTGGGATGTTTCCTCCGGGTGCTCCGGTTTCCTCCCACCGTCCAAAGAAGTGTAGGTTAGGTGGATTGCCATGCTAAATTGCCCCTTCATGTCCAGCGATGTGTAGGTTGGGTTAAGGGGTTATCGAGATAGGGCAGGGCGAGCTCTTTCAGAGGGTCAGTGCAGATTTGATGGGGCAAATAGCCGCCTTTCACACTGTAGGGATTCCACGATTCTCTGAATACAATCACTGTTGCCATCGGATCATTACCTGATGTTATTCTCTTTTCAAATTGTCAATCACGGCTGCCCACTTTCTCTCCCAGTTTCACAATCACTGTACCCTCAATAACAGCTCGCACCCAAATATACTGCCAGATATTTGCCCACTTCTCAACTTGTCTAAATGACCTTGAACTCTCTTAACATCCTCCTCACCACTCACATTCCCACCAAATTTTGTGTCATCAGCAAACTTGATGATATGGGAATTAGGAGAAGATTCCACTGGTTGAATCATATCTAGCACAAAGGAAGATGATAGTGGTTGTTGGAGGCCAATCATCTCAGTTCCAGGTCACCACAGCAGGAGTTCTTCGTGTAGTGCCCTAGACCCAACCATCATCAGTTGCTTCATCAATGACCCTCCAACCATCATAAGGTCAGAGGTGGCGATGTTCGCTGATGACTGCACAGTGATCAGCACCATTAGCGACTCCTCAGATACTGAAGCAGTTCATGTCCATATGCAGCAAGACCAGGACAATATCCCGGTTTGGGCTGATCAGCGGCAAGTAAGACAAGTGCCAGGCAATGACCATCTCCAACAAGTGAGGACCTCACATCTTCCCTTGACATTCAATGGCATTACCATCACTGAATCACCCATTATCAACATCCTGACAATCCTTACCATTGGCCAGAAACTCAACTGGACCAGCCATAAATACTGTGACTACAAGGGCAGGCTGGGAATTTGGCAGTGAGCAATTCATGTCCCAACTCCCCAAAACCTGTCCACTTTCGACAAGACCCAAGTCAGGAGTGTAATGGAATACTCTCCATTCCAGCTCCAACAACACCCAAAAAGTTGAACACCATCCAGGACAGAGCAGCCCACTTGTTTCACACTGTATCTGACACCGTCAACATTTATTACCTCCACAATCGACACACTGTGGCAGCCGTGTGTGCCATCTACCAGATGCACTGTAGGAACTCACCAAGGCTCCTTCAACAGCATCTTCCAAACCCACAACCTCTCCCACCTATAATAATAATCTTTATTGTCACAAGTAGGCTTACATTAACACTGCAATGAAGTTACTGTGAAAAGCCCCTCGTCGCCACATTCCGGCGCCTGTTCGGGTACACAGAGGGAGAATTCAGAATGTCCAAATTACCTAACAGCATGTCTTTTGGGACGTGTAGGAGGAAACCGGAGCACCCGAAGGAAATCCACATAGACGCAGGGAGAACATGCAGACTTTGCACAGATAGTGACCCGTGTCGGGAATCGAACCTGAGACCCTGCCGCTGTGAAGCAACAGTGCTAACCACTGTGCTACCGAAGGACAAGGGGAGCAGATGGGAACACCATTACTTGCAAGTTCCTCTCCAAGCCACTCACTATCCTGCCTTGGAACTATATTGTCATTTGTTCCGTTTCACCGCAGCAAATCTCTGGAACTCCTTTCCTAACAGCATGGTGGATTTACCCTATAAGACATTGACTGCAGCAGTTCAGGAAGGCTGCTCACTACCACTTTCCCATGGGTAATTAGGGGTGGGCAACAAATGCAGGCCCAGCCAGCTATCTTCACACAGAGTCCAGGTACTGGCACCACTACCCACAGAGTCTAGGTACTGGCACCACTACCCCATTGTTTCAGAGGAAGAAGATGTTTGCTTAATACTTAAGAATATTGAACAAATACCTGCAGTTAGACATGGGCACAGTGTACTTGAAGTTATTATTTTGTAGAAATACAGCCACTTTTTAAATACTGTGAAAACTGAGGTTATTACTAATGTGGGTGAAGGTCATTTGGTTTAAATGTTTCCTTTTGCTTTTGCTCCCTTGAACCAATAATTGCAGTTGTTGTTTACACAGCTTCTATAAAAGCACTAGTTAACTGAGCATGCCTGCAGCCAGGAAAGGAAAGAGTACAACGGGCCACAGTTGTAATTAATACACCGAGTCACCATTCATGTGGGGCCCTGTTCTTGGCTGCAAGGTAGCGAGTAGGGTCAGTTTCCGGCATGCATTAATCAGCGAGCCAACCTTTTACTGTACGTTATTTTAGTCCTGTCAATAGATCCAGCCACTTAATTTTGTTATGATCCTAAGAGGGGACGGGAAACTAAAATAGTGTAAATTATTAAACAACCCCCAATTGAAGAAATTGGCAACAAGATTTCACTTTTACGGGCTTGTACTTGAACACAAATCAGAAGCAATGCGAGTTGAACGTGAATTAATGGGCAAATTATGATAAATTTCACTTTAAATGGTTGATACAACAAAGATACGTCTTACTTGTGTAAGCACCACAATCACCCACATCCCTCCCCTCACAAATATGTAATTCCCAAATTCTCGAACTCAGCCTCTGGTATTCTCCACCCGCAGCGCCACATTTCTGTTCCCCCCCCACTGGCGGGATGCTCCGTTATGTCGGCCAGTCAATGGGGCTTCCCATTGTGGGGCTGCCCCATGCCGTCGGGAAACCCCAGGGCTGTCGGCAAAACAAAGCATCCCGCCGGTGGAGAATCGGTCTTTCACTTTTGTTTTGGGCAAGGCGTTTTCAGAACCCCAAAATGTATCATGGAGTTCAACCAACCTTTTAATGCTATTGTTGCTTTTCCGAGCACACGGCTTGTTCTCCAGGTGTGGGATTACAATTATGGACACGTGGGTTTTTAAACACAAAACAATGTTTATTCCATGAACTCAACTTAACCTCTGAAATAAATATTGGATCTCTTATCACCCCTTACTTCAAAGATAACCCTGAAAATATTACAACACTAAATAATCCTTCAGTTATTCCTTTCAACATCCCAGAGACTTAACACCTTTAAATAGAAACACATCAGGTTAAAGGCTTTACTATTATGAGTTTAAATCACCCAAATGATCCAAAGATAGTCTTTCATGGCAGAGATCACAGCAGATCCAGCTCACTGAAACTAAAAAACTGCAAAATGGCTGATCTAAAACCCAGCTCCACCCATACTCTGACATCACTGCATTTCTTAAAGGTACATTGCTTAAACATCCATTTCCTCAAGGCACTCTCACATGACACCTCCCCCCAAGAAAAAAAAACCCCATCAACTTCAAGATGGTTTCATTTTTCACTTCTGCACCATCCACTAAGAAATGTACACAGTAAATATACCTTTTAGTTTTAAAAAAAAACAACACATGCAAACAGGTATAATAATATAGTCCATTTTTCTTTGTTCTTCTTCCTCCAACTGAAATCCTTCTCGATTGACAGTCTCTTTGAACAAAGCCTCTGCACGATCCATCCATTCCTCTACTCCTCGGCCTTTCTCTTTAGAATCAGATACTTCAGTTCAATCTTCCCACAGAGTCCCTTGCAATTCTCCAAGACAGGAGCATTGGTGATCACAGCTTTCAGGCAGTCAAATGCCTGTTGAAAGTCCGCTGTCCATTGAAATTTCTTTAGCAAGTCCATCAGTGGAGCAACCAAGGTACAAATCTTTTGCATAAAGGGTCGATCAAATTCATTCATGCTAAGAGATTGCATTATTTCCCTTCGCCTTGAAGGTATCAGAAACTCCGCAAGCAAAGTGATTCGGGCTTCTCCAAATTCACTTTTGGCTAGGTTCATCACCAAACCCGCTGCCTGAAGTCGATCGAAGAACTCCATACGATGTTTTAAATGTTCTTTCCATGTCTGGAAGTTGTAAATAAAAGCAGATTGTCCCACTTTCTCAATGCAATCCTTCAAACATGGGATAGGATAAGAGTCCGTTCTTGTAACTGCATTCACCTTTCGATAGTCCACACACAACCGTTGGGTACCATCTGGTTTAGGTACTATCACTATGGGTGAGCTCCATTGGCTGCAACCCACTTCAATTTGCCATTCTTCAGCATACTCTCAATCTCTCTGTTAACCTGTGCCAATTTTAAAGGATTAAGTCTATGTGGATGTTGTTTGATAGGAACAGCATTTCCCACATCTACATCATGTATAGCCATTTTAGTACTTCCCAATTTATCTCTACAAACTTGCCCATGTGATATCAATAACTCTTTCAGGTCAGTTCATTTTAACTTAACAATTCACCCCAATTTTTAAGAACATCCTCATTTTTCAATTTAATTTGAGGTATGGCAAATTCACAGTCCTCTGGATTTAGTTCATCACTTTGAGTTAGAATCATTAAAACCTCCTTTTTCTCTCCTTCACTTTCAAAGTACCTTTTAAGCATATTCACGTGACACACTCGGTGAGTCTTCCTTCTATCTGGTGTTTTTAATCACATAATTCACCTCACTTAATTTCCTTTCAATCTGATACGGTCCACAAAACCTAGCTTTTAAAGGCTCACCTACCACTGGTAACAACACTAAAACTTGATCCCCACTGGCAAAACTACGAACTTTGGATTTCTTGTCCGCTACCCATTTCATCACATTTTGTGCAACTTTCAAATGTTGTCTAGCCAATTCACCTGCACCATTTAATCGTTCTCTAAAATTTGACACGTAATCCAATAATGTAATTTCCGATTTCTCACCCACCAATTTTTCCTTAATCAATTTAAGTGGTCATCTTACCTCATGACCAAAAATTAGTTCAAAAGGACTAAATTTGGTAGACTCATGAGGTGCATCCCTAATTGCAAACAATACAAATGGGATTCCTTTATCCCAATCCTCTGGATAATCTTGACAATACAACATTGTATTTAATGTCTAACGCTCCCTGCGATTCTGGATGGTAAGCAGTTGATTTAAATTGTTTTATTCCTAAGCTATCCATAACTTCTTTAAATAACTTTGAAGTAAAATTCGATCCTTGATCCGATTGAATTTCTGTGGGTAGTCCACATCTAGTAAAGAATTTAAGTAACCCCTCCACAATCCTTTTAGCTGTAATATTATGTACTGAAATGGCCTCTGGAAATCTAGCAGGACATCCATTATAGTCAAAAGATATTGATTCCCACTTTTGGTTTTAGGAAGCGCTCCTACACAATCAATTAGGACCCTCGTAAAAGGTTCCTCAAATGCTGGAATCGGTATTAAGGGCGCTGGTTTTATCACTACTTGAGGTTTCCCTATCACTTGACATGTGTGACATGATTGACAAAATTTAACTGCATCTTTATGTAGTCCAGGCCAATAAAAATGTTTCTGGATTTTAGCTTAAGTTTTCCTTATCCCCAAATGACCTCCCACGGGTACCTCATGAGCAACTCGCAACATCTCCTTTCTATACCCTACTGGCAATACTACTTGATGAACTTCTGCCCACTTTTCATCTGTCTGCATATGTACAGGTCTCCATTTTCTCATCAAGACATCACTTTTACGGTAATAACACTCTGGTATACTCTCAGATTCCTCTCCCGTATATGCTTTCTGATATATCCGTTTTATTTCTACATCTTTCTGTTGTAATTCTGCCAATTTTCCTGAACTAAAAATATCCGCCTCATCCTCCACCTGTTCTTGTTCTTTTTCAACCATCTGATCAGAAATCGTTTCTGATAATTGCACTTCAACTTCATCTTCACTCTTTGATTTCTCCTCTTGTCTTAACCTGTGACTTTGCGACCTTGTTACTACACAATCCGGAAAAATCCCAGGATATTCGTCCTTCAACACTTCTGTTGACTGATTTTCCACTGACTTATTAACCACAGTAGGCATCACTCCCACCTTCAATCCAGCTATATCATTACCCAAGATAAACTGCATTCCTGGACAAGATAGTTTCTCTATTACTCCTACTACCACTTCACCACTCTTCAAGGGACTTGCCTTATATAATGTAACGCTATTCCTCTCACCCTGAATTCCACATATCACCACCTTTTCTGGCAATATTCTTCCCAAACTACATAATTCCTCATCTCTTACCATTAAAGATTGACTAGTCCCTATATCTCTTACAATTGTGACTTCTTTACCTGCTCCTCCTGATACACATGAGTAAACTTTACCCACACAAGTATATTCTTTAAAGACATCTGGCATCTTCCTAACAATTACTTCTTGAACAGGCTGTACAATCGTTTGCACCTCCTTCACTTCCCTTGGGCTTTCCTTTACCACTCTAACAAATCCCACTGTCTTATCCTGTTTTACCACATCAGCCTTCCCAGTGCTTTTCTTCAACCACCAACACTTTGACTTTACATGGCCTAGTTTATTACAGTGAAAACATTTGAAACTTTTCATCTCTTTTCCACCCTCCTGGATTTCTTTTTAAATCTGAGGTACACTCTCTTTATTGTCTCCCATCAGATCACCTTTATCTTTACCACTTGAGTATTTCGCATGTCCCCAGTTTCTATCCCTCACCGGCTGAAACTGATGTCAGAAACCAATCTTTGATTTATGAACTAATTCATAATCATCTGCCATTTCTGCTGCTAATCTCGCAGTTTTAACCCTCTGTTCTTCCACATGAGTTCTCACTACATCAGGAATTGAATTTTTAAACTCCTCCAAAAGTATAATTTCTCTGAGAGCTTCATACGTTTGGTCTATTTTCAAAGCCCTTATCCACCTATCAAAATTACTCTGTTTGAGCCTTTCAAACTCCATGTATGTTTGACCAAATTTGTTCCTTAAATTTCTAAACCTTTGTCTGTAAGCTTCAGGCAGTAGCTCATATGCACTTAAGATGGATTCTTCACCTCTTCATATGTTCCAGATACCTCCTCCAGTAGTGATGCAAACACTTCACTAGCTCTCCCTACCAGCTTTGTTTGAATCAGTAATACGCACATGTCCTGTGGCCATTTCATTTGTTTAGCTACCTTCTCAAATGAAATGGAAAAGGCGTCCATTTCCTTCTCGTCAAACCTTGGCAATGCTTGGACATATTTAAATAGATTCCCACCAAGCCTTCGAATATGACACTCATTCTCACTATCCTCATCACTATCATCCAACCGTACATTTCCCTTTACGTCTGCCAATTTTAACTGACTGTCATGTTTCATGGCCATTTTCTGAAGTTCAAACTCCCTCTCTTTATCTTTTTCCCTGATCTGTATCTCTCTTTCTGTATCTTTTTGTTCTGCTAGGGCTATTCTTTCTTTTCTCCTTTCTTCTTTTCTTTTTCCTCTCTCTCTCTTTCTCTCTCTTTTGTCGCTCTCTCTCTTTCGTATTCAAGCCGCTTTCATTCTTTCTCATGTTCCATTTGTTCAATTTGCAACTGAATTTTTGCCATTTCCAATGAGTCAAACGGTATCTCAGGCAACTTTAAATGCTTAACCACTGCCATAGTTACCTCATCTTTTCGCATTTTGTCAGGTAATGTTAACTGCAATGTTTTTGCCAAATTTAACAGTCTGCTTTTAGTCTCTGTCCGTAAGGTACTGCGTGTGACATTCTCCACCCTCAAAAATTCTGAGCCTCTGAAAGACCCATTGTTCACAACATTCTCCCCACTTAAACTAAAATACCACACTGGAAAAGCAACAATCCTTCACTGTCTTTTGACTTTTATCCCCCTCGAGCCCCCAATTGTTATGGGAGTGGCGTTTTCAGAACCCCACAATGTATCATGGAGTTCAACCAACCTCCCCCTTTAATGCTATTGTTGCTTTTCCGAGCACACGGCTTGTTCCCTAGGTGTAGGATTACAATTATGGACATGCGGGTTTTTAAACATAAAACAATGTTTATTCCATGAACTTAACTTAACCTCTTAAATAAACATTGGACCTCTTAACACCCTTTACTTCAAAGATAACCCCGAAAATATTACAACACTAAATAATCTTTCAGTTATTCCTTTCAACATCCATGAGACTTAACACCTTTAAACAGAAACACATCAGGTTAAAGGCTTTACTATTATGAGTTTAAATCACCCAAATGATCCAGAGATAGTCTTACATGGCAAAGCTCACAGCAGATCCAGCTCACTGCAAACACAGACACACACCCAAGTTCTTTTTCAAACTGAAACTAAAAAACTGCAAAATGACTGATCTAAAACCCAGCTCCACCCACACTCTGACATCACTGCATTTCTTAAAGGTACATTGCTTAAACATCCATTTCTTCAAGGCACTCTCACATGACACTTTCTCACTCAGTTGATTCAGCCTTCAAGTCACGTTCACTGGCAGGCATATTCCATCCAAGGTCCCTGGAGTCAGTCAACTCAGAATCTACAGCACAGTCCGACAGAATCTTCTTAGCTACAGTCTCGATGGCACAAATCCCCCAAAGATTAATTTATCCAACCTCCAATAAACCCTGGTAAATAGTCAAGTCAGCTCTGCAAAACTGAAGCAGCATCGGTAATATTGTCTGATTTACAATCCATGTTCTAACCACATCGTCAGCTTTCTGTCCTTTTTTATTGTGTTACACACACCCAGCTCCTTGTAAATGTGCCTTAATATTCTTCCCTCGCCTGCTTTCCTTTCTTCTTTTCAGCAGCAGCATCTTTGCTTGTCTTCTGTGTCTGGCCACATAACCTTTTGTAACTTATCCTCCTTTCTTTTGGTGCTGCTTCGAGGTCAAGGATTGCAAGGTCACATGGATTAGTACAAACACATGAACATACCAAATAGCAGCCGAAGGTGACCATTTGGCCCTCTGAGCCTGCTTCACCATCCAATATGGTCATGGTTGCTCTGTTTGTGTTGAGTTCCACATTCCCATCTATCCCTGATAACCTTTGATTCCCTTGCTCAACAGCAATCTATCTACCTCCACTGTTAAAATATTCAGTAACCCTGCTTCCACCGCCCTTCTGAGGCAGACTTCTAAAGTCCAAAGTAAGTAAGTAAATAAAAGTATACAAAACAGTTCTAAAGTCACACAACTCTCTGAGAGAGAAAAATTCTCCTTATCTCTGTCATATAATAGTGACCCCTAATTTTAAAACAGTGCCCCCGAGTTTTGGACTCACCCACAAGAGGAAACATCCTTTCCACATCCACCTTGTCAATACCATTCAGGATCTCAAATACTACAATCGAGTCACCCCTCACTCTTCTAAACTCCAGTGGAAACAAGCCAAGCCTTGAATAAATGATAGCCAGTTCACCTCTCCTCACTTGGGACGTAACAACTTGTGGATATCAGCAGTCAGGAACACATTTGGGCGTTCACCCCGGTTTTTAACAAATCGTGAGCTTGTGCTGCGAAAGCTCCTATAGAGCGGACCAAGGGCAATAAATTAAGGGATTTCGTCTGGGTTAACAAACTTGGGGAACATCACCTGGGGACCGGCCGTAACAATTCCAAGATTTTATTTTCTGAAAGAAATCTGCCTACTTCACAAAAGCCCCATGTGCTTTCTGACATAAAATCATAGAATCCCTTCAGTGTAGAAAGAGACCATTCAGCCTATCGAGTCTGCACTGACCCTCTGAAAGAGCGCCCTACCCAGACCCAATCCCCTGCCCCATTCCCTTAACCCCACCTAATCGTTGGACACCGAGCGGCAATTTGGCATGACCAATCCACCTAACCCACACATTTTTGGACTGTGGGAGGAAGCCGAAGAACCCGGAGGAAACCCAGCACACACGGGGAGAATGTGCAAACTCCACACAGACAGTGACACGAGGTCGGAATCGAACCTGGAACCCTCAAGCTGGGAGGCCGCAGTGCTAACCACAATGCCACCGTGCCGCCCCTGTACAACAACAAGAGTGCACGACACACAAATAGGACCAAAATAAACTTGTGAAAAACTTTCTTTAAAGAAAAATTACTTCCTCCAGGAATGGGACTCCACCGTTCCATTGATCCCTTTCTGTGCCTCCAAGCTTGAGTGCCACATCAAGAACCATAATCATATCATCAGCAGGGCTGGTATGGCATGAAACACAAGCCCCAACTGGCAGTGGTGGGATTATTCCACACTGATGGGTCAAACCCAGCAGTTCTGTGGCACGGAATGCAGGTCAGTCACAAAGGCTCACGGTGAGACAACAATGATTTTGGTTTCGTCAGGGATAATGGCAGAGCAATCGTCCAGCGATCTGGGGAGAATCAAAACTCACGGCGCATCTCTTCTTTTGCCACAAGCCACTGGATTCTTTTTACTGACCAGGATTTGGATTTGGATTTTGTTTATTGTCACGAGGTACAGTGAAAAGTATTTTTCTGCGAGCAGCTCAACAGATCATTAGGTACATGAAAAGAAAAGGAAATAAAAGAAAATACATAACAGGGCAACAAAAGGTGCACAATGTAACTACATAAACACCGGCATCGGATGAAGCATACAGGGTGTAGTGTTAATCAGGTCAGTCCATAAGAGGGTCGTTTAGGAGTCTGGTGACAGTGGGGAAGAAGCTGTTTTTGAGTCTGTTCGTGTGTGTTCTCAGACTTCTGTATCTCCTGCCCGATGGAAGAAATTGGAAGAATGAGTAGGCCGAATGGGAGGGGTCTTTGATTATGCTGCCCGCTTTCCCCAGGCAGGGGGAGGTGTAGATGGAGTCAATGGATGGGAGGCAGGTTCGTGTGATGGACTGGGCTGTGTTCACGACTCTCTGACGTTTCTTGCGGTCTTGGGCCGAGCAGCTGCCATACCAGGCTGTGATGCAGCCAGAAAGGATGCTTTCTATGGTGCATCTGTAAACGTTGGTAAGAGTTAATGTGGACATGCCGAATTTCCTTAGTTTCCTAAGGAACATAGAACAGTACAGCACAGTACAGGCCCTTCAGCCCAATGATCTAGTATAGGCGCTGTTGTGCTTTCTTGGTGGTAGTGTCGACGTGGCTGGACCAGGACAGATTTTTGGAGGTGTGTATCCCTAGGAATTCAAAACTGCTAACCATCTCCACCTAGGACCCGTTGATGCTGACAGGGGTGTGTACAGTACTTTGCTTCCTGAAGTCAATGACCAGCTCTTTAGTTTTGCTGGCATTGAGGGATTGATTGTTGTCGCTTCATTACTTCACTAGGTTCTCGATCTCCCTCCTATATTCTGACTCGTCATTATTTGAGATCGAGCCCACTAATAATAATAATAATCGCTTATTGTCACAAGTAGAACATAGAGTATTACAGTGCAGTACAGGCCCTTCGGCCCTCGATGTTGCGTCGACCTGTGAAACCAATCTAAACCCCATCTACACTATTCTCTTATCATCCATATGTCTATCCAATGACCATTTAAATGCCCTTAGTGTTGGTGAGTCCACTACTGTTGCAGGCAGGGCATTCCACGCCCTTGCTACTCTCTGAGTAAAGAATCTACCTCTGACATCTGTCCTATATCTATCTCCCCACAATTTAAAGCTATGTCCCCTCGTGCTAGACATCACCATCCGAGGAAAAAGGCTCTCACTGTCCACCCTATCTAATCCTCTGATCATCTTGTATGCCTCAATTAAGTCACCTCTTAACCTTCTTCTCTCGAATGAAAACAGCCTTAAGTCCCTCAGCCTTTCCTCATAAGATCTTCTCTCCATACCAGGCAACATCCTGGTAAATCTCCTCTGCACCCTTTCTAATGCTTCCACATCCTTCCTATAATGCGGCGACCAGAACTGCACGCAATACTCCAAATGCGGCCGCGCCAGAGTTTTGTACAGCTGCAACATGACCTCATGGCTCCGAAACTCAATCCTTCTACCAATAAAAGCTAACACACTGTACACCTTCTTAACAACCCTATCAACCTGGGTGGCAACTTTCAGAGATCTATGCACATGGACACCGAGATCTCTCTGCTCATCCACACTTCCAAGAATCTTACATTAGCCTAGTACTCTGTATTCCTGTTACTCCTTCCAAAATGAATCACCTCACACTTTTCTGCATTAAACTCCATTTGCCACCTCTCAGCCCAGCTTTGCAGCTTATCTATGTCCCTCTGTAACCTGCAACATCCTTCATTGAAGTAGGCTTCAATGAAGTTACTGTGAAAATCCCCAAGCCGCAACATTCCGGCGTCTGTTCGGGGAGGCCAGTAAGGGAATTGAACCCACGCTGCTGCCTTGTTCTGCATTACAAGCCAGCTGTTTAGCCCAGTGTGCTAAACCAGCCCCGATGGCCGTATCGTCAGCAAACTTGTGGATGGAGTCAGAACCAAATTTTGCCACGCAGTTGGGTGTGTACAGGGGTATAGTAGGGGGCTAAATCTGCAGCCTTGTGGGGCTCCGGTATTGAGGACTATTGTGGAGGAGGTGTTGTTGTTCATTCTTACTGATTGTGGTCTGTGGGTCAGAAAGTGGAGGATCCAGTTGCAGAGTGAGAAGCCAAGTCCTAGGTTTTGGAGCTTTGATATGAACTTGGCTGGGATTATGGTGTTGAAGGCACAGCTGTCGTCAATAAATAGGAATCTGAGGCAGGAGTCTTTGTTGTCAAGATGCTGTAGGGATAAGTGGAGGGCCAGGGAGATGGTGTCTGCTGTGGACCGGTTGCGGCGGTATGCGAATTGCAGTGGATCAAGGCATTCTGGGAGTATAGAGGTGATGCGCTTCATGACAAACCTCTTGAAGCACTTCATTGCGACTGAGGTCAGGGCCACCGGACGGTAGTCATTGAGGCACGTTGCCAGGTTCTTCTTTGATGTGGAGATGCCGGCGTTGGACTGGGGTGAGCACAGTAAGAAGTTTTACAACACCAGGTTAAAGTCCAACAGGTTTGTTTCAGTATTTCACTAGCTTTCTGAGCACTGCTCCTTCCTCAGGTGAATGAAGAGGTATGTTCCAGAAACATATATATAGACAGATTCAAAGATGCCAGACAATGCTTGGAATGCGAGCATTAGCAGGTGATTAAATCTTTACAGATCCAGAGATGGGGTAACCCCAGGTTAAAGAGGTGTGAATTGTATCAAGCCAGGGCAGTTGGTAGGATTTCGCAGGCCAGATGGTGGGGGATGAATGTAATGCGACATGAATCCCAGGTCCCGGTTGAGGCCGCACTCATGTGTGCGGAACTTGGCTTTAAACCTCTGCTCGGCGATTCTGCGTTGTCGCGCGTCCTGAAGGCCGCTTTGGAGAACGCTTACCCGGAGATCAGAGGCTGAATGCCCTTGACTGCTGAAGTGTTCCCTGACTGGAAGGGAACATTCCTGCCTGGTGATTGTCGCGCGATGTCCATTCATTCGTTGTTGCAGCGTCTGCATGGTCTCGCCAATGTACCACGCTTCGGGACATCCTTTCCTGCAGCGTATGAGGTAGACAACGTTGGCCGATTCGCATGAGTATGTACCGCGTACCTGGTGGGTGGTGTTCTCACGTGTAATGGTGGTATCCATGTCGATGATCTGGCACGCCTTGCAGAGATTGCCATGGCAGGGTTGTGTGGTGCCGTGGTCACTGTTCTGAAGACTGGGTAGTTTGCAGCAAACAATGGTTTGTTTGAGGTTGCGCGGTTGTTTGAAGGCAAGTAGTGGGGGTGTGGGGATGACCTTGGCAAGATGTTCATCTTCATCGATGACGTCTTGAAGGCTGTGAAGAAGATGTCGTAGTTTCTCCGCTCCGGGAAAGTACTGGACGACGAAGGGTATTCTGTCGGTTGTGTCCCATGTTTGTCTCCTGAGGAGGTCGGTGCGGTTTTTTGCTGTGGCGCGTTGGAACTGTCGATCGATGAGTCGAGCGCCATATCCCGTTCGTACGAGGGCATCTTTCAACGTCTGTAGATATCTGTTACGCTCCTCCTCGTCTGAGCAGATTCTGTGTATACGGAGAGCTTGTCCATAGGGGATGGCTTCTTTAATGTGTTTAGGGTGGAAACTGGAGAAGTGGAGCATCGTGAGGTTATCTGTGGGTTTGCGGTAAAGCGAAGTGCTGAGGTGACCGTCCTTGATGGAGACGAGTGTGTCCAAGAATGCAACTGATTTTGGAGAGTAGTCCATGGTGAGTCTGGTGGTTGGATGGAACTTATTGATGTCATTGTGTAGTCGTTTCAGTGATTCTTCGCCGTGGGTCCAAAGGAAAAAAATGTCATCGATGTATCTGGTGTATAACGTCGGTTGAAGGTCCTGTGCGGCGAGTAGGTCTTGTTCAAACTTGTGCATGAAGATGTTGGCGTATTGGGGTGCGAATTTGGTCCCCATGGCTGTTCCATGCGTCTGGATGAAGAACTTGTTGTCGAAGGTGAAGACGTTGTGACCCAGAATGAAGCGGATGAGTTGCAGAATTGCGTCTAGAGATTGGCAGTTGTCGGTGTTGAGTACTGAGGCTGTTGCAGCAAAGGTTCTTCTTTGGCACCGGTATGATGGTGGTCTTCTTGAAGCAGTTGGGGACCTCGGAGCGGAGTAGGGACAGGTTAAAGATGTCCGCGAACACATCTGCCAGCTGGTCCGTGCAGGCTCTGAGTGCACGAGAAGGGATCCCGTCCGGACCCGTCGCCTTCCGAGGGTTCTCTTTCAGGAAGGCCGATCTGACTTCGGAAGCTGGGTATGGGTGTGTTATGGGCTTCTGGGGCAATCGACAGCGGATCGTTGGTTTCCTGCTTGAACCGAGCATAGAATGCATTGAGTTCATCGGGGAGGGGTGCGCTGCTGCATGAGATACTGCTCTGCTTCGCTTTGTAGCCCGTTATGTTGTTTAGGAAAAGTGAGTACCATGAACTCAGCGTTATTTTCCCAGCAATTTCTGGGCGATTCATTTCCAATGCCATGTTATCTGACAATTTCCAGGTGAGCACCGCGTTTTTTCACTTTCTAGTCCCTGATCAGGGTTATTTATTAGCTCATCGAGAATCCTCCCTCTGTCTCGACAATGGATGCTAATTAAACCGTGACACTGAATGGACACTGAACCGGTCCACATCAGACACCAGTTCCCTGGCCCTACACTCATCCCTAGAGCATCTCGAAAACAAGGACTCCTACATTAGACTCATATTTATTGACTACAGCTCCGCCTTCAACACCATAATCCCAGCCAAGCTCATATCAAAGCTCCAAAACCTAGGACTTGACTCCCCACTCTGCAACTGGATCCTCGATTTTCTGACCAACAGACCACAATCAGTAAGAATGAACAACAACACCTCCTCCACAATAGTCCTCAACACCGGTGCCCCACAAGGCTGAGTACCTAGCCCCCTACTCTACTCCCTGTACACACACGACTGAGTG
Organism: Scyliorhinus torazame; assembly: GCF_047496885.1. Classification (NCBI taxonomy): domain Eukaryota; kingdom Metazoa; phylum Chordata; class Chondrichthyes; order Carcharhiniformes; family Scyliorhinidae; genus Scyliorhinus; species Scyliorhinus torazame. The sequence goes on from NC_092709.1 coordinate 317,455,019, forward strand.
GCAAAACCTGGTTCCAACTCCATCTACAAGTTTGCTGACGATACGCCCATAGTGGGCCGGATCTCGAATAACGATGAGTCCGAATACAGGAGGGAGATAGAGAACCTAGTGGAGTGGTGTAGTGACAACAATCTCTCCCTCAATGCCAGCAAAACTAAAGAGCTGGTAATTGACTTCAGGAAGCAAATACTGTACATACCCCTGTCAGCATCAACAGGGCCGAGGTGGAGATGGTCAGCAGTTTCAAATTCCTAGGGGTGCACATCTCCAAAAATCTGTCCTGGTCCACCCACGACGACGCTACCACCAAGAAAGCACAACAGCGCCTATACTTCCCCAGGAAACTAAGGAAGTTCGACATGTCCACATTGACTCTTACCAACTTTTACAAATGCACCATAGAAAGCATCCTATCGGGCTGCATCACAGCCTGGTATGGCAAATGCTCGGCCCAGGACCGCAAGAAACTTCAGAGAGTCGTGAACACCGCCCAGTCCATCACACGAACCTGCCTCCCATCCATTGACTCCATCGACACCTCCTGCTACCTGGGGAAAGCGGGCAGCATAATCAAAGACCCTCCCACCCGGCTTACTCACTCTTCCAACTTCTTCCATCGGGCAGGAGATACAGAAGTCTGAGAACACGCATGAACAGACTCAAAAACAGCTCCTTCCCCACTGTTACCAGGCTCCTAAATGACCCTCTTATGGACTGACCTCATTAACACTACACCCTGTATGCTTCATCCGATGCCAGTGCTTATGTAGTTACATTGTATATGTTGTGTTGCCCTATTATGTATTTTCTTTTATTCCCTTTTCTTCTCATGTACTTAATGACCTGTTGAGCTGCTCGCAGAAAAATACTTTTCACTGTACCTCTGTACACGTGACAATAAACCAATCCAATCCAATCCAATCCAATCCAATCCAATTATTCTCTATTTTCGGTTCTTTCATTCCAGGTGCCGTTACATCTGGTCCATGTTTACGTAGACCAGTACTAAATGGTGTCTTGGCGAGGTCTTGCAGGCATGGCTGTTGAGTCCCAGATGCTGGGTGAACCCGTTGTCCGGGTATTTAAATAAACCTAATGGATTATTTAAATATGCATGTCGGGATCTTGCCCAGCGAGGGCAAGATCCAGATCATGCTAGGCAGAGTGAATCGGGTGACTCCTGATCATCCCGGCGCCTGGCGTGGTGCCCGATTTGGGGCTCTCGCACGATTCATCCATTGCGCCTGGAACGCAGTCACTGAACCGCGCCCTGAACTGGACTAGCCAGATAAATACTGCGGCTACATGAATAGGTCAGAAGCTAGTAATCCAGCGGCAGGCAACTCACCTCCTGACTCTCGAAAGCCTGTCCACCACCTATAAGGAAAAGTCAGGAATGTGGTGGAATACTCTCCACTTACCTGATGCGTGCAGCTCCAACAAGAAACTGAACAATGTTCAGGACAAAGCAGCCCACTTGATTGGCACCCCATCCACAACATTGACTCCCTCCACCACCGACGCACAGTGGCAGCCGTGGGTACCATCTACAAGATACACTGCAGGAACTCAACAAGGCTCCTTTGACAGCACCTTCCAAACAGATGACCACAACTCACCAAGGTTCCTTCAGCCTGCCAACCCTGTGACCTGTACCAACTAGCAGGACAAGGGTAGAAAATGCATGGGAACACCACCCTTCCAAGTCACTAACCATCCTGACTTGGAAATCTATCACCCTGTTCCACCACGGTCTCAGGGTCAAAAATTCTGGAACTCCCTTCCTAACAGCACTGTGGATGTACCTACACCACATGGACTACACCAGTTTATGAAGGCAACTCGCCACCACTTTTCAAGGGCAATTAGAGATGGGTAGGTCTAGCCAGCAATGCCCACATCCCATGAACGAATATTACACCTGCCCTCGCTACCTAACAGAAGACCCATTACACTACCAATCACACATATTGAATTCTGGTGCTGGGAGTAAACTGAACAATTCTCTTGCTTCTATTTGCAGGCATTAATAGTAGGAGTGGAGGCTTTGACTCATAGATATTTGAGTATTGGCCTGCCAGAAATTATCCAGAGAATGGAAGAAAGGCAGATGGTTGCAGGAGATGAAGTCAACTTGTCCATAAATTAATTCATTATTCAGAATTCGCAGGCAGAAACTTGTTAATAATACTCAGCAGAGGACTTTTTAAAGAACTTTTAATACAATCAACATCAATTTGGATAATAAAATATATTGCATTTTCTTTGTTTATAATTTATCTTCATTTAGATGAAGGACAATTGAGCGCCTTTCCACTACGATGCTATGGTTCTTAGTCCATGGTGGACCACCATTTTCCTCAGTTAAATTTGGGAAAACCAAAGAAATTGGGCTGGATATTTGTGTTAGATTTTCCAACATCAAATTCCCACCCATTCTGAACCCGCACATACATGCCATTTTCCTTCCGAGAGCCAGGGTTGACTTGCAGTTGTGACTGCCGCCTCACAAGGCAGGCAGATGCAGAGGTGGGTCAGTTAGTAAGTCAGCCTGTTTACTGGGACATCAGCCAGGAACATCAGCCCAGTTCCATTCATGACTAGCCCCCTCACCCATCCCCATTCCCCCTCAATATCCCCTTATGAATCCTTCATGCCCCCTCATACCTCCCAAGCCCCGTATGGCCCTCATTGCCTGCCCATGCCTGCCATGACTCACCATGCACCCTCACATATCCAATGCCTGCTCCCTAATCCCCATGCCACTTTCATACCCCTTCATTTCTCCCACAACCCCTCTAAGTCCCCATGCCACATCCATGCCTCTTCCTTGCTACCACGTCCCTTCCATGCCACCATGTATCCTTCTGTATACAGGATTCATGTGCCCTGAAATAACATTGGGACATCTTTGAAATGCTCATGAAAATGTCAAAGTAAACAATCATACATTCAAACTCCACGTGAAATAAAAATTATGTTTCTTAAGTGCTCATACATCTGTCAAAATAAACAAGTTGCTATTCAAAATAACCACAACGAAACATAAACCTATTAAATGGTCATAAAACTGTCAATCAAACAAAACTTATGGTCCCCTTGACAGTTATGTAAATGAGCTTTGTTAAGTTTAATGCTGCTCAGCTAAGAAATCACAATGAGATTCCATTGCACAACTGAACAAACAAATTCAGTTGAATTGAATATATGCTTTTAAAATTTACTGAACATGTGACTAGCCATCTGGTATTTGTTTTAAAGGCTCAACAGATGGTCTTTTGATCACAGCAATCAGGCATCTGTTCAGTTTTTTCAAAGGTTCAACATGTATTTGGACTTTTAATAAATATAACAATCAAAACACAGGATCCAGTTGACATGTTAATATCTGATTCTTAATATATGATTCTCAATATCATTGAATGCATAAGTGCCCCTTATCTACTGGAGAAAGTACTCTAATGTATATGAGGGGCTGGTTTAGCTCACTGAGCTAAATTGCTGGCTTTTAAAGCAGACCAAGGCAGGCCAGCCCCACGGTTCAATTCCCATACCAGCCTCCCCGAACAGGTGCGGACTGTGGCGACTAGGGGCTTTTCACAGTAACTTCATTGAAGCCTACTTGTGACAGTAAGTCATTTCATTTTCATGAACACTTTGCTGACCAAATTCGTGGTCACTCAGTTTTTAAAGACATGACTTATGATCAATCATTGCAAAAAATGCATATTTAACTTATCACACATTGATTGGTAATTAGCCATTGGGACCATAGACATTGCTCTTTATTAGAAATAAACAATAGGTTTTGGAGTTTGAGGGGCACCACTCTGCATAAAGCATGGGGCAGGCCAGGAGACAGGTCCCAAGTCTACCTCAGTGGAATGGGAGCACTGTTGATGTCATTCCAAACCATATACCAGCCATCTTACTAACTGACCTAACCAGCCCCCTCTAATATATCATATAGCATCTAACTATGAAATTTCAAGTTGGCAACAACTTTTAAACCTACGTGTCAAAAGATTCCCAACTTCACTACAAAGTTCCCCCAAGATTCACCAACTGACTTAACTGATATTTTTTCGTGACCTTCAGGCCCCCACACAATGTGTTGAAATTTGAAATTATTTAAGAAAGGAGAGTGTGAGAAAATGAGCAGACCTTACATCAGTCGTAGGGAAAATGCTGGATTCTGTTCCAAAGGCTATGATAAATGAATACTTAGATAATAATGATCTAATTGGGCATAATCAACATAGATTTATGAAATCAGGAAATCATAGATAGAATTTTGCAACCCCTCCCACTGGTGGTATTTTCCAAGCCGGCCAAAGTCATTGGATTTTTGAACGACTCACCGTATTTTCCAGCCCTGCCCCTGCTGGGACAGGAGTGTAAAATTCTGCCCCATGTTTGACCAGCCTGTTGCAGTGCTTTGAGGATGTTACTAACAAAATTGATAAAGGGGAGTCAGTGGACAGAGTGCATTTGCATTTTCAGTCAGTTTTGATTAAGTCCGCTGAAGGAGGTTGGTTTGCAAAATTAAAACATATGTGATAGGAGGCAATATACTGGAACGGATTAAGGATTGGTTACCAGAGAGTACGAATAAGTGCGTCATTCTCGTGGTGACAGGCTGTGGCTAGTGGGGTATCACAGGGATCAGTACTCATGCCTCAGCTGTCACAATATATATCAATGGTTAGGATGCGGGGACCAAATGTAATGGGCGGAATTCTCCGACCCCCCGGTGGGTCTTTGAAGCGCCACGGCGCCATGCGAATTGTGCCCCGACTCCGGGATGCAATTCAGCGCCATCGGCGCCGGCGTGGTCGGCGCGGCACCGGTCGGGGTATGCGGCGACTCTCCGGCCCGGCCGTCAAAAAAAAACCGAGTCCTGCCGGCGGCGTTCTAACACGCTGTGAGCCAGCGAGACCTCGGCGTTGAAGGGTCTGGGGGCGGCCTGTGTGGGGGGAGGAGGGTCTGACCCCAGAGGGGGGCCTCCGTAGTGGCCTGGGAGGGATTTGCGGGGGTCATGACCGATCGGCGGGCTGGCCTCTCTGGCTGTGGGCCTCCTTTCCTCCACGCCGGCTCCTGTACCCTGCGCCATTTGGCGTCGGGGCTGGCACGGGGAAGAAGGCCACTGCGCATGCGCGCGTTGGCGCCGGCCCAACTGTGCACGCGCGGACCCTGCGGCGCTGAGTTCACACCGGGATCGGGAGCTGGTGCGTCGTGGGCCTGGAGGATTTGGGTGAGAAGTATGGGTTAGCACAGGGGGAAGGGTTTAGGTAACTTCAGGTTCGGGATTTCACAAGAAAGGTTTCCCCAGGGCAGCATGGTGGAGCAGTGGGTTAGCCCTGTTGCCTCACGGCGCCGAGGTCCCAGGTTCGATCCCGGCTCTGGGTCACTGTCTGTGTGGCGTTTGCACATTCTCCCCGTGTTTGCGTGGGTTACACCCCCACAACCCAAAGATGTGCAGCGTAGTATGAATGGCCAAGCTAAATTGCCCCTTAATTGGGAAAAAATGGGCATTCTAAAATTTTTTTTAAAAGGTTCCTCCGCCCTTCCTGATAGCGCCGGCCTCTTCGCTGCTGGAGGCGGTGCTGTCAGCGGGAGGGCTGCAGAGGGGAGTCGTTTCGATGATCTATGGGAGGATCCTGGAGGAGGATAGGTTCTCTATGGAGGGGATTAAGGCAAAGTGAGAGGAGGAGCTTGGGGGGGGGGGGGGGCGTGATGGAAGAGGGGTTGTGGTGTGAGGTGCTGCAGAGGGTGAATGCCTCGACCTCGTGTGCGAGGTTGGGGCTGATACAGTTGAAAGTTGTTCATAGGGCTCATCTCACAAAATCAAGGATGAGCCGGCTGTTTGAGGGGGTGGAGGATGTCTGTGAGCGATGTGGGAGGGGCCCCGGGAACCATGTTCATGTCTTGGTCCTACCCGAAGCTGGAAAGGTTTTGGGGGACGGTGTTTATTACACTCTCGGGGGTCTTGCATACAGATGTGGACAGTGGTCCGTTAGAGGCCATATTCGGGTGACGGAACAGCCCAAGATGCAGGTTGGAACGGGGGCGGATGTTTTAGCCTTTGCCTCGCTGATCGCACATAGGCAGGTCCTGCTGGGGTGGAGGTAAGTCTTTACACCCTGTGCCTCGGCGTGGCGAGAGGGGCCCTGCTGGAGGTTTTGACCTTGGAGAAGGCGAAGATTGAGCTGACGGGGGGTAAAGGAGGGTAAAGGTTTGTTCATTATGCACTTCCGGGAGTTGGTTACCGCTGACAGTTGGGGGATCGGGGGAGGGGGGGTTTGGGGGGATTGTTTCTTTTTATATATTGTTGAGGCTGTTTTTGTTTCTCTTTTGTATGGTGAAAATGATGAAAATACTGCGAATAAAAATATATTTTTTTAAACTTTGCCCATCTCCATTTTAGCCCATTAATTCCTATTCACCTTTCATTGGTTCCCAGCACCCTTACTACCCTCAATTTTAAATTCTAATTTCCGTATTCAAATCCCTTCGAGCTGCTAGAAGGACATTATATCTGCCGGTGAACCAGGTCTACACTCGTCACCTGCTGGCGACTAGGCGGCAAAGCCCCAAGGAAACGTTGGAAGACTTCTACCGGGCGCTGCTGGTGCTGGGCCGAAACTGTGGCTGCCCGCCAGTTTCGGGGAGTGAGCAAACGGAACCTTTGAGCAGGGATGCTTTCGTGGCAGGTATGACCTCCCCAATATCCGCCGAAGGCTCCTAGAAATGGACACTCTGGGTCTTACAGAGGCACGGGCCCTGGCAGGGTCCATGGACGTTGCCTATAAAACCGCGCTGTCCTTTGCACCCGATCACGCAGCGGCCCCCTGGGCTGCGTGGCACCCCGCAGCGGCAGCCCCTCAGACCTTCCCCCTGACCCCGCAAGCCTGCGTGGCGAGACGGCGCGCTAACACAGCCGGGCCCCGCTGTTTCTTCTGCGGGCAGGCGAATCATCCCCGCCCGCGCTGCCCGGCCCGCACAGCCACCTGCAAAGGGTGCGGCAAGAAGGGCCACTATGTGGGGGTCTGCCAGGCCCGCGCCGTGGCCGCGATCTCCAGCGACTATCGGCAACCCCCCCCTCCAGGCCCCGACCGCCCAGCGCTCACCGCCACCCTGCTTCGGAAACATGTAAGGGCGCACCATGCACACCCGTTGGTCGAGAGGGTCCACCTGCTGCACGCCAACCCCCAGTACGCCTATGTAGCGTTCCCTGATGGCCGGCAGGACACAGTCTCCCTTTGGGACCTGGCGCCCGCTGGAGCCCCACTCACACCCGAACCATTGCCCCCACCCCCACCCTCCCCGCAGCACCTGACTGGAGGGTCAGTACTCCCACCGCTCCTGCCTAGGCCCGACCACACACTGACACCCCCTACAGGCGCTTTCCCCCCCTGTCCACCTTTTGCCCCAACAGCGCCGCCTAGGGGTGACAAAGCTGCTAGGGAGGACGACATCACGCTCCCGGAGTTGCAACCGCCGGGACCCTCATCAGAATCACCGCCGAGGCCCAGACGCTCATGAAGGACGACCAGGCCACCCGATCGACTGATTGCTGCACTATGAACACTTTGTAAATTCCCTCGACATCACGGTACCTCCATACCTGGTCATACCATGTGAAGGACGACTATTAATGCTGGCCACCACCCCCGCCGGGCTCTTTTTTAACAGGGGGTGAATGTGGCAGTACCAGGTATTTCGGTACCTAAGTGGTGGATGACCATTGGTTAGACCCAGGCGTCTACCATTGGCTGTTGTACATAGCTCCGCCCTGAGAGGTGGAGTATAAGAACTGGTGCCGTCCCAGCAGCCTTCACTTTCTGTATCGAAGCTGCTGGGGAAGAGTTCTAGCAGATTAAAGCCTTCAGTTATGAATCATTTCATCTTGAGAGTAATTGATTGCGCATCACACAGTACTGTGAATTTGGCCAGATTTTGGATGATGAACTTTGCTTAGTTTGTGGCCTCGGGAATGAAGCTATCCAAAGGAAATTGTTGTTGACTGAAGGTGTATTAACCCTAAAATCTGCTATAGAAATAGTAATGTCTATGAAGCCTGCTGTAAGAGAAGCTTCGCTGATTGGAGTTCAAGCTAAAATCCATAAGATGGAGTCTGTGAGCAGGTTCACCAAGAACCGACCATGTCATCGCTGCAACCAAGTGGGACATGTGGCTGGAGATTGTTGGAGCAAGGGGAATAAATGCCAAATTTATGGTAAAGTTGGTTAGATTTCCAAGGCATCTTAAAAAGTGTATCAAAAAAAGGACTGCAAAGCCTACAGGGCGAGCTTACCAGTTAAATGATCCAACTGAAGACTCACCAAGTACCAAAGTGTCAAGTCAGTTTAAGGAATTTAATCTCGGCATTCTCGCAGTACAGGAAGACCAGCAACGATTTTGGGTCCATCCAGCTTAGTGATAGAAACTGGGCGGCATGGACAAGCTGGGCCGAAGGGCCTCTTTCCATGCTGTAAACATCTATGACTCTCTGACTCTAACTAGGAACACTATTAAGATGGAAGTGGATACGGGCACTGCAGTATCACTTATACCTAAATCGTTGTATGAGGAACTCTGGGTCTGTACTCGTTTAGAAGGATGAGGGGGATCTTATTGAAACTTACAGGTTACTGCATTGCCTGGCTAGAGTGGATGTGGAGAGGATGTTTCCACTTGTAGGGAAAACTAGAAGCAGAGGACACAATCACAAACTAAAGGACGATCTTTTAAAACAGAGATGAGGAGGAATTTCTTCAGCCAGAGGGTGGGGAATCTGTGAAACTCTTTGCCGCAGAAGGCTGTGGAGGCCAAATCACTAAGTGTTTTTAAGACAGAGATAAATAGGTTTTTGATCAATAAGGGGATCAGGGGTTATGGGGAGAAGGCAGGAGGATGGGGATGAGAACAATATCAGCCATGATTGAATGGCGGAGCAGACTCGATGGGCCGAGTGGCCTAATTCTGCTCCTATGTCTTATGGTCTTATGGATATACCGTCAGAAATTGAAGTATCTGCCATTGTAACCATCTGATGTGGTCTTGAGGACGTATACCCAGGAGGTTGTGCCGCTGAAAGGCTTCATCAAAGTGACTGTGGAGATCTTGGTTAAGGAAGATCAGGCTAAACTGGTACGCTGTGCGGTTAATTCTATGAATGGTCTTCAACAACGTCTGAGAAAGTATGCACAGGTATTTGAGGAGTTGTTTGGATCCATGATTGGGGTTGAAGTGAAACTCAAGCTAAAGGCAGACAGCGTGCCTCACTGTTTGAAAGCGCATACTGTACCCTATGCTATTCAACCGAAAGTGAAAGTAGAACTCAAAAGATTATTGAAGACATTGAAGGAGTCAATGAGCCTGTTATCACCAGTGATTGGGCGACCCAATCATTCTAGTCTTAAAGAAGAATGGTTCAGTATGAATATGCGGGGATTTCAAATTGATTATCAACCCTGTATTATGCGCTGATTAATACCTTCCACCACTTATTGAAGAGCTTTGTGCAGGCCTCTCAGGCGGTGAAACATTGAGCAAAACTGATCTCTTCCAAGCCTATCTGCAAATGAACATTACTGACCATACTAACACACAAGGGTCTGTTTCAGTATCGGAGGCTTCCGTCTGGGATAACATCAGCACCGGCCCTCCAATGCTTTCTGGATCAGGTCTTGAGTGGGCTATCGGCTGTGCAATGCTACCTGGATTACAGCTTTGAATGATGTAAAACATGTAAAGAACTGAGAAGCTACTCTTGCAAGGTTGCAACTAGATGAGAAGTGCAAATTTAATAAAAATTCTATTCATTATCTTGGACACAACATCAACCAATACGGTCTTCATAAAGAACCGAAGAAGATGTCAGAGATTCTGGAATCTCCGCAACCACAGAATGTGACTCAGTTGAGTTAATTTCCAGGAATTTAAATTGCCACGGAAAGTTTGTACCACACTTAGCAACAAGGCATGTTTACACATGTCGCTTTGTAACAAACGAGCTTGGCTCTGGATGAAAGATTGTGAGGATGCTTACCAAAATGTCAGAAGAAATTACAGGAATCGGAGTTATTGATCCATTATGACCCAAAACTGAAGCTGCAGCTTGCTTGTGACCCCTGTGGGGTTGGAGCAGTTGTCTCGTATCTAATGCCTTCAGTCGAAGAGCGACCAATAGCATTTGCTTCTAGGATGTTGAGTAGCGCTGAGTCCAACTATGCTCAATGTGAGAAAGAACCTCTCAGCATTATTCATGATATTCAAAGGTTCCACCAATATTTATTTGGCCATCGTTCATGAACAACAATCCACAAAAGAGGATTCCATCGCTCGTTGCCAGTCAATTCCAACGTTGGATTTTAATCTTGTCAGCACACGATTATATAATCAAATATCGTAGATCTGACAGCACACGAATGCGGGCGTTTTGTCTAGGCTGCCTCTGCAAGATCAAAAAGATAAGCATGAATCTGATAAACACTTTAACGACGGGGCGCTGAGGGCCCGGGTTTGATCCCGGCCCGGGTCACGGCCTGTGGGGAGTTTGTACGTTCTCCCCTTGTCTGCATGGGCTTCACCCCCACAGCCCAAAGATATGCAGGGTAGGTGGATTGGCCACGCTAAATTGCCCTTTAATTGGAAAAAAAAAATGGGATACTCTAAATTGATTTTTAAAAACGACTTCAACGTCAAATTCTATCCGTCTCATGTGGAAAATGTTCCGGTAACGTCTTTCAGGTGAGATAATTTAGAATGAACAGATCAGGTGATGGAGAAGGTGTTGGACATGATTCAAAAAGGCACTCTAACACAAGAGCAGAGAAAGAACCATGACCTTAAACCCTACCTTATCAGGCAACTTGAGTTGACAACACAAAATGGAGTATTGTTCTGGGGTGTTAGAGTAATCATTCCGCCGGGTCTACGAAGTGGAATCCTGGAACAGGAGCATGAGGGCCATCCTGATGTAGTGAGAATGAAGGAGTTGGCAAGAAGCTACTTCTGGTGGCCCAGGTTGGATGCCCAAATAGAGGAGAATGTGGGGTTATACCAATCCTGTTCTGCATTGAGAAATATACTGTAGCACCGTCAATATGACGCGAGGCAGGTTGAGGTAATGTCAATTGAAGGCTTTATTAAGCAGAACTTTATCCCCAGCAGCGTGGTTACAGAATGCAGCTGCTGAGGGAAATGGAGGGAAAAGCTGGGTTCTTATACCAGCATTTCTGGGTGGAGTCCAGTAGGTGGCAGATCCTATCAGGACCTGGCATCCCTCCACCAATAGCCTGTCGACACGTGGTGTACCGTATTACCCCTAATACATACCACCCCTTGTTGAAAAAGAACCCGGCGGCATGGTGGTTCGCATGGGGGTAGGGGTTTACAGAGTCGGTACTGTGCCATAACTTTGAACAAAACACAAAATTATCGCTTCAACTGGACCAACGAGCCAAACAGGGTTGGCATGATGCCATAACTATAACAAGACAGAATAACTGAAAATGTTGAGAGTTAAAGTGATTTGATGAGCCGGATGGGCGCCCTGGTTGTCCTTTCCGATCGTCTCGGGCGTGGTGGTGATGGCGCTGGCTCGAGTCCCGTCGACTCTGGGAGCGTAGCGCTGTCCCCTGTGTCCTTACTCCTGGGCGGGTCTGGGAGGAGAACCGAACCCCCCGGGAAGGGGATGGCTGCGGGATGAACCGGCGGGAGTGAGGAGGTGGTGATTGGCGTTGGGGGGGTGTGGGTAGCTCCAGCGGGTGCCAGGTCTCGCAGGGAGACCGTGTCCTGTCGGCCATCGGGGTACTCCACATAGGCGTATTGCGGGTTGGCGTGAAGGAGATGCACCCGTTCTACCAATGGATCTGACTTGTGCGCCCGCACATGTTTCCGGAGCAGAATGGGTCCCGGAGCTGCTAGCCAGGTCGGAAGTGGCGTTCCAGAGGAGGACCTACTAGGAAAGAGGAGGAGGCGCTCGTGAGGCGTTTGATTCGTGGTGGTGCACAGCAGGGACAGGACTTCCTGCCAGCGGGAAATTGGGAGACTCCTAGATCGGCGGGCCAGCAGGACGGCCTTCCAGACCGTTCCATTCTCCCTTTCTACCTGCCCGTTCCCCCGGGGGTTGTAACTGGTCGTCCTGCTCGAGGCTATGCCTTTGCTGAGCAGGAATTGACGCAGTTCGTCACTCATAAAGGAGGACCCCCTGTCGCTATGGATATAGTCGGGGAAACCGAACAGTGTAAAAATAGTACCGAGGGCTTTAATGACCGTGGACGCTGTCATGTCGGGGCAGGGGATGGCGAAAGGGAAACGGGAGTATTCGTCAATGACGTTCAGGAAGTACGCGTTGTGATCGGTGGAGGGGAGGGGCCCTTTGAAATCCAAACTGAGGCGTTCAAAGGGTCGAGAGGCCTTAACCAGGTGGCTCTATCTGGCCTGAAAAAGTGCGGTTTGCACTCAGCGCAGATCTGGCAGTTTCTGGTGACTGTTCGGATGTCCTCGACGGGGTAAGGGAGGTTGCGGGCCTTAAGGAAGTGGTAGAAACGAGTGACCCTCCTGGTGGCAGAGGTCCTCGTGGAGGGCTTGTAGACGGTCCACTTGTACATTGGCACATGTGCCACGAGGTAGGGCATCGGATGGCTCGTTCAGCTTTCCGGGATGGTACAAGATCTCATAATTGAAGGTGGAGAGTTCGATCCTCCACTGCAAGATCTTGTCGTTCTTGATCTTGCCCCGCTGTGCATTATCAAACATGAAGGCAACCGACCGTTGGTCAGTGAGGAGAGTGAATCTCCTACCGGCCAGGTAATGCCTCCTGTGTCGCACAGCTTCCACTGTTGCTTGTGCCTCCTTTTCCACTGAGGAGTGGCGGATTTCTGAAGCGTGGAGGGTTCGGGAGAAGAAGGCCACGGGTCTGCCTGCTTGGTTGAGGGTGGCCGCCAGAGCTACATCCGATGCGTCGCTCTCGACCTGGAAGGGGAGGGACTCGTCGATGGCGCGCATCGTGGCCTTTGCAATATCCGCTTTGATGCAGCTAAAGGCCTGGCATGCCTCTGTCGACAGGGGAAAAGTAGTGGACTGGATTAGCGCACGGGCCTTGTCGGCGTGTTGTGGAACCCACTGGGCGTAATAAGAAAAGAAGCCCAGGCAACGTATCAGGGCTTTGGCACAGTGGGGGAGAGGGAACTCCATGAGGGGGCGCATGCGTTCAGGGTCGGGGCCTATCACTCCATTACGCACTACGTAGCCCAGGATGGCTAGACGATCGGTGCGGAACACGCATTTTTCTTTGTTGTAAGTGAGGTTCAGGGCGTGAGCGGTCTGGAGGAATTTTTGGAGGTTGGCGTCGTGGTCCTGCTGGTCGTGGCCGCAGATGGTGACGTTGTCGAGATACGGGAACATGGCCCGTAAACCGTGCTGGTCAACCATTCGGTCCATCTCTCGTTGGAAGACCGAGACTCCGTTCGTGTCGCCGAATGGAACCCTTAAAAAGTGGTATAACCGCCCGTCTGCTTCGAAGGCAGTATAGTTGGGTCACCGGGACGGATGGGGAGCTGGTGGTAGGTGGACTTGAGGTCCACGGTGGAAAAGACCTTGTACTGTGCAACCCGATTGACCATGTCGGATAAGCGGGGGAGAGGGTACGCATCTAGCTGAGTGTACCTGTTGATGGTCTGACTATAGTCGATGACCATCCTCAGTTTCTCCCCGGTCTTAACGACTACCACCTGGGCTCTCCAGGGACTGTTGCTAGCCTGGATGATGCCTTCCTTCAGCAGCCTCTGGACTTCGGACCGGATAAATGCTCGGTCCTAGGCGCTGTACTGTCTGCTCCTTGTGGCGACGGGTTTGCAATCCGGGGTGAGGTTCGCAAACAAGGAAGGCGGTTCAACCTTGAGGGTCGCGAGGCCGCAGACAGTCAGTGGGGGTATAGGGCCGCCAAATTTAAATGTTAAACTCTGGAGGTTGCATTGGAAGTCCAACCTTAGGAGTGTGGGCGCACAGAGATGGGGGAGGACATACAGCCGGTAATTTCGGAACTCCCTCCCCTGCACCATTAGGTTAGCGATGCAGAACCCCGTGATCTGAACGGAGTGGGATCCCGCCGCCAGGAAAGTTTTCTGGGTTCTTGGCCGAATTACGAGGGAACAGCGCCTTACCGTGTCCGGATGAATGAAGCTCTCCGTGCTCCCAGAGTCGATAAGACATGGCGTCTTGTAGCCATTCACTAGGACTGTAGTGGTTGCAGTCGGGAGCGTCCGGGGTCGCGACTGGTCGAGGGTCATCGAAGCCAGAAGTGGTTGTTGAAGTTGAGCATCGTAATCAGGCAGTATGTGGCCGTCTGTGTCGGGGTCCTTCAGCCAAGATGGCGGCGTCCACGGATCGAGCGCGGTCGGGGGTGGACAAAATGGCGGCGCCCATCTCTCCCTCGTGGCGTCCGGGATCCAAAATGGCGGCGTCCGTTGGTCGCACGTGGATCACTGGGGGGGCTGGGTCTGTGGTCCCGTTTCTTCCCCGGAGATAGCGGCGACCCGCGGGGCTTGCACACCGTCACGTAGTGGCCCTTCTTCCCGCAGCTTTTGCAGGTAGCCGCGCAGGCCGGGCAGCGCTGCCGAGGGTGTTTCGGCTGGCCGCAAAAATAGCAGCGGGGCCCCCCCGGTTGGTCTGGTGTTTTGGCCGCGCAGGTTTGCGGGGGTGGGGGGGGGTGTCGGAGAGTCGACCGCAGCGGGGGTCCACGGAGGCCAAGGGGCTGTAGTGCGGTCGGGGGCGTAGGCGCGGGCATTACGCGAGGCCACATCGAGGGATGCCGCCAGGGCCCGAGCTTCTGTAAGTCCCAGAGATTCTTTCTCCAGAAGCCTCTGGCGGATCTGGGAAGAGGCCAAACCTGCCACATACGCATCACGGACCAGGAGCTCTGTGTGTTCACTCGCTGTTACCGCCGGGCAGTTGCAGTTTCGACCCAGGATCTGCAGGGCGTTATAAAACTCGTCCAGCGATTCCCCCGGAAATTGCTGTCGTGTGGCGAGCTGGTAGCGAGCAAAAACCTGGTTGGCGGGCCGGATGTAGATATCCTTCAGCGCGGTGATGGCACCGGTGAAACCGTCCTCGTCCTCGATAAGGGAGTAGACGTCAGGACTCACCCTGGAATAGAGGACCTGCATCTTTTGTTCATCTGTCGGTGTGCCGGGGGCCGTTCGGAGGTAGCCCTCAAAGCATGCCAGCCAGTGCTTGAAAATAGAGGTCGAGTTAGCTGCTTGGGGTGCGATGCGCAGGAACTCCGGGGTGATTCGGAGCTCCATGTTCCCACGTCGTATTTTTCAATTTAAATTCTGCTTAATAAATTGTAGCACCGTCAATATGACGCGAGGCAGGTTGAGGTAATGTCAATTGAAGGCTTTATTAAGCAGAACTTTATCCCCAGCAGCGTGGTTACAGAATGCAGCTGCTGAGGGAAATGGAGGGAAAAGCTGGGTTCTTATACCGGCATTTCTGGGTGGAGTCCAGTAGGTGGCAGATCCTATCAGGACCTGGCATCCCTCCACCAATAGCCTGTCGACACGTGGTGTACCGTATTACCCCTAATACATACCACCACATATACCTCCACTACAACTTTTGTATCCATGGGAATGGATACAGGCCAAGGCAAAGAATCCATATCAATTGTGCGGGACCAGTCGAAGGACACGTGTTTTTAGTCAAAGTTGATACGCATTCAAAGTGGCCAGACGTTGCCACCATGAAGTCGACAATCATGGAACAGACCAGAGAAAGGCTTGACGAGGCATTTACAAGATTCGGGTGACCTGAACAACTTGCGAGTAATATCGGTACTCGGTTCAGATTCGAGGAATACCTGAAGGGGTGTGACATCCACCAGATCAAATCTGCCCCATACCATTCAGCTACCAACGGCTTAGCTGAAAGTTTTGTACAATTGCTCAAGCATGCAGTGAAGGTTTCGAGACTTTCTACCTAAACGTGTCAATAGCTTTCTAACGACATACAGAAACATTGCGCATTCAACAACACAAAGCTCACCGGCTATACTGATGTTCAAAAGGAAACTACCCACACAGCTCAACCTTTTGACTCCCCCTTCACCTTCAGAGATAGTCAGGCAACAACATCAGATGCAAGTGGCTAGAAGGGAACAACATTCCAAGATCAGAGGCCGGGATTCTCCGAGCCCGCGGCGGATCGGAGAATCGCTGGGGGGCGCGTGAATCCCGCCACGCCGCTCCGACACCGGGCCGCCAATTCTCCGGCAACCACGCCGGCCGTGCATTCTTTGCACTGGCCGCGCATTCTCCGCACCGGCCATGGTGCACATGCGTGGACCCGCGCGGCCGTGACGGGCCAGCTTTCGGCGCCGGAGCAGCGCACAGCACTCCGGCGCCGTTCTAGCCCCCGAGGGCGGGGAGAATTACTGGGCCTGGAGGCCCGTTGATGCCGGCGTCGCTCGCGCCGGTTTTGATGCCGGTGTCAACACTTTGGAGAATCCCGGCCAGAATCTTTGACTGCAGGGAATGTGTTCTTGTGTGAAATGGCTCCTCGGGTGAAAAATGGACTCCGGCAATTGTATTAGACAAAACAGGTCTGATTTCAAATACTGTACAATCTGACGATGAACAAATTTGGCATTTGCACATTGACCAATTATTGTCTATGCGTAGTGGGAATATAGAATCTGTCCCGGATGTTTTCACCACAGAGTATGGACAGTGATACGCCCGGCTTGAGGACTACAGTTGCCGAAATTACGGAATCTGTCATGACAGAATCATCCACATGGCCAGAGACTGTTCCTGAATTGCTTTGGCCAAATATTACACTGTCCAGTGTACAGGAAGACACTCCTAATACCCCTAAGAGGCAAGTTCCTGAAAGTCCACCCAAGAGACTGTCACACTAATGTACATATGGATCCATAACATAACAATGTTGGTTATGCCAAAATCTGTTGGAACTGTGTTAAAGTGCTTGATTGAGTATAAATGCCAGGGACAGTGAAGGAGCAAAGAGGGAGGAGTGGTATGTATCAGTATAACACCATTAGCTGGTGTAATATCATGTGTTACCCAATTTGTCATCAGAGAGCTTTGCGGGCTTTTGTGGAGTTTGAACCCTGTTTGAGCAGCAACTTGAGAATAAACCCCTTGCTCTATGTTATATAAACTCGACGTGTGTCACCTCTGATTCTTTCTCTTTGCGGCTATAACAAAGAATGTAACATATTGGGAATTAGGAAGAGGCACACAGTCTCAAACCCAGTCACCAGCTACATGGCCCCGTTTCATTAATCCCTGGCCAAGCGACCCTCCTGTGGCCCCGTAACATTAACCCCTGGGAGTAGTACCCACTTTAGAGTGAGTAATCTGGTAATAATTTAAAAATTCTCTCATTCAAGCATGTTTAAGTCTTACCTTTTGTCGTTTTCAGTGGGAGGAGTGATGCTGGAAAGCTCATACTCATACTGGACACACACACCTCACACACAGTCTCCCCTTCTCTCACACACACAGAAACCACCCTCGCACACACTCTACCCCCTCTCTCACACATACCCTACCCCTTATCTCACACACAATAACCCCCGTCAACTCAACCCCCTCTTGCAGTCTACTCCACCCTCTCAAAGACCCTCGCTCTCACACACATCCCCCACACACTCTATCCCCATCCCTCACAGAGACTCACCCGCCCTCACACACACTCTACCCCCTCGCCCACCTTAAAGAGGTCCTCTGCTCAGAGGCCTGCCCTGGACAGCCCATCCGCTCTGAGGCCACTGCTGGACAGCCGCCCCACTGGGAGGCATGCTCTGGTCACTCCCCGCCCCCTCTCCATATGCTCCGGTACCACTCTGGGTTTTGTTCCGAGTCGCTCTCATCACATCACCCCCCTGTCCATGCTTGGCCAGTTAGAGGCTAGCTTCTGATTGGGCGAGCAGCTCTGCAGAATTTTCAAATTTTTCAAATGTGCCCGTTCTGCCACGGAGCCCCTGGGAAGCTCCCACAGCTCCCCTGGGTTCTGCGGACCCCAATTTGGGAACCCCTGCCTTAATCTACCAATCCATAGCAGTCATGGTGATGGATGTATTTGCTGAGACTGTCAAACCAGTGCCAGTTAGTGACAGTAAATATGTGGATTGGGACAATGGATATTGGAAAGTTTGTTAGCACCGTCTTACATCATTCCACATTGGACCGTCCCAACAATGACAGAGAAGGAACCTTTTTTAAAAAATTTAGAGTGCCCAATTTATTTGAAATGAAAATCGCTTCTTGTCACAAGTAGGCTTCAAATGAAGTTACTGTGAAAAGCCCCTAGTCGCCACATTCCGGCGCCTGTTCAGGGAGGCTGGTACGGGAATTGAACCGTGCTGCTGGCCTGCCTTGGTCTGCTTTCAAAGCCAGCTATTTAGCCCTGTGCTAAACAGCCCCAGTTTATTTTTTCCAATTAAGGGGCAATTTAGCGTGGCCAATCCACCTACCCTGCACATCTTTGGGTTGTGGGGGCGAAACTCATGCAAATACGGGGAGAATGTGCAAACTCCACACGGACACTGACCCAGGGCCGGGATCGAACCTGGGACCTCGGCGTCGTGAGACAGCAATGCTAACCACTGCGCCACGGTGCTGCCCCTCCTAAGTCCTTTCTAAGTGGACTAGGTGAGATGCCAGAGGTGAAAATTTATTGTGCTGACTCAGTACACCATCTAATTCCTGTTAAATTGTATTTGTATAAATAAATATTAATGTACCAATAATAAAATATACATTTATGATATGCAGAACCGTCGCTTCATGCACTTTAGTGCTGGCCAGGGTCAATGACCAAACAGTTCTAGTGTTTACAGGCTCCGGTTTATGAAAGAATTAAGATAATGAAGTAAAATGCTTCCTTCTTTATCCCGTGGGTATTTGCCAGCTCATCAATCATCTTGTCTCAGGAAATCTGCAGAGCTATACCCTGGCTGTTTGACGATTTATAGGCCCTTAACTTGGAAATGTCCCCGTTCATTGGCTCACCGCATTCACAGAATGGATGTTAAGTGCAAAAAGATGACGTAATCCCTGCCGTAATATTCTGGGTGTCTGCCAGTACTCCAAGGCGAAGTAAAATCTAATTTAAATGTAAACTCGAAACCATTTGTGAGCAATGTTAGTTTGCATTTTCATGTCAATCCTTTGCTGTTTTAGGGAGCTATTAATGCACTAATTTCAAGGACTACACTGATTGAAACACCTGTTGTGGGAAAATGCATTTTAGATGTGTTTCTAACACTAATGGGAATGATTTGGTAACATTTTTAAGGGAAATTCACAACAAACACACACCCATATCTATCTATTAAAAGATTTGCAGGGGCTGATGTCATTTAGCTTGTCATGCAGTCGGTGCATTGGTTTACAATTAGTAATTGAGCAGACGTGAGTCAAGCAACCTCCAATTCGGTATAAGTGGCACAGATCCACTTCTATTCAATCTCTGGCTGCATGTGCTTGTGTCAACAAAAAGCTCTCCATTGAAAGTTAAGTGAGTAATGCGATAGTGGAGATTATCATTGTACCGAGGCACCATTCGCTAACATTGTTGGACAGTATTTGATTACATCATCAACAACTGCTTGCATTCATATAGCACCTTTAACAAAGTTAAATATCTTAAGGTGATTCACAGGGGCATCATCCAGCAATATTTGACACCAGGTCACATAAGGAGACTAAACGATTGGTCAAAGCGGTAGCAGCATCTTAAAGGAGAAAAGCAAGGTACAGAGGCAAAGATGTCTAGGGAGGGAATGCCTGAGCTTAGGGATCAGGCAGCCAGAGGCACGGCTACCAATGGTGCAGTGGCAGAAGCCATGGTTCAGAATCGGAGGTGTACAGGGATCTCAGAGGGTTGCAGAACCAAATGAGGTTACAGAGATAGGATGAGGTAAGGCCAGGAGGGGATTTGAAAATAAGGATGAGAATTTTACAATTGAGGCATTATGGATTAGAAGCTGACATATGGCCATGAGTACAGAGGCGGTAAGTGAACAGGATTTGAGATGAGTTAGGATATGGCTAGCAGGGTTATGGCTGAGCTCAGGCTTATGGATGCAAGGTTAAAATAAATGGGTCACTGCATCTATTACAACAGAGAACAAAGGCATCTGAAAAAAGATTTTGACGCTTAACTATTCAGGTAAAATCTGGTCAGCTCCACCAGTCAGAGTCACAACTGCCGCTATTGTGGTAATATTCCAATTTAGCCACAATGATTCAGCAAGATTTTAAACTTGTTTTATTTAGTGCTATTCTTGGATTCCGTCGTCTCACACATGTGATTATACCAAACAATTAATTTTTTTAAATAATTACTCATATCCTATAGGGAAATGATTCCTTGAATATTCAGAGTTGGGAATCTTATCAGTTTATTGCCATGACGTGACCATGAAGCTAAGCACAGAAATTGCTCAAGGTGTGTTCCCACTTTACAAGGTTTTATTTTTTTCAATGTATTTCCTACTGCCAATAAGGCAAAAAAAAAGATTGTAACTTTTCAAATGACCGAATCAAACGCTTGTGCATTATTGAGAGCTGGGCGGCACAGTAGCACAGTGGTTAGCACTGTTGCTTCACAGCACTAGGGTCCCAGGTTCGATTTCCGTCTTGGGTCATTGTTATGCGGAGTCTGCACGTTCTCCCTGTGCCTGTGTGGATTTCCTCCGGGTGCTCTGGTTTCGTCCCACAAGTCCCAAAAGACGTGCTTGTTAGGTGAATGCTCCCTCTGTGTACCCGAACAAGCGCCGGAGTGTGGCGACTAGGGGATTTTCACAGTAACTTCACTGCAGTGTTAATGTAAACCTACTTGTGAAAGTAATAAAGATTATTAATGTACTGTCCCCATTGACTGTTGAAAGGTTAATTTATGGGTTTAAGACACTTTTTGTATAAATGAGATCATTGCTTGATTTGGCTTGTGCAAGGTAGGAACTGAAACATGCAGATTCAGGCTCAATATGTATTGAGACTTGAGCTACAGAAACAAGAGGCTGTGTTTAAAGTTCACACTGCATTGGGAATTGAGAGGGTGGGTGCAACAGAATGTTGGAAACCCCAAAGTACAGACTGTCAGTTGTTGTTTTTTTAACCCAACCACTGCATTACCATATGATTTTGAGTTTCCTGGCCAGTTAGCATCAGCTAGGATATAAGCATGGCCTGTATGAAGTGATTTTTCTGTTTGTTGCGCTGCTCAGCTCGAGTGAGATTTCACTGCTTTTGTTCATTCATTCATTCATGCTCTGTGGGCATTGCCGGTTAGGCCAGCATTTATTACCATGGCTGGACTTTACAGCCCCACCACGGCGTGTCTCGGCAATATCCTGCCGGGCGCGAGAGGCCTTAAAATCCTAGCTTCCCTTCTTTCTAATATTACCGAACCTCAATAAGGCTTTGCTCCCTTTGGGAAGACTTGAGATGTCGGTATGGTTTAATTTAAAATAATTCATTGAGAACTATACACAAAGTGCTTAGGGTAAGCACATGGTATTCAGGGCACAGTCTACGCTGCACCGAGCTCTCCCTCCTGGAGCCTCTCGGCCATCCTTTGGCTCTTTATGGCACAGTTACGTCATTCTCATCGTCATGGTCTCATTAACCCATCACTGCGCAATTTCAACTCCACTATTTAAAGGGACACTTTAAATATGCCATTTGACAAATTTGGAGTTGGAAGAAAAAGCAGGGAGCGCCAAGTGGAATTTGGATGGTCAGAAGCGACACTTTAATTTCAGTGCAGTGTCCCTTGAAATGCCACTAAGGGCTGTGTGGAGCCAGAGGAATATAGAGCTGGATTCTCCAAAAATGGAGCTACGTCCCCACGCCAGTGTCAAAACGCTGAAAGTCCTTAAGAAAGTCCAGAGTGATTTTCCAACCTGCAGGGGGCTATCAGGGCCCCGGAGTGCTTCTCGCAGCTCTGTCTGGCTAAGGATACGGGGCCCCACACTTCCGGTCAGGAGTCCGCGCATTTGCACGGCGGCCCCGTGCGACATGGCGAAGTCGCAACGCGGACCCTGATGCAAGAAATAGGTCACCCCGAGATCGCGAACCCATGGATTGGTGCCGCCCGATCACTTGCCTGGCCATCCATGAGGGCCCCCCCCCAGTGAATGACCCCCCGCTCCCCACACACTCACTCCCTCTCTCACGCTGAGTCCGCCGCCGCCAGCCGAGGTTCCCGACGGCCGATATGTGGTTAGAACCACGCGGTGCGGAATTTGGCCAGTTACACTTGGAGAAATGCAGGGGTGCCCCTGTCAATGGCCCCCTACCCGCGCGGCGTAGATCCCGCACAATTCACGCCGATTCTCCGAGGACCGGAGAATCGCTTCAGCGGCATCCGTTACGATTCCCGCGCGAACGCCCATTCTCTGCCCCTGCGCTGAATTTGATTTCAGCACGGAGGCTCGGAGAATCCCACTCATAATGTTCCCTAGTCACCATCCGGTGCCGGCTATGAGGGAGTAAGTCGCACATTTGGTGGCTCCCGCTCGGGTAGGACTATTGGACCTTTTCCCCCAATTTTCTACCGGACCTGAACTGCAAAATTGAAGACAAAGGCAATTGTGTACTGAATTCCCACATCGGTGCATGGTGAGAAGGACTAGAAGTACTTGTAAAGGCAGAAACTGAAAGACAGAGAAGGCTTGGGCTGAAGCTGCAGCGGGAGACAGCATGGCGGAGGACAGGACCTCTGGTTTGTCGACCCAGCGGTCAACGGAGCAGCTGGTGCAAGTTATTCAGGAAGACTTTGCTAAGCAGAAACGGGACTGCTTGGACTCAATAAAAGAGTCGATTGAGCGACTGGAGCTTAGATCGGATGCCCAATATCGGGCGATCCAAAAGGTGGAGAAGGCGCTGGCTGGGCAGGAGGAGCATCAAACTTCGGTGCAGTTGGAGGTGGGGATGCTGAGAGACCCGCAGAAGAGACTCCTGGAGGAGGTGGAGGACCTAGAGAATAGGTCCCACCGGCAGAACTTGAGAATCGTTGGGCTCCCGGAGGGGTCCGAAGGAGCGGACGCCGGGGCATACATCGCAGATATGTTTGAGAAACTGCTGGGGGATGGGGCATTCTCCCAACCCTTGGAGGTGGACAGGGCTCACAGAGCATTCGCGAGGAAGCCGCAAACGGGAGACCCCCCGAGGAAAATGGTGGTGAGATTCCACAGGTACTTGGATAGGGAGCGCATTCTACAGTGGGCCAAGCAGACACGGAGCTGTAAGTGGGACAATAGTATCCTGTGGGTTTACCAAGACCTGAGTGTGGAGGTGGCCAGGAGAAGAGCAGGCTTCAACCAGATTAGGTCGATCGTTTTTAAGAAAACGGTGAAGTGCGGACTGTTGTATCCAGCCCGTCTCTGGGTCACATACGAGGAACAGCACTTTTATTTCGAGTCACCTGAGGACACGCTGGACTTCGTGAAAAGGAAAGGACTGTGAACTTTTGAACTTTGCTGCAGCGTTCATGTTTTTTTTTTCTTTTAGTTTCTTAAAAAAAAGTTCTTAAAAAAAAAGTTTCTCGTTTTTTGTTTTGTGGAAGCTGTTTGTAATGCCTTCTGTATTGATTTGGGACCAGTGGCAGAGCTGAGTGAGTTAAGGTTTTCATTTGCACTGTTAGGGGATGGAGGTGTGCTTGTTTAGACTTTGGTGTTTTTCTGTCGGGCAATTGTTTGGGGATTGTTTGATGTTGGAGTATGTTTGTATGAGCGGGAGGGGAGGGTGGGGAGGGAACAATAGGTGGGAGACTATCCGGCGCCAGGGATAGGGGCCTCCAAGCTAGCTGGGCGGGCTAGCTCATGGAAGCGCAGTGGGGGGTGTGCATATGTTCGGTTTATTAAAGGGGTTGGGTTACAGAGTGTTGTTACTAGGGGGGGGGGAATGTCCTGCTGATGAGGGAGGGACTTGGGCCAAGGGACAGAAAAGAGGTTGGGATGGAGGCTGCCTGGGGGCGGGCCGGTGGAGGTGCGGAGCATGGGCTGGAGGTGGGCCCAAAAAAGGGGACGGCTGATCGGCGAAGGAGGGGTGCAATGAACCCCCCAACTAGGCTGATCACCTGGAATGTTCGCGAGTTAAATGGGCTAGTCAAGAGGGCACGTGTGTTCGCGCATCTTAGGGGACTGAAGGCGGACGTGGTAATGTTGCAGGAGACACACCTTAGAATAACTGACCAGATTAGATTGAGGAAACGCTGGGTTCAGTCAGGTCTTTCACTCGGGACTGGATTCAAAGACTAGAGGGGTCGCGATCCGGATCAATAAGTGGGTGGTGTTTAAGGCGGGTAGAATAGTCTCGGACGTGGGAGGTCAGTACATTATGGCCAGTGGGAGACTGGAGGGGGTGCAGGTGGTATTATTGAATGTGTATGCACCAAATTTGGATGATGTGGTGTTTATAAAGAGGATGCAGGGCAAGATACCGGACCTGGCCTCGCACAGGTTGGTCATGGGAGGGGACTTCAACACAATTATTGACCCTGGCTTGGACCGGTTAAGCTCGAAAACAGGCAGGGTGCCAGCAATGGCAAAGGAACTAAGAAGGTTCATGGAGTTGATGAGGGGGATGGATCCATGGAGGTTTGGGCAGCTGAGGGTGAAGGAGTTCTCCTTCTACTCACACGTGCATGAAGTGTACTCCAGATCGATTTCTTCATTTTGAGCAGGGCCTTTACTGGCAGGGGTGGTGGGCACGGGGTACTCGGCGATCACAATCTCAGACCATGCTCCGCACTGGGTTGACCTGCAGGTTAGTAAAGACAGTAACCAGCGCCCGCACTGGAAGTTAGATGTGGGACTTTTGGCTGACGAAAGGGTGTGTGAGCGGCTGAGGAAATGTATTCAGAACTACCTGCAGGTCAACGACACGGGGGAAATTTCAGCAGCGATGGTCTGGGAAGCACTGAAGGGGGTGGTCTGAGGGGAGCTGATCTCAATACGGGCCCAAAGGGAGAAAGTGGACAGGGCAGAGTCGGACCGACTGGTTAATTTTGGCCCCCAGGATTGAGGATTGTGTTCCGGACATTATTGTGGAGGACCAGACGGGGTTTGTTAAGGGTAGGTAGTTGGTGGCCAATGGAAGAAGGTTGGTAAATGTGATCATGATGCCCCCGGAAGATAGGGAGATGGAGGTAGCAATTGTAATGGATGCAGAAAAGGCTTTTGATCGTGTAGAATTGGATTATCTGTGGGAGGTACTGGGACAGTCACTGTTCGAGTTCGCCCGGAGGTGGCAACCGTTCGTCGACTTCTTCGCAGAAAATTAATCGTCAGCAGAAGAGGGGGGGGGGGGTTAGTTTAGCTTAGAGTAGGGGCTTAATAAAGGTGGGATCTGTAAGGGAGGGAGACGGCTTTTGCACTATGTTTATAGTTTCATGCACATTATTGTGTTGTTATAATACAAAAAATACCTCAATAAAATGTTTATTAAAAAAAAAGAAAATTGTGAACTGGGAACACCAGGAGGACATGGGAAGCAATGGCACAAGAGGTCAGGAATAGGAACATGGTGCAATCATTCTGGCAAAATTGCAGGAAACTATTCAAAGGCCTAAACAGGTGAGAGAAACATTACATTTACCTACAACATGATGTGTGCATCACCCCAATCCCCTCACTCAATCCCTTCTCATACCTCGTAGGCACACCCATCCCTCTCTGTCTATGTGCTTCCTTATATCCCCTGTTGTTTCCCCTTTTAAAGGAATCCAGAACATTGGGGCCTAATCATAGGACAGAGTCACAATTATAAGATCACAATAATGATTGTAATTACAAAAACTACAAGTACCACATTTTAACAATGATTATTATATTTTGGGACTGCAGCTTTAAAATTAGGGTAAAAGAAGGGGGAGGCAAGTCAAAGTTCTTGTTCTGCTCTCCAACAGACAATAGGCCTGAATGGTTTATTTTCCAAGATCAAAGGAAGGCTTAGATTGTTTTACTGAGTTTGTTTGCAGAGGGCAGTAGAGTGGAGCTGCTGATTGGCTGTTGCAAGGTACATTTGCATACCTCCGTTGTGGTCACCCTAACTTGAAGGTGTACCTGAGCTAGAGACCCTAGATGTTCGAGTGAAGACAAGCATCCAGCAGAGGGCAGTAGAGCGGAGCTGTCGAGTGAAGCCAAGCATCCAGCAGAGGGCAGTAGAGCAGAGCTGCTGATTGGCTGTTGCAAGGGAAATTTGCATACCTCCGTTGTGGTCACCCTAACTTGAAGGTGTACCTGAGCTAGAGACGCTAGCTGTTCGAGTGAAGACAAGCATCCAGCAGAGGGCAGTAGAGCAGAGCTGCTGATTGGCTGTTGCAAGGGAAATTTGCATACCTCCATTGTGGTCACCCTAACTTGAAGGTGTACCTGAGCTAAAGACCCTAGCTGTTCGAGTGAAGACAAGCATCCAGCAGAGGGCAGTAGAGTGGAGCTGCTGATTGGCTGTTGCAAGGGAAATTTGCATACCTCCATTGTGATCACCCTAACTTGAAGGTGTACCTAAGCTAGAGACCCTAGCTGTTCGAGTGAAGACAAGCATCCAGCAGAGAGCAGTAGAGCGGATCTGCTGATTGGCTGTTGCAAGGGAAATTTGCATACCTCCGTTGTGGTCACCCTAAGTTGAAGGTGTACCTGAGCTAGAGACCCTAGCTGTTCGAGTGAAGACAAGCATCCAGCAGAGGGAAGTAGAGTGGAGCTGCTGATTGGCATACCTCCGTTGTGGTCACCCTAACTTGAAGTTGGTTTGTGGAGGAGCTGTTGTCAAGTGACACTTAAACCCGAAATACTTCTTCAGTGTTTCCCTCCCTACCCCCTCCTCTAACCAAAAAAAACCAACAGCTGTAAAGATCAAGAGGAAGGCTCAAGGTCAGGTAGAAGTAGAAAGAAGTTGAACAGTGACGCCACAGCCTGCAGGTAAGGGATTGGCTGGTGACTGGTAAGTAGTTTTTCTTTTATTTTCCCTCAGGTGTTATCGTGCAGGGCGCAGAGGTTGCTGAGTGAGTGCTCGCTGAGAAGGGGAGTGAATAACAGGTAAGCTCTTTCTTTCTTTTTCTTTTTTTATCTAGAGGGGATGGCAGGGAGGTAGTGCAATGTTCCTCCTGCAGAATGTTTGAGGTGAGGGATGCCGACAGTGTCCCTGCTGATTTCATCTGTGGGAAGTGCACCCATCTCCAGCTCCTCAGAAACCGCATTGGGGAACTGGAACTGGATGAACTTTGGATCATTCGGGAGGCAGAGATGGTCATAGATAGAAGCTTCAGGGATGTAGTTACACCGAAGAATAAAGATAGATGGGTCACGGTGAGAGCGGTTGGGAGGAAGCAGTCAGCACAGGGATCCCCTGTGGTCGTTCCCCTTAGTAACAAGTATACCACTTTGGATACTGTTGGGGGGGATGACTTGCCATGGGGTGCAGGTCTCTGGCACAGAGTCTGTCCCTGTTGCTCAGAAGGGAAGGGGGAGAGAAGTAGAGCATTAGTCATTGGAGACTCCATAGTTAGGGGGATAGATAGGAGATTCTGTGGGAACGAAAGAGACTTGCGGTTGGTGTGTTGCCTCCCAGGTGCCAGGGTGCGTGATGTCTCGGATCGTGTTTTCGGGATCCTTAAGGGGGAGGGGGAGCAGTCCCAATTTGTGGTCCACATAGGTACCAACGACATTGGTAGGAAAAGGGATATGGATGTAAGACAGGAATTCAGGGAGCTAGGGTGGAAACTTAGATCTAAGACAAACAGAGTTATTATCTCTGGGTTGTTACCCGTGCCACGTGATAGCGAGACGAGGAATAGGGAAAGAGAGGAGTTGAACGCGTGGCTACAGGGATGGTGCAGGAGGGAGGGTTTCAGATTTTTGGATAATTGGGGCTCATTCTGGGGTCGGTGGGACTTCTACAAACGGGATGGTCTACACCTGGACCAGAGGGGTACCAATATCCTGGGGGGGATATTTGCTAATGCTCTTCGGGAGGGTTTAAACTAGTTCAGCAGGGGCTTGGGAACCTGAATTGTAGCTCCAGTATACAGGAGGTTGAGAGTAGTGAGGTCATGAGTAAGGTTTTAAAGTTGCAGGAGTGTACCGGCAGGCAGGAAGGTAGTTTAAAGTGTGTCTTCTTCAATGCCAGGAGCATCCGGAATAAGGTGGGTGAACTTGCGGCATGGGTTGGTACCTGGGACTTCGATGTTGTGGCCATTTCGGAGACATGGATAGAGCAGGGACAGGAATGGTTGTTGCAGGTGCCGGGGTTTAGATATTTCAGTAAGCTCAGGGAAGGTGGTAAAAGAGGGGGAGGGGTGGCATTGTTAGTCAAGGATGGAGAGGAAAACTGCAGGGGATGGGCACAATGGAAATGTGGAGCTTGTTCAAGGAACAGCTACTGCGTGTCCATGATAAGTATGTACCTGTCAGGCAGGGAGGAAGTGGTCGAGCAAGGGAACCGTGGTTTACTAAGGCAGTCGAAATACTTGTCAAGAGGAAGAAGGAGGCTTATGTAAAGATGAGACATGAAGGTTCAGTAAGGGCGCTCGAGTGTTACAAGTTAGCTAGGAAGGACCTAAACAGAGAGCTAAGAAGAGCCAGGAGGGGGCATGAGAAGTCTTTGGCAGGTAGGATCAAGGATAACCCTAAAGGTTTCTACAGATATGTCAGGAATAAAAGAATGACTAGGATAAGAGTAGGGCCAGTCAAGGACAGTAGTGGGAAGTTGTGCTTGGAGTCCGAGGAGATAGGAGAGGTGCTAAATGAATATTTTTCATCAGTATTCACACAGGAAAAAGACAATGCTGTCGAGGAGAATACTGAGATTCAGGCTACTAGACTAGAAGGGCTTGAGGTTCATAAGGAGGAGGTGTTAACAATTCTGGAAAGGGTGAAAATAGATAAGTCCCCTGGGCCGGATGGGATTTATCCTAGGATTCTCTGGGAAGCTAGGGAGGAGATTGCTGAGCCTTTGGCTTTGATCTTTAAGTCATCTTTGTCAACAGGAATAGTGCCAGAAGACTGGAGGATAGCAAATGTTGTCCCCTTGTTCAAGAAGGGGAGTAGAGACAACCCCGGTAACTATAGACCAGTGAGCCTTACTTCTGTTGTGGGCAAAATCTTGGAAAGGTTTATAAGAGATAGGGCGTATAGTCAGCTGGAAAAGAATAATTTGATTAGACATAGTCAACACGGTTTCGTGAAGGGTAGGTCGTGCCTCACAAACCTTATTGAGTTCTTTGAGAAGGTGACCAAACAGACGGATGAGGGTAAAGCAGTTGATGTGGTGTATATGGATTTCAGTAAAGCGTTTGATAAGATTCCCCACGGTAGGCTACTGCAGAAAATACGGAAGCATGGGTTTCAGGGAGATTTAGCAGTTTGGATCAGAAATTGGCTAGCTGGAAGAAGACAAAGGGTGGTGGTTGATGGGAAGTGTTCAGACTGGAGTCCAGTTAATAGTGGTGTACCACAAGGATCTGTTTTGGGGCCACTGCTGTTTGTCATTTTTATAAATGACCTGGAGGAGTGCGTAGAAGGATGGGTGAGTAAATTTGCAGATGGCACTACAGTCGGTGGAGTTGTGGACAGTGCAGAAGGATGTTACAAGTTACAGAGGGACATAGATAAGCTGCAGTGCTGGGCTGAGAGGTGGCAAATGGAGTTTAATGCAGAAAAGTGTGAGGTGATTCATTTTGGAAGGAATAACAGGAAGACAGAGTACTGGGCTAATGGTAAGATTCTTGGCAGTGTGGATGAGCAGAGAGATCTCGGTGTCCATGTACATAGATCCCTGAAAGTTGCCACTCAGGTTGAGAGGGTTGTTAAGTACGGTGTGTTAGCTTTTATTGGTAGAGGGGTTGAGTTTCGGAGCCATGAGGTCATGTTGCAGCTGTACAAAGCTCTGGTGCGGCCGCATTTGGAGTATTGCATGCAATTCTGGTCGCCGCATTATAGGAAGGATGTGGAAGCATTGGAAAGGGTGCAGAGGAGATTTACCAGAATGTTGCCTGGTATGGAGGGAAGATCGTATGAGGAAAGGCTGAGGGACTTGAGGCTGTTTTCATTAGAGAGAAGAAGGTTAAGAGGTGACTTAATTGAGGCATACAAGATGATCAGAGGATTGGATAGGGTGGACAGTGAGAGCCTTTTTCCTCGGATGGTGATGTCTAGCACGAGGGGACATAGCTTTAAATTGAGGGGTGATAGATATAAGACAGATGTCAGAGGTAGGTTCTTTACTCAGAGAGCAGTAGGGGTGTGGAATGCCCTGCCTGCAACAGTAGTGGACTCGCCAACACTAAGGGTATTCAAATGGTCATTGGATAGACATATGGACGATAAGGAAATAGTGTAGATGGGCTTTAGAGTGGTTTCACAGGTCGGCGCAACATCGAGGGTCGAAGGGCCTGTACTGCGCTGTAATGTTCTATGTTCTAAGGTGCTTGGAGACAATGGCAGCAATCTTGGAGTTTACAATGAGTAGACCCTGAGCCTCCCAAAGTCCCAGAAGAGCGTTGAAGGTATTGGATTGTAAATAGTTGTTCTGTAAACTGTCCATTTACTTCTCAGGTGAAAGATAGTTGGAATCAAGAAAATTAATTAGTATTACCACCTAGATAAATGGTTAATGTATTTCACATTGCCATGGGGAAGAGGACAGAGGAAGCCGCTTTCGAGATCAGGTTAAAGACTTACCTATAAATGAGTGAATGTTGCAAACACTCAGCAGTTCTGTGTGGTCTGCAGAGAAAAAGGTTGCTTGACTTTGCAAACTATCACAGCTGGATGTGGAAGGGATACTATCTCTACTCGAAAAGACACATCTTGCCGCCTTCTGAGGATTCCAGGAGATTTGCGCTGGCATGGCCAGGGTGAAAAAGAAACATTGCAACAGGCGCTACTGCTGGTGTTGGATTTAAGGAACTCTTTGAAAACTGAAGACGGCACTAGCGTTAGCTGTGCACAGAACTCCAGGGCCTCTAGTGAACAGCCATTAAAAAAAACTTAAATCAGAACCAAAGCAGTAAAAAGATGATTTCTTGACGTATGGCTATGTTAATTGTGTCAATGCGTATGCAGGATGCAAAGTCTGTGTGTGTTATATGAAGGAAAGTACTGGAAATGAGAATTTAAAACCCTCAAACCTTCAAAGGCATTTGAAGACTAATCATGGCGAGTTTGAGGACAAACCTCTTGATTTTTTTCAAAGGATGCAGCAAGAACTAAAATCGTCAGCTAAAGTCCTTAGTAGAAATTTAACATTGAATGATAAAGCAAGTGAGATCATGAGGACCAAGCAGTCTCACCTGCCGCATTAAAGGTAAGTAAAATGGGGTGACACAGTTACTGAACCTTGGGGTTGTCGATGAACAGGATAATTTGTGGATCAGCAGCAAGGAATGTGTGACATACTGACAGGTGTTTCACCTGCTTTGTACAGACAAATAGGAGGAGCCACCCTCAAACACGAATAGCCTGATGTTGCAGCTCTTTGCAATTATATCAGCTGTCACACCCATTTGTGTTTCATAGATCATAGAATTTACAGTGCAGAAGGAGGCCTTTCGGCCCATCGAGTCTGCACCGGCTCTTGGAAAGAGCACCCTACCCAAGGTCAACACCTCCACCCTATCCCCATAATCCAGTAACCCCACCCAACACTAAGGGCAATTTTGGACACTAAGGGCAATTTAGCATGGCCAATCTACCTATCCTGCACATCTTTGGACTGTGGGAGGAAACCGGAGCACCCGGAGGAAACCCACGCAGACACGGGGAGGATGTGCAGACTCCACACAGACAGTGACCCAAGCCGGAATCGAACCTTGGACCCTGGAGCTGTGAAGCAATTGTGCTATCCACAATGCTACCGTGCTGCAAGATTCTACAGAGCCCCGGGAGGATGCTGCAGTCGGAGAATGGGAGCAGTGTTCACTCTCATTGACCATCTGAGCCACTTGGCAGCTGGTCTTTTTGCAGCAGACTGAAATATCTGCCAACACCTAACATAAGGCCGTCCATCTCCAGACTCACTGGTATTCTGACATGTGGAGGAAGCTTATCCTCTGTCTGTAGACCCAGTGTGCTGGGTATGGCCCCCTGTGAGCTGCACTCCCCTCCTGCCCCAGCATCTCCCGCTGCTGTTGCTGCTGCTGCCAGTGCTGTTGTTGCTGCTGCCAGTGCCCTTGCCAGTGCTGTTCCTGCTGCTGCCAGTGCAGTTGCCAATGCTGTTCCTGCTGATGCCAGTGCTCTTGCCAGTGCTGTTCCTGCTGCCAGTGCTGTTCCTGCTGCCGCCAGTGCTGTTCCTGCTGCCACCAGTGCTCTTGCCAGTGCTGTTCCTGCTGCTGCCAGTGCTCTTGCCAGTGCTGTTCCTGCTGCCAGTGCTGTTCCTGCTGCTGCCAGTGCTGTTCCTGCTGCTGCCATGGCTGCTGCCAGTGTTCCTGCTGCTGCCAGTGCTGTTCCTGCTGCTGCCAGTGCTCTTGCCAGTGCTGTTTCTGCTGCTGCCAGTGCTGTTCCTGCTGCTGCCAGTGCTCTTGCCAGTGCTGTTCCTGCTGCTGCCATGGCTGCTGCCAGTGTTCCTACTGCTGCCAGTGCTGTTCCTGCTGCTGCCAGTACTGCTGCCAGTGCTGTTCCTGCTGCCAGTGCTGTTCCTGCTGCTGCCAGTGCTGTTCCTGCTGCTGCCAGTGCTCTTGCCAGTGCTGTTTCTGCTGCTGCCAGTGCTCTTGCCAGTGCTGTTCCTGCTGCTGCCAGTACTGTTGCCAGTGCTGTTCCTGCTGCTGCCAGTGCTCTTGCCAGTGCTGTTCCTGCTGCTGCCATGGCTGCTGCCAGTGTTCTTGCCAGTGCTGTTTCTGCTGCTGCCAGTGCTGTTCCTGCTGCTGCCAGTGCTGTTCCTGCTGCCAGTGCTGTTCCTGCTGCTGCCAGTGCTGTTCCTGCTGCTGCCAGTGCTCTTGCCAGTGCTGTTTCTGCTGCTGCCAGTGCTCTTGCCAGTGCTGTTCCTGCTGCTGCCAGTACTGTTGACAGTGCTGTTCCTGCTGCTGCCAGTGCTCTTGCCAGTGCTGTTCCTGCTGCTGCCATGGCTGCTGCCAGTGTTCTTGCCAGTGCTGTTCCTGCTGCTGCCAGTGTTGTTCCTGCTGCTGCCAGTACTGTTGCCAGTGCTGTTCCTGCTGCTGCCAGTGCTCTTGCCAGTGCTGTTCCTGCTGCTGCCAGTGCTGTTCCTGCTGCTGCCAGTACTGTTGCCAGTGCTGTTCCTTCTGCTGCCAGTCCTCTTGCCAGTGCTGTTCCAGCTTCTGCCAGTGCTGTTCCTGCTGCTGCCAGTGCTCTTGCCAGTGCTGTTCCTGCTGCTGCCAGTACTGTTGCCAGTGCTGTTTCTGCTGCTGCTGGTGCTTCAACTGGATCCTGAACCATAGTATTCCTACAGTGCAGAAGGAGGCCATTCGACCCATCAAGTCTGCACTGGCCCTCTGAAAGAGCAGTCTGCCCAGGCTCAATCCCCCGCCCTATCCCCGTAACCACATCTAACATTTGGTCCTTACTGAGAACCAAATGAACACCCATGCTGATCTGGTGGATAATAACAATGCAGTCTCTGACACCGCCAATGTGTGTGAAGTCACCTCTAAATTGTTTAAAGTCAACTGTTAGTACAAGCACGGTTAACAAAGTCTTTCACACAAGCAGCAGTAAAGCAGCTGTGAATACTGAGTATGTCCTGACAGCTTTCCCTGAGAGGGGTTCCAGTGTCTCTGTGTATTCGCTCTTTTCACTGACCAGTTTCAGCAGATTGAGGAAATCTGGAGATGATGTTAAACTGCAAAAAACACATGATAATATTGCTCTAATTGAGCGATTAGGAAATTGAAATTGACAAGCCACATCTCCCAAAGGGGTTTACACGCACGCTGCCTACTGCGCTGCGGTGAAATATGTGGGAGTCAGTGTGTTGGAACCATCTTCCTGATATGCTGTCAATTTTCCGGCTTTTAACCCCCGCCACCTGCTCTGAAAACCACAAACTCACTCATGTTATAATTTTCCTCAAACTGTTTACAGCAACGGCGACAAAGTAAGGCCAAGAGCTCACCAGGGCAGCAATAATTAAAGTACATAACTGGAATTCCCAATTCTAATTCAGACAAATACGCCTGTCATCTGAGCTCATCGGGATGGATTCTCCGTCCTTGAGTTCCCACATTGGCGTGAAAACGGTGGCGTCCCACAACGGGCAAATCATCGTGAAGCAGCCACCGATTCTCCATTCCGGGGGGATGGGGGGGGTTAGGAGCCTGGCAGCACAGAGCACCCGGCTCTAGCTGCCGATACAGCCTGGAGAATTGCCGGGTCCATGTCTGCGCATGCACACGGCAGCGGCCTGCAGCCGCGCTGTGCTTCATGGTGGATGCAGCTCACGGACCCGGCCCGCAAAATAGTGCCCCCCCTTCGGCCGGCTCGCGCACCCCGGGCCACCCCACCGCAGTGCCCCTAGCCCCGAATGTATCCACCCCTGCCCGCGGACCGGCCCTCCCCCAGCTGTGAGTCCGCAAGAACGTGTCGCACGCCGTCGGGAACCCGGCCGGCGGGGGACGGAGCATCACGGGACGGGCCTCAGCCAACGTACGGAGGCCGTGGATACGGCGTCCGCCGCTTTTCATGGGGGGGAGGGGGCATTGCGAAAGCAGTGCCTCCCCCCCCACCCCACCGGTTTCAGCGTCATCGGGGATTCTCTGCCCTGTCGCCGAACGCGATTTTGGCGTCAGGGTCGGAGGTTCCAGCCCATGGATTTTAATGAACGTTACCTTTATAAGAAGGTTTTTTAAAAGTTCCAGCACTCTTGGGGCAGTCTCCACCCTGACACAGGTTTAAAGGCTCCGTGCCAGCACTGACTGAGGAAGAGCCATGAATGTCACTCAAAACAGACCATCCTGATGAAATATGTGTCCATTGAATTCCTACAGTGCGGAAGGAGGCCATTCGGCCCAGCGAGTCTGCACCAACCCTCCCAGGTACCCTACCCAGGCCCACTCTCCCGCCCGATTCTCGTAACCCTGCGCATTGATCATGGCCAATCCAACTAACCTGCACATCTTTGGACTGTGGGAGGAAACTGGAGCACCCGGAGGAAACCCACGCAGTCACGTGGAAAATGTAAAAACTCCACACTGACAGTCACCCAAGGCCGGAATTGAACCTGGGTCCGTGGCGCAGTGAGGCAGCAGTGCTAACCACTGTGCCACCATGCCGCCCTGAACTAGTAATAATTCCATGAATTAACAAGGCCCAGGGGTTACCAAATGTCAAACATGCAATTGTATAAAAATAGGTTGATGGGAGTTTGAGTCAGATCTGACCAGCTCTCACTATTTTGAAATGTCTCTAAATTTCTCACATTTATCAGCCGCAGATCTTTAGCCCTCCTCGAGCCCTGTACAGAGATGGAGTTTCCTTTTTTAAAATTCATCTACGGGATGTGGGTGTCGCTGGTTAGCCCAGCATTCATTGCCCATCCCTAGTTGCCCTTCAGGAGGCGGTGGTGAGATGCCTTCTTGAACCGCTGCAGTCCTTGAGGTGCAGGTGCACCCATTGTGCTGTTAGGAGGGAGTTCCAGAGGGCAGCACAGTGGCACAGTGGTTAGCATTGCTGCCTCACGGCGCCGAGGTCCCAGGTTCGATCCCGGCTCGGGGACACTGTCCGGGTGGAGTTTGCACATTCTCCCCGTGTTTGCGTGGGTTTCGCCCCCATAA
This sequence comes from Scyliorhinus torazame, assembly GCF_047496885.1. NCBI lineage: Eukaryota > Metazoa > Chordata > Chondrichthyes > Carcharhiniformes > Scyliorhinidae > Scyliorhinus > Scyliorhinus torazame. The sequence continues at coordinate 317,490,788 of NC_092709.1, forward strand.
CCTAAAAAAGATGTGCAGGGTAGGTGGATTGGACACGCTAAATTGCCCCTTAACTGGAAAAAATGAATTGGGTTCACTAAATTTGTTTTTAAAAAAAGGAGGGAGTTTCAGGATGTTGCCCCAGCCATCATGAAGGAACGACGATATATTTCCAAGTCAGGATGGTGAGTGATTTGGAGGGGACCTCCAGTTGGTGGGGTGGAAGGGGGCGATGAGGGGGGGTGGGATAAAAGCTCACGACAAAGACAATGAGGTACAAGGGACAGAACCACAGGGGACGGGCCTGAGGGCAAGCGGAAAACCAGAGTGAACAACAAACAAAACATGGCGTCGGTTAGCACACGTCCCAGCCAACACTGGGGAGTACAGCTAAGGCAGATTGGCCAAATGTGGACCACGGCTACCCAGGGAGGAGAGACAAATACATGCAAATATATATAGTGATCTTTCTTTGTTTCTGTTTCCTTTATCGCTCCTCGGTTTGTCTTTTGTAATTTTAATTTTTCCTTGGTTGTTTTTGCTTTGGTTTGCACGGTTTTGCAACCTGTAACTTAACCTATGAACTGAAATGTGTAACAGAAAATGTGAAAATTAATCAAAACAATTAAAAGGAAGAAAACATTCTTGTTTAATTACCCTCACAATGCAGCTGCTCTTTCTATATTTCGCTTTACTGAAGTTGCACAAGGCAAGGTCACCTCAAGGTCGCCAGCGGACCTCATAAAGGTAAATGCTAGGACGTTCCACAGTGGGACCTGATAATTCACTGAATAACAACAACAACTTTCATTTATATAGCAACTTTCACAGAGTCAAACATCCCAAGATGCTCCCGCAGGAGCATTATTAACACAATTTGACACCGATTCACATAAAGTGACACGAGGGTAGATGACCAAATGTTTAGTTAAAGAGGTAGAATTTGAGAGAAAAGAGCAACGACATCAATATCAAAGAAGAACGTAACACCAATCCTTTAAGACGGGTAGCCCTCCTCCCTTTGCTCCATTATTTCAGCTCCCTGGGCCCTGAAATCCTTCCTCTAAATAAATCCATCTCCTTCTCCTCCTTTAAACCGTCACTTAAAACCCACTGATTTGACCAAAATCCCGAATGTTGTCCTTCTTTGGCTCAGCATCCATTTTAGTCTGATAATGCGAGAAGCACCTTAGGCCATTTTTCTATCATAAACGTTTATTTTGTGTAAGCTGATGTTGTCCTTAGGGGTGTGGGTGGATGGTATTGCAGTGGAATATATTAGGTAAAAAGGTTCTTTCAGAAAGCTTGGAGGAAATAGAAGCCAATTAGCATATTGAACAGTGCATGCCTGATCTGTCGCTCTGGTCTCAACCCTATTTAGCTCAGTGGGCTAGACAGCTGGTTTGTGATGCAGAACAAGGCCAGCAGCGTGGGTTCAATTCCCGAACAGGTGCCGGAATGTGGCGACTAGGGGCTTTTCACAGTAACTTCATACTTTTGACGATAAAAGGTTATTATTATTATTTGTTCAATCTTCTGCTAAACGCTCTCATCCCCAAAGTTAACTCTACCAATCCAACCTGTATAACTTCACCATTCAACCCAATCATTCGCAGACACCACTACCTTTTCCTGAATTCGATTCCAACAGCATGGGAAACGATGGCCCGATATTTACTGGCAGGTGGGGAGGGTTGTGAAAGGAGCCAAAACATCTGGCAAGGCGATGGACTTGGTGGTCTTGCCAGAATTAATATCAGGACCTTATGATCATTAAGTTGTTTGGGTGGGAGAGGGATGAGTTAATACCAAGATTGCTGCGATCGGTTGAGTATCTTTGGAACCATCAAACAAATTTGTTCTCCAACTTACTTCAGAAAAGTAAGAATCAGAAAAGCATGAGCTAATTCACATAATCGAGCACGATGAGAAAAATAAAATCCTTTTAAATTCTAATTTTGAACCAGTTTACAGTTTAGGCTATCCTTCATCCTTTCTCTCTTTGTATGACGTGCAGTTTCCGTGTACGGATCAATCCCCCTGTGAACCAAACCCTGTTATCTTTATGTAATGCTTTAAATGGATTACTTTAGCCCAGGTCTTGCAATCACCAATGATTGTTGAACATTGCTTATTGAAATGCACATGGGACTCCCACTGTTCTCCTATCACCACAGAAGGTAAAAGCTACAATTAGACTACAGCATACATTTCAAAACGAACAATTCAGGGTTTCTGAAATAGCAAAATCATCAAATTTACACTGCACACAAACCAAATTGGCTGTTTCCTTGAACTCTTCTCAAAATGCCCTGATGAAGACACGGAGGCCAATATTGCACCCCTGCCAATTTGGCAATGGCAATATTAATGTATGGAACACTTTGCACAACATTGCAAGGATAGTTCAGTTCAACATTTTTTCCAGTATCTTATTGCCGTATCTGTTGAGAGGTTAAGGATATTTTAAAGCAAGAAAAAGAAAGGCCGATTTGCAAAAGTTCCTTCTAAATATCGGTGCAAGATGAACTTGAATCAAAGATAGCTTGAACTGGAGTCGAGAACCATTCTGTAATCAATCGTGCTACCAGGCCAGATCCTGGGCCGTGCAATGTTCCTCGGGTGACGGACAAACATGTGGCATCAACTTACATCATCCTGCAATGTGTGGAATCTTTACTGAACTTGTCTGTAAACTTTACCAAACCATCACAAAAAGAAAACGTAATGAACTTTGCTCCTCGTAATGCACAGGCACGTTTCTGGACTTCCAGAGCCATGTATAATTTCAGAGCACTGACAGTCTCATCCATTATGTATGAAAGACTTACATTTATACAGTACATTTCATGACAGCACGCTGTCCCAATGATAATGAAGTAATAGATGCATTAGTGTTAATGTTCCGAAGTACGCTAGATTCTGGAAAGGTTCCACAATCAAGTCACGAATGTTCGAGAAGGGAGGGAGGCAGAAAACAGGAAGCTATAGGCAAGTGAGCTTAAAGTCTGTTGTGAGAAAGGTGTTTGAATCATTCATTGAGCAGGTTGCTGGGCACTTAGAAAAGCCCAAAGTAATTGAGCAGAATAAGCATGTTAATCAAGTTACCAATTTATTGGAGTTCTTTGAGAGAGTAACATGCACTGTGGATAAAGGGGAGCCTGTAGACATGCTGTACTTAGATTTCCAGAAGGCATTTGATAAGGTGCCATATCAAAGGTTATTGCGGAAAATAGAAGCTCACGATATAGGAAGTAATATATTGCCATGGATAGAAGATTGGCTCGTTTGCAGGAAACAGACAGGATGCATAAATAGGTATTTTTCTGATTGCCGGGATGTGATCAGAGGATTTCCACAGGGGTCTGTGCTGGTGCTTCAACATTTTACAGTTTATATCAATCAATTAGACATAGACATAGAATTTACAGTGCAGAAGGAGGCCATTTGGCCCATCAAGTCCGCACCGGAAAGACCAACCCACCAAAACCCACAGCTCCACCCTATCTCCACAACCCGCTAACCCCACGTAACCTTTTTGAACACTATGGGCAATTTAGTGCAGAAGGGGGCCATTCGAGCCTGAGTCTGTTCCCACCCTCTGAAAGAGTATCCTACCTAGGCCCATTCCCCTGCCCTATCCCCATGACCCCACCTAACCTGCACATCTCTGGACACTAAGGGCCAATTTGGTCTGGCCAATCCACCTCACCTGCACAGCTTTGGACTGTGGGAGGAAATCTGAGCACCCGGAGGAAACCCACGCAGACACAGGGAGGACGTGCAAACTCCACAGGCAGAATTGAACCCAGATCCCTGGCGCTGTGAGGCAGCAATGCTAACTACTGCGCCACCATGACGTGGAGGTCTTGTGACATAGTGGTGGTGTCCCTACCTCTGGGTTTGAGTCCCACCCCAGAACTTGATGGCCAAGGAAGGTGCATTAAAAACGCGGTCAAACATGTTGAGTGTGTCAACCTGCAAATCCTTCCAACACACCAATGGCTGGCGGTAAGAGCGGGAGAGACTCCTGGTCAGCCACGCTTTCTGTGGAGTGACGTACCTCAAGCTATAAACTCCTGGCGACAGACTAGCTACCTGTTCCAGGGATAACGAGCTAGGGAAATGGGCGAAAGTCTGCCTTAGTGGAATGGAATTGAAACATCAATTAATTTAATGAGGGGAGTGAAAGCAGGGTAGCTAAATTTACAGATGACACAAAGATGGATAGGAGTGTATGTTGTGAAAAGTACATGCGGAGATTGCAGACGGATATCGATGAGTTGAGTGAGTGGACAAAAAGCTGGTAGATGGAGTATAATGTGGGAAAATGTGAAGTTAAAAAAGCAGAGATTACTTAAATGGAGAACAATTGCAGAATTCCAAGGTGCAGAGGGATCTAGATGTTCTGCCGCACAAGTCACACACCTTAGTTTGCATGTACAGCAAGTAATTAAGAAGGCGAATGGAATTCTAACTTTTATTAAAGAGAAATCGAACCTAAAGGTGCAGATGCATTGCTTCAGTTATACGGCACATTGGATTGGATTGGATTAGTTTATTGTCACGAGAGTTCACTTTCAGGAAGGCTGACCTGACTTTGGAAGCTGTGGCGGTGCGTATGGGTGCGTTATGGGCTGCTGGGGCACTCAACAACGGATCGTTGGTTTTTTGCTCGAACCGAGCATAGAATGCATTGAGTTCATCGGGGAGGGGTGTGCTGCTGCTGGAGATACTGCTCTGCTTCGTTCTGTAGCCCATTTATGTTGTTTAGGCCTTGCCGCCAAGAGTCTATAACGCTAGTCTGTGAGACATTGGTGAGATTGTATCCTTAATGCTGTGCACAGTCTTTGTCTCCTTATTTAAGGAAGGATGTAAATGCGTTGAAGGTGGTTCAGAGGCGGTGTACTGGATTGACATCTGGAATGAAAGGGTGGTCTTATGAGGACAAGCTGGACAAACTGGGCTCATTTTCTCTGGAGTTTAGAAGTGTGAGGGGTGACTTGATTGAAGTACATAAGATCCTGAATGGTCTTGACAAGGTGGACGTGGAAAGGATGTTTCCTCTTGTGGGTGAGTCCAGAACTAGGGGGCACTGTTTAAAATTAGGGGTCACGCTTATAGGACAGAGATCAGAAGATTGTTTTTCTGTCAGATGATTGTGCGACTTTGGAACTCTGCCTCAGAAGGCGGTGGAAGTGGGATCACTGAATAGTTTTAAGGTGGAGGTACATAGATTCTTGTTTGGCAAGCGAATCAAAGGTTATCAGGGGTAGATGGGAATGTGGAACTCAACACAAACAGATCAGCCATGATTCTATTAATGGCAGAGTAAACTCGAGGGGCTGTATGGCCTAGTTCTGCTCCTATTTCTTACATTTCTATGTTCATATATAAACCTGGAGGTGTAGATTGCCCTGCAGAAATTAATTAAAGGACATATTTTACATTTTCTCCAGCATTGCAATAGACAACCAGCCCGATTGGTGGGCTTCCGGCCTGACGGGCAGGAAAGCCTGCAGCACAGGGCCAAAGCCAAAGGGAAAGATCCAGGAGAGAACAGGCGATTGTGGTTGGAGGGGAGAGATGCCAGGGCAGAGATCTTGAGGAGGGCTAGGAGAGTGTGGATGCTGGAGGAGATCGCAGGCATCAACTATTTATCGGGGGAGGTTGTATGGAAACAGAGGAGACTGGAGGAGAAAGAAATCACCGAGGAGATTGAGGGGGAGATCAAGGAGGGAATTGGCTGAATGTTAGAGGGAATAGAAAGGTAAGATTATTGGATCTACTCCAGGCCCACGAGCAGTGCTGTTAATTTTAAGGATTCGGCCCTTGTCTCCTACTTTTGCCTGTCAGGCCCAGGAAGGCTGGGGAAACCTGACTGAAAAGGGTAACAAATAAAAGCTCGTTAAAAAGGAGGCACACAATTTGGCACACAAATGGAGGCACAAAGCTTTCACCAAATGACCCACCTACTGAGGGGAGATTGGTCTCTCTGCCTCAATTCCAATAAGACTTGAATTGGGCGGATTATGAATGTTTAAAATGTTATCTTCTCACCTGATTCAAATTGAATCCATCTTGGGTTAAAAACTTAGCCCAGCATATCTTCCAGCATTTATCTGATATGAAAGTCTGGCGCTGCACAGAAAATCGTAAAGCGAAGCCTAAATTAATGCAGAAAGACTTGCACCTAGTCGGCCATGGTCCTCCTTCATCTCCAATACCAACAAACAGAAAATAAATAACACAGTAACAAATTGGTAGCAGGAGTGTAGCTTTATCAAGCTGATTGTACAAGTCCGGCGTTCCCCGTTAGTGGCACTCCCAATTTTCCATTCACCTCCGCATTCGAATCATGCCCCTGTTAGGTATGCCAGTGTTTGTGTTTTTGGTGTGTGTTTGCACGCGGATGTGTGTGTTTTTGTTTGTTTGTGTGTGGCGTGTGCTTGTTCGAGCATAGTCCGGCACTCAAAGTTTCAGAATCTATCGCTGTACCTTCAGAATGTATTCACCAAGATGAATAAATATTCCTGAAAAGAGTTCTACCAAAACAAGCAATGAGGCTTATATGTTGGGCAGCCAAATGTGACTATGCGAAAACAAAAACATATTTGAACAGATATCTTTATCATCTACCTGATCATGTCACGGTTCGATGAATTTAAGCGACAGTCAACTCAACTAAATCTTGCCAATCTCTCTCTCACAATGATAAACGCTGAACATGTTGGCATCAACCAAGTTATTTGGCCATGAACAGGTTAACTCTGTTCCAGATGAAAATAAATTTAAATCACACCTCAAAGACACCGCCGGCTGATGCATTTGTTTCAATATTGATTTATTCTCAAAACTTGAAACAGTACAAAGCCGAAGACGAACAGAATCTTAATTTTGACACACCAGTGCCCCCTAGTTCGACATTCTCAGTCCATTGTGAGCAGTATTCTTATATCTGCAACATCTACATTGTTCACAGAAACAGTCTGGTCCAGGAAGATACACACAAGGTGGAAAAGGAGATTTTTTTTAAAAATACTCTGCCCCACAGTCGTCATTTATTTATTTTGCCATGAATATAGGTTTCCCTGTATTGAAACACGTATATTTAATAACTACTGCCAGGGACCCGGGTTGAATTCTGACCTCAGGTGACTGTGTGGAGTTTACACGTCCTTCTCGTATCTACGTTCGTTTCCTCCGGGTGCTCCGGCTTCCTCCCACAGTCCAAAGATGTGCAGTTTAGGTGGATTGCCCATGATAAATTGCCCCTTCATGTTCAAAGATTTGCAGGTTAGGTGGGGTTGTGGGGAAAGGCGTGGGGCGGAAGTGCGCCGAGGTAGGATGTCGTTTCTGAGGGACGGTGCAGACTAGATGGGCTGAATGGCCTCCTTCTGCATTGTAGGCGCACTAAAAAAGAAGGTATTAGTATATATAGAAAACACTATTCACAAAGTTTCAGAGCACTTAACAGCCAATCAGCCTGCTATTTAATTCCATTGACTACGCCTGCAGTTCCACCCTGTATCTAAACTTAAACCTCCAGCACCAGTGAATATGGAAATAGGAGGTGAGACTATGAATGCAAGGCTAGGGCGATACTGCAGGATCAGTTTGGGGCAAAGGGAGGGGCAGAGGTGGGACCTGTACAGGTTGGACAGGTTGCACATCATCAGAGCCGGGACTAACATGATTTGCTAGTGCTATTTAAACTAATCTGGCACGGTGAAGCAGGATGTAGCATTAGAAAGGAAAAGCCACGCACACAAAGGGTTAAATGAGGCAGACAGCTCTAGATTATGAAATAGCAGGTACAGTAAGAAGTCTTTCAACACCAGGTTAAAGTCCAACGGGTTTGTTTCAAATCACTAGCTTTCGGAGCGCTGCTCCTTCCTCAGGTGACTGAAGAGGTAGGTTCCAGAAACATTTATATAGCCAAAGTCAAAGATGCAAGAGGATACTTTGAATGCGAGCATTTGCAGGTAATTAAGTCTTTACAGAGCCAAAGAGAGAGAGGTAACCCCAGTGTGGTAGTATGCATTAGGGGTCATGTGGGACTGTGAAGCCGTGATGTCATTGGCTGACAGATCCCGGGTCCTGGTTGGCTGTTGACCTCTAGCTCCGCCCTGAAGGCGGAGTATAAGAACCTGGAGTTCTCCCCCACAGGCCAGTCAGCTACTGAACTGCGGGGAACAAGTCACGCTTAATAAAGCCTCATCGACTTCATCTCTATTCGTCTCTCGTGAGTCTTTGTGCGCTACAATTTATTAAGCGTGCTTAAAAGAACTATGGAGCTCAGGATCATCCCGGAATGCCTGAGGATCAGCCCCAACGCAGTGAACTCAGCAGCAGTTTTCAAACACTGGCAGACTTGTTTCGAGGCCTACCTCAGAACGGCCCCCGGCCGGGTCACAGAAGACCAGAAACTACAGGTCCTGCACTCGAGGGTAAGCCCGGAAATTTTCCCTCTCATCGAAGACGCAGAGGATTACCAGACGGCGTTCGCAGCACTAAAAAGCATCTATGTTCGCCCAGTGAACCAGATCTATGCACGCTACCAACTCGCAACGAGACGGCAAAGTCCCGGAGAATCGATAGATCATTTCTACGCCGCGCTACTAATTTTGGGACGGGCCTGCAGCTGCCCGCCGGTAAACGCGATGGAACACACGGACATGTTGATGCGTGATGCTTTTGTGGCTGGTATGAACTCTTCCCAAATCCACCAAAGACTTTTAGAAAAAGAGTCGCTAGGACTCTCAGAGGCACGGGCCCTTGCAGCCTCACCAGATGTGGCCGCGTGAAACGCCCACGCCTACGGCCCCGACCGCGCGGCAGCCCCTTGGGCTCCGTGGACCCCCGTCGCGACAACCCCCCCCCTCCCCCCACCCCACAGGCTTGCGCGGTTCATACGCCAAGTCGTCCCGGGGGAGCCCGCTGCTATTTCTGCGGCCAGGCGAAACACCCCCGGCAGCGCTGCCCGGCCCACGCAGCGACTTGTAAGAGCTGCGGGAAAAAGGGCCATTTCGCGGCTGTGTGCCGGTCCCGGGAGGTCGCCGCGGTCCCCGGCGAACAAGGATTCCTGCGCGCTTCTAACGCTCCCCAACCCCCCCAGCGCCCCATGTACGACCCGCAGGCGCAACCAGTTTGGGTCCCGGCCACCGCTGTCCAGCACCCCATGTACGACCCGCAGGCGCAACCAGTTTGGGTCCCGACTACCGCTGTCCCCGGAGAACAAGGTGATCTGCGCGTTTCTGACGCTCCCCAACCCCCCCAGCGCCCCATGTGCGACCCGCAGGCGCCGCCATTTTGGGTCCCGGCCACCACGAGGGGAGGCGGGGCGCCGCCATCTTGGGATCCCCCAGACCTGTGCGACGCATGGGGACGGCCATTTTGTCCACCCCGCCGCCATCTTGTGACCCCCCAGCCATGTGCGATGCATGGGGGCGGCCATTTTGTTCACCCCCGCCGCCATCTTGGACGGCAACAACGGACCCCAGTGTCGACGGCTCCACGGGGTTCGAGGAAGACGCTCAAACACTACGATCACGTCTGGCCTCAATGACGCTGGACAAAGCACGGCCCCGGACGCTCCAGACGACGACAACAACGGTGCTGATAAACGGGCACGAGACACCATGCCTGGTCGACTCCGGGAGCACGGAAAGCTTCATCCACCCCGACACGGTAAGACGCTGTTTTTTGACCATCCGTCCCAGTGCGCAAAAGATTTCCCTAGCTGCAGGATCCCACTCCGTACAGATTAAAGGCTTCTGTATAGTGACCCTAACGGTGCAAGGGAGGGAGTTTAAAAACTACAGGCTCTACGTCCTTCCCCAACTCTGCGCGCCCACATTACTGGGATTAGATTTCCAGTGCAACCTGCAGAGCCTAACGTTTCAATTCGGCAGCCCCATACCCCCACTCACTATCTGCGGCCTCGCAACCCTCAAGGTTGAGCCCCCATCCTTGTTTGCAAACCTCACCCCGGATTGCAAACCCGTCGCCACTAGGAGCAGACGGTGCAGCGCCCAGGACCGGACATTCATTCGGTCCGAAGTCCAGCGGCTACTGAAGGAAGGCATAATCCAGGCCAGCAACAGTCCCTGGAGAGCACAAGTGGTAGTAGTAAAGACAGGGGAGAAGCAAAGGATGGTCATAGACTATAGCCAGACCATCAACAGGTACACACAACTAGATGCGTACCCTCTCCCCCGCATATCCAACATGGTCAATCGGATTGCCCAATATAAGGTCTTCTCCACCGTGGACCTCAAGTCCGCCTACCATCAGCTCCCCATCCGCCCAAGTGACCGCAAGTACACAGCCTTCGAGGCAGACGGGCGATTATACCACTTCCTAAGGGTCCCATTTGGTGTCACAAACGGGGTCTCGGTCTTCCAACGAGAGATGGGCCGAATGGTTGATCAACACGGGTTGCAGGCCACGTTCCCGTACCTCGACAACGTGACCATCTGCGGCCACGATCAGCACGACCACGACGCCAACCTCCAAAAATTCCTCCAGACAGCTAAAGCCTTGAACCTCACATACAACGAGGACAAGTGCGTGTTTAGCACAAATCGGCTAGCCATCTTGGGATATGTATTGCGCAATGGGATAATAGGCCCCGACCCCGAACGTATGCACGCCCTCATGGAATTTCCCCTCCCGCACTGCTCAAAAGCCCTAAAACGCTGCCTGGGGTTTTTTTCATATTACGCCCAGTGGGTCCCCCAGTACGCAGACAAGGCCCGCCCCCTAATACAGACCACAACCTTCCCTCTGTCGACAGAGGCTTGCCAGGCCTTCAGCCGCATCAAAGCGGATATCGCAAAGGCCACGATGCGCGCCATCGACGAGTCCCTCCCCTTCCAGGTCGAGAGTGACGCCTCCGATGTAGCTCTAGCGGCCACCCTTAACCAAGCGGGCAGGCCCGTGGCCTTTTTCTCCCGAACCCTCCACGCTTCAGAAATCCGCCACTCCTCAGTGGAAAAGGAAGCCCAAGCCATAGTGGAAGCTGTGCGACATTGGAGGCATTACCTGACCGGCAGGAGATTCACTCTCCTCACGGACCAACGGTCGGTAGCCTTCATGTTCGATAATGCACAGCGGGGCAAAATTAAGAACGACAAGATCTTAAGGTGGAGGATCGAGCTCTCCACCTTCAACTATGAGATCATGTACCGTCCCGGAAAGCTGAACGAGCCGTCCGACGCCCTATCCCGCGGCACATGTGCCAACGCACAAATTAACCGCCTCCAAACCCTCCACGAGGACCTCTGCCACCCGGGGGTCACTCGGTTCTACCACTTTATAAAGTCCCGCAACCTCCCCTACTCTGTGGAGGAGGTCCGTACAGTCACAAGGAACTGCCACATCTGCGCAGAGTGCAAACCGCACTTTTTCAGGCCGGATGGTGCGCACCTGATCAAGGCTTCCCGTCCCTTTGAACGCCTTGGTCTGGATTTCAAAGGGCCCCTCCCCTCCACCGACCGCAACATATACTTCCTGAACGTGGTGGACGAGTACTCCCGTTTCCCCTTCGCCAGCCCCTGCCCTGACATGACAGCGGCCACAGTCATTAAAGCCCTTAACACCATATTCACACTGTTCGGTTGCCCCGCATACGTCCACAGCGACAGGGGGTCCTCCTTTATGAATGACGAGCTGCGCCAGTTCCTGCTCAGCAACGGTATAGCCTCGAGCAGGACGACCAGCTACAACCCCCGGGGGAACGGGCAAGTAGAGAGGGAGAACGGCACGGTCTGGAAGACCGTCCTACTGGCCCAACGGTCCAGGGACCTCCCAGTTTCAAGGTGGCAGGAGGTCCTCCCGGACGCTCTCCACTCCATCCGGTCGCCACTGTGTACTAGCACTAACCAAACGCCTCATGAGCGCCTCCTTGTCTTCCCCAGGAAGTCCTCCTCTGGAACGTCGCTGCTGACCTGGCTGGCGGTCCCAGAACCCATCCTGCTCCGAAAACATGTGCGGGCGCACAAGTCGGACCCGTTGGTCGAGAGGGTTCGCCTCCTCCACGCGAACCCGCAGTATGCTTACGTGGAGTACCCCGACGGCCGACAGGACACGGTCTCCCTACGAGATCTGGCGCCCGCCGGCAACACGCACACCCCCCCGACACCAATCACCCCCTCCCTGCCACCGGCGCACCCCGCGAGCGCCCCCTTCCCGGGGGGATCGGTCCTCCTCCCAGGTCCGACCAGAAGTGAAGTGGAAGCAGAAACCGTAAGGCTCCCGGAGACGACAACACGGGAACAAGCACCACCACTGGGGCCGAGGCGATCGACGAGGACGACCAGACCGCCCGACCGACTTGTGGCATCAATGTAACACTACTATATTGTGGACTGTAACGAGAACGTTTTCCTTTTCCCCCTTTTACTGTAAATAGTTAAAAAAAAAAAAAAACTCTGTACATGCAAAAGTTTTCCTCCCGTCCTGTAAACCCTTACCACCATACGAAGCACCACCCCGCCGGGTTCATTTTTAACAAGGGGTGAATGTGGTAGTATGCATTAGGGGTCATGTGGGACTGTGAAGCCGTGATGTCATTGGCTGACAGATCCCGGGTCCTGGTTGGCTGTTGACCTCTAGCTCCGCCCTGAAGGCGGAGTATAAGAACCTGGAGTTCTCCCCTGCAGGCCAGTCAGCTACTGAACTGCGGGGAACAAGTCACGCTTAATAAAGCCTCATCGACTTCATCTCTATTCGTCTCTCGTGAGTCATTGTGCGTACACCCAGGTTAAAGAGGTGTGAATTGTCTCAAGTCAGGATAGTAGTAGGTGTTAGGTGAGGTCAGAGTAAGCGGTGATAAGGTGTAAATTACACTTAGGCATCTTTTATATCCATTCTTGAGGTCTGAGCATCCTGACAAGGCCAGAATGTATTGCTTATCCCTAATTGCCCTTGGAAGGTCATGGTGGGCTGCCTTCCTGAACCGTTGTGAGCGGCATGGTGGCACAGTGGTTAGCACTGCTGCCTCACAGTTCCAGGGACCCAGGTTCTGTTCCGCCTGCTAAATTGCCAGCTCGTATCCAGGAGTGTACAGGTTAGGTGGGGTAACGGGGTTAGGGTGGGGGAGTGGGCCAAGGTAGAGTGCTCTTTCAGAGGGTCGGTGCAGCCACAATGGACCGAATGGCCTCCTTCTGCACTGTAGAGATTCTATGATTCTATGGTACACCCACAGTGCATCAATGTAAACATACAAAGGATGGTAAATAAGGTTGTTGAGCTGCACATATAGACAGCCACATTTGAATATGATGCTGTGGCGACACAGAACCCTGGCTGAAAAAGGGCAGTACCAGATACTAAATATTTCCAGAATGAAGGAAGGGAGGTGAGGAGGCAGTATTGGTTAAGGAGAATTCTACAGAGCTGGACAGAGTGTCCTGGAAGGATAGAGTGCCAAATCTATTTGGTTAGGGTTAAAGAAAAAAGAGGCACCGTCACACCACAAGGTCTTTTGATGAGTCACCAACTAATGGGAAAGAAATAGAGGAACAAATTTCCTGGGAAATTACAGAGAGGTGAAAAAATTATAGTGTAGTGATAAAGTGGGACTTTAATTATTTGTTTGTAGACTGTGACAGCAATTGTTTGAAGGAGAGTGAAGGGGAAGAGTAACTGCAGTGTGTTCAGGAGAATGTTCCACATCAGTATGCGTCCAGCCCAATGAGGAAGGAGGCATGGCTGGATCTGGTTCTGGGGAATGAGGTGGGTCAAGTCGTTCAAGAGGCAGAATGGGGAACATTTCGGGAACAGTGATCACAGAAGGTTTAATTTAGCAATGGAAAAGATCAAGGAATAATCTAGAGCAAAAATAATGAACTGGCGGAGGGTCAACATCAATGAGGTGAGAACGGGTCTAGCCCAGGTAAATTGGATTTGAAGGTTGGAAGGTAATACTGTAGCAGCAACATACGTTTCCTTTAGAGAGAAGGTGTGAAGGGGCGGGTGTGAAATATTGAAAATTCCAGGCGACCAGCAGTGAATGAAAACAACAACTAGTTATTTTCAGGCAGAAAACTATTTCTGCGGCACGGTAGCACAGTGGTTAGCACTGTTGCTTCACAGCGCCAGGTTCGATTCCCGGCTTGGGTCACGGTCTGTGCAGGGTCGGCACGTTCCCCCGTGTCTGCGTGGGTTTGCTCTGGTTTCCTGCCACAAGTCCCGGAAGACGAGCTGTTAGGTAATTTGGACATTCTGAATTCTCCCTCAGTGTACCTGAACAGGTGCCGGAATGTGGCGACTAGGGGCTTTTCACAGTAACTTCATTGCAGTGTTAAAGTAAGCCTACTTGTGACAATAAAGAGTATTATTATTATTTTCCAAACATAACACAGCAAAACAACAACTTCTACCCTGGGCAGCATGGTAGCACAAGTGGATAGCACTGTGGCTTCACAGCGCCAGGGTCCCAGATTCGATTCCCTGGGATTCCTGGGTCACTGTCTGTGCGGAGTCTGCATGTTCTCTCCGTGTGTGCGTGTGTTTCCTCCGGGTGCTCCGGTTTCCTCCCACAGTCCAAAGACGTGCAGGTTAGGTGGATTGGCCATGCTAAATTGCCCTTAGTGACCAAAAAGGTTAGGAGGGGTTGTTGGGTTACGGGGATAGGGTGGACGTGAGGGCTTAAGTGGGTCGGTGCAGACTTGACGGGCCGAATGGCCTCCTTCTGCACTCTATTTTTCTAAAACATTATATAGATATCCTCATGGCTATTTCTATAATTTTAGAAACTGGGCAAATACCTTTTAAAATGGCTCAAGCCATGCCTGTTTGTGATCCTTGAAGAAAATGAACTTTCTAGCAGTATCAGGGAAAGTTGTACCTCGTTATCGCTGAAGAGACACTAACTATGGGCTGCACAGACTAAATTCAAAGGAAACTATACAAAAGCCATCTGCATTCCCTAACCCAGGTTGTCCAATCTGAGTCTCCTCATTTGCAAGGCCCTGCAACCTTCCATTTTGTGAGTGATGTGAAACTAGCAGGTGGAACCAGTAATATTGCTTCATTGTACTGCAAACTCAGTCTGCCATTTTTCCATCTATAAAAGGGGCTTTGGACAGATTGAATACCTGGCCCCGTCCACACTGCTTCCACTGGAAATCCTGGTCCATCGCCTAAGAGACTGAATCATTTCTGCATGCCCATCTCATCACGTGAGGTCAACACCACCAGATAAATGAGCGAACGAGCATCGTTTTTCAGCCCACAGACCTTGGGGAAGAAACGGCTCATTGGATTTGATTCTGGAACTCACGTGAAACACCATGGGTGGGATTCTCCGGTCCGCCAGCCACGTTTTCCAGCACGGCGCACCCTCCGCTGGCAGCGGTATTGTCCGTTCCCACAGCCGGCCAATAGGGTTCCCCATTGTGGCCATCCCACGTTATCGGGAAATCCGCGGATGTGGGTGCGCTGCCGGTGAACTGGAGGATCCCGCCGACGGAGAATTCCGCTGCATTTATTTTCCCTGTAGTCTCTGCACTGTAAATGTTTTTCGCCCCTATCCTTCTTTTATTGTATGAGTGCAAAGGAGACAATGTTGCAATCTCCCCACCCCTGCACTTGTGTGTGCTTAAATAAACTAACCCTCTGACAACATTCCTCACAATTTGACAATTACACCAAACTTGGAGAAATAGTGAGGAAGACTTCATGCCGATATAGAGAAGCTGATGAAATGGACAGAAATGTGGGAGATTAAATTTAGTGCCAATAAGTCAAACATTTGGTAGGAAGAACACAGAGTGGCATTATAAAATAAGGGATACAATTCTAAAGGGGATGCAGAGGGATGTGGGGGTATATGCGCACAAATCGTTGAAGATGGCAGAGGTGTCTGAGACCAGAGGGCGGAGGTTTAAAGTGAGGAGTAAGAGGTTTAGAGGGGACCTGAAGAAACATTTGTTCACCCAGAAGCTGGTGGAAATATGACACGTGCTGCCCGAGAGGGTGGTGGAGGCAGATACCCTCGCAACATTTAAGAAGCATCTGGACGAGCACTTAAATCGGCAAGGCTTTTAGTCTCTGTATCAAGTGGGCGGCACAGTAGCATAGCGGTTAGCACTGTTGCTTTACAGCGAGAGGGTCCCAGGTTCGATTCCCGCTTGGGTCACTGTCTGTGCCGGAGTCTACACGTTCTCCTCGTGTCTATGTGGATTTCCTCCGGGTGCTCCGATTTCCTTCCACAAGTCCTAAAAGTGCTTGTTAGGTGAATTGGACATTCTGAATTCTCCCTCTGTGTAGCCGAACAGGTGCCGGAATGTGGCGACTAGGGGCTTTTCACAGTAACTTCATTGCAGTGTTAATGTAAGCCTACTTGTGACAATAAAGATTATTATTATTAAATGGGATTGGTATAGTTTGGTATTTGGGCCGAAGGGCCTGTTTTTGAGCTATGAACATGATTTAATGGAGAGTCTTGTTTCGGGCATGTTTAATGGCATGTTTCCCGGCGCTTACAGCCTTGGCGAGAACCGCCCTGCCGAGACCACACTTAGACTCATTTCCTGCACTAACAAACTCAGCTCGCCAGTGCTGGGAGAGATCGGGCCATCATTTTTAAATGGCGCCCTGATCTCTGGGCCCCCACCTCCATATGCATTAACTTACGAATTAGGGGGTCCTCAAGCCCCCACGCACACCACCTCACAAGGACAGGGCACCACCGGGCCCGATCCCTAGCATGGGCATGATGCCCCTGTCAGCCTGGCAATGTCACCTGGGCAGGGCAGTCTTACCATTGTTTCAGGATGCATTTGGGGGACACTTTCGAGTGTCCTTTAAATCCTTTGGCACTCTCCTACTCACCATTTTGTCAATATGTTAGTGATCTCCCTGTTCAGATGTAGTCCAGCCTTGTGGAATAATCCCCATCTGTCCCAGGATTGTGCCAGTGCCTAACAACCTTGAATTCATTCTCCTAACTTTCTCTTCTATTTTCCCTCCTTCCTTAATCAAGTGCGCGGTTTGGGAAGTAATCCTCGGATTACCTGAGATCGCTCGTCCCTGCTCCTGAAGGTCTTTCCTACTGTCCTGAATTAATTCTGCAGGATGTCAGGCATTTCCTTTCCTCCATCATTACTTCCCACTCTATTGGCCGCACAATCTATTACGGACAAGGGTATGGAGGCAAGGCAGGTGGATGTAGTTACGTTCATTTGTTATATGACTCTCACCCAAGCATTAAGGCTGGACAGCAAAATATTGGGAGCGATTTGGGCCTTAGGTGATAACCAGACAATATCAGAGCAGTTTTCCATTATACATTATACAGGGGCTGGTTTAGCACAGGGCTAAATAGCTGTATACCAAGGCAGGTCAGCAGCACGGTTCAATTCCTGCACCAGCCTCCCCGAACAGGCGCCGGAATGTGGCGACTAGGGGTTTTTCACAGTAACTTCATTTGAAGCCGACTTGTGACAATAAGCGATTTTCTTTTCATTTCATTTCATCTCTGCTGATAGTCACTTACATCAGAATCAATATTGCTGCCAATGTGCCAGCCCTTCAATCCATTGAATCTCCTATTGCCACTACATTTCCAGCTGTGTTATCATTGATATTTATTGATATTATTAATATTTATTCAATGCTCCTGTCCAGTGTCCTTACTTTCACCACAGCAAGCTTTAAATCTTCGACTCCGGAGAGCCTCTGGCATTTCTGATGAACAAGTGCCATCTGGTGGTGATGTGATGTAATTACAAGTATGCGAACTTCACAACAGGATCATCTGACAGAAACATGTGACTCATATTTCCATAGTACCTTTCATGACCTCAGGATGCCCCAAAGCCTTTCACAGACATTTGCGTACTTTGGGGCCATTGTCCCTGTTTGAATATGCTCAACGATGGAGCATCCACAACCCTCTGGGGTGGAAAATTCAAAGATTCACAACCCTCTGAGTGAAGACATACTTCAGTCTGAAATGATTGACTCCTTATCCTGACTGTGCCCCCCACGTTCCAGATTCCTCATTGAAGAGAAACCACCTCTCAGTGTCGACCTTGTCAGGACCAGTTGAATCTTTTAATTTGAATGAGACCGCCTCTCATAGAATCACAGAATTTCGGCCCATCTAGTCTACATCGCCCCTGAAAGAGCACCCTACCTAAGCCCACACCTCCACCCTACCCCCTAACCCAGTGTTCTTCAAAGTCGGTGGGCCGCGGGCGGGTGTCGGGAGGGTCGTGGAGCTGTTGTCTGCGGCGCTCCCGATCGCGCAAATGCTCGCGCAGCAGCCACCTTTCATAACGCCGGCTGCAAGCGGCCGCAAACACGTTAAAAAAAAGAAATTTGGCCGCATTGCGCATGCGCGCCGATAATCGGGACGCATGCGCAGTGCAGACGCTATTTTTTTAAACGGTTGCAGCTTTTTGTTTTACAAGTTCTGTAGTGGTTTTTATTCATTTATTTTATTCATTTTATTTTTATTTTTTTCATTTATTTTATTCATTTTATTTTTTTACAAGTTCGGGGGGGTTTTATTCATTTTTAAAATTTATTTTATTCATTTTTTTTTTACAAGTTCCGGGGGGGGGGGTTTATTTGATAAAGTTTTACAGGAAAAAATGCAGAACTTTGGACAGATGGAGACTCCATACTTTCCGACACCGGAAGGCTTCACCTTCATCCAACAGGTTCCATTGGAGGAGCATGTACGAGGGCCAAAGGGACCCAAAACCATATCCTCCATTTTTATTAGCAGCAGACAAGGTGAGAGAAAATGGGGGGTTCGCAGGTCGGCCGGCGTGGGTCGCGAAGGTTGGCCGGTTGGCAAAAATGGGTCCCCGGAAAAAAAGTTTGAAGAACACTGCCCTAACCCAGCAACCCCACCTCACGTTTCTGGACACTATGGGGCAATTTATCACGGCCAATCCACCTAACCTGCACACATTTGGACTGTGGGAGGAACCAGAGCACCCGGAGGAAACCCACGCAGACACGGGGAGAACGTGCAGACAGACAGTGACCCAAGCCGGGAATGGAACCCGGGACCCTGGCGCTGTGAAGCAACAGTGCTAACCACTGTATTACCATGCCGCCTCTCATTCTTCAAAACTCAGAGTATCAACCCAATTTACTCAGCCTCTCAGCAGAGGGCATCGTCCCAGGAACCTTTGCTGTACTGTCTCCAATATAAGTATATCCTTTCTTAGATATGGATGCCAAAGCTGCATACAATGTTCCAGACGTGGTCCTACCTATACAATTGTAACTATGGTGATATGCATGTAAGCAATATTGTCGATGGCTGGTGGTGCGACCTCCAACCAGCAGGTGGTGGTACAGACCCACCATGTGACCCCGAGATAGGGCTCATGTGACAAGGCACCAAATATAAGTGCAGGCACATCTGGTGATCGACAGATGGTTATAAAGCATACAAGAGGACATTTGTGCTTAGGGGTCGTTCCAGGGGAGTACAAAGAAACTCCATGATAACTTGCTCTGTAACAGATTGTTATCTTTCCATGTGTGATTTAATAAAGACCGTAGTTTGGACAAGTCACAAGTCGTTTGGTAGATTCCTTGCTAGACATCGAACACCGAACACAACAGTAACAAAATGTCTCTAATCTTGCACACTAATCTCTTGCAATAGAGGCCAACATGCTATTTGCCTTTCTAATTGCTTGCTGAATCTGCATGCTGACTTTCTCAGTTCCTTGTACAAGAACATCCAAGTCTCTCTGAACATCAACAGTTAGAAGTTTCACGCCTTAAAATATATTCAGCTTTCTATTTTCATGGCCAGAATGAATAATCTCACACTCTCCCCACTTTATACTCCATCTGCCACCTTGTTGCCCACTCACTTACCTTGTCTATATCACTTAGCAACCTCTTTGTGTCCTCTTCACAACTTGCAATCCCAACTAGCTTTGCGATTTAACCTCTTCTAACTTCCGCCCTGTCATAGTTCTTCTCTTTTGTTTTCTCCCTCCTCACCTTTTTTTGCCCAGTACTTGCGTAAAAACACAGTTCTGATGAAAGGCCACTGACCTAAAAATGTTGGGCTGGATTTTCATCTCCCATCGAATAGGGTCGCAAAACACTGAACATTGTTTATTTTTAACTGGAAAAGCTATTCTCCTCTGCGTCTCACTGACCCCACGCCATTTTCATGTGGCCTTTTGAGAGTCAAGAAAGGCCTTGAGTGCAAAAACACACATGCACCTTTTCAGAAGTCAGCATTCCAATTAGCAGGAACATTGCAGGTCCTCCTGCACACTATTTCCAGATGCTGGTGTGGTTTCTGGAAACCTTAAAGCAAAATAGCACCTCCTTGGAGAGTTTGTGAACACTGGGAGAAGCCTGCTGAGGAGTTGGGAAATCCTGAAAGGTAAGTCTAAAATGTTTACACACCTACAAAATGTTGCTTTTAGATGCAGTCTTGGAAAGTGTTTTAATGCAGTGATTCATCTTAGGGATCTATCTTACAAAAGTAAGTTGACCCTTATATTGAATGCCATTGTAGTCACTTTTTCCATTTAAGAAAGTACCATGATGCATTGATAAATGTAAAAATAAAGTCCCATCATGTTTTGTGCTCCAATTTAAATTGACTGACAGCTTTGTCTGTTAACAGAAAACTGCTTTTGAAAACTGAAAGAAATTCTCTGCACCAGTTCCATTGTTTGACTAGCATTCTGCTTTGAAATGGAAATGGGACACCATTCCGTTCTGTTTGTTTCAGGCAACGTAGCTGGAAGCTTTTGCAATGAAGGTGATGATGCACGATCAATAACTCCCGAAGCGAGATTGTAGGACAATTGAAGGCTTTATTGAACTAGATGTTTCCCCCAGCAGCGCAGGTACAGAATGCAGCACCTAGGTAAACACAGACTCTTATACTCCGCCTTTCTGGGCGGAACCAGCAGGCAGGCTCCACCAATGATCTTACCGTATCAGGTGCCTCCAACACCATTGATCTTACAGTATCAGGTATCTCCAACCTAGGTACCATAATACCCCTAATACAGACTACCACATTCACCCCTGTTAAAAAAAAGAGTCCGGCGGGGGGGGTGGTCTTGCGTTGTACAGTGGTGAAGGTTATGGCGGTACCCGTCGGTGGTACCGTGTTTTGCCATTTTACATGTCACACAAATTATTTACAGGTATTTATTGATGGATACATTTCAGAATGAAGCTATTAATCGATCGGGGGCCCTGGTCGTCCTCTGTGATCGTTGCATTCTCGGCGGTGATGCAGGCACTGGCTCGGGCTTCCGTGACTCCAGGAGTGTGGTGTCTTCAGCTTCATCGCCCCTGGGTGGGACCAGTGGGAGGACCGATCCCCCTGGGAAGGGGGCAGCCATAGGGTGCGCCGGTGGGAGGGTGGGTAGGGTTGGTGAGGGGGCTGTGGGTGGGGATCACGCGGGCGCCAGGTCCCGGAGGGAGACCGTATCCTGTTGGCCGTGGGGGTACACCACATAGGTGTACTGGGGGTTAGCATGAAGGAGGTGTACCCTCTCGACCAACGGGTCTGACTTGTGCGCCCATACGTGTTTGCGGAGCAGAATGGGTCCAGGAGCGAGGTCCCGGAGGAGGACTTCCTAGGGAAGACAAGGAGACGTTCATGAGGTGTTTCGTTGGTCGTGGTACACAGTAGTGATCGAATGGAGTGGATTGCTTCGGGGAGGACCTCCTGCCAGCGGGAGACTGGGAGATTCCTGGACCGTAGGGCCAGTAGGATGGTCTTCCAGACCATTCCGTTCTCCCTCTCCAACTGCCCGTTTCCCTGGGGGTTATAACTGGTCGTCCTGCTTGAGGCAATGCCCTTGCTGAGCAGGAATTGACTCAGCTCATCGCTCATGAAGGAGGACCCCCTATCGCTGTGGACGTAGGCGGGGAAATCGAACAGGGTAAAGATGCTGTGGTGGGCTTTAACGACGGTGGCAGCAGTCATGTCGAGACAGGGGATGGCGAATGGGAACCGGGAGTACTCGTCAATCACGTTCAAGAAGTACGTGTTGCAGTCGGTGGAGGGGAGGGGTTCTTTGAAGTCCATGCTGAGGCGCTCAAAGGGGCGGGAAGCCTTCACCAGGTGTGCTTTCTCTGGCCAATAGAAGTGCGGCTTGCACTCCGCGCAGATTTGGCAGTCCCTGGTGATGGTCCTGACCTCCTCGATGGAGTAGGGCAGGTTGTGGGTTTTGATAAAATGGAATAAACGAGTGACCCCCGGGTGGCAGAGGTCCTTGTGAAGGGTCCGGAGTCGGTCCACTTGTGCGTTGGCACAAGTGCCACGAGACAGGGCATCAGGAGGCTCGTTGAGCTTCCCGGGACGATACAAGATCTCGTAGTTGTATGTGGAGAGCTCGATCCTCCACCGTAAGATCTTATCGTTCTTTATCTTGCCCCGCTGTGCGTTATCGAACATGAAAGCTATCGACCGTTGGTCAGTGAGGAACGTGAATCTCTGCCAGCCGGGTAGTACCTCCAATGCCGCACAGCTTCTACTATGACCTGGGCCTCCTTTTCAACCAAGGAATGACGGATTTCGGAGGCATGGAGGGTGCGTGAGAAACAGGCCACGGGCCTGCCCGTCTGGTTGAGGGTGACCACCAGAGCTACGTCAGATGCATCGCTCTCGACCTGGAAGGGAAGGGACTCATCGATTGTGTGCATCGTGGCCTTTGCGATGTCTGCCTTTATGCGACTGAAGGCCTGGCGGGCATCTGCCGACGAGGGGAAAACCGTGCATTGGTTTAGGGGGCAGGCTTGTCCGCATAATTGGGGACCCACTGGGCGTAATATGAGAAAAACCCCAGGCAACGTTTCAGGGCGTTGGAGCAGTGGGGGAGGGGGAACTCCATGAGGTGGCGCATGCGTTCGGGATGGGGGCCAATGACTCCATCGTGCACTACGTAGCCAAGGTTGGCTAGACAATCGGTGCTTAATACGCATTTCTCCTTGTTATAGGTCAGTTCAGGAGACTGGCGGTATGGAGGAATTTGCGGAGGTTGGTGTCGTGGTCCTGCTGGTCGTGGCTGCAGATGGTGGGTAGGTCATGCCTCACAAACCTTATTGAGTTCTTTGAGAAGGTGACTGAACAGGTAGACGAGGGTAGAGCAGTTGATGTGGTGTATATGGATTTCAGCAAAGCGTTTGATAAGGTTCCCCACGGTAGGCTATTGCGAAAAATACGGAGGCTGGGGATTGAGGGTGGTTTAGAGATGTGGATCAGAAATTGGCTAGCTGAAAGAAGACAGAGGGTGGTGGTTGATGGGAAATGTTCAGAATGGAGTACAGTCACAAGTGGAGTACCACAAGGATCTGTTCTGGGGCCGTTGCTGTTTGTCATTTTTATCAATGACCTAGAGGAAGGCGCAGAAGGGTGGGTGAGTAAATTTGCAGACGATACTAAAGTCGGTGGTGTTGTGGAAGGATGTAGCAGGTTACAGAGGGATATAGATAAGCTGCAGAGCTGGGCTGAGAGGTGGCAAATGGAGTTTAATGTAGAGAAGTGTGAGGTGATTCACTTTGGAAGGAATAACAGGAATGCGGAATATTTGGCTAATGGTAAAGTTCTTGAAAGTGTGGATGATCAGAGGGATCTAGGTGTCCATGTACATAGATCCCTGAAAGTTGCCACCCAGGTTGATAGGGTTGTGAAGAAGGCCTATGGAGTGTTGGCCTTTATTGGTAGAGGGATTGAGTTCCGGAGTCGGGAGGTCATGTTGCAGCTGTACAGAACTCTGGTACGGCCGCATTTGGAGTATTGCGTACAGTTCTGGTCACCGCATTATAGGAAGGACGTGGAGGCTTTGGAGCGGGTGCAGAGGATATTTACCAGGATGTTGCCTGGTATGGAGGGAAAATCTTATGAGGAAAGGCTGATGGACTTGAGGTTGTTTTCGTTGGAGAGAAGAAGGTTAAGAGGAGACTTAATAGAGGCATACAAAATGATCAGGGGGTTGGATAGGGTGGACAGTGAGAGCCTTCTCCCGCGGATGGATATGGCTGGCACGAGGGGACATAACTTTAAACTGAGGGGTAATAGATATAGGACAGAGGTCAGAGGTAGGTTCTTTACGCAAAGAGTAGTGAGGCCGTGGAATGCCCTACCTGCTACAGTAGTGAACTCGCCAACATTGATGGCATTTAAAAGTTTATTGGATAAACATATGGATGATAATGGCATAGTGTAGGTTAGATGGCTTTTGTTTCGGTGCAACATCGTGGGCCGAAGGGCCTGTACTGCGCTGTATTGTTCTATGTTCTATGTTCTATGACGTTGTTGAGGTATGGAAACATGGCCCGCAAACTGTACCGGTCAACCATTCGGTCCATCTCCCATTGGAAGACCAAGACCCCATTTGTGACACCGAAGGGAACCCTTAGGAAGTGGTAGAGCCGTCCATCTGCTTCGAATGCAGTGTACTTGCGGTCGTCCGGGCGAATGGGGAGCTGGTGGTAGGCGGATTTGAGGTCCACCATGGAAAAGACCTTGTATTGTGCAATTTGATTTACCAAATCAGATATGCGGGGGAGAGGGTACGCGTCGAGCTGCGTATACCTGTTGATGGTCTGACTGTAATTAATGACCATCCTGTGCTTCTCCCCGGTCTTTTCAACCACCACTTGAACTCTCCAGGGGCTGTTGCTAGCCTCGATAATACCTTCCTACCGCCAGACTTCCGACCTGATGAAGGTCCGGTCCTGGGAACTGTACCGTCTGCTCCTGGTGGCGACGAGTTTGCAATCGGGGGTGAGGTTTGCAAACAGGGAAGGTGGGTCGACCTTGATGGTCGCAAGGCTGCAGACAGTGAGAGGGGGTATAGGGCTGCCGAATTTAAAAGGAGGAGGTTCTGGAGGTTACATTGGATGTCCAATCCCAGGAGTGTGGCAGCGCAGAGGTGAGGGAGGACATAGAGTCGGAAATTGCTGAACTCTCTTCCCTGGACTGTGAGGTTAGCTATGCAGTACCACTTGATCTCCACAGAGTGAGACCCGGAGGCCAGGGAGATTTTCTGGTTAATTGGGTATATAGTGAGGGAGCAGCGCCTTACCGTATTGGGGTGTATAAAGCTCTCCTTGCTCCCGGAGTCGATCAGGCAGGATGTCTTGTGTCCGTTGATGACTACAGTCGTCGTAGCGGTCGAAAGAGTTTGGGGCCGAGACTGGTCCAGTGTCACCGTGGCAGAAGTTGATGGATCTCCTCGGACGGTGTGCGGTCATCCGAATCGGGGTCTTGAGACTCCAGCCAAGATGGTGGCGCCCACGGGTTGCACATGGCCTGGGGTGGGCAAGATGGCGGTGCTCATGAATTGCACGTGGTCTCTGGGGGACAAGATGGCGGTGCCCACGGGCCATACGTGGCCTGCGAGGAGGGGAATGGCGGCGGCCCCGGTTCGACTGCGGAGACAGCGGCGACCGCCCTGGCCTGGCATTCTGCCATGAAATGCTCCTTCTTCCCACAGCCCTTTTGCAAGTTGCGGATCGGGCCGGGCATTGTTGCCGGGGGTGCTTGGCTTGCCCGCAAAAATAACATCGGGCCCCCCCGGGGTTGCCTGGCAGCCGCGCGGCACAAGCTTGTGGGTGGTTGGGGGATGCGTCAGAACCGGCTGCGGGTGGGGTCCATGCTGCCCATGGGGCTACCGTGCGGTCGGGGACGTATGCTCGGGGGTTGCAGGAGGCTACGTCTAAGGAGCTTGCGAGTGCCCATGCCTCCTTGAGACCCAGCGTCTCCTTTACCAGCAGCCGCTGGCGGATCTGCGAGGACAGCATACCTGCAATGAAGGCGTCCCGGATTAAACGTTCGGTGTGGTCGTTGGCTGAAACCTGCGGACAGTCACAGTTCCGGTATAATTCGTCTAGCGATTCCCCCAGAATTTGTCGTCTGGTAGCTAGAAGATGTCGGGTGTAAACCTGATTGACTGGGCGAATGTAGTATCCTTTTAACAGGGTCATTGCGGCCTCATAGAACATAGAAAAATACAGCACAGAACAGGCCCTTCGGCCCACGATGTTGTGCCGAACCTTTGTCCTAGATTAATCATAGATTATCATTGAATATACAGTGCAGAAGGAGGCCATTCGGCCCATTGAGTCTGCACCGGCTCTTGGAAAGAGCACCCTACCCAAAGTCAACACCTCCACCCAACAGTAAGGGCAATTCTGGACACTAAGGGCAGTTTATCATGGCCAATCCACCTAACCTGCACATCTTTGGACTGTGGGAGGAAACCAGAGCACCCGGAGGAAACCCACGCAAACACGGGGAGGATGTGCAGACTCCGCACAGACAGTGACCCAAGCCGGAATTGAACCTGGGACCCTGGAGCTGTGAAGCAATTGTGCTATCCACAATGCTACCGTGCTGCCCTTAAGAACAAATAAATCTACACTATATCATTTTACCGTAATCCATGTACCTATCCAATAGCTGCTTGAAGGTCCCTAATGTTTCCGACTCAACTACTTCCACAGGCAGTGCATTCCATGCCCCCACTACTCTCTGGGTAAAGAACCTACCTCTGACATCCCCCCTATATCTTCCACCATTCACCTTAAATTTATGTCCCTTTGTAATGGGTTGTTCCACCCGGGGAAAAAGTCTCTGACTGTCTACTCTATCTATTCCCCTGATCATCTTATAAACCTCTATCAAGTCGCCCCTCATCCTTCTCCGGTCTAATGAGAAAAGGCCTAGCACCCTCAACCTTTCCTCGTAAGACCTACTCTCCATTCCAGGCAACATCATGGTAAATCTCCTTTGCACCTTTTCCAAAGCTTCCACATCCTTCCTAAAATGAGGCGACCAGAACTGTACACAGTACTCCAAATGTGGCCTTACCAAAGCTTTGTACAGCTGCATCATCACCTCACGGCTCTTAAATTCAATCCCTCTGTTAATGAACGCAAGCACACCATAGGCCTTCTTCAGAGCTCTATCCACTTGAGTGGCAACTTTCAAAGATGTATGAACATAGACCCCAAGATCTCTCTGCTCCTCCACATTGCCAAGAACTCTACCGTTAACGCTGTATTCCGTATTCATATTTGTCCTTCCAAAATGGACAACCTCACACTTTTCAGGGTTAAACTCCATCTACCACTTCTCAGCCCAGCTCTGCATCCTATCTATGTCTCTTTGCAGCCGACAACAGCCCTCCTTACTATCCACAACTCCACCAATCTTCGTATCGTCTGCAAATTTACTGACCCACCCTTCAACTCCCTCATCCAAGTCATTAATGAAAATCACAAACAGCAGAGGACCCAGAACTGATCCCTGCGGTACGCCACTGGTAACTGGGATCCAGGCTGAATATTTGCCATCCAACACCACTCTCTGACTTCTATCGGTTAGACAGTTTGTTATCCAACTGGCCAAATTTCCCACTATCCCATGCCTCCTTACTTTCTGCAGAAGCCTACCATGGGGAACCTTATCAAATGCCTTACTAAAATCCATGTACACTACATCCACTGCTTTACCTTCATCCACATGCTTGGTCACCTCCTCAAAGAATTCAATAAGACTTGTAAGGCAAGACCTACCCCTCACAAATCCGTGCTGACTATCCCTAATCAAGCAGTGTCTTTCCAGATGCTCAGAAATCCTATCCTTCAGTACCCTTTCCAAGACTTTGCCTACCACCGAAGTAAGACTAACTGGCCTGTAATTCCCAGGGTTATCCCTAGTTCCTTTTTTGAACAGGGGCACAACATTCGCCACTCTCCAATCCCCTGGTACCACCCCTGTTGACAGTGAGGACCAAAAGATCATTGCCAACGGCTCTGCAATTTCATCTCTTGCTTCCCATAGAATCCTTGGATATATCCCGTCAGGCCCGGGCGACTTGTCTAACCTCAAGTTTTTCAAAATGCCCAACACACCTTGCTTCCTAACACATATTTCCTCGAGCTTACCAGTCTGTTTCACATTGTCCTCTCCAACAATATGGCCCCTCTCATTTGTGAACTGTCCACGTCCTCGATGAGCGTGTAGATTTCTGGGCTCACCCTTGAATGGAGAACTTGCAGTTTCAGGTCCTCCGTGGGTGTAGTCGTGGCCATCCTGATGTATCCGTTGAACATGCCAGCCAGTGTTTAAAGGTCACCGCTGAGTTTGCCACATGGGGGCTAAGTTGTAGACACTCTGGCTTGATGCGGAGCTCCATTCTTCAAATCTAGTTCAATAAATTGATGCACGATCAATAACTCCCCAAGCGATATTGTAGGACAACTGAAGGCTTTATTGGACTAGATGTTTCCCCCAGCAGCGCATGTACAGAATGCAGCAGCTAGGGAAACACAGACTTTTATACTCCGCCTTTCTGGGCGGAACTAGCAGGCAGGCCCCACCAATGATCTTACAGTATCAGGTATCTCCAACACCAATGATCTTACAGTATCAGGTACCTCCAACCTAGGTACCGTAATACCCCTAATACAGACTACCACAGGTGGTGCAGTGGTAATGTAACTGGGCTAGAAATTCAGAGGGTTCTGAGTAAAATCATGTTTGGGTTGGGTATGCATTTTGAAAGACACAAAGTACGCAGCTCAAACTTTCCTGGTTCTACAGATAATTTGTTTCTGACTGGGTTTCCCCTTCTGTCTTTTGGAATGCAGAGATGCTACAAAGCTAGCACTCACTTTCAAGCTTTGTGAACAGATCGTTGCCATAGCTGAGCCCATTAAGTGTTTCAGGAAATCAGCCAATCATTCATAATTAAACCACCTTACAACTGTATTGACAAAAACTGTTTGAACTGAGGGACAGACATCTGCTTTTCCAGATGGCCTTGTTAACCATGTTGAGGACTGGGCCAATGTCCCAGACAACTGAGTTGGACCTTTGAACCAGCCCGACTTAGTACTTGTCCACTTCCATTACCACATTGGGCCTGCCTAGGGACGTGGCAGACCCAAACTTTGCCACTTATCTCCCACAGACATGAGAATCTTTTTGGAGAAGGATGAGGCAACAGACTCAGGACCCTGAAGTTGAGCTATGACCCAAATTGCATTTCCAGTTAGAGGAAACATCCAGCCATTTGTATCCAAGACTATTTAGGATCTAATCCAGTCCTTTTTTGAATGAGGCTTTCATTATCATCATGACCTTTTTTGAATCAGGTTTCCATCATCATTATGACCAGGGACCCTGTGGATGTGGTATATCTAAACTTCCAGAAGGCGTTTGACAAGGTGCCGCATAAAAGGCTGATCCAGAAGGTGAGATCGCAGGGGATTGGGGATGGACCACTAGATTGGATTGAGGATTGGCTGACTGACAGAAAGCAGAGGGTGGGGATAAATGTGACCTTCTCTGGCTGGTGACCTGTGACTAGCGGCGTGCCACAGGGGTCAGTCCTCAGACCTCAACTGTTTACAATTTATATAAATGATCTGCAAGCAGGGACAGAGTGTAACAAAGCAAAATTTGTGGATACTAAAGTAGGTGGGAAAGCAGACAGTGAAGAGGAGATAAAAAATTTATATACAGATATAGATAGGCTAGGAGATTGGGCAGACGGAGTTTGGTGTAGATAAGTCTGAAGTTATCTATTTTGGTTGAAAAATAGAACGGCAAATTATTATCTAAATAGAAACATATTCAAAATGCGTCTGAGCAGAGGGAACTGGATGTCTTTGTTCATGAATCACAGAAAGTCTGTGTGCAGTGTCATGCGAGAGTGCCTTTAAGGACTGAATGTTTAAGCAATGTACCTTGAAGAAAACAGTGATGTCATAGAGTGGGTGGAGCTCAGCTCAGCTCAGCCATTTTGCAGGTTTTTAGTTTCAGTTTGAAAAGTGCCTGGCTGTTTTGCAGTGAGCTGGATTTCTGCCATGAAAGACTATCTCTGGATCATTTGGGTGACTTAAAGTAAAGCATTTAACCTGATGTGATTTTGTTTAAAGGTGTTAAGTCTCTTGGAAGTTTGAAGGCACATTTTAAGGAATTATTTACTGTTGCAATATTTTCTGAGTTATCTTTGAAGTAAGGGGTGTTAAGAGATCCAATGTTTATTTAAGATGTTAAGTTGAGTTCATGGAATAAACAGTGTTTTGTGTTTAAAAACCCACGTGTCCATAATTGTAATCCTAACCTAGGGAAAAAGCCGTGTGCTAGGAAAAGCAACAAATCCATTAAAGGGAGAGGTTGGTTGAATTCCACGATACATTTTGGGGTTCGGAAAACGCCTCGCCCATAATAGCAGGTACAACATGTAATTAAAAAGGCAAATGGAATGTTAGCGTTTATTGCAAATGGTCTGGAGCATAAAAGTAGAGAAGTGTTGTTGCCATTCTATAGGGTTTGGTAAGACCACATCTGGTGTATTGTGTCCAGTTTTGGTCTCCTTATATGAGGAAGGATGATGCACGATCAAGTGCACAAAGACTAAAGTTGGGTACAACTGTGGCTTTATTACAGTCAGATGCGTGGCCTCCTGCTGCAGCTGGCGAAATGGCAGGGCACTGGAGGTCATGCATATTTATACAGTTCTCCGTGGGCAAAGCCAGCCGGCAGGAGCTACCGGCGAACCTGTAGTGCAGGTCCTACCTTACATCTCCTAATCAGTGGTTCACCACATTCACCCCCTGTTAAAATGAGTCCGACCGGGGGGTGACGTGAAACTATATACAATTAGTGCAATTATATACAGTGGTCGGGAAAGAAAAGTCCATTTTGACGGTCCGAAGTCCGTCAAAGGTTTAGCCGATCCGGTGCTTTGGTGCTTCATTGGGATCGGCGTAACGGTGGCAGCGAAGCCGGTGCTGGCGGTGGTGGAGGTGGCACCGATGGCAGTGGTGGGGGTGCTGATGCTGGCCAGTCATCGGGGAACTCCGGGATCGCACCGAAGTCCTCTTTGTCCTCTTGTGCGGAAAAGGGGAGGGGGGGGTGGTCTGGTGGAGTCAATATTGGCGGCGATGTGGGAGGGGGGGGCACATGGGTGGGGGGGGGGGGTGTTAGGGTGGAACCTAACGGTGCCAGGTCCCTGAGTGAGACAGTATCTTGGCGGCCGTCAGTGAACTCAAAGTAGGCATATTGAGGGTTGGCGTGGAGCAGGTGAACCCTGTCCACTAAGGGGTCCGCCTTGTGGAGTCGGACGTGCCTACGGAGAAGGACCGGTCCTGGAGCAGCGAGCCAAGTCGGGAGCGACACCCCGGATGTGGACTTCCTGGGGAAGGTAAAAACACGTTCATGGGGTGTGTTATTAGTGGCGGTGCACTCTAGTGACCAGATGGAGTGTAGAGCGTCAGGGAGGACCTCCTGCCAGCGAGAGGCTGGGAGGTTCCTGGACCGTAGGGCCAGCTGGACGGCCCTTCAAACCGTCCCATTCTCCCATTCTACTTGCCCGTTTCCCCGGTGGTTGTAGCTGGTCGTCCTGCTGGAGGCTATACTCCTGCTGAGCAGGAACTGGCGCAGCTCATCGTTCATGAATGAGGATCCCCTGTCACTGTGGATGTAGGCGGGGAAACCGAACAGAGCGAAGATGGTGCTGACGGACTTGATGACGGTGGCAGACGTCATATCGGGGCATGGGATGGCGAAGGGGAATCTGGAGTACTCGTTGACCACACTGAGAATGTACGTGTTACGGTCGGTGGAGGGGAGGGGCCCTTTGAAATCCACGCTGAGGCTTCAAAGGGGCGGGAAGCCTTCACCAGGCGCGCACGGTCTGGCCGGTAGAAGTGCGGCTTGCACTCCACACAGACCTGGCAATCCCTGGTGACTGTCATTACTTCCTCGACGGAGGAGGGCAGATTGCGAGCCTTGACCAGATGGTACAATCGAGTGACCCCCGGGTGACAAAGGCTGTCGTGTAGGGCCCGGAGTTGGTCCACTTGTGCACTTGCACATGTACCTCGGGAGAGGGAGTCTGGGGGCTCATTGAGTTTACCGGGGCGATACAAGATCTCGTATTATAGGTGGAGAGCTCGATTCTCCACCGCAAGATTTTATCATTTTTGATTTTGCCCGGCTGTGTGTTATTGAACATGAAGGCTACCGACCGTTGGTCCGTAAGGAGAGTGAATCTCCTGCCGGCCAGGTAATACCTCCAATGCCGCACAGCTTCAACGATAGCTTGGGCCTCCATTTCGATGGATGAGTGTTGAATTTCAGAGGCATGAAGGGTGCAGGAAAAGAATGCCACGGGTCTGCCTGCCTGGTTTAGAGTGGCAGCAAGGGCGACGTCTGAAGCGTCGCTTTCTACTTGGAAGGGCAGTGACTCGTCCACTGCGCGCATCCCGGCCTTGGCGGTGCCTGCTCTGATGCGGGCAAAAGCGTGTTGTGCCTCGGCCGCGAGGGGGACTTGGGTGGTCTGGATGAGTGGCCGGGCCTTGTCCGCAGAGTTTGGGACACTGAGCACAGTAGGAAAAGAACCCCAGGCAGCGTTTGAGGGCCGTGGGGCAGTGGGGGAGGGGAAGTTCCATGAGGGGGCGCATGCGGTCGGGGTCAGGCCCGAGAAGTCCGTTTTGGACTACATAGCCGAGAATGGCTAACCGGGTCGTGCTGAACACACACTTCTCTTTGTTGTTGGTCAGGTTGAGAAGAGTGGCAGTGGGAGGAATTTATCGAAGTTGGCATCGTGGTCCTGCTGGTCATGGCCGCAGATGGTGACATTATCTAAGTACGGAAAGGTGGCCCGCAAACCGTACTGGTCGACCATTCGGTCCATCTCTCTTTAGATGACCAAGACCCTATTTGTGACACCGAAAGGGACCCTAAGGAAGTGGTAGAGGCGACCGTCCGCCTCAAAGGCAGTGTATGGCCGGTCTGACTTCCGGATGGGGAGCTGGTGGTAGGCGGATTTCAAGTCAATTGTTGAGAAGACCAGGTACTGCGCAATCTGATTGACCATATCGAATATGCGTGGGAGGGGCTACGCGTCGAGCTGCATGTACCGATTGATAGTCTGGCTGTAGTCCACAACCATCCTGTGTTTCTCCCCAGTTTTAACCACCACCACTTGGGCTCTCCAGGGGCTGTTGCTGACCTCGATAATACCCTTCTTAAGCAGCCGCTGGACTTCGGACCTGATGAAGGTCTTGTCCTGGGTGCTATACCATCTGCTCCTAGTGGCAACGGGCTTGCAATCCACAGTTAGATTGGCAAAAAAGGAGGGGGGAATCGACCTAGATGATCGCGAGGCCGCAAATGGTAAAGGGGGGTAAGTCCGCCGAATTTGAGGGTGAGGCTCTGGAGGTTGCACTGGAAGTCCAGGCCCAACAGGAGTGCAGCGCAGAGGTTAGGAAGGACAGAGAGGCGGAAGTTACTAAATTCAATGCCCTGGACCATGAGGGTGACAGTACCAAAGCCTTGGTTCGGGACGGAGTAGGATCCGGAGGCTAGGGAGATCCTTTGATTGGCAGGGTGGACCGCGAGGGAGCAGCGCCTTACCATATCTGGGTGAACGAAGCTTTCGGTGCTCCCAGAGTCCAGCAGGCACGAGGTCGCGTGGCCGTTGATTTTAACCGTCGTCGACGCGGTAGTCAGGTTGTGCGGGCAAGATTGGTCCAGCGTCATCGAAGCGAGCCATCGGATGCTTCGGGTGGCGAGTGTGTGCAGTTCCGATGTCGGGCTGCCCTGTGGGGGACAAGACGGCGGCGCCCATTATGGCGTCGGGACAAGTTGGCGGCGCCCATGGACCCGGGAGGAGAAGATGGCAGCTCCCATTGTGCGTCTGACGTGGTGGAGGAGGCGATAGCGGGCGCGATCGCAGCGACTGCGTGGGCCTGGCACACAGCTGCGAAGTGGCCCTTTTTACTGCAGGCTTTACAAACTGCAGTGCGGGCCGGGCAGTTTTTGCGGGGGTGCTTCTACTGACCGCAGAAGTAGCAGCGGGGACCCCCGGGGTGCGCGGATCGGCATGCGGCGCAGCCGTATTGGGAGGCAGGGCCCCGGCTGAGCAGGTCGTCGGCGAGGTCCAGGAGGGGTAGGAAGGCGTAGGAGGCTGGGCAGCGCAGCGGGAGAGGTACGATTGTACGTTACGGGATGCGACCGTCATGGAGAGTGCCAAGGTTTTCGTCTCCGCCAGTTCGAGCGTGGCCCCTTCCAGTTATCGTTCTCGGATGTGGTCTGACGCAATCCCCGTCACGAAGGCATCGCGCATGAGGAGATTCGAGTGTTCGGCGGCCGTGACGGCCTGACAGTCACAGTCCCGGACGAGTGGAATTAGGGCCTGCCAGAAGTCTTCGATGGACTCACCAGGTAGTTGCGAGCGGGTGGTGAGTACGTGCCTGGCGAAGAGCGTGTTCGCCTTCTGCGCGTAGTGTTCCTTAAGGAGTTCCATTGCTTTTGTATAGTTTGTGGCGTCTTGGATCAACGGGAACACGCTGGAGCTTAGTCTGGAACACAGGACGTTTATCTTCTGAGCCTCCGTTGGCGCGGGGTCCGCAGCGTTGATGTAGGCCTCAAAACATGCTAGCCAGCGAGCAAAGTCTTTCCTGGCGTCGGGCGAGTGCGGATCCAGCTGCAGGCGATCGGGCTTAATTCTGATATCCATTCTGTGGAAAACCTGACTGTAATAAATTGATGCACGATCAATTGCACAAAGACTAAAGTTGGGTACAACTGTGGCTTTATTACAGTCAGATGCGTGGCCTCCTGCTGCAGCTGGCGAAATGGCAGGGCACTGGAGGTCATGCATATTTATACAGTTCTCTGTGGGCGGAGCCAGCCGGCAGGAGCTACCGGTGAACCTGTAGTGCGGGTCCTACCTTACATCTCCTAATACAGTGGTTCACCACAAACGATGTGGTGGCATTGAAGGCAGTTCAGAGGAGGTTCACCAGATTGATTCCGCGGATGAACGGTTTGACGTATGAGGAGAGATTAAACAGTTTGGCCTTATATTCACTGGAGTTTAGAATGATGAGAGGGGATCTGATCGAGGTATGTAAAATACTAAAAGGGATTGATAAAGTAAACGTAGACCAAATGTTTCCCTTGTGGGGTAATCTAGAACAGGAGGTCACAAATATAGGTTGAGAGGCGGTAGATTTAGAACTGAGATGAGGAGGAACTACTTCTCGCAGGTGGTGGTAAATTTGTGGAACTCGCTGCCCTATAGTGCGTGGAGTCTGAATCATTAAATAGTTATCAGATATATTTCTGATGAAAAGCAGGTTAAAGGGATATGGGCAGCTGGGGGGGGGGGGGTGGTGGGTGGATTTGAGACCAGAAAGAGATCAGCTCGAAGAGCTTTTATACTTAACTACTTTACAAAAGCTGGTGCCATAAAAAAGGGGATTGGCTCCTTGTCCCGTGGTGCTGCTTCACTTGACTCAAGGTCCCTGGAACCCGCTGCACTATTCTCAGTCAGGTTGTGATTACCACTGTTCGGAGGTTCTGGCCCATTCCAATGTAGTTATCTGTGCCTGCAGCTCACCTGCCTTATTTACCGTGCTTTGTGAGTTCACACACTTGCAATATTAAGCTAATTTAGGCCTTATTGTATTCCCTTTCTCTGACTCCCACTTAATACTTCAACATTTCTCACTCTAGTGCTCTTTGCCTCTCCCAATAATTTGTGCACTTTTGTTTCTGCTTTCAAATGTTAAACTCTGTTTCCCATCTGAATTTGATCTGTTGACTAAGATAAATATTGTGCAGGACACTCTGGGGAGGAAACTCCCTTACTGTTCTTCAATGTAGAGTAATGTGACTTTTTTACGTCCACTCAAGCAGTGCCCTCTGAGGTGTTGGGTGCTCTGAGGTACAGACGAACCAACACGGTTGCGATTGGTACAACGCAGTTTTATTCCACCTACCTATTTACACATCTGACTTGGTACTCAGCACGTTGTGACTGTGTGAGTGTCTTGCTAATGAGGTCCTGGCCCTGTGCTGTCTCCAGATCGACTGGCCAGGAAGTATCGTGTTTCTTGTCTTATACTGTGTCTGCTCTTGTCTGTGATTGGCTGTCGTGTTATGTGTGCTAATTGGTCTGTCTATCATTATGTATGTGTTATGATGTATGTTTGAATATCATGACATCCCCCCTTTTTTTACAAGATTATGTGCCTACGTGGTTATAAATATAAATGTGTCCTGAGTGCAGCTAAAGGTGTGTGTGCGTAATATTTACATCATGTACATGGGGCTTAACTATATACAAGGGGCGATGTCAGGTGTGACATGCTAACGAGGTTGTACCATAACAAAAGAAGAACGTTGAAATTTGGACCGATCAAACGAGGCCTGGAACGATAAAACAGTGACATGTTACAAAACAGTAGTTGCTAAAGTTTGACGTGTGAACAGTTTTATAAGTCCAGTCTAGTAGGTGGGCGACGAATTCGGGTTGACCGTTAGGGTGGCACTCCATTCATCGCCCGGATTGATGGTGTTGACCCAGTTCGCATCAATGACCGCAACCCGGAGGGCGTCTTGGTCATCTGTGTCGTCGGTTTGGATGTTGTGATGTGGCGGCTGAATGGTCCGCACGTTCCTGTGAGGTTGTCGGAGATGTGGAAGATCAACAGATTGAGCCGCTCGACAGTAGGCAGCGTAGTGGCCCATCTTGCCACAGCGTAGGCATTGTCGGGTTTTTGCAGGACATTGCCCTTTTAACTGTGCAGCTCCACAGTTGCCGCACGTCATGATGTCATGGCGTTCGTTACGCCACTGCGCATGCGCAGTTCGGTCTTGCGTCGGGTGCGCCTGCGCAGCACGTCCCTCAGTGTTGCCGTAGGATTTGGCGCGCACAAATGCGGGAGGCCTCAAAAAGCGCGCGAAACGGCCACCCTCGTCCGGGCCGCGGGCTGGGAGAAACTCGATTGCCTGGATGCGTTCGGCCTCGTGGGTGGCCTGGCTTGCCGATTCGATCGCGTGGGACCCCCTCCGTGCCGATTCGGTCGCCTGAAATTGGGCATAGCGGCTGGTCGCATTTTCATGCAGGACACAGGCTTCAACTGCAGATGCTAAGGTCAGGCCTTTGATTTTTAGAAGCTACTGGCGTAGGCCACTGGAGGCAACGCCAAAAACGATCTGGTCCCGGATCATGGACTCTTGAGGTGGTGTCGTAACCGCAGGACTGCGCGAGTATGCGGAGGTGCGTCAGGAAGGACTGAAAGAGCTCATCCTTACCTTGCAGGTGCTGCTGAAAGACATACCTCTCAAAGCTTTCATTGACCTCAACGTTGAAGTGCTTGTCGAGCTTGAGGAGGACCGTGTCATACTTAGATTTGTTCTCGCCTTCCGCGAACACCAAGGAGTTGTATACATCGATGGTGTGCTGACCTGCGGTAGTGAGGAGCATGGCAATCTTTGTTTCGTCCGAGGTGCCCTGTTTTTCATTGGCTTGCATGAACAGTTCGAATCGCTGCTTGAAGAGCTTCCAATTTGTGCCCAGGTTCCCAGCGACTTGCAACGGCTGCGGTTTGTTGCGGGTGTCCATGGCTCAGGATGGCAGATTTGCCGGTAGGTATCGATTCACTCACTGGTACCATGTGGTGTTGGGTGCTCTGAGGTACAGACGAACCAACACGGTTGAGATTGGTACAACGCAGTTTTATTCCAACTAACTATTTACACATCTGACTTGGTACTCAGCATGTTGTGACTTTGTGAGTGTCTTGCCAATGAGGTCCTGGCCCTGTGCTGTCTCCAGATGGACTGGCCAGGAAGTGTTGTGTTTCTTGTCTTATACTGTGTCTGCTCTTGTCTGTGATTGGCTGTCGTGTTATGTGTGCTAATTGGTCTGTTGGTCTGTCTATCATTATGTATGTGTTATGATGTATGTTTGAATATCATGACACCCTCATTTGTCATCGCAGCATCTTGGACAGTGTCGCACTCCATCCATACTGGATTGTCAGCCCTGATTTCTGAAGTGGGGCAAAACAGTGACTCAACCTCAAAAGATATTTCTCGACAATTTTGAAAAAAAATTCATTTACAGGACATGGGCATCGCTGGTTGCCCTAGCTGCCCTTCACTTCAACCACTTGGTGTAAAGCAGGAGTCACATTCAGGCCAGCCAGGGTAAGGATGGCAGATTTCCAGATGGGTTTTTACGACAATGAACAATGGTCATCATTAGACTTTTAATTCCAGATTTTTATTGAATTCTGCTGTGGTGGGATTTGAACCCAGGACCCCAGATCTTGCCCCAGGTCTCTGGATTACTAGCCCACTTACAATACACACTGTCTCAGAGTGAAACGTGTATTATATTCACACGTCCATGTCCTCTCCTCCCTCAATTGACTGTTTTGAATTCCCATTGCGCTTTTATATTAGCGCTGTTTTGTCCTTCCGGCAGTTCCGTACTGTTCGCTCCCTTCTTCTTTGCCCTGGGGGGTATGGCGGCGGCGGCTGCCGAGGGTAAGTGAAGCTGGAGAGGAGGAGACGAGAGAACAGCGTCGAGAAAGCCGCAGCCTGCGGATGGGCCGAGGACCATTCCGGTCTCCCCAGTAACCGCAGCTGGATGAACGGGTGTGCGCATGTGCGGGATGGCTGGGGTCGTGGGGTAGATGGGTAACTGCGCAGGTGCGGGCTGGCTGGGCAGCTGTGCGCATGTGCGGGATGGCTGGGCAGCGTGATAGCTGGGCAACTGCGCATATGCGGGCTGGTTTGGTCGCTGTGCGCATGTGCGGGATAGCGGCAGCGTGATAGCTAGGCAGCTGTGCGCATGTGCGGGATAGCTGAGTCGTTGTACGCATGTGCGAGTGGCGCTTACTGGGGTCAGACCAAATGTCCACAGAATGTGAGGAGTGACAAGGAGGATCATTCTAACTGTACTGACTTTGTACAGCTTTCCAATTCAGCCAACACCCCATCGCCAAGCAAAATTTTGTCCTTTAAATATTTATCCAATTCACTTTTGAAAGTGAACTATATTTTCTTTTCCCCTGCTCCTGCATCAGGCCTTCTATTCTCTCGATTACAGCAAAAACATTCTCATCTCGCCTCTTTTTTTGTTTGCTAATTAACTTGGTTCATCATTGAAACTTCCTAGTCTGGGACATTTGTCGTGCTGCCTCCTGAAATCAACAGGCTTTGGAATGCCACGAGAAAGGTGGAGCCAGAACTCCTGCTCCTGATCACCAAACTGGATATTAAGGGAAAAGGTAAGGGAGGCATGTATGATGCACATCATAGTTGAATAGCGTGCTGGTTTGGGTTTTACTGGAGGGTTACTCGTTTATTTTCTGAGTATGCATGTCCTTGTCTTTGAGTGATGTTGAGAAGGCCAGAATTTATTAACCATTCCCTGTTTCCTTTAAGAAGACAATAATAAACTTTCTTGAATAGTTACAGTCCTTGTGATGATGCTGCAGAGTGCTGATCAGCATGCGTTTCCAAGATATTAACCCAAAATTATGAAGAAATAGTGAATAATGTCCCGAATAGAATGCTGACGAGGTTTCCTTGATCTTGATGCCCTTCTCATTCTCAGCGGTATATGTCGCAGGAATGGGAGATGCTGTTGATGTAGTGGTTTGCTGCAGTACATCTTGTAGATTGGAATTATTTTTTGCCACTGTGTGCCGGTATTGGGTTCAGTGAGAGCTGTGCAAACGAAGTGCATGGCTCCTTGTACCACACTTCTTGTCACCGTACTCATCTAGGCAAGTATTCCATCATACTTTTAGACAGGCTTTGCAGGTCAGCGGATGTAGCAGAGTACCGAACTCAGCTGACATGATTCGGCTGCTCCCATGAAGCTTCCGGTCAGTAATGGCCTAAGTCAGTTTGATGAACAGGTCATCAATTTAAAATGGTTACTGAATGGAGATGGTAAGATAGATTAATTATTCAGATAATTGTTGAAGCATACGGTGCTTTGTCAAGCTAGTAGAAATAGTGAATTAAAATGTAGAGCAGGGGCAGCACGGTGGCGCAGTGGGTTAGCCCTGCTGCCTCACAGCGCCGAGGTCTCAGGTTCGATCCCAGCTCTGGGTCACTGTCCATGTGGGGTTTGCACATTCTCCCCGTGTTTGCGTGGGTTTCGCCCCCACAACCCAAAGATGTGCAGGGTAGGTGGATTGGCCACACTAAATTGCCCCATAATTGGAAAAAAATGAATTGGGTACTCTACATTTAGTGAGACAAAATTGATTAATTCAGAGACAAATTAAATAGATTTTTAAAAAAAATTAGAGTAACCAATTCATTTTTTCCCATTAAGGGGCAGTTTAGCATGTTCAATCCACCTACCTTGCACATCTTTGTGTTGTAGGGTGAAATCCATGCAAACACAGGGCGAATGTGCAAACTCCACATGGATGTGACCCAGAGCCTGGATCGAACCTCGGCGCCGTGAGACTGCAGTGCTACACATTGCGCCACAGTGCTGCCCCAAATTAAATAGATTTCTTTTCAAAAATCATATTTTGCAATACAGTACATGAGCAATTTTAGTCAACACGCAATAAGTGTAGCATTTTGAGAGGAACAGATGACTTTGGATCTATGGTTCCCAAAGCTATCCACCACTGGGAATGTTTTCATCTCGTGCCTGGGTCAGTTGCGGATTCATTGATGGTACGGATTGCTATAATTAGCCAATATCCTCATCGTATCCCCCAGCTCCCAGGATGGGAGTGTCATATTTAGTCTGTAGCAAATGTCTGCAGCACCATACGATTACTCCATTACGTTTGTAATTTTCCTGGTTATATTTTTGGAACGGATTTTGGGACATAGGAGGAGTTAGCCATTCAGCCCATCGAGCCTGCTCTGCCATTCAGCTGGATCATGGCCAATCATCTACCCCAATGCCGTGCTCCCCATATCCCTTGATGTCATTAGTATCTTTATATTATATTTTTAGGGATTTGCGTAAAAGACTAAAGGATCTCATGCAGCATTTAAAGTCATGTCTTATCTAGTTGTTGGCCTCTGTAGAATTTTATAATTTTAAAAAATAAATTGAGTGCCCAGTTATATTTTTCCATGGCCAATCCACCTACCCTGCACATCTTTGGATTGTGGGGGTGAGACTCACGCCAACACGGGGGCCAGGATCGAACCTGGCTCCTCAGCTCCGTGAGGCAGCAGTGCTTAAAATTTTATAATAAACTGGATTAGTTTGTAACCAGTGTAATATAATGTATTTTTCTGTGATTCTGAACTCGGGAATGGATGATGACATCCTGTGCTACTTTGTTACAGAAAATACTTATAAATATCTTGAAAAAGTAGTCCAAAGTATAACTTGTTCTTCCTCTAGTGTGGGGAAGTTTGAAATGTTAAGTGTAAGCGTCAATCCCAGTGTATAACGTTTGCATGCTAACCTCTACTTGAGACTGGAATATTGATATTTTATCAAAGCTGATTCTTTGATAATATTGAGTGGCATAACAGTGGCACATCACAGGACTATTAATCCAGAGACCCAGGCTGAGGCCCTGGCATGAGTTCAAATCCTCACATGGCAGCCGGTAAAATGGAGATGACAGCAGCTAAATGCTCTGCATCAGCAACTCAGCAGCAGTGTTTCTGTTCCCTCAGAATGGCAACAGGGAATGAGGCAGCCCAGCTACATGGGGTTTTTGTTTTTTGTACAATTTAACGTGTAGTGTTGTGTGAATGGTTTGTTATAGTGGCCCTGTAGGCTAGCTTCTTGAAGATTCTATGTCTTTCGTAGCGAATTACCACAGCATACCATTACTACTGCTCCTGTGGCTGGTGTTTTACTGTAAGTACAAATTGTCTGGTCGAGTTCAGTGAGTTTGTGGTGCTCTGCTTGGATTGATTGTATGTCAGTTTAAATCAATGCTCTTGGACATTGCTTGATAGAGCTGCAGTTAATTTGTTTATTGTGATGCTTCCAGAGTGCCACAGTAATAGACTGCTGCATATTAGGGTAGGCCAAATGGAGAAGGATTAAACTTCTGTAACATTATCTTGGCAATGGACATTTTTGTGCACTGTCAACCGTTCAGTTGTTCTCATCTTACTTAAGATAAACAGGCCATTCGACCTAACCAGTCCCTGCTGCTGTTTATGCTCCACTCCAGCCTCCTCCCATCTTTTAGACTTGGTGAGTGGGTTTTGTCTGATTCTTTTTTCCCCTACGGAAACAACTTCTTTGTGTGTGTTAGTAATACGGGGTTGGATGCTAAAAGGAGGTTGCCAATTAAATTATAAATTGAGGTGATCTTGGAAATTCTCAAAGCATCAAAGTCATTTGCCTTCTACCTTTTTTCAGTACTGGAGACAAGCTGGGTACCGCACTCTTTATGAACATGGCTGCTGTCATCTGGCGGAAGCTTCCCAGAAGAATCTGCAACCAGCGAGCATATTCGAAAACAAGGCCGTGTACTGAAGCAACAAAACCAGAACGAAAGGCACAGGACGTTAATGACAAGCAAGGTAAAAGATATGGCCGGACCATCCTCTGCTTGCGAAAGGAAGCCTCGGTATTGCAGGACTATAAGATTAATTCCAAACCGGCAGCGTACAGCAGCACTAACAGAAGGCCAGGCCCAAATATTTCCAATGAGACAGATGATTACAATGACAGTTTCTCGCTATTATTGGAAAACGTTCCATCCACTTTGGGAATCAAGCAAGTGCATAACACCTACACAGTGACCTGCTCTCGCCGATTGTCCAGTGTCAGAAACACTCTGCTGGATCTGGTCTATAATAAATCCGGTGAGGAGCAATGTAGTGCTGCCCGGTGGCCTGCAGCCACAAAGCAAAAGCTAGACTCAGATACTGTAGAGATCTACGATACTAAAGAGGACCCGCGGGGCTTTCAGAAACTTGACGATGCCTACAGGGTTCTTTGTTTCAACAGCTCAGAACAGAGAGACCCAGTGTCAGCAGAAGAGGGGCAGAGGATTTTGTCCAACGTCTCCTTCTTGAAAGGGAGCATGACCCCGGAAAATATCTCCGACTATTTTTGCCGGCTCAGCTGGTTGCCAGCCGAGCAGCATGCAGTGGTGATGGCGGATTCCCATTTCGCAATGCTCTGTCGGTACAGCGCCGACAGTCGGGGCACGTTCACTTTGCCGCAGCTCCTCCAGCTTTTTGAGGCCATCGTCCGCCTTCGGGTTTCCTCACATGCGTTCCTAAAGCTCTACGAGGCAGAGTTCTGCCGGCGTGTCTGGGACATGGAGTTGAGCCAGCTCTTGTTCGTTGCTGACTTGTGGCGTTGCCTTGGCCGCAGCGTGCCACAGTACATGGAGATCGTTCTGAGCTACGTTGCCCTGCGCTGGAAAGGGCTGACCATGCCCCAGCTGGTTCAACTCCTCTACGTGATCGGGGAAAACCGCCGGGCGTCTCCAGAGCTGATGCAGAAACTGGAATTGCTGCTGTCTACGCACTTGGAGCAGATGAACATGGAGGAAGTCGGAGCTGCCTGCCTGGGTTTCTTTAAGTCAAAAAATGGGTTTTCTGCACATCTGATGAAGAGAATTGGCGACAAGGTTGCTGCCAGAATAGAAGACATCAGCAATTATAGCTTGGTGAACGTGATGAAAATGTTCCGTTATACCCATGTGGATCACTTGCCTTTCCTAAAGCGACTGGGGGAGGTGGCGCCTGAAAGGATTCCTAATATGGGCACTCAGGGGGTCATGCATGTTGTGTTGGCATACGCTTCGTTGCGCTACCGTGATAAGAGTCTGTTGGATGCCG
The DNA here is from genome assembly GCF_047496885.1 of Scyliorhinus torazame. Lineage (NCBI taxonomy): Eukaryota > Metazoa > Chordata > Chondrichthyes > Carcharhiniformes > Scyliorhinidae > Scyliorhinus > Scyliorhinus torazame. Next base: position 317,534,370 of record NC_092709.1, read on the forward strand.
TCGCATCCAAGGTCCCTTCAAAGGTGCACTACTGTCGGAGCAAAGATGTTGCCAAATACCTTTGGTCTTTTTCAACTTTGAACTACGAGCCTGAGAACGCTGAGGAATTTTTCTGCAGCTTGACAGAGCAGCTGCACCATAAAATGCACGAGTTTGAGCGCTTCCCGGAGCACTTGCTCACCGCCCTGCTGGCGCTGGCATTTATGGGGCGTTTCCCCCACGACCTCATCGACGTCGCTTTAAGCCCACAGTTTGTGAAGCTAGCAACCGAAGGAAGTCCATTCGAACTGAAGAAAGATCTCTTCACACTTGACGGAACAGTGGCAATCGAATGTCCCGATTACCAAGGCCATCGCCTCCCAGTGCACTTGCAGCAGGAAGTCACAGAAATGCTCTGGAATTTTGCCAAACAGGACATTTGTGTGAAGCCGGAGGTGGTCGAAGCCACCATACTGCTCCAGGTCATGCTTGGCAGCCCTCAGTTTGTCAAGAACCACATGATTTTGCCTCACACCAGGTCAGCTGACCTTGAGGTGCATTTTGACCCCACTGGCAAGCCACTGCCACTAAACATGGAAGCGTCGAATGAAAAGGTGCAAAAACTCGAGTTCAAGTTCAGCGGGATCCCGGTCACAGACCAATTAATTTCCCAACTCGCGAAACGCAGAGCTGGCGGGCCCGTTTTCAAAAGTGAGTCTGACAATGTGGCTGGAAGCGACAGTGTCGATAGTGTTAAAAAGATGCTCCGAACAGAGGTTGAAGATAGAGGTCATACAGGGTTGAATCTGAAAGTATTTCGAAATGGAGTACCCCTAACAGACAGCCTTTTAAGCACGATAACGAATTCAAAAACCCCAGTAACAATGGCTGCTATCCAGCCCGAGGGCCCATCCGAGATCCGAAAACTCGCCATTCAGGTATCCAACCGCAATCACTACTGCTACAATTCCCGCACCCTCCTTGGATTGCACAGTATGAAGAGGAGGCAGCTAGTTCAAGCTGGCTACGTGGTCGTAGAGCTGCCCCACTGGGAGTGGTTCCCTTTGCTCAAACGGACTCGCTCCGAGAAACTGTCCTATTTGCACCAGAAACTCTACAGCTCACTGGATTGAACTGAGAGGGCACCTCCCGCAAAGTGGGAAACGTGTTTTTTTTAGACTTTACATTCTGGAGCTGAGTATGGCTGCCAGGTTTAATGCAATAAAAAATAACGCTTGCACCACTTGTTCTATGTCAAACTCATTTTACTGTTTCAGAATGAAATGATCCGTTTTGTGGGAATTGCTGCCAGGAGCTGTGTATTAATTGGACGATTGGATTTAGCTGGTCTGCTAATTGTGTTACGGAAGCAAATATTTAGTTGTTTGGTTTTCAATGGACAACAAGGTTTTGAGACTTTTTTTTTTGAAAGTTTTCTTTCCCTCCTTTACAATTTTTTGTTTATTTTCTCCCTTCCTATTCCCAAAGGTCTGGCACTTGCTGGGATATCCTACATGAAGAGTGTCGAGTGTTCATTCTTGTAGGAAACATGAATTTGCAGTGTTACTCTATGGGCAAGATTTGTTAAAAATGAAAGCAATAGTAGCTCCAGTAGATCTTACAGCCCCTTGAGCCTGCTTTGGCTTCATTTTCCTGCCAGCTTCCTTGATTCCCTGAGAGACCAAAAATCTGTCTATCTCAACCATAAATATATACAACGATGGGGTAACTAAAGCACTCTAGGGCAGAGAATTCCAAAGATTCTCAACCCTTTGCGGATACTTATTCATCTCCGTTCTTGTGTAATGTCCCACACTCACATGCATATACACATGATCCCGTGAGACATCGGACAGAAATCAGGGGCTGGTTTAACACAGGGCTAAATCGCTGGCTTTTAAAGCAGACCAAGGCAGGCCAGCAGTGCGGGTTCAATTCCCGTACCAGCCTCCCCGAACAGGTGCCGAAATGTGGCGACTAGGGACTTTTCACAGTGACTTCAGTTGACAATAAGCGATTTTCTTTTCATTTCAAATCCAGAGCTTCTTTTGTTTCTCCCCTTACCCCCAGCTAAGGAGCGGAGCGATGAGGTGAATCACACACTCCTGTTGTCTCCTGACTGCACATTAAGCCACCATTTTAAAACCAATTTCAGCAAAAGTCGTTTGCTCCTGAATCAAGTCAGAAGATGATGGCATTGTGCACAGATGACAATCGATAGATTGATTTTGATACCATCGATCTTTGACCAATAAAATCCAAACATAGGTATCGTAAATGCCCTTTAGAATTAGACGCCTGAATTGATGTGTTTTTTCTAAGGCTGTGTAGCGAGCATCGAAAAAAAAAAAAGCAATGTATGTGGCTCAGCCCATGGTAACCTCTTAACTTGACCAATGAACCAATATTTATCTCTCAAACAAGATCATTGAAACAATATCAGGTCATCTGGGATGAAGCCTGCAGCAGGCATTGAAGATGATTGTTTTGGTCTTCCCGTTGTTTAATTGGAAAGTTCTGCTGATTCATTTTTTTTCTGTTTCAAGATGGCGCCAGAACGTGGCGACTCTGCGAGCTCTATAGGCAGAACAATACTTTTTTATTGTACCACAGTACACTCACCTGATGCAGGAGCCACTCCGAAAGCCATGACTCCAAACAAACCTTTTGCACTTTAACCTGCTGTTGTAAGACTTCTTGCTGTGCCCACCCCAGTCCAATGCCGACATCTCCACATAATGGAAAAGTCGAGAGAGATAGCAGTGGGATAAGTGCCGAATGTCATCACTGTACATGTGGGATGCTATGTGTCGCCATGGACACCATGTAGATAAGAAAGAGGGCAAGGGTTAAGGATTGAACTTTGGGGGACTTGAGCAGTATCATTGTGACAGTGGAAAGAGAAGCCATTGCAGGTCATTCTGTGGCTACAGCTGGATACCTAAGATTGAAACTGGGTAAAGACAGCTTCAACCTACTGGACAATGGATGGAGGAGAGGCAATGGAGGTGGGTGATGTGGTCAGCACTGTCCAAAAGTGCTGGCAGGTTGAGATGGATGTGGTGGGATAGTATGTGCTGGTCACAAACACCCCACATGTCATTTGTGATTGATAAAAGCTGATTGGACAGATACAACCATGAAGTGGAAAAGAATGCATGGATTTGAGAGGGCTAGTAGAGGCACATTAACCTCTGTCTTGTGGATGAGGCTGTCACCTATGCGTGCGAGGTTGTTCACAGCTGCCTGTGTCTTCTCCCGCTTGCTACAGTCACTGGAACGTGCAGGCCTCGTGTATCTTTCTTTAACAAGGCCTGATCTTGTTGGTCTGATCTACGGGCAGCATGTTGACATAGTGTTTAGCACTGCTGCCTCACATTGCCAGGGTCCCAGGTTCAATTTCGGCCTTGGGTGACTGTGTTGAGTTTGCACTTTCTCCCCGTGACTGCCTGGGTTTCCTCCGGGTGCTCCGGTTTCCTCCCACTGTACAAAGATGTGCAGGTTAGGTGGATTGACCATGCTAAATTGCCCCCTAGTGTCCAGAGGTTACGTGGGGTTACAGGTGAGTGGGGCTGGGTGGGGTGCTCTTTCAGAGGGTCAGTGCAGACTTGATGGGCCAAATGGCCTCCTTCTGCACTGTAGGGATTCTATGATCTTCCTCCACATCCCAACCAACTGCTGCAGAAACAACTTCTGCTGGAACCCTTTTCTTTATGATCCTGCCTTGAGTAATTCTGATTTTACCATTTTTGTGCTGTTTTAAATGTTCATGCTTCAGCTTATTTCTATAAGCAAGAGCTAGTTATAGTATTGAGCTTCGTAAAGTTTATGTTTAAAAATACCTGATGGAAACAGCAGTTTTATACAGTGTAAAAGGGGCTGGTTTAGCACATTGGGCTAAGGAGCTGGCTTTAATGCAGAACAAGGCAGCAACCCGGGTTCAATTCCCGTACCGGCCTCCCCGAACAGGCGCCGGAATGTGGCGACTAGGGGCTTTTCACAGTAACTTCACTGAAGCCTACATGTGACAAGCTATTTTTTTTTTTTAAAGTCACTGGAAGAGCTCCATCTTATTACTGTGCTTTCCTCTCTATGGCTGAATGTTGTTGAGATCAGCCACCCACTGCATTTCCCCATGTCTGACACCTCAAAGAATCATGCATTTTTTTCCAATATTTCATTAGAGTTTTATAATTTTTACAAATAATGCAACAAACTTTCGAAAACAAACCGTCCAGAACAGTTACTTCTGCATCCATGAAAACAGGGCAGAGGCGCTGGCGATAATTTTCAATTCCTCCCTGGCCAGAGGACCGGAGGATAGTTAATGTGCCATTATTCAAGAAGGGATAAACCAGGAAACTACAGGCCAGTCAGTCTAACCTCAGTGGTGGGGAAACCATTGGAAGAAATTCTGAGACAGAATTAATCTGCATTTGGTGAGCTAGGGATTAATCAGCATAGTTTTTTTGAATTTTTCGAAGAGGTGACTAGGTGTGTTTCATAGAATTTACAGTGCAGAAGGAGGCTATTCGGCCCATCGAGTCTGCACCGGCTCTTTGAAAGAGCACCCTACCCAAGCCCACACCTCCACCCTATCCCCATAACCCAGTAACCCCACCCGACACTGAGGGAGGAAACCGGAGCACCCGGAGGAAACCCACGCACACACTGGGAGAACGTGCAGACTCCGCACAGACAGTGACTCAAGCCGGGAATCGAACCTGGGACCCTGGAGCTGTGAAGCAATTGTGCTATCCACAATGCTACCATGCTGCCCTAATAGTAGCTTATTGTCACAAGTGGGCTTCAAATAAATTACTGTGAAAAGCCACTAGTCACCACATTCCGGCGCCTGTTCATGGAGGCCGGTCCAGGAATTGAACCTGCGCTACTGGCATTATTCTGCATTGCAAGCCAGCTATTTAGCCCTCTGTGCTAAACCAGCCCAATAGTTTAATGTCATTGTTAGACTCTTATTTTTATTGAATTCAAATTTCACAATCTGCCATGGTAGGATTCGAACCTGGGTCCTCTGCGGATTATCCTGGGCCTCTGGATTACTAGTCCAGTGACAATACCACTGCGCCACTGTCTCCCTGTTATTTATAATAATCGCTTATTGTCACGAGTAGGCTTCAATGAAGTTACTGTGAAAAGCCCCTAGTCGCCACATTCCGTCGCCTGTTCGGGGAGGCCGGTACGGGAATTGAACCCGCGCTGCTGTCATTTTTCTGCATTACAAGCCAGCTGTTTAGCCCACTGGGCTAAACCAGCCGCTCGATGGTGGATGTGTAGATGTGGGCAATGCATTTGACATTGTCCACTTGGACTTCAGCAAGGCATTGGAGTTTGATAGCGAAGGTAAGAGCCCATGGGATCCCAGGAAATTTGGTAAATTGGATCCAGAATTGGCCACAGGAAGCAGAGGGTGATGGTCGAGGGATGTTTTTCTGATTGAGCAGGGATCAGTGTTGAGGTCCTTGCTGTTTTTGGTTTATATAAATGATTTCGACTTGAATATAGGGGGGTTGATCAGTAAATTTGAGGATGATACGAAAATTGGTAGAGTAGTAAATAGTGAAGAGGATCGCCTTAGATTACAGGAAGATATAGACGGTCTGGTCAGATGGGTTGAGCAGTGGAAAATGGAATTCAATCCACTTAAGTGTGAGGTGATGCACTTGGGCAGGGCAAACAAGGCAAGGGAATGCATGATAAACGGCAGGACCCTGGGAAACACCGAGGATCTGAGAGACATTGGTGCGCATATACACTGGTCCTTCAATGTAACGGGGCAGACAGGTATAGTGGTTAAGAAAGTACATGGCCTACTTGCCTTTATTAGCTGCAGCATAGAGTTTAAGAACATGGTGATTATGCTGGAACTGAAAACGTTGGTTCGGCCACAGCTAGAGTGCCATTCTGGAATCCAATTTAGAGGAGGGATGTGATAGCACTGGAAAGGTTGCAGAGGAGATTTATCAGGATGTTGCCTGGGCTGAAGAGTTTAGCAATGAAGAGAGATTGGATAGATTGGGGTAGTTTCCCTTGGAAAAGAGAAGACTGAGGGGGGACATGATTGAGATGTATAAAATTATGAGGGGCACAAATATGAGTAGACCGGAAGAAACTTTTTCCCTTGCTGGAGGGATCAATGACCATGATTTAAGGTAAGGGGCAGGAGGTTTAGAGGGGATTTGAGGAGGGTGACAGGAATTTGAAATTCACTGCCTGAAAGGATGGTGGCCCACCCGGCTTGCTCACTCTTCCAACTTCTTCCATCGCACAGGAGATACAGAGGTCTGAGAACACGCACAAACAGACTCTAAAACAGCTTCTTCCCCACTGTTACCAGTCTCCTAAATGACCCTCTTATGGACTGACCTCATTAACACTACACCCTGTATGCTTCATCTGATGCCGGTGCTTATGTAGTTACATTGTATATGTTGTGTTGCCCTATTATGTATTTTCTTTTATTCGCTTTTCTTCCCATGTACTTAACGATCTGTTGAGCTGCTGGAAGAAAAGGATTTTTCACTGTACCTCGGTACACGTGACAATAAACAAATCCAATCCAAACATTTAAGAAGTATTTAGATGTGCACTTGCGATGCCCAGGCATTCAAGGCAATGGGCCAAGTGCTGGGAAATGGGATCAGAATAGTTGAGTTTTTGACCAGCGCAGGTGCAATGGTCCGAAGGGCCTTTTCTCCTTTTCTGACCGCTTTGACTTCACTACCATGAAAACATTATAACAATGATTCTTAAAATTTACTGCCTCTTACTTTACAACGGATCAACGGGTAGTTATTATGGGAGACTTTAACTTTCCAAATATTGACTGGAAAAGATATAGTTCGAGTACAATAGATGGGTCGTTTTTTGTACAGTGTGTGCAGGAGGGTTTCCTGAAACAATATGTTGACAGGCCAACAAGAGGCGAGGCCACGTTGGATTTGGTTTTGGGTAATGAACCAGGCCAGGTGTTGGATTTGGAGGTAGGAGAGCACTTTGGGGACAGTGACCACAATTCGGTGACGTTTGCGTTAATGATGGAAAGGGATAAGTATACACCGCAGGGCAAGAGTTATAGCTGGGGGAAGGGCAATTATGATGCCATTAGACGTGACTTGGGGGGGATAAGGTGGAGAAGTAGGCTGCAAGTGTTGGGCACACTGGATAAGTGGGGCTTGTTCAAGGATCAGCTACTGTGTGTTCTTGATAAGTATGTACCGGTCAGGCAGGGAGGAAGGCGTCGAGTGAGGGAACCGTGGTTTACCAAGGAAGTGGAATCTCTTGTTAAGAGGAAGAAGGAGGCCTATGTGAAGATGAGGTGTGAAGTTTCGGTTGGGGCGATGGAGAGTTACAAGGTAGCGAGGAAGGATCTAAAGAGAGAGCTAAGACGAGCAAGGAGGGGACATGAGAAGTATTTGGCAGGAAGGATCAAGGAAAACCCAAAAGCTTTCTATAGGTATGTCAGGAATAAGCGAATGACTAGGGAAAGAGTAGGACCAGTCAAGGACAGGGATGGGAAATTGTGTGTGGAGTCTGAAGAGATAGGCGAGATACTAAATGAATATTTTTCGTCAGTATTCACTCAGGAAAAAGATAATGTTGTGGAGGAGAATGCTGAGCCCCAGGCTAATAGAATAGATGGCATTGAGGTACGTAGGGAAGAGGTGTTGGCAATTCTGGACAGGCTGAAAATAGATAAGTCCCCGGGACCTGATGGGATTTATCCTAGGAGTCTCTGGGAGGCCAGGGAAGAGATTGCTGGACCTTTGGCTTTGATTTTTATGTCATCATTGGCTACAGGAATAGTGCCAGAGGACTGGAGGACAGCAAATGTGGTCCCTTTGTTCAAAAAGGGGAGCAGAGACAACCCCGGCAACTATAGACCGGTGAGCCTCACGTCTGTAGTGGGTAAAGTCTTGGAGGGGATTATAAGAGACAAGATTTATAATCATCTAGATAGGAATAATATGATCAGGGATAGTCAGCATGGCTTTGTGAAGGGTAGGTCATGCCTCAAAAACCTTATTGAGTTCTTTGAGAAGGTGACTGAACAGGTAGATGAGGGTAGAGCAGTTGATGTGGTGTATATGGATTTCAGCAAAGCGTTTGATAAGGTTCCCCACGGTAGGCTACTGCAGAAAATACGGAGGATGGGGATTGAGGGTGATTTAGAGATGTGGATCAGAAATTGGCTAGCTGAAAGAAGACAGAGGGTGGTGGTTGATGGGAAATGTTCAGAATGGAGTACAGTCACAAGTGGAGTACCACAAGGATCTGTTCTGGGGCCGTTGCTGTTTGTCATTTTTATCAATGACCTAGAGGAAGGCGCAGAAGGGTGGGTGAGTAAATTTGCAGACGATACTAAAGTCGGTGGTGTTGTGGAAGGATGTAGCAGGTTACAGAGGGATATAGATAAGCTGCAGAGCTGGGCTGAGAGGTGGCAAATGGAGTTTAATGTAGAGAAGTGTGAGGTGATTCACTTTGGAAGGAATAACAGGAATGCGGAATATTTGGCTAATGGTAAAGTTCTTGAAAGTGTGGATGAGCAGAGGGATCTAGTTGACAATGTACATAGATCCCTGAAAGTTGCCACCCAGGTTGATAGGGTTGTGAAGAAGGCCTATGGAGTGTTGGCCTTTATTGGTAGAGGGATTGAGTTCCGGAGTCGGGAGGTCATGTTGCAGCTGTACAGAACTCTGGTACGGCCGCATTTGGAGTATTGCGTACAGTTCTGGTCACCGCATTATAGGAAGGACGTGGAGGCTTTGGAGCGGGTGCAGAGGAGATTTACCAGGATGTTGCCTGGTATGGAGGGAAAATCTTATGAGGAAAGGCTGATGGACTTGAGGTTGTTTTCGTTGGAGAGAAGAAGGTTAAGAGGAGACTTAATAGAGGCATACAAAATGATCAGGGGGTTGGATAGGGTGGACAGTGAGAGCCTTCTCCCGCGGATGGAAATGGCTGGCACGAGGGGACATAACTTTAAACTGAGGGGTAATAGATATAGGACAGAGGTCAGAGGTAGGTTCTTTACGCAAAGAGTAGTGAGGCCGTGGAATGCCCTACCTGCTACAGTAGTGAACTCGCCAACATTGAGGGCATTTAAAAGTTTATTGGATAAACATATGGATGATAATGGCATAGTGTAGGTTAGATGGCTTTTGTTTCGGTGCAACATCGTGGGCCGAAGGGCCTGTACTGCGCTGTATTGTTCTATGTTCTATGTAATTAGAAAATCGGCTGGGTTGGGGGTTTAGGTTTTGGGGAGGGGACGGCAGGATGTGGATAAAGCTATATAAACATGGGAAAATTACATAAGATGCAAACCTTTATGTATAGTGAATTCAAAATGGTGCTGCATAGCTTATGGAAAACGTAGGAGCAGGTCAGACACAGCGGAGCCAATAAAGCTGAGGTAGGGGTCCCACACCTTTTGGAATATATTTGATTTAGAACAGAGTGCAGAAGTCGGAAATTCCATAGGGATACATTCCGTAAGTATTTTAGGCCAATTTTGAATCAAACGATACTTGTCGCTAATCCAGAGTAGAGGATATTTTTCCGTGCTGCAAAAGTTAGGATGTTACACAGCCCTTTCTCAAAAACGTCAATAATTCCCCTGTCTGGGAACCTCAGATTTGGGAATAAAGGATCCAATTCTATAGCTGTGCTACTCTTTAACCACGTCAGACCAATAGGATTGAATTTTGCTCACACACGGTGTATGTAGTCACCCTTGAACCTGGCACTTTAATCACATCTAGGATTTAGCAGGATCAAACCTTTTTCTCAAACCCGGTGTGAAAATAGTGCAATATTTTGAACTGAATCTCCATTCTATTACATACTTGGATTGGATTTGTTTATTGTCACGTGTACCGAGGTACAGTGAAAAGTATTTTTCTGCGAGCAGCTCAACAGATCATTAAGTCCATGAGAAGAAAAGGGAATAAAAGAAAATACATAATAGGGCAACACAACATATACAATGTAACTACATAAGCACTGGCACGGATGAAATGTTAATGAGATCAGTCCATAAGAGGGTCACTTAGGAGTCTGGTGACAGTGGGGAAGAAGCTGTTTTTGAGTCTGTTCGTGCGTGTTCTCAGACTTCTGTATCTCCTGCCCGATGGAAGAAGTTGGAAGAGTGAGTAAGCCGGGTGGGAGGGATCTTTGATTATGCTGCCCGCTTTCCCCAGGCAGCGGGAAGTGTAGATGGAGTCAATGGATGGGAGGCAGGTTTGTGTGATGGACTGGGCGGTATTCACGACTCTCTGAAGTTTCTTGCGGTCCTGGGCCGAGCAGTTGCCATACCAGGCTGTGATGCAGCCCGATAGGATGCTTTCTATGGTGCATCTGTAAAAGTTGGTAAGGGTTAATGTGGACGTGCCGAATTTCCTTAGTTTCCTGAGGAAGTAGAGGCGCTGTTGTGCTTTCTTGGTGGTAGCGTCGTCGTGGATGGACCAGGACAGATTTTTGGAGATGTGCACCCCTAGGAATTTGAAACTGCTAATCATCTCCACCTCGGCCCCGTTGATGCTGACAGGGGTGTGTACAGTACTTTGCTTCCTGAAGTCAATTACTTGAAATTTTATTGACATATTCCCATATACTAGCCCAGGTCTCATTAATGTTGACCACCAAGTCATTTTCCCAAGACCACAGGGTTCCCAATATACTCACCCAGGATCTAGAACAAAGTGTTAAGAAACTTGCTGATTAACTGTTTAGAAGTCAGGATTTGTTCCACTGAGGAGATTGAAGTGTCAAGTTGCATAGTTGCCTTATTAAGGATAAAGTTTCTTAAGTTACAGACGTAGTGTCTCGGGATGTTAAATTGCTGACATTGCAGCTCAAAAGGATGACCAAGAGGCACCACTGAACATATCTCCCACCCTACAGACATATCTCCCACCCTACATGTGCCTCTGTCTCTCCAAAAGTAGAATCCATGGTCTGCGGCCAAGGTAACATACGCAGTATGGCTGCAACTTAGTCAACTTCAAGCCAAGTTAATTTTTGTTCCAGATAAACAAACAAATCATCCCATCAATTTCCTTCAGGACTCCAGTAGACAACCAGATTGGCAGCATCTGCAAGGGATACAGTAACCTCGGTAACATATTTATCTCAATCATTGTGACCCTACCCAACCACGATATTGGCAGAAAGGAACAGTGATCAGGTCGCACCTAACAGATGCAATCAATCGGGGGAAATTAGCCCCATAAGTTGAATAAAGAAGGGGTAGTTACAACACCCAGGTATGTAAACCCAAAAGGGGACCACGTAAATGGGACGTCAGCAAAGATGCAGGAGGTCTTCCTCTCAGCCCACCCTGTGGCATAGCCTCAGACTTTATAAAATTGATTTTGTAACAGGAGAAGACACTAAATGGAGTTTAATGCAGAAAAGTGTGAGGTGATACATTTTGGAAGGAATAACAGGAAGACAGAGTACTGGGCTAATGGTAAGATTCTTGGCAGTGTGGATGAGCAGAGAGATCTCGGTGTCCATGTACATAGATCCCTGAAAGTTGCCACTCAGGTTGAGAGGGTTGTTAAGAAGGCGTACGGTGTGTTAGCTTTTATTGGTAGAGGGATAGAGTTTCGGAGCCCTGAGGTCATGTTGCAGCTGTACAAAACTCTGGTGCGGCAGCATTTGGAGTATTGCGTGCAATTCTGGTCGCCGCATTATCGGAAGGATGTGGAAGCATTGGAAAGGGTGCAGAGGAGATTTACCAGAATGTTGCCTGGTATGGAGGGAAGATCTTCTGAGGAAAGGCTGAGGGACTTGAGGCTGTTTTCGTTAGAGAGAAGAAGGTTAAGAGGTGACTTAATTGAGGCATACAAGATGATCAGAGGATTGGATAGGGTGGACAGTGAGAGCCTTTTTCCTCGGATGGTGATGTCTAGCACGAGGGGACATAGCTTTAAATTGAGGGGAGATAGATATAGGACAGATGTCAGAGGTAGGTTCTTTACTCCGAGAGTAGTAAGGGTGTGGAATGCCCTGCCTACAACAGTAGTGGACTCGCCAACACTAAGGGCATTCAAATGGTCATTGGATAGACATATGGACGATAAGGAAATAGTGTAGATGGGCTTTAGAGTGGTTTCACAGGTCGGCACAACATCGAGGGCCGAAGGGCCTGTACTGCGCTGTAATGTTCTATGTTCTAGTATCTGGTCAATGGTAACACAGTGGTTAGCACAGTTGCTTCACAGCTCCAGGGTCCCAGGTTCGATTCCCGACTTGGGGCACTGTCTGTGCAGAGTCTGCACGTTTTCCCCTTGTCTGTATGGGTTTCCTCCGGGTGCTCCGGTTTCCTCCCACAGCCCAAAGATGTGCAGGTTAGTGGATCGGCCAGGCTAAATTACCCTTAGTGTGCAAAACGTTTGGGTGGGGTTACTGGGTTAGGGTGGAGGTGTGGGCTTGGGTACGGTGCTCTTTCCAAGGGCGGTGCAGACTTGATGGGCCGAATGGCCTCCTTCTGCACTGTAAATTCTATGATTCTATGTAACACCATTCACCCCAACCTAGTGGGAGATTCAGCGATTGTAATGCCATCGAATGTCAAAGAGCAATTGTTAGATCTTCTCTTATTGGAGATGGTCATTGCCTGGCACTTGTGTGGTGTGAATATTACTTGCTATTTATCAGCCCAAGCCTGAATTTTTTCCAGATCATGATGCATATGGAGGAGTGAATGGTCCAGTATCTGAGGAGTTGCAAATAGAATTGAATGCGCTGCAGTTATCAGTGAACATCCCCATTTCTACACTTACGATAGAGGGAAAGTCATTGATGACACAGCTGAAGATGAAGAACTAAACACCATACTCTAGTTGGGGCCTAACCAGAGCTTTATAAAGTTTCAGCATAATTTAGCTACTTTTGTACTGAATGCCTCTATGAAGCCTTTGGTTTGCTAACCACTCTCTCAGTATGTCCTCCCGCCATGACGGATCAATGCACACCTACCCAGATGCTTCTGCATACTGAATAGAACTGTACCATAAAGTCTGTGTTGCCTCTCCCTCTCTTTTCTGCCAAAATCCAACATTCACTGCTTTCCTTTCATCAGCCCTCTTCTGGATAACTGGGGCTCTTTCTGGGGAAGGTGGGACCTCTACAGACAGGATGGTCTACATCTGAACTTGAGGGGCACAAATATCCTGGGGGGGAGATTTGTTAGTGCTCTTTGGGGGGGTTTAAACTAATGCAGCAGGGACATGGGAACCTGGATTGTAGTTTTAGGGTAAGGGAGAATGAGAGTATAGAGGTCAGGAGCACAGATTTGACGTCGCAGGAGGGGGCCAGTGTTCAGGTAGGTGGTTTGAAGTGTGTCTACTTCAATGCCAGGAGTATACGAAATAAGGTAGGGGAACTGGCAGCATGGGTTGGTACCTGGGACTTCGATGTTGTGGCCATTTCGGAGACATGGATAGAGCAGGGACAGGAATGGATGTTGCAGGTTCCGGGGTTTAGGTGTTTTAGTAAGCTCAGAGAAGGAGGCAAAAGAGGTGGACGTGTGGCGCTGCTAGTCAAGAGCAGTATTACGGTGGCGGAGAGGATGCTAGATGGGGACTCAGCTTCCGAGGTAGTATGGGCTGAGGTTAGAAACATGAAAGGAGAGGTCACACTGTTGGGAGTCTTCTATAGGCCTCCAAATAGTTCGAGGGATGTAGAGGAAAGGATGGCGAGGATGATCCTGGATAGGAGCGAAAGTAACAGGGTAGTTATTATGGGAGACTTTAACTTTCCAAATATTGGCTGGAAAAGATATAGTTCGAGTACATTAGATGGGTCGTTTTTTGTACAGTGTGTGCAGGAGGGTTTCCTGACACAATATGTTGACAGGCCAACAAGAGGCGAGGCCACGTTGGATTTGGTTTTGGGTAATGAACCAGGCCAGGTGTTGGATTTGGAGGTAGGAGAGCACTTTGGGGACAGTGACCACAATTCGGTGACGTTTACGTTAATGATGGAAAGGGATAAGTATACACCGCAGGGCAAGAGTTATAGCTGGGGGAAGGGCAATTATGATGCCATTAGACGTGACTTGGGGGGGATAAGGTGGAGAAGTAGGCTGCACGTGTTGGGCACATTGGATAAGTGGAGCTTGTTCAAGGATCAGCTACTGCGTGTTCTTGATAAGTATGTACCGGTCAGGCAGGGAGGAAGGCGTTGAGCGAGGGAACCGTGGTTTACCAAAGAAGTGGAATCTCTTGTTAAGAGGAAGAAGGAGGCCTATGTGAAGATGAGGTGTGAAGTTTCAGTTGGGGCGATGGATAGTTACAAGGTAGCGAGGAAGGATCTAAAGAGAGAGCTAAGACGAGCGAGGAGGGGACATGAGAAGTATTTGGCAGGTAGGATCAAGGAAAACCCAAAAGCTTTCTATAGGTATGTCAGGAATAAGCGAATGACTAGGGAAAGAGTAGGACCAATCAAGGACAGGGATGGGAAGTTGTGTGTGGAGTCTGAAGAGATAGGCGAGATACTAAATGAATATTTTTCGTCAGTATTCATTCAGGAAAAAGATAATGTTGTGGAGGAGAATGCTGAGCCGCAGGCTAATAGAATAGATGGCATTGAGGTATGTAGGGAAGAGGTGTTGGCAATTCTGGACAGGCTGAAAATAGATAAGTCCCTGGGTCCTGATGGGATTTATCCTAGGATTCTCTGGGAGGCCAGGGAAGAGATTGCTGGACCTTTGGCTTTGATTTTTATGTCATCATTGGCTACAGGAATAGTGCCAGAGGACTGGAGGTTAGCAAATGTGGTCCCTTTGTTCAAAAAGGGGAGCAGAGACAACCCCGGCAACTATCGACCGGTGAGCCTCACGTCTGTAGTGGGTAAAGTCTTGGAGGGGATTATAAGAGACAAGATTTATAATCATCTAGATAGGAATAATATGATCAGGGATAGTCAGCATGGCTTTGTGAAGGGTAGGTCATGCCTCACAGACCTTATCGAGTTCTTTGAGAAGGTGACTGAACAGGTAGACGAGGGTAGAGCAGTTGATGTGGTGTATATGGATTTCAGCAAAGCGTTTGATAAGGTTCCCCACGGTAGGCTATTGCAGAAAATACGGAGGATGGGGATTGAGGGTGATTTAGAGATGTGGATCAGAAATTGGCTAGCTGAAAGAAGAAAGAGGGTGGTGGTTGATGGGAAATGTTCAGAATGGAGTTCAGTCACAAGTGGAGTACCACAAGGATCTGTTCTGGGGCCGTTGCTGTTTGTCATTTTTATCAATGACCTAGAGGAAGGCGCAGGAGGGTGGGTGAGTAAATTTGCAGACGATACTAAAGTCGGTGGTGTTGTCGATAGTGTGGAAGGATGTAGCAGGTTACAGAGGGATATAGATAAGCTGCAGAGCTGGGCTGAGAGGTGGCAATGGAGTTTAATGTAGAGAAGTGTGAGGTGATTCACTTTGGAAGGAATAACAGGAATGCGGAATATTTGGCTAATGGTCAAGTTCTTGGAAGTGTGGATGAGCAGAGGGATCTAGGTGTCCATGTACATAGATCCCTGAAAGTTGCCACCCAGGTTGATAGGGTTGTGAAGAAGGCCTATGGAGTGTTGGCCTTTATTGGTAGAGGGATTGAGTTCCGGAGTCAGGAGGTCATGTTGCAGCTGTACAGAACTCTGGTACGGCCGCATTTGGAGTATTGCGTGCAGTTCTGGTCACCGCATTATAGGAAGGACGTGGAGGCTTTGGAGCGGGTGCAGAGGAGATTTACCAGGATGTTGCCCGGTATGGAGGGAAAATCTTATGAGGAAAGGCTGATGGACTTGAGGTTGTTTTCGTTGGAGAGAAGAAGGTTAAGAGGAGACTTAATAGAGGCATACAAAATGATCAGGGGGTTGGATAGGGTGGACAGTGAGAGCCTTCTCCCGCTGATGGAAATGGCTGGCACGAGGGGACATAGCTTTAAACTGAGGGGTAATAGATATAGGACAGAGGTCAGAGGTAGGTTCTTTACGCAAAGAGTAGTGAGGCCGTGGAATGCCCTACCTGCTACAGTAGTGAACTCGCCAACATTGAGGGCATTTAAAAGTTTATTGGATAAACATATGGATGATAATGGCATAGTGTAGGTTAGATGGCTTTTGTTTCGGTGCAACATCGTGGGCCGAAGGGCCTGTACTGCGCTGTATCGTTCTATGTTCTATGTTACTTTATCAGAAATTTCAATTAGATTCGTCTGACATGATCTGCCTTTTATAAATGTGCTGTCTCTCCTTAATTAACTCAAACCTTGCCAAGTACCTCATCACTTTTTTCTCTGATTGTTATTTCAAAAACCTTACCCACACCGCTGGTGTTAAACTGTCCTTGTACCCTTTCTGGCATAAAGATGTAAATTTGCTGCTCTCCAATCATTTGGAACCTCACTCATATCTCGGGAAGATTGGAAGATTATGGCAATCCTTTCTGCTATCTCCTCCTCACTTTCCTTTAGCAAGTCATCCGACCAGGTGACTTATCTACTCTAGGCAAAGCCAACCTTTCCAGTGCTACCTCCTCCTCAATCTTCACCCTATCCCTTGCCTCTGCTGTCTCCATTCATACTCATATTTTGTCAGATTCCTCTTCTTTAGTAAACACCGATACAAATAACTCCATATTCTAGCCATACCCTGCAACTTTAAGAACATGTCACCCCCTTTGCCCCAGCCTACCTCATACACCTGGTTACTGTACATTCTGGTTGCCTTTTATGGTGACTGCTATTCTGTTCTTTTTTTGCCAGCCTTACTTTCCTTCTCACCTCCCCTCACAACCTATTATGTTTGAGTTGGTTCCCACTTGAAGAAGCCGCCTGACATGGATCATACACTCATGTTTTTTTTCATCATGTTCTTTCCCTCATCTATCTCCCTTATCATGAAATGAAAAAAAAAATGAAAATCGCTTGTTGTCACAAGTCGGCTTCAAATGAAGTTACTGTGAAAAGCCCCTAGTCGCCACATTCCGGCGCTTGTTCGGGGAGGCTGGTACGGGAATTGAACCGTGCTGCTGGCCTGCCTTGGTCTGCTTTCAAAGCCAGCTCTTTAGCCCTGTGCTAAACCAGCCCCTTAACTGTGTCATCCACAGAGTCCTGCTTTTGGTTCCCCTCCTGTTGGCCCTTGTTGAAATCTACCTAGCTTGTTCCTGAAACATCTATTCCCTAAAGATCACCCATTGTCCCGTTACAGTTTCCCCTCAGTCTTTAGTTTTATTTTACGCTGCTGAGACCCCTTCTTGTCACTTTGAAATTAGCCCTCTTCCAATTTAGATGTCGCACTTTAGATTGTCTCTTGGTGTTCTGTACTGCTAGTCTAAACCTTAAGTTATAATCAATCCCGCTTGCCCAAGTGTTCCCCTAGAGACACTTGGACCAAGACATACAGTTCAGGAATTTCTCCCCCTCTTACCCCGTTACTCTCACATTCCAATCATGTGGGTAAATAGACTTGCCCAATATCACCACTTTGTAGTTCTTGCACATCTCTGTGATTTTCCCTGTAGATTTTCTTCTCTCTCTCTCAGCATCCATTTTAGCCAAGTTTCAGTGATATAAAGTCATCTATGACACAGGAGGAAGCCATTGGCCCATTGAGTCTTTGCCAGCCCCCACGGAGAAATCCAGCCAGTGCCAGTCCCTCTCTCCAGCTCTGTAAACCTGCAGGCTATTCCTTCAAGTGCCCATTCAGTTTCCTTTTGAAATTATTGATGGTTTATGCCTGTAGCACCCTTGTAGACAGCGGGTTCCAGATCATTAGATATAGGTTATTACAGGTCGCTGCAAAAACTCTCTTCCTCACATTCCCTCTGCATCACTTGCCCAGAACCTTAAATCTGTGCCCTAGTCCTTGTATGAACAACTAATGGGAACAGTTTTTCCTTGCCTATCTTATCGAAGCCTTTCATAATCTAGTACACCTCTACCAAATCTCTCCTCGATCTCCTCTGCTCCAAGTAGAATAGCCCCAGGTTCTCTGACCTAACCTTGTGGATCCTCAATCCCTGGAGTCATCTGTTAAATCGCTCTCTGTTCCCTCTCAAGGAGCTTCATGTCTTTCCTGAAGTGACCAGAACTGGACACAATACTCTAATTGTGTTCTTACAAGAGCTTCATATAGGTTCAGCATAACTTCCCTTGTTTTTGTACTCCGTGCCTGCATTTATGAAACCCAAGATACCATATGCTTTGCTAACAAGTCTCTTAATATGTCCGTTCACCTTCAAAGTTCAAAGTCATGTTGCAACTAAGTCCTCAGTGGTTTCACTAATTACTCCAAAGAAACATGACCGCTTTAGCCTGTCTTTTGTTGGGGCAAGTGACCAGGAACCACACCAATACCCCATGCAAACTTCTCAAATGTCTATACTTAAAAGTGCTGCAACGCTGTGTAATATGTCAAGGAAGCATCAAAATATGAATTTTTGAAAATCTGAGCAATGGTAGCAGATCTCTTGCCTTGTACAGATACCTGCTTTAAGTTTAACAGTGTGGAGAGGATAAGATGGCGACTTGATCGAAATCTTTAAGATACTGAGGGATATTGACAGAGTGAATGTGGAGAGGATGTTCTCTCTTGTCAGAGAATCTAGAACTGGGGGTCACTGTAAAAATAAGATGTCGCCCATTTAATATGGAGGTGACGAGAAATCTCTTCTCAGAGGATCGTGAGTCTCTGCAACTTTCTGCTCTGGGAGCAGAGTCTTTAAATATTTTTAAGGCAGAGATAGATAGATTCCTGATTACGAAAAATGTTTTCGAGGGAAGGCGGGAATGTGGGGTTGAAGTTACAAATCAGATCAGCCATGATATTGAATGGGGGAGCAGCCTCGTGGGGCCGCATGGCCAACTCCTGCTCCTGGTTCGTATGTTCAAACAATGGAAGTTTGCATGTGAAGAGTGAAATTGTGTTCTTTCCAACCTCTCAGCCCGTTCAATGCAGTTGTGCACAGGTTATATGATTGCAGTTAACTTATTGACTTAATTTCCCCTGTTACAGAAGAAACTTCTGCAAGAATTTGCTCTTGATTCAACACAGAATGGCGTTAAACTTCTGCCTCCCACACTTCAGCCCAAGGATTCAGTGCAATAAGGTAAAAGGCCATTTTGTTCTGTAATTTTACTAATTTTGCAAAGAAATCCAAAGTTCACATAACACCTCTGCTTATAGAAGGGTTTTTAAAGTTAATAGGATGGGGGAAATGGGTGTTGTTGAGGAACAGCCAGTTTCCCTGACTGCTTCCAGCTGTAGTTTGCAAAATAATTCTTCCTTCTCAGGGGCAACAAATTAAGAGACAGGTTGATAAAATTTAGCCGAAAAAGCAACTCGGTCGGTTTTTCAAACTCAATGGAACATACACCATGACATTACTCAAAATTGAGAGCACAATTATAAAGTTACCAGAGGAAGTTGGTAAGGCGAATAACATCAAGGTGAAGCTAGATAAGCCCTCCAGGGCGGAAATATGTCAAATAGTTGAGATTTGCACTTACTGACCTTATCACTCCGTTTCCACCAGCCCCAATCCATTGCAATCCCAGGTGGTAGCCTGCTCTTGAAAGACCCTTAAAAAGTACTTTGGCAGGTTTTCTTTGGCCAGCCCCCGTCGTCTTCCATCTGGTGGTGTCCATTCTGCTGTCAATCTTGCAGTGTATCCAGGAGACGAGTTTGTGTCCTGCCAGCCTCCGCCGTCTCTCTGTCACGGTGCCCCTTAAAGCTGCTATGAATTCTGCTTCGCCGTTTCTGGAAGGGCATCACATTGCGTTCCATTGCATATTAACAGCACGCTGCATTTTAAAATAATCAACTTCCCTTTTTATTTCTAATTTTTTTTTACTTAAATTTTTTTTCCAATTAAGTGCAATTTAGCATGGCAATCCACCTAAACTGCACATCTTTGGGTTGTGGGGGTTGTGGTAGTCTGTGTTAGGAGGTTTACGGTACCTGGTAATGCCAGAATACCATTGGTGGAGAATGTACTTGTTCCCATTGGTTAAACGTGTATGTTAGCTCCGCCCTGCAAGGTGGGGTATAAGAGCCCGTGCCGCCCCAGCAGCTTTCCTCTGTACCTGCGCTGCTGGGGAAACATCTAGCATATTAAAGCCTCAATTGTCTCCAATTTTACTTCTGGGAATATTGATCGTGCATCAATTTAATACGCTAGTTTTTAAAGAATGGAGCTCCGAATCAAGCCGGAGTGTCTGCAACTCAACCCCCATGCGGCAAACTCAGCGGCAACCTTCAAGCACTGGCTGGCGTGCTTCAACGGATATCTCTGAACGGCCGAAAACACATCCACGGGAGAACAGAAACTACAAGTTCTGCACTCGAGGGTGAGCCCAGAACATAGAACATAGAACAATACAGCGCAGTACAGGCCCTTCGGCCCACGATGTTGCACCGAAACAAAAGCCATCTAACCTACACTATACCATTATCATCCATATGTTTATCCAATAAACTTTTAAATGCCCTTAATGTTGGCGAGATCTACACCCTCATCGAGGAAGCGGACGATTTCGATGCAGCAATGGAGCTGCTGAAAGGACATTATATTCGCCAATAAACTTTTAAATGCCCTTAATGTTGGCGAAATCTACACCCTCATCGAGGAAGCGGACGATTTCGATGCAGCAATGGAGCTGCTGAAAGGACATTATATTCGCCCTGTAAACTAGGTCTATGCCCGACATCTACTAGCCACGAGGCGACAAATCCCTGGGGAATCACTGGAAGAATTCTACCGTGCGCTCCTGGTGTTGGGGAAAAACTGCAGCTACCCGCAAGTTTCGGCGAGCGACCACATAGAACGTTTGATCCGGGACGCTTTCGTTGTAGGTATGCTGTCCTCCCAAATCCGCCAGCGATTGCTGGAGAAAGAGAAAGAGACACTAGGCCTCAAGGAGGCTCCCTGGATGTGGCTTCCCGAAACGCCCACGCTTAGGTCCCCGACGCGCGGCAGCTCCCTGGGCAGCGTGGACGCCCCCCGTGGCCGACCCCGAGGCATCTCCCATCCCCCCTCAAGCTTGTGCTGCGAGACGGCCCTGCAACCCCGGGGGGCCCCGCTGCTATTTTTGCGGGCACGCCAAGCACCCCCGACAGCGCTGTCCGGCCCGTTCATCCCTCTGCAAGGGATGCGGCAAAAAGGGTTACTTCGTGGCGGTATGCCAGGCCCGGGCGGTCGCCGCGGTCTCCGGAGGCGAATATGGACCGCCACCACAACCCTCTCCACGGTCCCCGTGCAGCCAGCTGGCGCCGCCATCTTCCTCCAGGGCCACGTGCGGCCTCCGGGCGTCGCCATCTTGGCCCGCGGACGCCACATGCGAGGGATGGGTGCTGCCATTTTGTGCACCCCTAGCCATGTGTGACCAATGGGCGCCGCCATCTTGGATGGACTCCCAGGACCCCAGTTCGGCTGACCATACACCGCCCGAAGAGAACATTCAACTGCTGCCACGAGTAGCCTCGGTGACCCTAGACCAGTCTCAGCCCCGAACACTCTCGACTGCTACGACGACAGTGCTTATCAATGGGCATGAAACGTCCTGCCTAATCGACTTTGGGAGCACGGAGAGCTTCATACACCCTGACACGGTAAGACGCTGTTCTCTCCCCGTCCACCCCGTTAATCAAAAAATCTCCCTGGCCTCCGGATCTCACTCGGTAGAGATCAAGGAGTTTTGTGTAGCTAACCTCACGGTCCAGGGAAGGGAGATCAAAAACTACCGACTCTACGTCCTTCCCCACTTCTGCGCGGCCACACTCCTAGGGTTGGATTTTCTGTGCAACCTCCAAAGTCTAACTTTCAAATTTGGCGGCCCTATACCCCCCTTCACTGTCTGCAGCCTCGCAACCCTCAAGGTCGATCCGCCTTCCCTGTTGCGAACCTCACCCCGGATTGCAAACCAGTCGCCACCAGGAGCAGGCGGTATAGTGCCCAGGACCTGATCTTTATTAGGTCAGAGGTCCAACGGTTACTGAGGGAAGGTGTCATTGAGGCTAGCAACAGCCCCTTAAGAGCTCAAGTAGTGGTTGTAAAGACCGGGGAGAAGCATAGGATGGTCATCGACTACAGTCAGACCATCAACAGGTTTACGCAGCTTGACGCGTACCCTCTCCCCCGCATATCCGACCTGGTCAACAGGATCACGCAATACAAGGTCTTCTCCACGGTGGATCTTAAGTCCGCCTACCACCAGCTCCCCATCCGCACTAGTGACCACAAATACACTGCCTTCGAAGCAGATGGGCGGCTCTACCACTTCTTTTTTTTAATAAATATTTTATTGAAAATTTTTTGGTCAACCAACACAGTACGTTGTGCACCCTTTACACAATATTAGAACAACACAAATAACAATGACCTATTTTATAAACAAAAAATGAATAAATAATAAATAACAAAAATGAAAACTAACCCGAATTGGCAACTGCCTTATCACAAGTAACACTCTCCAAAAATATAATTTAACAGTCCAATATATAATTATCTGTCGCAACGACCTATACATATTATACAGTATATATTAACAACCCTGAGAGTCCTTCTGGTTCCTCCTCCCCCCCCCCCCCCCCTCCCCCCACACCGATCCTGGGCTGCTGCTGCTGCCTTCTTTTTTCCATTCCATCTATCTTTCTGCGAGGTATTCGACGAACGGTTGCCACCGCCTGGTGAACCCTTGAGCCGACCCCCTTAGAACGAACTTAATCCGCTCTAGCTTTATAAACCCTGCCATGTCATTTATCCAGGTCTCCACCCCCGGGGGCTTGGCTTCTTTCCACATTAACAATATCCTGCGCCGGGCTACTAGGGATGCAAAGGCCAAAACATCGGCCTCTCTCGCCTCCTGCACTCCCGGCTCTTGTGCAACCCCAAATATAGCCAACCCCCAGCTTGGTTCGACCCGGACCCCCACTACTTTTGAAAGCACCTTTGTCACCCCCATCCAAAACCCCTGTAGTGCCGGGCATGACCAAAACATATGGGTATGATTCGCTGGGCTTCTCGAGCACCTCGCACACCTATCCTCCACCCCCAAAAATTTACTGAGCCGTGCTCCAGTCATATGCGCCCTGTGTAATACCTTAAACTGAATCAGGCTTAGCCTGTCACACGAGGACGACGAGTTTACCCTGCTTAGGGCATCTGCCCACAGCCCCTCCTCGATCTCCTCCCCCAGCTCTTCTTCCCATTTCCCTTTTAGTTCATCTACCATAGTCTCCCCTTCGTCCCTCATTTCCCTATATATATCTGACACCTTATCATCCCCCACCCATGTCTTTGAGATCACTCTGTCCTGCACCTCTTGTGTCAGGAGCTGCGGGAATTCCCTCACCTGTTGCCTCGCAAAAGCCCTCAGTTGCATATACCTGAATGCATTCCCTTGGGGCAACCCATATTTCTCGGTCAGCGCTCCCAGACTCACGAACTTCCCATCCACAAACAGATCTTTCAGTTGCGTTATTCCTGCTCTTTGCCACATTCCATATCCCCCATCCATTCCCCCCGGGGCAAACCTATGGTTGTTTCTCATCGGGGACCCCCCCCACGGCTCCAGTCTTTCCCCTATGCCGTCTCCACTGTCCCCAAATCTTCAGTGTAGCCACCACCACCGGGCTTGTGGTGTAGTTCCTCGGTGAGAATGGCAATGGGGCTGTCACCATAGCCTGTAGGCTAGTCCCCCTACAGGACGCCCTCTCTAATCTCTTCCACGCCGCTCCCTCCTCCTCTCCCATCCACTTACTCACCATTGAAATATTAGCGGCCCAATAATACTCACTTAGGCTCGGTCGTGCCAGCACCCCCCTATCCCTGCTGCGCTGTAAGAATCCCTTCCTCACTTTCGGGGTCTTCCCGGCCCACACAAAACCCATGATGCTCTTTTCAATCCTTTTAAAAAAAGCCTTCGTGATCACCACCGGGAGGCACTGAAACACAAAGAGGAATCTCGGGAGGACCACCATCTTAACCGCCTGCACCCTCCCTGCCAGTGACAGGGATACCATATCCCATCTCTTGAAATCCTCCTCCATTTGTTCCACCAACCGCGTTAAATTTAACCTATGCAATGTGCCCCAATTCTTGGCTAACTGGATCCCCAGGTAACGAAAGTCCCTTGTTACCTTCCTCAACGGTAGGTCCTCTATTTCTCTACTCTGCTCCCCTGGATGCACCACAAACAACTCACTTTTCCCCATGTTCAATTTATACCCTGAAAAATCCCCAAACTCCCCAAGTATCCGCATTATTTCTGGCATCCCCTCCGCCGGGTCTGCCACGTATAGTAGCAAATCGTCCGCATACAAAGATACCCGGTGTTCTTCTCCTCCTCTAAGTACTCCCCTCCACTTCTTGGAACCCCTCAACGCTATCGCCAGGGGCTCAATCGCCAGTGCAAACAATAATGGGGACAGAGGGCATCCCTGCCTTGTCCCTCCATGGAGCCGAAAATATGCAGATCCCCGTCCGTTCGTGACCACGCTCGCCATCGGGGCCCTATACAACAGCTGCACCCATCTAACATACCCCTCTCCAAAACCAAATCTCCTCAACACCTCCCACAAATAATCCCACTCCACTCTATCAAATGCTTTCTCGGCATCCATCGCCACTACTATCTCCGTTTCCCCCTCTGGTGGGGCCATCATCATTAACCCTAACAGCCTCCGTATATTCGTGTTCAGCTGTCTCCCCTTCACAAACCCAGTTTGGTCCTCGTGGACCACCCCCGGGACACATTGCTCTATTCTCATTGCCATTACCTTGGCCAGGATCTTGGCATCTACATTTAGGAGGGAAATAGGTCTATAGGACCCGCATTGTAGCGGGTCCTTTTCCTTCTTTAAGAGAAGCGATATCGTTGCTTCAGACATAGTTGGGGGCAGTTGTCCCCTTTCCTTTGCCTCATTAAAGGTCCTCGTCAATACCGGGGCGAGCAAGTCCACATATTTTCTATAGAATTCGACTGGGAATCCATCCGGTCCCGGGGCCTTTCCCGCCTGCATGCTCCTAATTCCTTTCACCACTTCTTCTACCTCGATCTGTGCTCCCAGTCCCACCCTTTCCTGCTCTTCCACCTTGGGAAATTCCAGCCGATCCAAGAAGCCCATCATTCTCTCCCTCCCATCCGGGGGTTGAGCTTCATATAATTTTTTATAAAATGTCTTGAACACTCCATTCACTCTCTCCGCTCCCCGCTCCATCTCTCCTTCCTCATCCCTCACTCCCCCTATTTCCCTCGCTGCTCCCCTTTTCCTCAATTGGTGTGCCAGCAACCTGCTCGCCTTCTCCCCATATTCGTACTGTACACCCTGTGCCTTCCTCCATTGTGCCTCTGCAGTGCCCGTAGTCAGCAAGTCAAATTCTACATGTAGCCTTTGCCTTTCCCTGTACAGTCCCTCCTCCGGTGCCTCCGCATATTGTCTGTCCACCCTCAAAAGTTCTTGCAGCAACCGCTCCCGTTCCTTACTCTCCTGCTTCCCTTTATGTGCCCTTATTGATATCAGCTCCCCTCTAACCACCGCCTTCAACGCCTCCCAGACCACTCCCACCTGGACCTCCCCATTATCATTGAGTTCCAAGTACTTTTCAATGCACCCCCTCACCCTTAGACACACACCCTCATCTGCCATTAGTCCCATGTCCATTCTCCAGGGTGGGCGCCCTCCTGTTTCCTCCCCTATCTCCAAGTCTACCCAGTGTGGAGCGTGATCCGAAATGGCTATAGCCGTATACTCCGTTCCCCTCACCTTCGGGATCAACGCCCTTCCCAGCACAAAAAAGTCTATTCACGAGTAGACTTTATGGACATAGGAGAAAAACGAGAACTCCTTACTCCTAGGTCTGCTAAATCTCCACGGGTCTACACCTCCCATCTGCTCCATAAAATCTTTAAGTACCTTGGCTGCTGCCGGCCTCCTTCCAGTCCTGGACTTCGACCTATCCAGCCCTGGTTCCAACACCGTATTAAAATCTCCCCCCATTATCAGCTTTCCCATCTCTAGGTCCGGAATGCGTCCTAGCATCCGCCTCATAAAATTGGCATCATCCCAGTTCGGGGCATATACGTTTACCAAAACCACCGTCTCCCCCTGTAGTTTGCCACTCACCATCCCGTATCTGCCCCCGTTATCCGCCACTATAGTCTTTGCCTCGAACATTACCCGCTTCCCCACTAATATAGCCACCCCCCTGTTTTTCGCATCTAGCCCCGAATGGAACACCTGCCCCACCCATCCTTTGCGTAGCCTAACCTGGTCTATCAGTTTCAGGTGCGTTTCCTGTAACATAACCACATCTGCCTTAAGTTTCTTAAGGTGTGCGAGTACCCGTGCCCTCTTTATCGGCCCGTTCAGCCCTCTCACGTTCCACGTGATCAGCCGAGTTGGGGGGCTTCCTACCCCCCCCCCCCCCTTGTTGATTAGCCATCCCCTTTTTCCAGCTCCTCACCCGGTTCCCACGCAGCTGTATCTCCCCCAGGCGGTGCCCCCCCCGCCCATCCCCTCCCATACCATCTCCCCCCTCTCCCCAGCAGCAGCAACCCAGTAATTCCCCCCTCCCCCCCCCCCCCCCCGCTAGATCCCCCGCTAGCGTAATTACTCCCCCC
This sequence comes from Scyliorhinus torazame, assembly GCF_047496885.1. Lineage (NCBI taxonomy): Eukaryota > Metazoa > Chordata > Chondrichthyes > Carcharhiniformes > Scyliorhinidae > Scyliorhinus > Scyliorhinus torazame. The sequence continues at coordinate 317,560,994 of NC_092709.1, forward strand.
ATGTTGCTCCCAGAAGTCAGCAAACTCTGGCTGACCTCGGCTTCCCCCCGTGACCTCGGCTCGCACCGTGCGACGCCCCCTCCTTCCTGCTTCTCTATTCCCGCCATGAGTATCATAGCGCGGGAACCAAGCCCGCGCTTCTCCCTTGGCCCCGCCCCCAATGGCCAATGCCCCATCTCCTCCACCTCCCCTCCTCCCCCCATCACCACCTGTGGAAGAGAGAAAAGTTACCACATCGCAGGATTAGTACATAAACTCCTCTTTCCCCCCTTTTTAACCCCCCTCTTCGCCCCCCACATTCGCCCCACCACTTTGTTCAAACGTTCTTTTTAATAACCCGCTCATTCCAGTTTTTCTTCCACAATAAAAGTCCACGTTTCATCCGCCGTCTCAAAGTAGTGGTGCCTCCCTCGATATGTGACCCACAGTCTTGCCGGTTGCAGCATTCCAAATTTTATCTTTTTATGAAGCACCGCCTTGGCCCGATTAAAGCTCGCCCTCCTTCTCGCCACCTCCGCACTCCAGTCTTGATAAACGCGGATCACCGTGTTCTCCCATTTTCTGCTCCGAGTTTTCTTTGCCCATCTAAGGACCATTTCTCTATCCTTAAAACGGAGGAATCTCACCACTATGGCTCTGGGAATTTCTCCTGCCCTCGGTCCTCGCGCCATCACTCGGTATGTTCCTTCCACCTCCAACGGACCCGCCGGGGCCTCCGCTCCCATTAACGAGTGCAGCATCGTGCTCACATATGCCCCGACGTCCGCTCCCTCCGCACCTTCAGGAAGACCAAGAATCCTCAGGTTGTTCCTCCTTGCGTTGTTCTCCAGTGCCTCCAACCTTTCCACACATCGTTTCTGATGTGCCTCATGCGTCTCCGTCTTCACCACCAGGCCCTGTATGTCGTCCTCATTCTCGGCTGCCTTTGCCTTCACGACCCGAAGCTCCCGCTCCGGGTCTTTTGTTCCTCCTTTAGCCCTTCGATCGCCTGTAGTATCGGGGCCAACAGCTCTTTCTTCATTTCCTTTTTGAGCTCTTCCACACAGCATTTCAAGAACTCTTGTTGTTCAGTGCCCCATGTTAAACTGCCACCTTCCGACGCCATCTTGGTTTTTGCTTGCCTTCCTTGCCGCTGTTCTAAAGGATCCACTGCAATCCGGCCACTTTCTCCTCCTTTTTTCATCCGTATCCAGGGGGGATTCCCTTCTGGTTTACCGCACAGTGTTTTTAGCCGTCAAAATTGCCGTTGGGGCTCCTATCAAGAGCCCAAAAGTCCGTTTCACCGGGAGCTGCCGAAACGTGCGATTCAGCTGGTCATCGCCGCACCCGGAAGTCTCTACCACTTCTTAAGGGTTCCCTTCGATGTCACTAATGGGGTCTCGGTCTTCCAACGAGAGATGGACTGAATGGTTGACCGGTACGGTTTACGGGCCACATTCCCGTACCTTGATAATGTCACCATCTGCGGCCACGACCAGCCGGACCACGACACCAACCTCCGAAAATTCCTCCAGACCGCAAAAATCCTTAACCTCACGTATAACAAGGATAAATGCGTGTTCAGCACCAACCGCCTAGCCATCCTCGGCTACGTAGTGCGTAACGGAGTTATAGGCCTCAACCCTGAACGCATGCGCCCCTTTATGGAGTTCCCCCTCACGCACTGCTCCAAGGCCCTGGAGCGCTGCCTCGGTTTTGTTTCCTACTATGCCCAGTGGGTCCCCAACTATGCGGACAAGGCCCGTCCACTGATCCAATCCACAGTTTTTCCCCTGTCAATAGAGGCCCGCCAGGCCTTCAGCCGCATCAAAGCAGACATTGCAAAGGCCAAGATGCGCGCCATCGATGAGTCCCTCCCCTTTCAGGTCGAGAGCGATGCGCCCGACGTAGCTCTGGCGGCCGCCCTCAACCAAGCGGGCAGACCCGTGGCCTTCTTCTCACGCACTCTCCACGCCTCCTAAATCCGCCATTCCTCAGTCGAAAAGGAGGCCCAGGCCATAGTAGAAGCTGTGCGACATTGGAGGCATTACCTGGCCGGCAGGAGATTCACTCTCCTCACTGACCAACGGTCGGTTGCTTTCATGTTTGATAATGCACAGCGGGGCAAGATTAAAAAATGACAAGATCTTGCGCTGGAGGATCGAACTCTCCACCTATAACTACGAGACCTTGTATCGTCCCGGGAAGCTAAACGTGCCTCCTGATGCCAACGCACAAGTGGACCGCCTCCGAATCCTCCACGAGGACCTCTGCCACCCGGGGGTCACTTGATTTTTCCATTTCATCAAGACCCGCAACCTGCCCTACTCCATCGAGGAGGTCAGGACAGCCACCAGGAATTGCTAAATCTGTGCGGAGTGCAAGCCGCACTTCTACAGGCCAGAGAAAGCGCACCTGATAAAGGCGTCCCGTCCCTTTGAAGTCCTCAGTATGGATTTCAAAGGCCCCCTCCCCTCCACCTACCGCAACATGTACTTCCTGAACATGATTGACGAGTACTCCCGGATCCCATTCGCCATCCCCTGCCCTGACATGACCACAGCCACCGTCATAAAAGCCCTCCATAGTATCTTTACGCTGTTCGGTTTCCCCGCCGACATACACAGTGATAGGGGGTCCTCCTTTATGAGCGACGAACTGCATAAATTCCTGCTCAGTAAGGGCATTGCCTCGAGCAGGACGACCAGTTACAACCCCCGGGGAAACGGACAGGTAGAGAGGGAGAACGGAACGGTCTGGAAGACCGTCGTACTGGCCCTGCGGTCCAGGGATCTCCCAGTCTCCCGCTGGCAGGAAGTCCTCCCGGATGCCCTCCACTCCATCTGGTCACTGCTCTGTACCACGACCAACCAAACACCTCACGAACGTCTTTTTGTCTTCTCCAGGAAGTCCTCCTCTGGGACCTCGCTCCCGACCTGGCTGGCCGCTCCCGGACCCGTCCTGCTCCGAAAACACGTGCGGGCGCACAAATCAGACCCATTGGTCGAGAGGGTCCATCTCCTCCACACTAACCCTCAGTATGCCTACATGGAGTACCCCGAGGGCCGACAGGATATGGTCTCCCTACGGGACCTGGCGCCCGCTGGATCCCCACACACACCCCCGCCACCAGTCCCACCCTCCCTCCCACCGGCACACCCCACAGCCTCCCCCTTCCCAGGTAGATCGGTTCTTCAACCGGCCCCGTCTAGACCCTCCCGCCCACCAGCGCACCCCACAGCCGCCCCCTTCCCAGGTCAGTCGGTCCTTCCACCGGCCCCATCTAGGGGTGATGAAGCTGCCACAGAAGCCGAAACCACACTCCCGGAGTCACAGACTCCCAAACCTCCACCGACATCACCACCAAAGCTACGACGATCGCTGAGGACGACCAGGGCCCTCAATCGATTAATTGCTTCATTTTGAAATGTACATTACTGATGTAAATAGTTAAGATGCAATGAGGCAAAACGCTGTACGGAGGTATTACGGTACCTTCATAACTGTAACTTCTACCACTTTTACCACGTTGTAATACGAAGCCACCACCCACGCCGGACTCTTTTTTTTTAACAGTGGGTGAATGTGGTAGTCTGTGTTAGGAGGATTACGGTACCTGGTAATGCCGGAATACCATTGGTGGAGAGTGGACTTGTTCCCATTGGTTAAGCTTGTATGTTAGCTCCGCCCTGCAAGGCCGGGTATAAGAGCCCGTGCTGCCCCAGCAGCTTTCTTCTGTACCTGCGCTGCTGGGGGAAACATCTAGCGTATTAAAGCCTTCAATTGTCTCCAATCTCACTTCTGGGGTTATTGATTGTGCATCAGGGGTGAAACCCACGCAGACACTGGGTGAATGTGCAAACTCCACACGGCCAGTGACCCAGGGCCAGGATCGAACCAGGTCCTCAGCGCTGTAGGCAGCAGTGCTAACTACTGCGCCACCTTGCCGCCCCTTTCTTTCTAATGTTATACTCTCCAGTCACCGATTCACCCGCCAATTGGGAATTGTTTTTCCAGCTTTTCTGTACGAAAGCTCCTTGTCATTTTGAACATTTGGATCAGATTTCCCCTTCACCCTCTTTGTTCACCACCAGGTGGGGCACTCAGAGCGGTGAAGCTTTCTTTTTCAAAGTGGAGCTCACCCAGTGTGAGCTGAGCGAGGCACAGCACCAAAAGGCTGTGGCGATTCGGGTCTCTCTTTCAGAAAGAAGCAGGGTACCAAAAACAGAGAAGGAAAATTGTGGGATAAAAATGGAAGCTCATTAAATCCTTAATTTTGCCGTGTCATAAGAGATGACGAACGGATTTTACATCACATAATGAATTAACACCGAATGTACAGGAAACAGGATAGCTACTGTGAGGAATTCCTCATGGGGGGATTTAGAACGAGGGAGCATAGGTTATAAAGAAGGGTTCTAGAATTGAGGAGGAATTTTTTCTCGCAGAGGGTCATCCGCAGTGAGCAGTGAAGGTTGGGTAATTGGATATATTCGAGGCTGAATTAAATGGATTTTTAATCTATAAAGTAGTCAACAGTTATAGGGACAGCCAAAATGGCTTTAGGGCCACAATTGGATTGGCCGTGACCTTACTGAATGGCGGAGCAGGCTCGAGGGGTCGAATGGCCTCATCCTTTTATTTGAATGTTCAAAGGCCATTCGGCCCAGCTGGTCTTTACTAATGTTTCAGCTCCATTCAAACCCCCTCCAACACTCCTTCATATAATACTATCACTTTTCATTCTATTTCTTTCTCCCTCATATACTTTTTTAGTTTCTATATACTATGTAATTTTCCTTAAAAACGTTTATGCTGTTTCCCTCTACTGCATGTTGCAGTGTGTTCCATATTCTAACCATTCTTTAGTTAAAAATGTTTCTCCTGAATTTATCATTGGAACAATTGATGACCATCTTATTATAGTGGCCCCTAGCTTTGGACTCTCAACAATAACTTCTCCTAATCTACGCAACCAATCTCCTCCATCATTTTAAAGACCTATATTATCAATGTTCTTCCTAACTTTAATTTTTTTTAAATAATCTGTATTGTCACAGGTAGGCTTCCATTAACACTGAAATTAAGTTACTGTGAAAAGCCCCTAGTAGCCACATTTGGCGCCTGTTCGGGTACACAGAGAGAGAATTCAGAATGTCCAATTCACCTAACAGCACATCTTTCGGGACTTGTGGGAGGAAACCGGAGCACCCGGAGGAAACCCACGCAGACACGGGGAGAACGTACAGACTCTGCACTCCACACAGACAGTGGCCCAAGACGGGAATCGAACCTGGGACCCTGGAGCTGTGAAGCAACAGTACTAACCACTGTGCTACCGTGCCGCCCATACTGAGGGTTTTCCTCCATTGAAGGCCATCTGCCCATCAATATACAGGATCTCACTGGCTCCTATGTCTCTGCTGATAAGAGGGAGCTGGGCAATCTCCTTCAATAGCTCCACAAGCTGTTTCTTTGAATGGCAACTGGGAGGCAAGAATGCAAACTCGATGATAAACCTCCCTTTCACTCCTTTCCCTTTTCAGAGAGAGGTCACCAATTCTGTCCTTGTCCGAGTTGGGAACTGACTGGAGTGGGAGATCGGGCCTGTGTATTGCTGCTCCCTGGTCCAGTAGCTCTGTGCTGATGAATTAACGGAAGAATGTTTTTATCCAACAGGTGCGCAGGAATGAAACTGTTCTACCTTTTATCTTCTTATTACTTTTTGCCCAGGTCTGCGCTGACGGCTACGAAGTGAGCAACCTGATCTCTGCGGACCCTGTGAAAAGAAAATGCGGATTCCGTGCCGAATACTTCATTAAACCTCCTCTACACGTTACCATTTCGTTCCCTTTTAATGTGGAACTCTGTAGGGTTGACATAGATGTCTCAGCTAGGTTGCAAAACTCTATGGGATTGGATATTTACACATGCACCACATGTAGTAGGAATGTGATGTGGAATGAGGTTTCCACACAAAACTCTCAGCTGGCAGACCAGGCCTTTTCAGATAATGATGTTTTCATGTTGGTTGGGAAGACCACACTGAAAAACCAAAATAAAGTATCCTTCAGGCACAAAGCCTTTAAGGCCAGGGCTCCCTTTAATGATCAGTCTGCTGTTGCTGATGGTACTTTTGTGCAAGATTTGTGGAATAAGGGACAGTTTTCATTGACAAATATAAATCACCTCAGGATCTGCATTACTTATGTGTCAGGTGGCAGTTTGCCTTGCATAAGGAGGGTTGACGTCTGGGGCCAGCCATCTAGGTCATCCCCTCGTAAAGTTATAGAAAGCATCTACAGAGTTTATCAGAAACACCAGGCTGGACAATCTGTTCCAATTGTCACAAAGGAAAATGTTTCTGTTGCACAGTCTAGCGATATACCGAGCCTGCAGCCGGATGTTAGCGGATCTCCGATGACTAATGGGAATATTCCGGAAGAATTTCTAGATCCCATCACTTCCGAGATCATGGTCCTTCCTATGTTACTTCCCTGTGGCAAAGTGATTGATCAGAGTACTCTGGACAAATACAGTAGATGTGAAGCCACGTGGGGCAGAGTGCCGAATGATCCCTTCACAAACGTTCCCTTCAGCCGGCATTCCAAACCAGTCCCTCACTCGACACTTAAAGCAAGGCTGGACTGTTTCCTGCTGCATAACACAATACCAGATCGTGCTGTCGTGGGGAGAACTCGCGTTGGATTTGTTGCCTCCTCTGCAGTGAAGAGAAAATCAGACTACGCACAGGAAGACATCACCAGTCCTACCTCTGAAGGAATGAGTGCTGGCGCTGGTGGGAATTCCGCTGCTATGTCGGATTGTGATGAAAAGAGATTCAAAACAGAAGTGAAAGAACTGCAAGAGCCTGGGCAAGATTTGGGTATAACCATTTTTAATTTCCTCCCTTATGTCAGTTATTATCTTCTGGAGGTATTGATCATAATTAGCCTTCAGTTCCACCAGTGTCAATTATCCACGTAAAAGTGATCATCCCTCATGTGAGTGTTAAGAAATTATAGAAACAGGAATTTCTAAATGAGATAATCCAGGATCCATCAGCAATAATATTTGATGTGGCACCTTATCAAATGCCTTCTCGAAATCTAAGTCTAGTACATCCACTGGCTTTCCTTTATCCACAGCATTTGTGACTTCTTCAAAGAACCCCAATAAACAGGCCAGCACGGTGGCGCAGTGGTAGCACTGCAGCCTCACGGTGCTGAGGTCCCAGGTTCGATCCCGGCTCTGGGTCACTGTCCGTGTGGAGTTTGCACATTCTCCCCGTGTTCGCGTGGGTTTCGCCCCCACAACCCAAAAAGATGTGCAGGCTAGGTGGATTGGCCATGCTAAACTGCCCCTTAATTTAAAAAGTGAATTGGGTACTCTAAATTTTTTTTTTTTAAAAGAACCCCAATAAATTGGTTAAACATTATTTCCCTTTCACAAAAAAAACATGTTGATGCTCCCTGATTGCCTTGAATTTTTCCAAGTGCCCCGCAATAACATCTTCAGTAACAGCTTCTAACATTTTCCCAATTACAGATGGTAGGCTAACTAGACTGCAGTTGCCTGCTTTCTGTCTTCCTCCCATTTTGAATAAAGAAGTTCCATTTCGTATCTTCCAATCTAATGGAAACGTCCCTGACACTATAGAATTTTGGAAAAGTAAAACCAATGTACCAACTATCTCACTAGACACTACTTTCTAGACCTTAGAGTGAAGTTCACTCGGACCCAGAGATTTGTCAGCCCACAGACCCAACAATTAGATGTGGTGTTCCACAAGGATCTGTGCAGGGGCCTCAACTCTTTATGATTTCTATAAATTACTTAGTTAAAGGGTCTGACAGTATGGTTGCTAAGTTTGCTGATGTCAAGCAGATAAGTACAAAAGTAATAAAAACGGGCTTCCAGGTGCGGCGATGACCAGCTAAGTCGCACGTTTCGGCACCTCCGGTTGAAACGGACTTTTGGGCTCTTATTAAGAGCCCCAACGGCAATTTTTAGCGGCCAAAATCATTGTGCGGTGAAATAGGAGGGAATCCCCCCGTATAAATATGGATAAAGGAGAGGATAGCGGCCGGATTACAGTGGATCCACTGGAGCAGCAGCAAGGAAGGGAAGCTCGAAGCAAGATGGCATTGGAAGGTGGCTGTTCAGTATGGGGCCCGGAGCAACAAGAGTTCCTGCGGCGCTGTGTGGAAGAGCTGAAGGAGGTGTTGGCCCCGATGCTACAGGCGATTGAAGGGCTAAAGGAGGCGCAGAGGACCCAGGAGTTGGAGCTTCGGGAAGCCCTGGAGAATAACTCGAGGAGGAAGAATTTAAGAGTCTTGGGTCTTCCCGAAGGCATAGAGGGGGCGGACGTCGGGGCATATGTGAGCACGATGCTTCACTCGCTAATGGGATCGGAGGCCCCGACGGGCCCTTTGGAGGTGGAGGGAGCTTACCGAGTTCTGGCGCGAAGACCAAAGGCAGGAGAAATACCTCGAGCCATGGTGGTGAGGTTTCACCGCTACAATGACAGAGAGATGGTTCTAAGATGGGCGAAGAAAACTCGGAGCTGCAGGTGGGAGAACGCGGTGATCCGCGTGTACCAGGATTGGAGTGCGGAGGTGGCGAGAAGGAGGGCAAGTTTCAACCGGGCCAAGGCGGTGCTCCACAAAAAGAAGGTTAAATTTGGAATGTTGCAGCCGGCGAGACTGTGGGTCACACACCAAGGGAAGCACCACTACTTTGAGACGGCAGAAGAGGCGTGGACATTCATTGTGGACGAGAAGCTGGAATAGTCTGGCGAGAGAAAAAGCTTCTGTAATAAAGTGGTGGGGTGATTATGTGGGGCGGGGGGGAATTTTTTCAATTTTTCTCTTTTCCCCTCGTGGGGGGGGGGGGCTATGGGGAACTGTGGGCGCCGGTGGGGAGGAAAGGGGAAGGAGAAGGGAACTGCGGCATCAGGGGCTTGGCCGAGTGGGAAACGCGGGCTTTGCTCCCGCGCTATGGTAATTGTGGCGGGAACGGGGACGCAGGAAGGAGGGGGCCTCGCACAATGAGGGGCCGAGGACAAACGGGGGAAGCCGAGGTCAGCCAGAGTTTGCTGACTTCTGGGAGCAACATGGGGGGTGCAACTACGCTAGAAAGGGATCTAGTGGAGGGGGGGGGGTTAACTGGGTTGCTGCTGCTAAGGGGAAGGGGAAGCTGTTATGGGGCGGGGTAGTCGGGACGGGAGAGCACCGTCGGTGGGATATACGGGTACGTGGGAACCGGGTGAGGATCTGGGTTAGAAAAGGGGATGGCTAGTCGACATTGTGGGGGGGGGGGGGGGGGGGTAAAGAGCCCCCCAACCCGGCTGATCACGTGGAACGTGAGAGGGCTGAATGGGCCGATTAAAAGGGCACGGGTACTCGCACACCTAAAGAACTTAAAGGCAGATGTGGTCATGTTGCAGGAGACGCACTTGAAACTGGCAGATCAGGTCAGACTACGTAAAGGATGGATGGGATGGCTTAGATGCGAAGAATAGGGGGGTGGCTATCTTAGTGGGGAAACGGGTACAGTTTGAGGCAAAGACCATAGTGGCGGACAGTGGGGGTAGATATGTGATGGTGAGTGGCAGATTGCAAGAGGAGGCGGTGGTTCTGGTGAACGTATACGCCCCGAATTGGGATGATGCAAACTTCATGAAGCGCATGCTGGGGCGTATCCCGGACCTAGAGGCGGGAAAGCTGGTAATGGGGGGAGACTCCAATACGGTGCTTGATCCAGGGCTGGACCGGAGTGAGGAGGGGGTTTTTGCAGCGTAGCAGGGATAGGGGGGGACTGGCATTGCGGAGCTTAAGTGATTATTATTGGGCCGCAAATATCTTAATGGTGTGTAAGTGGATGGGAGAAGGGGAGGGAGCGGCGTGGAAGAGACTGGAAATGGCGTCCTGTAAAGGAACCAGCCTACAAGCATTGGCGACGGCGCCGTTGCCGTTCTCCCCGACGAAATACACCACAAGTCCAGTGGTGGTGGCAACGCTGAAAATTTTGGGACAGTGGAAACGGCATAAGGGAATGGCGGGTGCCTCGGTGCGGTCCCCGATAAGAAATAATCATAGGTTTGTCCCGGGGAGAATAGATGGGGGATTTAGAACATGGCAGAGAGCAGGGATTGTGCAACTGAGAGATCTGTTCCTAGACGGGACGTTTGCGAGTCTGGGAGCGCTGACGGAAAAATACGGGTTGCCCCAGGGGAATGCATTTCGGTACATGCAATTGAGGGCTTTTGCGAGGCAACAGGTGAGGGAATTTCCGCAGCTCCCGACGCAGGAGATTCAGGATAGAGTGATTTCGGGGACATGGGTGGGGGATGGTAGGGTGTCAGATATATACAGGGAAATGAGAGACGAGGGGGAGATCATGGTGGATGAGCTGAAGGGAAAATGGGAAGAAGAGCTGGGGGAAGAGATCGAAGAGGGGCTGTGGGCAGAAGCCCTACGCAGGTTAAACTCTTCGTCCTCGTGTGCCAGGCTTAGCCTGATACAATTCAAGGTCTTGCACAGGGCGCACATGACCGGAGCAAGGCTCAGTAAATTTTTCGGGGTAGAGGATAGGTGCGGGAGATGCGCGAGAAGCCCAGCGAACCACACCCACATGTTTTGGTCATGCTCGGCACTGCATGGGTTCTGGGTGGGGGTGGCAAATGTGCTTTCGAAGGTGGTGGGGGTCCGGGTCGAGCCAAGCTGGGGGTTGGCTATATTCGGGGTTGCAGAAGAGCCGGGAGTGCAGGAGGCAAGAGAGGCTGATGTTTTGGCTTTTGCGTCCCTAGTAGCCCGGCGAAGGATATTGTTAATGTGGAAGGAAGCTAAACCCCCGGGCGTGGAGGCCTGGATAAACGACATGGCAGGGTTTATAAAACTGGAACGGATAAAGTTCGCACTAAGAGGTTCGGCTCAAGGGTTCACCAGGAGGTGGCAACCGTTCATTGACTATCTCGCAGAACGATAAAGGAACTGGGAAAGTAGCAGCAGCAACCCAGGGGGAGGGGGGAGAGGGGGGGTCCTCAGGGGTGCTTTTGTATGGATATTTTTACTTGGATATGTATATTGGCTTGTTTGACTTTACTATTTGGGAAAATTAATATTTTGTTATGGCAGTTGCCATTTAGTTTATATATTATTTATTTATTTGTTAAAAAACGGTCACTATTATTTATATTGTTTGATTGTTGTAAAAAGGGGAAACATTTTTGTACTGTTTTGTTTGGCTGAAAAAAATTTGAATAAAATATATTTTTAAAACAAAACAAAACATTGAGATAGGACTGGGTAGGGCAGGTTCTTTTCGCCTCGTTCTCAACCAGTAGTCGGGGCGTAGCAGTATTAGTCAATAAAAATGTGCCTTTGAAAATAGAGAACTGTGTGAAAGCCAAGGAGGGTAGATGTGTGATTATCAATATGAAATTTGTCTTGATAATAAATGTGTATGGTTCTCCAAATAATTCCCCTGATTTTGGTAGTAAAACCTTCATGGACTTTGAAAAAAAAAAAGTAATAAAAACAGAAAATGCTGGATAAACTCAGCAGATCTGGTAGCATCTGTGGAGCGAGAAATAGTTAACATTTTGAGTCCGTCTGTCTCTTCTTCAGAACTTAAAAAGAGTAATATGAACTCAAAATGTTTACTCTGTGCAAGTGCAGCAAGTAATAAGTGAAACTAATAGAATGTTATCGTTTATTGCAATGGGAATTGAATGTAAGAGTAGGGAAATTATGCATCAGTTATACAGGACATTGCTGAGACCACATCTGGAGTACTCTGTACAGTATTGGTCTCCTTATTTAAGGAAAGATGTAAGTGCATTAAGAGCAGTTCAGAGAAGATTTACAAGATTAATACCTGGAATGGATGTGTTTTATAAGGAAAGGCTAGACAAGCCTTGTGTCTGCTGGAGTTTAGAATAGTAAGAGGCGACTTGATTGAAACATACAGGAACGTGACGGGTCTTGACGTTGGCTGTGGAGTGGATGTTTCCTCTTGAGGGAGAATCTAGAACCAGGGGTCATTTGAAAATAAGAGGTCACCTATTTAGGACCGAGATGAAAAGAAACCCTTTACACTCTGAGGTATGTGAGACTTTGGAATTCCCTTTCTTAAAAGGTTCACCCGAGGAAGGAGCAGCGCTCCGAAAGCTAGTGATTTGAAACAAACCTGTTGGATTTTAACCTGGTGTTGTAAGACTTCTTACTGTCCTTAAACGGTGGTTCAGGCAGAGTCCTTGACTATCTTTAATGCAGAGGTAGATAGATTATTGATTACCAAGGGGGTAAAAGATTATCGCTGGTAGGCTGGAATGTGAAATTGAGGTTAAACTAAGATTAGCCAAGATTGAATTGGATGTAGGAACAGTTTCTAAGGGCTGAGTGGCCTATGCCTACTCCTTGTTTGCATGTTGTCGCCTCCACTCCCGTGCCCTTCCCAGCAGGGTCGCTGGCCTGTAATCGGGAGCAGTAATCCTGGCTGAGCCAGCATTAAAGTGCATCAGTTTTTGGTAACATTGAAGTGTGACATGTACAGGTACTGAAGGCAAAGTGTCACATTTGTTATACATGTAAAGCTATAGTTTTTTTTAAATAGCTGATCGTTCTTCTGACTGATGGCCATAATTTAAAACCAAGTATATTTAATGATGTGGAGATGCCGGCGTTGAACTGGGGTGAGCACAGTAAGAAGTCTTACAACACCAGGTTAAAGTCCAACAGGTTTGTTTCAAATCACTAGCTTTCGGAGTACTGCTCTTTCCTCGGGTGAATGAAGAGGTATGTTCCAGAAACATATATATAGACAAAGTCAAAGATGCAAGACAATGCTTTGAATGCGAGCATTTGCAGGTAATTAAGTCTTTACAGATCCCGAGATCGGGGTAACCCCAGGTTAGAGGTGTGAATTGTCGCAAGCCAGGATTTTGCAAACCCAGGCCAGATGGTGGGGGATAAATGTAATGCGACATGAATCCAAGGCCTCAACCGGGGGTAAACCCCAATTTATAACCTCTGATTGTTAACCCACTCGCCAGAGGATATAAGTTTTCTGTATCTGCTCTGGCAAACCTTCTCATAATCTTGAAAACCTCAATTAAGTCACCACTTGACTGTCTCTGTTCCTATTCCTAATAGGCTGGCAATTTTTTCTGCTCGTTCATGGGTGTTGCTGGAGTGTCAGCATTTATTACTCTCATCCTTAATTGCCCTTGAGTAGGCTTTATTAATGTGAGGTTTTACAAGATGGTTGTTTTGGGACTGTCTCTTTAATTCCAGGTAAATGAAGTGGGTCATGTGATCTTCAAATTCTGCCTCAATTACATTGAGGGCTGGTTTAGTTCAGTGGGCTAGACAGCTGGTTTGTTATGCAGAACAAGGCCAGCAGCGCGGGTTCAATTCCCGTACCAGCTTACCTGAACAGGCGCCGGAATGTGGCGACTAGGGGCTTTTCACAATAACTTCACACTTGTGACAATAAAAGGTTATTATTATTATTGTTACCTGATGGTTTGGTTACAATGGTACGGAGAAGCCAGGGTGAGACTTCTGGGAGCATAATGTAAACCTGAGACAAAGACAAGAGCAACTGTGCTAACTTGCCTTTCAGTCTTGGAGATTTCAGGCAGATAGAAAGGGAGAAATTACGGATAGACAAAGGACTGCAGTAAATGTAGTCAGTAGAAAGGAGCCAATGTCGTTACTGATATCTAGGTGGAAAGCCGGTCTCTGGACAAAGAGACATATCCCCAGGCTATCTAAGGTATCCTGAAGGTTCGTCTTGATGTGGCTGGATTGGTAAGAATTGTTGGAGTGGGCCTCACTGCTGGTATTCAGTTTGGGACTCCCAAACCTGCTACGACCTCTGTAGAAACTGATAACTTTAAAAAGGAATTCAAACTTCCAGTTAATAGCTGAAAGGATGACACCAGATTTCACAACTTAAGACTTTTTTTTACTGTAACAAAAGATTAGAAGCACTATTGACTAAACAGCACATACTTGTTTAACTCCATTCAGCCCATTCTGTCTGCATTGGCTCTTTGAATGAACCAAAAACCTAGTGTCATTCCCCTGTCTTCTCATAACCTTGAAAATTATTCCCTTTTAGTTAACAGTTTAATATCCTCGTGAAGGCCTCAATTGAACCTGGCTCCACCACACTCTCAGGCAGTACGTTCCAAACTTTAACCACATTCTGCATGAAAATGTTTTTCCTCATGTTGCTATTACTTCTTTTGCCAATTACTTGAAATCTGCGCCCTTTTGTTTCTAATCAATGGTGGTAGGATGGTCGAACTTCAGCTCTCTTTGGAAATGGTCATTGCTTGGCGCTAGTAGTGTGAATGTTCCATGTTTCGAAGTGATTTGCTTTTTGGTTGTATCTAACAGGTATGGTTTCTCATGAGCAGCGGTTATCACAAAGTCTGGACAGTGCCTTGGCTTCTGCCTTAAGTACTCTCCCGTCGTTCACTGCCAGGCAAAGACCAGACAAACAGCTAGAGGCTGGAAGCATCCCTGACTATACACAAGGTACTATATGTAGATAGTGGCTCGGAGCTAATTTGTAATGCTGTAACAATAACATTGCAACCCTGCAGCACCTTTAATGTAGCAAGAGAGAGGATGTTGCAAAATCTGAGTTGTCCCCTTTTGGATGAAGCATCAAACCAAGGCTCCATCTTCCTGTTTAAGGTGGTGGCAGAATTCGAGGAGGAGCTGAAATGTCCTGCCCAAAATTTCCCCCTCAAATAACACCAACATAAACTGTTCACCTTGCCATCTATCTGTGGAGGCCTATCTGTAAATTAATTTCTGCATTTTCCAGCAGAACAATAGTGACTACACTTCAAAAGTACTTCATTATTTGGAGTGCTTTGCTTGTCCTGGGATTTAGTAAAAACACTGAGTAGAAGTTCAGCATAGGCACGTAGCTGTTAGATATAGCACTCAGGGCGAAGGGGATCAAAGGCTATGGGGAGGTAAGCGGGATTAGGCTATATAGTTGGATGATCAGCCACGATAATGATTGAGGGAGTGGGCTTGAAGGACCAAATGGCCTCCTCCTGCTCCTATTTTCCACGTTCACTGGATAAACGGGCAGGACTGTATCGGAATATTTTTCAGTGATTTTCAAAGTGGCAAGAAAGTGAAAGCAATAGGCCCCCCCAGCAAGGAATAACACCTTGAGAACAAGACCGGAAGGCAGCAAAGAGACCAAAGAGTACTGGGCAAATCACCATGACTGCAATGTCTCCATTGAGAAACAATTGGCCCAATTCCGTTGGATAAAATGGTATGTTGCCAACAATTAGAATTTGAAGCGCAATTTTTAAAGGGGAAATTTATCATGACTCTGACCCATAGACCCGTTTAAGGAAGAAATGTTTGACCTAAATTCTGAACTATGTTCTGACAATTTGAGCAAATAACTGAGCCGAGGTTGTGTTCTGTGGCATTAAATTGGGCATCAGTTTCCTTTCAGTAGAATGGCCTGCAGTAAGTATTTCTGATGGAACTTACTGTTGAGCTCCCAAACTTGGTGAAATGTCCCCCTATTGAACTAACCCCACTGTAGTCCTAAATCATCTAGTTTATGGTCCATATTAATATTTTAGCTTTAGGAAGGTTAAATTTGCACAGGTAAGGTAATTAAAATGCTGAATTCAGAAATTGACAGAATAGCTCATATAATGGCCTATACGTTGTGTTCCGCATATACTTATGATGTCAGAGTTAGGAGAGTAAAAACCATAAACATTGCAGATGGCCTTCATTTAGCTGGGGGACTGCAGGCAGAAAGTCTGAGGAGAATTGTCCTTATTTACTCATGCAAATCGCAAGGTCAAAAGGTTTGATTTTGAAGCTAGAAGTTAATTATTCTAAATATCAATCAGACATCTCAACTAACCTCTGTTACCATGGAAATGGCAGGGTGGAGCCTTGACTTGAATTCTGGGAAATTGTCTGGCATTTTTCTAGAATGTCTTCTGGGTTTGGAACTAAAAGCACCCAAGTTAGTGGGTGTAAGCCCAGAGTTCAGCAGGAAGGGAAAGACAGGACCGAAAAGCCGCTGTAGGCCAGGAGCAAAAGGGTTTTCAGAAAGTGGGGGAATTTCTGAGGTGGGGGCACTAAGAAGTTACCCGAGAGAGTGCAGTGTAACCCTAAGGGTAGAATCTTACCAGAATTTGGCAAAGAGTCAGGCTCAGACTGAAAACTGGCTGTGTAACTCTCCAGTTGCACAGACCAGTTTTCTCTCCAGATCTTGAGCCTCTTTAAAGAAAGAAAACGAGTGCACGGGGTTTATGCTATCATTGTGACAGCACGGAACCTGATAGAGCAGACATCCGGCGGCAGAGACGTCGGGGTGCCATCTTTAAAGGATTTTGTGGACTTGCTTGGGTCATGGAAACAATCAGCAATGAAACTGAAAGGCCCCCAGCCCCGGATTCTTTGGGCCTCCTTCCCCGCCCGGATACTCATCAGAGGCACCATCCCCACAAACCCTCCCCTTACCACTGCAGGTGTATCGCTGGTGTCTACCCCCCTCCTCCCCCAATGCCTGCCAGTTTCTCCCTCACAGCCTGCTCCCACCACACTTTAATGGAAACACTCCATGGAGCTCCCGCAAAGGCCCATCTTTGGCATGGTCTCTGCTGTAGGATGGCAGTGCCAACCTGTGCCAGGGTTACCCTCTTCTCTCTCTTTCCACACCCGCCACCTCCCCAGGAGAGGGGGGGGGAATCACGTGGGGCGATTCAGTTGAGAATTTTAATCTAAAGTACACATGTTTGTGTTTCGTAATGGTTTTTGATGTATTCACCAAAGACACTTTATTTAGCAGTGTTTGCTTTTCTTGTTTCTGGTATAGCAAAATTCATTTGTTTTAAACCATGGAACCTCTAGCATCATTTCTTTCAACTGATCACTGGGTGTTTGACTTTCACTTTAAATGTCAGAAGTGCCTACCGGGATCGTAGCACTTCAGAGTTATCACTGCTAATTCCAATTGGCTTTGCCAGAGAGAGACCAGACTTAATCAGGAAAGGAAAAGATGGTGTTTGATGCAAGATAATCTCCATTCAAAGTGCTTTGAAAATGATGTTGTTGCCTCTTTCTCCGCAGAGCGGAATCCATCCAGTTCTGATGAAGCATGTAGCTCCTGCAACAAAACCTTCTCCGCATACTCTGAGAACGTGGTTGTGTACAGAATGCTGTGTGGACACCTGATATGCAGGCCCTGCCTATCAGAGAGGCGGAAATCTTCATCATTCTCCTGTTTGAAATGCAACAGGACACTCTCGACCAGTGATGTGGTGCGGGTTCACCGTTAGCCTCCTGGCACGTTTAAGCTGCTCCGAGTGTATTGAGCAAAAATCTTAAACACTATTGGTCTAACAGAGAACTTAATCTGCATTTCGCCGGAGCTGGAAAAATCAAGGAGCAGGAAAGAGCATTTAAATATAAATCTTTCTGATTTTGGAAATGGATTATTTACGATGTTGATATGTTGCAGCAAATTTCAATTGCTATGTTGACTTGAGAATTTATCAATGTTGCACCACAGTGGTTAAGGTGCTGGCTTCACAATGCAGGTTGGAATTTGGTTCCTGGGAGGGTTAAATGATGCAAAAACACCTTTCCTCAGAAGAGCAAAAACTCCACAAACAGTAAGAAGGAATTAAAAGGCTGTGAAATGTTCTGAACACAATTAAAACCCAACTATTGTTTTAGTGCTTTTATATTCCAGCAGCCTATCAGTGTTCAGAGCTGCCTCAGGCCTGCCTGTCCATCTGATTGGTCAGTTGACTGAATTAATAACAGGCCTCATCCAAAACCTGCGTTCTCCAACCAGGAGACATTTCAGCCATGACGTCCCATAGTTTCTCTGGGTACTGTGAGCTAAAGAGCATTTGATATTTCTAGGTTTGATTCCTCCTTTTCTTCAATGGAACTTAAAAACAAAAGACATTTATTTATAAGTTCCAATTAGATAAATAAAAATCCGCACATCTACAGTGTTTTCCTGAACCGGTGTCAGTAATTCAAGGGCGATTCCTGCAAATAATTATGAGCTTTCTCAATGCAATCTTTATTTCTGCACAAAACCTGTCCTGAGGCAGAAACATACGTTTTTTGTTTAATGTTGCAAATTGTCCTGAAAAGCCACAGAATAAAACTTTCTGCATCAAATCCATGTTTGGAAATTACTGTGCCATGTATAATATTGTTAACATCTGTGGAACATTGATTTTATTAATATGAGACTTGGATGTAGAGCCAAGACCCATAATGCAATACAGCACCAAGATTGAGAAGATGGGATATCAGAGGTTCTAGTTGTTAGAGGACCTCTATAAGATCACCCCTATGTCTTCAACGGAAAAAGGTCCCAGCCTCTCCTTATATCTCAGACCATCAAGTCCTGGTAGCATCATCGTAAATTTCTTCTGCACTCTTTCTAGTTTAACAATATCCTTCCTATATTAGGGTGACCAGAACTGGACACAGTATTCCATGTGTGGTCTTACCAATGTCTTGTACAACTTCAACAAGACGTCCCAACTCCGATATTCAATATTCTGACCAATAAATCCTAGCAAGCTGAATGCCTTCTTCACCACCCTGTCCACCTGCGCCTCCACCTTCAATGAGCTACGAACATGTACTCCTAGATCTCTTTGTTCTGTAACTCTCCCCAACTCCCTACCATTAACTTAGTAGGTCCTGCCCTGATAGGAGAAGTACTGTAGAGCTGTTGAAATTGTGCCCCCACAGAGTTTTCAATTCCTTCATGAGATATGGATGTCACTGGCTAAGCCAGCATTTGTTCTGCATTGATTCTCCATTGGCAGATGATTTGCTGCCTGTCCCTATGTTCCATGGGTGAGGATGTGGCCACGTTTTAAATCTCACGGCGAGTCCCTTTTTCCAGCATATTCTCCGTAATTCAAATGTTTCCATGATCCAAGCATGTCAATAAAATTATATTACAGCAAAAAGAAATCCACATTTGTAAGCATTGCAATGAAGGTTCCCCATTGGCAGATGATCAGGCCAGCTCCCTGGAAGGGCTGAATGGCTAAATCTGTGCTATTGTGACTTTACCAAGAATACCATGTGAAGATTTCATAAAAGCAAAATACTACAGCAGCTTGGCAGCAATCTGTAGAGAGAGAAACAGAGTAATGTTTCGATCCATATGACGATTCTTCAGAACACTATACATATGTGTGTATATATATATATAATATATGTGAAGATTTCAACAGCACTTAAAAGTTTACTTTCAGTATATGAAGTAAAACCCGAACTTTGTAATTATTTTCATTTTCAGAGAGATGTGCTTCTAATTCCACTGCCGCCTGGTGTCTCGTCTGCCTCCAATTTGCACTGAGCAGTCGCAACTAATTGGAGCAGTGGAACTGGGGATTGATTGTTATTGATTTATAGGATGGAGCTTGGTCTATAGTAACCCACCGCAGTTTCAAATAGTCAGTGAAGCTGTCTCCATCGTCATCTTGTCGCAAATTCTGCCCGCTATGAATACAAAATGGGATTTTTCAGAGCCCTTGCGCAAAGCACAAAATCGTGATTCTGAAAAGAAAGAACTTACACTATCCTGCCTTTCACCATCTCTGGATGTCTCAAAACGCTAGGAAAGGCAGCAGCCGATGTGTGCACAGCAAGATCCCACAAACAATGCTGTCATAATAACCAGATACGGAACAGTAGCACAGTGGTTAGCACTGTTGCTTCACAGCGCCAGGTGCCCAGGTTTGGTTCCCGGCTTGGGTCACTGTCTGTGCGGAGTCTGCACATTCTCCCTGTGTCTGCATGGGTTTCCTCCGGATACTCCGGTTTCCTCCCACAAGTCCCGAAAGACGGGCTATTAGGTCATTTGGACATTCTGAATTCTCCCTCTGTACCCAAACAGGCACCGGCGTGTGGCGACTAAAGACTTTTCACAGTAACTTAATTGCAGTGTTAATGTAAGCCTACTTGTGACAATAATAAAGATTATTATTATAGTAATTAGTGTAGAGGGAAAGGTGCTGCTCTTCTTCAAAAGCGACCTTTTCTATTCAATGTTGGACAACTTGATTCATAGACACCCCGTGGCAGCTTGGCAGCTCGTTTAATAATGAGGCTTAAGACCCATAATCATGGGCAGTTTGGGCTGATCCATTTAGTAACGCTCAGAGTTTGGGGCCTGCACTTTGTAGCCATCTGGGATGGCCACGTACCGATTACAAAATGGACACCCGCAAGGAATGCAGGGAAAATTGGACAATGCTAAGAAACAAGCAGGTGCAAGCTCTGTCTGTTGATTAGAACCTTAAACGCTCAGGACAGAAACTACCAAACGATTTACATACTAATGAGCCATCTCCGGGGACAAAAGGGAAACATTTAGATACACAATGTTAGGACAGACTCCCCGGTGCCAGAAGAAGCTAAGACAAAGCAGACTGACAGTCACCAGGACACACCCAACGATCAGGGAACCACCCCTCTATTGGAGGAAAATCAATACCGATGATTGGGAAAGACCCAATTAGTTGAGGCCAAGTTCAAGGCCCGACCAAAAGAGTGCAAAGTCCTTTGAAGTATAAGAGGTAACACCCAAGGGAGAATCTTTCTCCTTTGACTTTGGCTCTCACCGAAGAGAGAGACCAGCCTAGCAGCTGCATCAGACCAAGTAAGTTCCAAGTCAATGCACGCTACGAGATAGACGCTCCTAGTTGCTACCCTGTAAACAGCTCAACCCAGCAGCCTCAGAACTGAGCAACGGCCATTGTTCCTCTGACTGAGTGGGCACCCAAAGCTAAATATAGGCTTTAGTAATAGTGGTAGTTTAGTTCGTAGAGATTATGCATGAGTAGATTTGACTGTAAATAAATGAGCATTGCTTTTGAACTTACTAACTGGTGTATCGAGTCATTGATCAGTATTCGGTTCTGAACCTTGTGGCGGTGTCGAAAGATACCTGGCGACTCTTAAGCAAATGTGATTAAATAGAGTCAAATTAAGGACCAACCAAAAGTTAGCAACAACTTAAAACAATTTATTAGAAAGCTTTATGGACTACAACAGAATTCATGTGCTAACATCATAACTTACAATGCTAAGCCTAAACAAAGAATGCTGTGCCCTCCAAAAATAAGTAACTCTAAATCAGAAATAGAAAGTCAAAGCTTTGACTTTACATCCGATACTAGTACCTGGATCTTACCTATATGTGGAATGTATATTCTGTCAGACGTGTAACATTTAGAAAGCACTGAAGTGTCAGTTTCAGCAGTGTGCTGAAGTCTTCGAGTGAACCAAAATACATATGCTGATTTTACAGAGGATTCACTGGTCTCTGGCACAGAAACAAGCCATGTGGCCAGACCATGCCCAGGTGTATGCTGCACTCAAGTCTCCTATCTTTCTCACCTAAATCTACCATTGTAACCGTCCATTCACTTCTTCCTTAAATACATGTCTCACTTCCTCTTAAATGCATCTAACCTATTTGTTTCAACCACTTCCTGTGGTAGATGGTACCACAGTCACACCACTCTTTGAAAAATAAGTTCCTTCTGAATTCTTTTGGTTATATTGATGGCCTCTATTCGTGCTCTTCGCCACAAGAAGAAACATCGGGCGAGATTCTCTGAAAATGGGGCTATGTCCCCACGCCAGCGGGAAAAGTGGCGTCAACGACACCGGCGTAAATGGCCCCCCAGGGGGAGGAATTCTCAACCTTTCTAGGGGGCTAGGTTGCCACCAGAGTCGTCTCCGCTGCTCCAGCCGGCACCAAAGGGCTGGTGCGGGTTCGCGCATGCGCGGAACAGCCGACGTGATCTCGCGCATGCGCGGACCGGCCGGCGTATTTCCACGCATATGTGGAGGGTCTCTTCTCTGCGCTGGCCCCTGGGCAATATGGCGGAACCCGGCGCGGAGGAAAGAAGGCCTCCAAGGAAACAGCCCGCCTGCAGGATCGGTAGGCCCCGATCGCGGACCAGGCCACCGTCACGGATCTCCCCCCCCCTCCTCCCCCCGCAGGACTGCCCCCGCACACTCACCTGCCAGGTCCCGCCGTCCATGAGGTGAGTAATTCATGCTGGTGGGACTGGCCAAAACTGGACGGCCGCTCGGCCCATCGGGGCCCGGAAAATCGCCAGAGGAGCTGCTGTCAATGGCCCCCCACCCGCGTGGCGGGAATCCCGCCGCCGCCCGAAAAACAACACCGGAGAATAGGGCAGCCGGTGGCGGGGCGGGAATCGCGCATCCCCCCAGGGATTCTCCAAACCGATGTGGGGCCGGAACATCCTGGCCATTATCTTTGCATCCACTCTAACCTTTCATTGTTTTAATTTCTCTTCAGTGATAACTCGCTAATGAGTATGATTTTCCACATAAGAAACACCATGTTACTGCCCGTAGATTCTGTGGGTTATTGCATGGCTGATGAACTCGATCCTAGAGCTGCATGTTTGACCAGACATTTGGCAGGTGTTTCAAGGAGGTGGGATCGGTCCTTGGACTCTTCTTTCTCAGACTCCTTCTCCGTGCCTCCTCTGGCCATCGGGTGTCCTCGAAGAATTGTGTTCTTTTAATCAGGAGGTTCCTCCAAGTTGGTCTCTCCTGAGCAAGGGTCTCCCAAGTTTATGTTGCGTTTCTTGAGGTAAGCCTTCAGAGTGTCTTTGAAGCGCTTCCTTTGTCCTCTTGTTCGGAAGTCTTCCTTGAGCTGGGCAAAGAAGATTTGCTTTGGCAGTCGGGACTGTGACATCCTCAGCACATGTCCGGCCCAGCGGAGTTGGTTTTGGATGATCATGGCCTTGCTGCTGGTGTTCCTTGTTCATTCAAGGATATTGATGTTCGTATTTTTATAAATGTTTTTTATTGGGTTTTTGTCATTGATGTTAGTATGCCTGTCTTCAACCATGGCTTGGAGATTCTCTTCTGAGAGAGTGGAGATGGCGATTTCATCTGCATACGGAAGTTGAAGTTTTAATTATTAGATCATTGGAGTATAAGAATTGGCAAGTCATGTTGCAGATGTATAGAACCTTAGTTAGGCCACACTTGGAGTATAGTGTTCAATTCTGGTCGCCACACTACCAGAAGCATGTGGAGGCTTTAGAGAGGGTGCAGAAGAGATTTACCAGAATGTTGCCTGGTATGGAGGGCATAAGCTATGAGGAGCGATTGAATAAACTCGGTTTGTTTTCACTGGAACGAAGGAGGTTGAGGGGCGACCTGATAGAGGTATACAAAATTATGAGGGGCATAGACAGAGTGGATAGTCAGAGGCTTTTCCCCAGGGTAGAGGGGTCAATTACTAGGGGGCATAGGTTTAAGGTGAGAGGGGCAAGGTTTAGAGTAGATGTACGAGGCAAGTTTTTTACGCAGAGGGTAGTGGGTGCCTGGAACTCACTACCGGAGGAGGTAGTGGAGGCAGGGACGATAGGGACATTTAAGGGGCATCTTGACAAATATATGAATAGGATGGGAATAGAAGGATACGGACCCAGGAAGTGTAGAAGATTGTAGTTTAGTCGGGCAGTATGGTCGGCACGGGCTTGGAGGGCCGAAGGGCCTGTTCCTGTGCTGTACATTTCTTTGTTCTTTGTTCTTTATCACCCTTCAGCCTTATTTTCAAGGGAAAGGAGGGCCGGCCTGTCACTCCTTTCGCATTTCTGGTAGATTAAATTGTCTTTGCATCCTCTCCAGTGCCTCTGGCAACCAGAACTGCATGCAGTACTCTTGGTCTAAATGAGGTTTAGCATGACTTCCCAAGTTTTCAATTTATCCCGCTGGAAGTAAAGCCTTCGTTCTTCGGTCTAATTTCTTCTTCTGTTTCTATTTCTTCTGTCTAATAGCTGTCATAATATACATCTATGTATACAATGAAGTGCAGACAGGCAGTGATTGGCACACAGGATGACCAGTAAGCACACAGAACAGAGCAGCCAATCGCCAGACAGGACACGACCACTATAAAGCCAGAGGGCACCAGTTTTCCCGCTCTCTCGGGACCCAGCTTCTGAGACAGTCAGAGTTAGTGAGCTGGCCAGTGCAAACACCATGTGGTATCTAGTAAGTCTGGTTAAGCTAGTATCAGGTCTCCAGTCAAGTCAGCATAGTGTCAACCCACAGTTGAACATGTTTAATAGTTTAAATAAAATCGTGTTGCATCTTATCAAGTGTTGGAGGTCTGTCTCTCGCTACACTGCATCAAGTGAAGTCCACATCAACCCAGCCTACCCAACACATCATGGTACCAGTGAGTGGTGCTGAAAATTGACGGACCTACCTTGAGTGAATCAGCGTTGACCAGCAAACAGCCATCCGGTGACATGGAAAGCGTCCACCTTCCTCCGCGGCGCCGACAACCTCGGTGCAAATTGGAAGATCTTCAAACAAAAGTTCCAACTCTATCTGGAAGCCACCGACCTTGAGGCCGCATCGGACGGCAGGAAGATCGCACTATTCCTCTCCACAGCCGGGGACCACGCCACCCACATCTACAACTCCCTTACATTCGCTGAAGACGAAGACAAGACAAAATTTAAAACAGTCGTGCTGAAGTTCGACAGCCACTGCGACATTGAGGTGAATGAGAGCTTTGAACGGTACGTTTTCCAGCAGAGGCTTCAGGGTAAGGATGAACCTTTTCAATCCTTTCTGACCCATCTCCGCATCCTCGCGCAGTCATGTAACTATGACTCGACCACTGATTCCGTGATCTGGGAACAGATCGTTTTCGGGGTCCACTCCGATTCCCTTCGCCAGCAGCTCCTGAAAGTCAAGCAGCTCACCCTCACCATCGCCATCATCATCGAAACGTGCGTTCTCCACGAACATGCTAACAATCGGAAGTCCCACATCAGGGCGGCAGAAACAGCAAAGCTAACCTCCCACGAGGCGGAATGGGTGCAGGCCATCGCACAAATGCAGGCCTGAAGTATCGACCAGAGTGGCCATTCGGCGCGCTTTTCCCGGGCCCCTGCGCATGCGCGCCATGACTGAGCGGACGGCGAGACCAACGACCAGACTGCGCAGGTGCGTACGTCGTTCAACCGCACTGCGAATGCGCGATGGCGCACGGAACACACTGACGTTGGCATCATGACGTGTCCGAATTGTGGCTCCGCCCATTTAAAGCGGCAATGTCCGGCAAAATCACAACGGTGTCTACAGTGTGGCAAGCTTGGCCACTGCGCAGCCCTTAGAACATAGAACATAGAACATAGAAAATACAGCACAGAACAGGCCCTTCGGCCCACGATGTTGTGCCGAACCTTTGTCCTAGATTAATCATAGATTATCATTGAATTTACAGTGCAGAAGGAGGCCATTCGGCCCCCTGAGTCTGCACCGGCTCTTGGAAAGAGCACCCCACCCAAACTCAACACCTCCACCCAACACCAAGAGCAATTTTGGACACTAAGGGCAATTTATCATGGCCAATCCACCTACCCTGCACATCTTTGGACTGTGGGAGGAAACCGGAGCACCCGGAGGAAACCCACGCAGACACGGGGAAGATGTGCAGACTCCGCACAGACAGTGACCCAAGCCGGAATCGAACCTGGGACCCTGGAGCTGTGAAGCAATTGTGCTATCCACAATGCTACCGTGCTGCCCTTAAGAACAAATAAATCTACACTATATCATTTTACTGTAATCCATGTACCTATCCAATAGCTGCTTGAAGGTCCCTAATGTTTCCGACTCAACTACTTCCACAGGCAGTGCATTCCATGCCCCCACTACTCTCTGGGTAAAGAACCTACCTCTGATATCCCTCCTATATCTTCCACCTTTCACCTTAAATTTATGTCCCCTTGTAATGGTTTGTTCCACCCGGGGAAAAAGTCTCTGACTGTCTACTCTATCTATTCCCCTGATCATCTTATAAACCTCTATCAAGTCGCCCCTCATCCTTCTCCGTTCTAATGAGAAAAGGCCTAGCACCCTCAACCTTTCCTCGTAAGACCTACTCTCCATTCCAGGTAACATCCTGGTAAATCTTCTTTGCACCTTTTCCAAAGCTTCCACATCCTTCCTAAAATGAGGTGACCAGAACTGTACACAGTACTCCAAATGTGGCCTTACCAAAGTTTTGTACAGCTGCATCATCACCTCACGGCTCTTAAATTCAATCCCTCTGTTAATGAACGCGAGCACACCATAGGCCTTCTTCACAGCTCTATCCACTTGAGTGGCAACTTTCAAAGATGTATGAACATAGACCCCAAGATCTCTCTGCTCCTCCACATTGCCAAGAACTCTACCGTTAACCCTGTATTCCACATTCATATTTGTCCTTCCAAAATGGACAACCTCACACTTTTCAGGGTTAAACTCCATCTGCCACTTCTCAGCCCAGCTCTGCATCCTATCTATGTCTCTTTGCAGCCGACAACAGCCCTCCTTACTATCCACAACTCCACCAATCTTCGTATCGTCTACAAATTTACTGACCCACCCTTCAACTCCCTCATCCAAGTCATTAATGAAAATCACAAACAGCAGAGGACCCAGAACTGATCCCTGCGGTACGCCTCTGGTAACTGGGATCCAGGCTGAATATTTGCCATCCACTACCACTCTCTGACTTCTATCGGTTAGCCAGTTCGTTATCCAACTGGCCAAATTTCCCACTATCCCATGCCTCCTTACTTTCTGCAGAAGCCTACCATGGGGAACCTTATCAAATGCCTTACTAAAATCCATGTACACTACATCCACTGCTTTACCTTCATCCACATGCTTGGTCACCTCCTCAAAGAATTCAATAAGATTTGTAAGGCAAGACCTACCCCTCACAAATCCGTGCTGACTATCCCTAATCAAGCAGTGTCTTTCCAGATGCTCAGAAATCCTATCCTTCAGTACCCTTTCCATTACTTTGCCTACCACCGAAGTAAGACTAACTGGCCTGTAATTCCCAGGGTTATCCCTAGTCCCTTTTTTGAACAGGGGCACAACATTCGCCACTCTCCAATCCCCTGGTACCACCCCTGTTGACAGTGAGGACGAAAAGATCATTGCCAACGGCTCTGCAATTTCATCTCTTGCTTCCCATAGAATCCTTGGATATATCCCGTCAGGCCCGGGGGACTTGTCTATCCTCAAGTTTTTCAAAATGCCCAACACATCTTCCTTCCTAACAAGTATTTCCTCGAGCTTACCAGTCTGTTTCACTGTCCTCTCCAACAATATCGCCCCGCTCATTTGTAAATACAGAAGAAAAGTACTCGTTCAAGACCTCTCCTATCTCTTCAGACTCAATACACAATCTCCCGCTACTGTCCTTGATCGGACCTACCCTCGCTCTAGTCATTCTCATATTTCTCACATGTGTAAAAGGCCTTGGGGTTTTCCTTGATCCTACCCGCCAAAGATTGTTCATGCCTTCTCTTAGCTCTCCTAATCCCTTTCTTCAGTTCCCTCCTGGCTATCTTGTATCCCTCCAATGCCCTGTCTGAACCTTGTTTCCTCAGCCTTACATAAGTCTCCTTTTTCCTCTTAACAAGACATTCAACCTCTCTTGTCAACCACGGTTCCCTCACTCGACCATCTCTTCCCTGCCTGACAGGGACATACATATCAAGGACACGTAGTACCTGTTCCTTGAACAAGTTCCACATTTCACTTGTGTCCTTCCCTGACAGCCTATGTTCCCAACTTATGCACTTCAATTCTTGTCTGACAACATCGTATTTACCCTTCCCCCAATTGTAAACCTTGCCCTGTTGCACGCACCTATCCCTCTCCATTACTAAAGTGAAAGTCACAGAATTGTGGTCACTATCTCCAAAATGCTCCCCCACTAACAAATCTATCACTTGCCCTGGTTCATTACCAAGTACTAAATCCAATATTGCCCCTCCTCTGGTCGGACAATCTACATACTGTGTTCGAAAAGCTTCCTGGACACACTGCACAAACACCACCCCATCCAAACTATTTGATCTAAAGAGTTTCCACTCAATATTTGGGAAGTTAAAGTCACCCATGACTACTACCCTGTGACTTCTGCACCTTTCCAAAATCTGTTTCCCAATCTGTTCCTCCACATCTCTGCTCCTATTGGGGGGCCTATAGAAAACTCCTAACAAGGTGACTGCTCCTTTCCTATTTCTGACTTCAACCCATACTACCTCATTAGGGTGATACTCCTCGAACTGCCTTTCTGCAGCTGTTATACTATCTCTAATTAACAATGCCACGCCCCCACCTCTTTTACCACCCTCCCTAATCTTATTGAAACATCTATAACCAGGGACCTCCAACAACCATTTCTGCCCCTCTTCTATCCAAGTTTCCGTGATGGCCACCACATCGTAGTCCCAAGTACCGATCCATGCCTTAAGTTCACCCACCTTATTCCTGATGCTTCTTGCGTTGAAGTATACACACTTCAACCCATCTCCGTGCCTGCAAGTACTCTCCTTTGTCAGTGTTCCCTTCCCCACTGCCTCATTACACACTTTGGCGTCCTGAATATCGGCTACCTTAGTTGCTGGACTACAAATCCGATTCCCATTCCCCTGCCAAATTAGTTTAAACCCTCCCGAGGAGTACTAGAAAACCTCCCTCCCAGGATATTGGTGCCCCGCTGGTTCAGATGCAACCCGTCCTGCTTGTACAGGTCCCACCTTCCCCAGAATGCGCTCCAATTATCCAAATACCTGAAGCCCTCCCTCCTACACCATTCCTGCAGCCACGTGTTCAACTGCACTGTCTCCCTATTCCTAGCCTCGCTATCACGTGGCACCGGCAACAAACCAGAGCTGACAACTCTGTCTGTCCTGGCTTTTAACGTCCAGCCTAACTCCCTAAACTTGTTTATTCCCTCCACACCCCTTTTCCTACCTATGTCGTTGGTACCAATGTGCACCACGACTTCTGGCTGCTCGCCCTCCCCCTTAAGGATCCTGAAGACACGATCCGAGATATCCCTGACCCTGGCACCCGGGAGGCAACATACCTTCCGGGAGTCTCGCTCGCGACCACAGAATCTCCTATCTATTCCCCTAACCATTGAATCTCCTACAACTATTGCTTTTCTATTCTGCCCCCTTCCCTTCTGAGCCCCAGAGCCAGATTCAGTGCCAGAGACCTGGCCGCTAGGGCCTTCCCCCGGTAGGTCATCCCCCCCAACAGCATCCAAAACGGTATACTTGTTTTGAAGGGGAATGGCCACGAGGGATCCCTGCACTGTCTGCCTGTTTGTTTTTTTCCCCCTGACGGTCACCCAGCTATTCTTGTCCTGTACCTTGGGTGTGGTTACCTCCCTGTAACTCTTCTCAATCACCCCCTCTGCCACCCGGATGATCCGAAGTTCATCCATCTTCAGCTCCAGTTCTCTAACACGGTCTTTGAGGAGCTGAAGTTGGGTGCACTTCCCGCAGGTATAGTCAGCGGGGACACCGGTGGTATCCCTCACCACCCACATCCTATAGGAGGAGCATGAAACTGGCCTAGCCTCCATCCCCTCTTACCTGACAGAATATAGCTGCCCTGTGGACTAACTAGATCTCCGCCCTCAGACTCTGCTCCCAGTCAGCTACACTTTCTGTAAACTCCTGGCTCTCTTCTCACTCTTTGCGGAAATGTAGGAAACAAAATGAAAGCAGCACCTTACTCCCTCCTCACCTAACTCCCTCGGTCACTAAACTCTTACTATAGCACTCAAAAAGCACCAAATTCAGCACTCCCTCGATCACCAAACTCTTACTATAGCACTCAAAAAGCACCAAATTCACCACTCCCTCGATCACCAAACTCTTACTATAGCACTCAAAAAGCACCAAATTCAGCACTCCCTTGGTCACCAAACTCTTACTATAGCACTCAAAAAGCACCAAATTCAGCACTCCCTCGGTCACCAAACTCTTACTATAGCACTCAAAAAGCACCAAATTCAGCACTCCCTCGGTCACCAAACTCTTACTATAGCACTCAAAAAGCACCAAATTCAGCACTCCCTTGGTCACCAAACTCTTACTATAGCACTCAAAAAGCACCAAATTCAGCACTCAGTGCAAACAAAGTCCGCACTGTCGGGGATCACTTTTATACTGTGAATCTAGCCTCTGAAAACTGGCCTAATCCAATTAACTAATTAACAAGCTCCAGCTGAAAGTGCCTACAAGTAGAAGCTTGTTTAAAGCTGATTGAAAATTCACCTTCTTCTAAACCAAACAGCAACTTTTAAGTTAATTAACTAAATAAAAGAAAGACTAAACTTTAGATAAAAATGAAGCCTTATACTCCCTCGGTCACCAAACTCTTACTATAGCACTCAAAAAGTACCAAATTCAGCACTCAGTGCAAACCTTTGCAGATCTGCTCCACTGCCCAGCATCCAGTGATCCTAGCCACGGCGCAGAAGCGTCCGTTCAATACAGCAGGCCATGCCAGACTCCGACAGCCCAACAGATCCTGATGCTGCGTGCTTCAAGTCTCCATACCGGGTGGGCATCATTACGAAGCATGCACTGCCTTTCTCCAAGACAGTGAAGCACCTCCCGATCCTCAGCGTGGATCCCGACTACGAGTGGTGTGCTGTCCTCACAGTCAACAAGGCTCGCATCCGGTTCAAACTGGACACCAGCGCATCAGCAAACCTCATCTCAAAATCCGATCTCGACACCATCCGCGTCAGACCAAGCATTCTACCACCGGCCTGCCAGCTCCTTGACTACAATGGCAATGCCATAGCTGCCAGTGGCTCATGCCAACTCGGAGTTTCCAATAATCATTTAAAGCGACACTGCGACTTGAGATCGTGGGACCTGACAGAGCATCCCTGCTCGGTTCTCGGGCCTGCAAACTCCTGAACTTGGTTCAGCGAGTCCACACCATGTCATCGCACAGGCGACGGCCTCACCTGATGAGAACTTCCAGGCTGAAATTGATGACATCATCACACAGTACCACAGCATGTTCGACGGAATGGGCACTCCCGTACCGATCCTGCCCAAACCAAACACTATCCCTGTGATCCACGCACCACGTCGGATGCCGGCACCCCTCAAGGACTGCCTCAAGCAGCAGTTACAGGACCTCCAGGACCAGGGCATCATATCAAAGGTCACAGAACCCACGGACTGGGTCAGCTCCATGGTCTGCGTCAAGAAGCCGTCAGGGGAGCTTCGAATCTGCATCGACCCCAAGGATTTAAACCGCGACATCATGGGGGAACATTACCCGATAACAAAACGAGAGGAGTTGACCAGCGAGATGGCTCATGCCAAACTCTTTACGAAGCTGGACGCCTCCAAGGGGTTCTGGCAAATGCAGCTGGATGCGTCCAGTCACAAGCTGTGCACATTCAATACCCCGTTTGGTCGCTACTGCTACAACCGGATGCCTTTTGGCATCATCTGAGATATTTCACCACATCATGGAACAGATGATAGAGGGTATTGAGGGATGCGCGTGTATGTTGACGATGTCATAATCTGGTCCACAACTCCTCAAGAACACATCGATCGCCTCAAGCAAGTATTCCACAGAATCCATGAGCATGGCCTCCGACTCAACAGAGCCAAGTGCTCGTTCGGTCAATCAGAAATCAAATTCCTTGGTGACCACATCTCGCAGCAAGGCGTGTGGCCAGATGCTGACAAGGTCTCGGCAATCAACGCCATGGAGACCCCAGAGGACAAGAAGGCAGTCCTCCGCTTTCTAGGGATGGTCAACTTCCTTGGGAAGTTCATTCCCAACTTGGCAGCACACACCACAGCCCTCACGAATGGCGTGAGCTGAGGGCAAAACTCACCACAGCCCCAGTTCTGGCGTTCTTCGACCCTACCAAAGAGACCAAAATATCCACTGACGCAAGCCAGGACGGTATTGGGGCGGTACTCCTTCAACGGGATGACTCCTCCTCATGGGCCCCAGTTGCGTATGCCTCCGGAGCCATGACGCCCACTGAGAGGCATAAATATCCTGGCCGCGAGGTTTGCTAGTGTCACACGGGAGGGTTTAAACTAGTGTGGCAGGGGGGTGGGCACGGGAACAATAGGTCAGAAGGTAAGTGTATTGAGGGAGAACTAGGGAATCGGGCCAGTATGGCTCTGAGGCAGAGCAGACAGGGAGAAGTTGCTGAACACAGCGGGTCTGGTGGCCTGAAGTGCATATGCTTTAATGCAAGAAGTATTACGGGTAAGGCAGATGAACTTCGAGCTTGGATTAGTACTTGGAACTATGATGTTGTTGCCATTACAGAGACCTGGTTGAGGGAAGGACAGGATTGGCAGCTAAACGTTCCAGGATTTAGATGTTTCAGGTGGGATAGAGGGGGTTGTAAAAGGGGTGGCGGAGTTGCTCTTCTGGTTAGGGAGAATATCACAGCTGTACTACGGGAGGACACCTCAGAGGGCAGTGAGGCTATATGGGTAGAGATCAGGAATAAGAAGGGTGCAGTCACAATGTTGGGGGTTTACTACAGGCCTCCCAACAGCCAGCGGGAGATAGAGGAGCAGATAGGTAGACAGATTTTGGAAAAGAGTAAAAACAACAGGGTTGTTGTGATGGGAGACTTCAACTTCCCCAATATTGACTGGGACTCACTTAGTGCCAGGGGCTTAGACGGGGCAGATTTGTAAGGAGCATCCAGGAGGGCTTCTTAAAACAATCTGTGGACAATCCAACTAGGGAAGGGGCGGTACTGGACCTGGTATTGGGGAATGAGCCCGGCCAGGTGGTAGAAGTTTCAGTAGGGGAGAATTTCGGGAACAGTGACCACGATTCAGTAAGTTTTAAAGTGCTGGTGGACAAGGATAAGAGTGGTCCTAGGGTGAATGTGCGAAATTGGAGAAAGGCTAATTATAACAATATTAGGCGGGAACTGAAGAACCTAGATTGGGGGTGGATGTTTGAGGGTAAATCAACATCTGACATGTGGGAGGCTTTCAAGTGTCAGTTGAAAGGAATTCAGGACCGGCATGTTCCTGTGAGGAAGAAGGATAAATACGGCAATTTCCGGGAACCTTGGATAACGAGAGATATTGTAGGCCTCGTCAAAAAGAAAAAGGAGGCATTTGTCAGGGCTAGAAGGCTGGGAACAGATGAAGCCTGTGTGGAATCTAAGGAAAGTAGGAAAGAACTTAAGCAAGGAGTCAGGAGGGCTAGAAGGGGTCACGAAAAGTCATTAGCAAATAGGGTTAAGGAAAATCCCAAGGCTTTTTACACGTATATAAAAAGCAAGAGGGTAGCCAGGGAAAGGGTTGGCCCACTGAAGGATAGGCAAGGGAATCTATGTGTGGAGCCAGAGGAAATGGGCGAGGTACTAAATGAATACTTTGCATCAGTATTCACCAAAAAGAAGTAATTGGTGGATGTTGAGTCTGGAGAAGCGTGTGTAGATAGTCTGGGTCAGATTGAGATCCAAAAAGACGAGGTGTTGGGCGTCTTAAAAAATAGTAAGGTAGATAAGTCCCCAGGGCCTGATGGGATCTCCCCCAGAATACTGAAGGAGGCTAGAGAGGTCATTGCTGAGGCCTTGACAGAAATCTTTGGATCCTCACTGTCTTCAGGTGACGTCCCGGAGGACTGTAGAATAGCCAATGTTGTTCCTCTGTTTAAGAAGGGTAGCAAGGATAATCCAGGCAACTACAGGCCGGTGAGCCTTACGTCAGTGGTAGGGAAATTACTGGAGAGAATTCTTCGAGACAGGATCTACTCCCATTTGGAAGCAAATGGACGTATTAGTGAGAGGCAGCATGGTTTTGTGAAGGGGAGGTCGTGTCTCACTAACTTGATAGAGTTTTCGAGGAGGTCACTCAGATGATTGATGCAGGTAGGGCAGTGGATGTTGTCTATATGGACTTCAGTAAGGCCTTTGACAAGGTCCCTCATGGTAGACTAGTACAAAAGGTACACAGTCACACAGGATCATGGGTGAGCTGGTAAGGTGGATACAGAACTGGCTAGGTCATAGAAGGCAGAGAGTAGCAATGGACGGATGCTTTTCTAATTGGAAGGCTGTGACTAGTGGTGTTCCACAGGGATCAGTGCTGGGACCTTTGCTGTTTGTAGTATATATAAATGATTTGGAGGAAAATGTAACTGGTCTGATTAGTAAGTTTGCAGACGACACAAAGGTTGGTGGAATTGCGGATAGCGATGACGACTGTCAAAGGATACAGCAGGATTAAGATTGTTTGGTGACTTGGGCGGAGAGATGGCAGATGGAGTTTAATCTGGACAAATGTGAGGTAATGCATTTTGGAAGATCTAATGCAGGTAGGGAATATACAGTGAATGGTAGAACCCTCAAGAGTATTGAAAGTCAGAGAGATCTAGGTGTACAGGTCCACAGGTCACTGAAAGGGGCAACACAGGTGGAGAAGGTAGTCAAGAAGGCATACGGCATGCTTGCCTTCATTGGCCAGGGCATTGAGTATAAGAATTGGCAAGTCATGTTGCAGCTGTATAGAAACTTAGTTAGGCCACACTTGGAGTACAGTGTTCAATTCTGGTCACCACACTACCAGAAGGATGTGGAGGCTTTAGAGAGAGGGTGCAGAAGAGATTTACCAGAATGTTGCCTGGTATGGAGGGCATTAGCTATGAGGCGCGGTTGAATAAAAAATTTTTTTTTTTATTAAATATTTTATTGAAAATTTTTGGTCAACCAACACAGTACTTTGTGCATCCTTTACACAATATTATAACAACACAAATAACAATGACCTATTTTATAAACAAAAAATGAATAAATAATAAATAACAAAAATGAAAACTAGCCCTAATTGGCAACTGCCTTGTCACAAGTAACACTCTCCAAAATATAATTTAACAGTCCAATATATAATTATCTGCAGCAACGACCTATACATACTATACAGTATATATTAACAACCCTGAGAGTCCTTCTGGTTCCTCCTCCCCCCCCCCCCCCACCCCTCCGCCCCCCCCCCCCCCCCCCCCCACCCGATCCTGGGCTGCTGCTGCTGCATTCTTTTTCCCATTCCGTCTATCTTTCTGCGAGGTATTCGACGAACGGTTGCCACCACCTGGTGAACCCTTGAGCCGACCCCCTTAGGACGAACTTAATCCGCTCTAGCTTTATAAACCCCGCCATGTCATTTATCCAGGTCTCCACCCCCGGGGGCTTGGCTTCTTTCCACATTAGCAATATCCTGCGCCGGGCTACTAGGGACGCAAAGGCCAAAACATCGGCCTCTCTCGCCTCCTGCACTCCCGGCTCTTGTGCAACCCCAAATATAGCCAACCCCCAGCTTGGTTCGACCCGGACTCCTACTACTTTTGAACGCACCTTTGTCACCCCCATCCAAAACCCCTGTAGTGCCGGGCATGACCAAAACATATGGGTATGATTCGCTGGGCTTCTCGAGCACCTCGCACACCTATCCTCCACCCCCAAAAATTTACTGAGCCGTGCTCCAGTCATATGTGCCCTGTGTAATACCTTAAACTGAATCAGGCTTAGCCTGGCACACGAGGACGACGAGTTTACCCTGCTTAGGGCATCTGCCCACAGCCCCTCCTCGATCTCCTCCCCCAGCTCTTCTTCCCATTTCCCTTTTAGTTCATCTACCATAGTCTCCCCTTCGTCCCTCATTTCCCTATATATATCTGACACCTTACCATCCCCCACCCATGTCTTTGAGATCACTCTGTCCTGCACCTCTTGTGTCGGGAGCTGCGGGAATTCCCTCACCTGTTGCCTCGCAAAAGCCCTCAGTTGCATATACCTGAATGCATTCCCTTGGGGCAACCCATATTT
Organism: Scyliorhinus torazame; assembly: GCF_047496885.1. NCBI lineage: Eukaryota > Metazoa > Chordata > Chondrichthyes > Carcharhiniformes > Scyliorhinidae > Scyliorhinus > Scyliorhinus torazame. The sequence continues at coordinate 317,596,760 of NC_092709.1, forward strand.
CTCGGTCAGCGCTCCCAGACTCGCGAACTTCCCATCCACAAACAGATCTTTCAGTTGCGTTATTCCTGCTCTTTGCCACATTCCATATCCCCCATCCATTCCCCCCGGGGCAAACCTATGGTTGTTTCTTATCGGGGACCCCCCCCAAGGCTCCAGTCTTTCCCCTATGCCGTCTCCACTGTCCCCAAATCTTCAGTGTAGCCACCACCACCGGGCTTGTGGTGTATTTCCTCGGTGAGAACGGCAATGGGGCTGTCACCATAGCCTGTAGGCTAGTCCCCCTACAGGACGCCCTCTCTAATCTCTTCCACGCCGCTCCCTCCTCCTCTCCCATCCACTTACTCACCATTGAAATATTAGCGGCCCAATAATACTCACTTAGGCTCGGTAGTGCCAACCCCCCCCCTATCCCTGCTACGCTGTAAGAATCCCTTCCTCACTCTCGGGGTCTTCCCGGCCCACACAAAACCCATGATGCTCTTTTCAATCCTTTTAAAAAAAGCCTTCGTGATCACCACCGGGAGGCACTGAAACACAAAGAGGAATCTCGGGAGGACCACCATCTTAACCGTCTGCACCCTCCCTGCCATTGACAGGGATACCATATCCCATCTCTTGAAATCCTCCTCCATCTGTTCCACCAACCACGTTAAATTTAACCTATGCAATGTGCCCCAATTCTTAGCTATCTGGATCCCCAGGTAACGAAAGTCCCTTGTTACCTTCCTCAACGGTAGGTCCTCTATTTCTCTACTCTGCTCCCCTGGATGCACCACAAACAACTCACTTTTCCCCATGTTCAATTTATACCCTGAAAAATCCCCAAACTCCCCAAGTATCCGCATTATTTCTGGCATCCCCTCCGCCGGGTCCGCCACGTATAGTAGCAAATCGTCCGCATACAAAGATACCCGGTGCTCTTCTCCTCCCCTAAGTACTCCCCTCCACTTCTTGGAACCCCTCAACGCTAACGCCAGGGGCTCAATCGCCAGTGCAAACAATAATGGGGACAGAGGGCATCCCTGCCTTGTCCCTTTATGGAGCCGAAAATATGCAGATCCCCGTCCATTCGTGACCACGCTCGCCACTGGGGCCCTATACAACAGCTGCACCCATCTAACATACCCCTCTCCAAAACCAAATCTCCTCAACACCTCCCACAAATAATCCCACTCCACTCTATCAAATGCTTTCTCGGCATCCATCGCCACTACTATCTCTGTTTCTCCCTCTGGTGGGGCCATCATCATTACCCCTAACAACCTCCGTATATTCGTGTTCAGCTGTCTCCCCTTCACAAACCCAGTTTGGTCCTCGTGGACCACCCCCGGGACACATTCCTCTATTCTCATTGCCATTACCTTGGCCAGGACCTTGGCATCTACATTTAGGAGGGAAATAGGTCTATAGGACCCGCATTGTAGCGGGTCCTTTTCCTTCTTTAAGAGAAGCGATATCGTTGCTTCAGACATAGTCGGGGGCAGTTGTCCCCTTTCCTTTGCCTCATTAAAGGTCCTCGTCAGTACCGGGGCGAGCAAGTCCACATATTTTCTATAGAATTCGACTGGGAATCCATCCGGTCCCGGGGCCTTTCCCGCCTGCATGCTCCTAATTCCTTTCACCACTTCTTCTACCTCGATCTATGCTCCCAGTCCCACCCTTTCCTGCTCTTCCACCTTGGGAAATTCCAGCCGATCCAAGAAGCCCATCATTCTCTCCCTCCCATCCGGGGGTTGAGCTTCATATAATTTTTTATAAAATGTCTTGAACACTCCATTCACTCTCTCCGCTCCCCGCTCCATCTCTCCTTCCTCATCCCTCACTCCCCCTATTTCCCTCGCTGCTCCCCTTTTCCTCAATTGGTGTGCCAGCAACCTGCTCGCCTTCTCCCCATATTCGTACTGTACACCCTGTGCCTTCCTCCATTGTGCCTCTGCAGTGCCTGTAGTCAGCAAGTCAAATTCTACATGTAGCCTTTGCCTTTCCCTGTACAGTCCCTCCTCCGGTGCTTCCGCATATTGTCTGTCCACCCTCAAAAGTTCTTGCAGCAACCGCTCCCGTTCCTTACTCTCCTGCTTCCCTTTATGTGCCCTTATTGATATCAGCTCCCCTCTAACCACTGCCTTCAACGCCTCCCAGACCACTCCCACCTGGACCTCCCCATTATCATTGAGTTCCAAGTACTTTTCAATGCACCCCCTCACCCTTAGACACACCCCCTCATCTGCCATTAGTCCCATGTCCATTCTCCAGGGTGGGCGCCCTCCTGTTTCCTCCCCTATCTCCAAGTCCACCCAGTGTGGAGCGTGATCCGAAATGGCTATAGCCGTATACTCCGTTCCCCTCACCTTCAGGATCAATGCCCTACCCAGCACAAAAAAGTCTATTCGCGAGTAGACTTTATGGACATAGGAGAAAAACGAGAACTCCTTACTCCTAGGTCTGCTAAATCTCCACGGGTCTACACCTCCCATCTGCTCCATAAAATCTTTAAGTACCTTGGCTGCTGCCGGCCTCCTTCCAGTCCTGGACTTCGACCTCTCCAGCCCTGGTTCCAACACCGTATTAAAATCTCCCACCATTATCAGCTTTCCCATCTCTAGGTCCGGAATGCGTCCTAGCATCCGCCTCATAAAATTGGCATCATCCCAGTTCGGGGCATATACGTTTACCAAAACCACCGTCTCCCCCTGTAGTTTGCCACTCACCATCACGTATCTGCCCCCGTTATCCGCCACTATAGTCTTTGCCTCGAACATTACCCGCTTCCCCACTAATATAGCCACCCCCCTGTTTTTCGCATCTAGCCCCGAATGGAACACCTGCCCCACCCATCCTTTGCGTAGCCTAACCTGGTCTATCAGTTTCAGGTGCGTTTCCTGTAACATAACCACATCTGCCTTAAGTTTCTTAAGGTGTGCGAGTACCCGTGCCCTCTTTATCGGCCCGTTCAGCCCTCTCACGTTCCACGTGATCAGCCGAGTTGGGGGGCTTCCTACCCCCCCCCCCTTGTCGATTAGCCATCACCTTTTTCCAGCTCCTCACCCGGTTCCCACGCAGCTGTATCTCCCCCAGGCGGTGCCCCCCCGCCCATCCTCTCCCATACCAGCTCCCCCCTCTCCCCAGCAGCAGCAACCCAGTAATTCCCCCCTCCCACCCCCCCCCCCGCTAGATCCCCCGCTAGCGTAATTACTCCCCCCATGTTGCTCCCAGAAGTCAGCAAACTCTGGCTGACCTCGGCTTCCCCCCGTGACCTCGGCTCGCACCGTGCGACGCCCCCTCCTTCCTGCTTCTCTATTCCCGCCATGATTATCATAGCGCGGGAACCAAGCCCGCGCTTCTCCCTTGGCCCCGCCCCCAATGGCCAACGCCCCATCTCCTCCACCTCCCCTCCTCCCCCATCACCACCTGTGGGAGAGAGAAAAGTTACCACATCGCAGGATTAGTACATAAAACCCCTCTTTGCCCCCCACATTCGCCCCACCACTTTGTTCGAACGTTCTTTTTAATAACCCGCTCATTCCAGTTTTTCTTCCACAATAAAAGTCCACACTTCATCCGCCGTCTCAAAGTAGTGGTGCCTCCCTCGATATGTGACCCACAGTCTTGCCGGTTGCAGCATTCCAAATTTTATCTTCTTTTTATGAAGCACCGACTTGGCCCGATTAAAGCTCGCCCTCCTTCCTACCCCCCCCCCCCCTTGTCGATTAGCCATCACCTTTTTCCAGCTCCTCACCCGGTTCCCACGCAGCTGTATCTCCCCCAGGCGGTGCCCCCCCGCCCATCCTCTCCCATACCAGCTCCCCCCTCTCCCCAGCAGCAGCAACCCAGTAATTCCCCCCTCCCACCCCCCCCCTCGCCACCTCCGCACTCCAGTCTTGATAAACGCGGATCACCGCGTTCTCCCATTTACTGCTCCGAGTTTTCTTCGCCCATCTAAGGACCATTTCTCTATCCTTAAAACGGAGGAATCTCACCACTATGGCTCTGGGAATTTCTCCTGCTCTCGGTCCTCGCGCCATCACTCGGTATGCTCCCTCCACCTCCAACGGACCCGCCGGGGCCTCCGCTCCCATTAACGAGTGCAGCATCGTGCTCACATATGCCCCGACGTCCGCTCCCTCCACACCTTCAGGAAGACCAAGAATCCTCAGGTTGTTCCTCCTTGCGTTGTTTTCCAGTGCCTCCAACCTTTCCACACATCGTTTCTGATGTGCCTCCTGCGTCTCCGTCTTCACCACCAGGCCCTGTATATCGTGCTCATTCTTGGCTGCCTTTGCCTTCACGACCCGAAGCTCCCGCTCCTGGGTCTTTTGTTCCTCCTTTAGCCCTTCGATCGCCTGTAGTATCGGGGCCAACAGCTCTTTCTTCATTTCCTTTTTGATCTCTTCCACACAGCATTTCAAGAACTCTTGTTGTTCAGGGCCCCATGTTAAACTGCCACCTTCCGACGCCATCTTGGTTTTTGCTTGCCTTCCTTGCCGCTGTTCTAAAGGATCCACTGCAATCTGGCCACCCTCTCCTCCTTTTTCCATCCGTATCCAGGGGGGATTCCCTTCTGGTTTACCGCACTGTGCTTTTAGCCGTCAAAATTGCCGTTGGGGCTCCTATCAAGAGCCCAAAAGTCCGTTTCACAGGGAGCTGCCGAAACGTGCGACTCAGCTGGTCATCGCCGCACCTGGAAGTGCGGTTGAATAAATTTGATTTGTTCTCACTGGAACGACGGAGGTTGAGGGGCGACCTGATAGAGGTCTACAAAATTATGAGGGGCATAGACAGAGTGGATAGTCAGAGGCTTTTTTCCAGGGTAGAGGGGTGAATTACTAGGGGGCAGAGGTTTAAGGTGTGAGGGGCAAGGTTTAGAGTAGATGTCCGAGGCAAGTTTTTTACACAGAGGGTAGTGGGTGCCTGGAACTCGCTACCGGAGGAGGTGGTGGAAGCAGGGATGATGGTGACATTTAAGGGGCATCTTGACAAATACATGAATAGGATGGGAATAGAGGGATAAGGACCCAGGAAGTGTAGAAGATTGTAGTTTAGTCGGGCAGTATAGTCGGCACGGGCTTGGAGGGCCGAAGCGCCTGTTCCTGTGCTGTACTTTTCTTTGTTCTTTGTTCTTGTAAAAACAGGGACAGTTGTCACTCATCACTGTGAGCGGTATCCCATGCCTGGCAAACGTTTCTTTGCATGCTTTAATCACCGCCTTCGACGTGAGGTCGGACAGTTTCACCACTTCTGGGTAATTGGAGAAGTAGTCGACCAGGAGGACATAGTCACGCCCCTTGGCGTGGAAAAGGTTGACACCAACTTTGGACCATGGGGAGGTCACTATCTAATGTTGCTGCAGAGTTTCTTTGGGTATAGCTGGCTGAAATTTCTGACATGTGGGGCAGTTGAGGACCGTGTTGGCAACATCCTGGCTGATGCCCGGCCAATAGACTGCCTCCCGAGCTCTGCGCGACATTTCTCGACCCCCAGGTGACCCTCATGGAGTTGGCCGAGCACCATAGCTCGCATGCTCTGCGGAATCACAATCCTATCGAGCTTCATGAGGATGCCGTCCACTATCGTCAGGTCGTCCTTGACGTTGTAAAACTGGGGACACTGTCACTTCTGCCAGCTATTCGTGAGGTGCTGCATCACACGCTGTAGCAGAGAATCCTTGGCCATTTCCTCACGAATTTGGATGACCCTCTCATCAGACGTCGGAAGGTTGGAGGCACACAATTGCACCTGTGCATCAATTTGGCAGACAAAGTCAATTTGTTGACACGGTGTGGTGATAGACCTGGAAAGGGCATTTGCAATAATGAGTTCTTTGCTGGCGTGTAGTTCAAAGTTGTAGCGGTGTAGCTTGAGAAGGATCCGTTGTAACCGAGGCGTCATGTCATTTAAATCCTTCTGGATTTTGTGGACTAATGGCCTGTGGTCCATCTCAACCGTGAATTTTGGGAGGCCATACACATAGTCATGAAATTTGTCGATTCCCGTTAGGAGGCCCAGGCATTCCTTCTCAATCTGAGCGTACTGTTGCTCAGTGGACGTCATGGCTCTGGAGGCATACGCAACTGGGGCCCATGAGGAGGAGTCATCCCGTTGGAGGAGCACCGCCCCAATACCGTCCTGGCTCGCGCCAGTGAATATTTTGGTCTCCTTGGTAGGGTTGAAGAACACCAGAACCGGGGTTGTGGTGAGTTTTGCCCTCAGCTCACGCCATTCGTTCTCATGGGTGGGCAGCCACTGGAATTCCGTCGACTTTTTGACGAGATGGCGGAGGGCTGTGGTGTGGGACGCCATGTTGGGAATGAACTTCCCGAGGAAGTTGACCATCCCTAGAAAGCAGAGGACCGCCTTCTTGTCCTCTGGGGTCTTCATGGCGTTGATCGCTGAGACCTTGTCAGCATCTGGCCGCATGCCTTGCTGCGAGATGTGGTCACCAAGGAATTTGATTTCTGATTGACCGAACGAGCACTTGGCTCTGTTGAGCCATCTCGCTGGTCAACTCTTCTCGTTTTGGTATTGGGTAATGTTCCCTCATGATGTTGCGGTTTAGATCCTTGGGGTCGATGCAGATTCGAAGCTCCCCTGACGGCTTCTTGACGCAGACCATGGAGCTGACCCAGTCCGTGGGTTCTGTGACCTTTGATATGATGCCCTGGTCCTGGAGGTCCTGTAACTGCTGCTTGAGGTGGTCCTTGAGGGGTGCCGGCACCCGACGTGGTGCGTGGATCACAGGGGTGGCGTTTGGTTTGGGCAGGATTTTGTATCGGTATGGGAATGTGCCCATTCCGTCGAACACGCTGTGGTACCGTGTGATGATGTCATCAATTTCAGCCTGGAAGTTCTCATCAGGTGAGGCCGTCGCCTGTGAGGATGACATGGTGTGGACTCGCTGAACCAAGTTCAGGAGTTTGCAGGCCCGAGAACCGAGCAGTGATGCTCTGTCAGGTCCCACGATCTCAAATCGCAGTGTCGCTTTAAATGACTTATTGGAAACTCTGAGTTGGCATGAGCCACTGGCCGCTATGGCATTGCCATTGTAGTCAAGGAGCTGGCAGGCCGGTGGTAGAATGCTTGGTCTGACGCGGATGGTGTCGAGATCGGATTTTGAGATGAGGTTTGCTGATGCGCCGGTGTCCAGTTTGAACCGGATGCGAGCCTTGTTGACTGTGAGGACAGCACACCACTCGTCGTCGGGATCCACGCTGAGGATCGGGAGGTGCTTCACTGTCTTGGAGAAACCCCTTGGAGGCGTCCAGCTTCGTAAAGAGTTTGGCATGAGCCATCTCGCTGGTCAACTCCTCTCGTTTTGGTATCAGGTAATGTTCCCCCATGATGTCGCGGTTTAAATCCTTGGGGTCGATGCAGATTCGAAGCTCCCCTGACGGCTTCTTGACGCAGACCATGGAGCTGACCCAGTCCGTGGGTTCTGTGACCTTTGATATGATGCCCTGGTCCTGGAGGTCCTGTAACTGCTGCTTGAGGCAGTCCTTGAGGGGTGCCGGCATCCAACGTGGTGCGTGGATCACAGGGATAGTGTTTGGTTTGGGCAGGATCGGTACGGGAGTGCCCATTCCGTCGAACATGCTGTGGTACTGCGTGATGATGTCATCAATTTCAGCCTGGAAGTTCTCATCAGGTGAGGCCGTCGCCTGTGCGATGACATGGTGTGGACTCGCTGAACCAAGTTCAGGAGTTTGCAGGCCCGAGCAGTGATGCTCTGTCAGGTCCCACGATCTCAAGTCGCAGTGTCGCTTTAAATGACTTATTGGAAATTCCGAGTTGGCATGAGCCACTGGCAGCTACAGCATTGCCATTGTAGTCAAGGAGCTGGCAGGCCGGTGGTAGAATGCTTGGTCTGACGCGGATGGTGTCGAGATCGGATTTTGAGATGAGGTTTGCTGATGCGCTGGTGTCCAGTTTGAACCGGATGCGAGCCTTGTTGACTGTGAGGACAGCACACCACTCGTCGTCGGGATCCACGCTGAGGATCGGGAGGTGCTTCACTGTCTTGGAGAAAGGCAGCGCATGTTTCGTAATGATGCCCACCCGGTATGGAGATTTGAGGCACTCAGCATCAGGATCTGTTGGGCTGTCGGGGTCGGAGTCTGGCATGGCCTGCTGTATTGAACGGACGCTTCTGCGCTGTGGCTGGGATCGCTGGACGCTGGGCAGTGGAGCAGATCTGCAAAGGGTTGCGTAGTAGCCAAGCTTGCCACACTGTAAACACCGTCGTGATTTTGACGGACATTGCCGCTTTAAATGGGCATGCGCAGTGTGGTCGAACGATGGACGCACCTGCGCGGTCTGGTCGTCGGTCTCGCCGTCCCCTCGGTCGTGGCGCGCATGCGCAGGGGCCCGGGGAAAGTGCGCAAAATGGCCACTCTCATCGATACTTAGGCCCTGCATTTGTGCGATGGCCTGCACCCGTTCCATCTCGTGGGAGGTTAGCTTTGCCGCTTTTGCCGCCCTGATGTGGGAGTACCGATTGTTAGCATGTTCCTGAAGAACGCACGTTTCGATGGCGATGGTGAGGGTGAGCTGCTTGACTTTCAGGAGCTGCTGGCAAAGGGAATCGGAGTGGACCCCGAAAACGATCTGATCCCGGATCATGGAATCAGTGGTCGAGTCATAGTTACATGACTACGCGAGGATGCGGAGATGGGTCAGAAAGGATTGAAAAGGTTCATCCTTACCCTGAAGTCTCTGCTTGGAAACGTACCGTTCAAAGCTCTCATTCACCTTAATGTCGCAGTGGCTGTCGAACTTCAGTAGGACTGTTTTAAATTTTGTCTTGTCTTCGCCTTCAGTGAATGGAAGGGAGTTGTAGATGTGGGTGGCGTGGTCCCCGGCTGTGGAGAGGAATAGTGCGATCTTCCTGGCGTCCAATGCGGCCTCGAGGTTGGTGGCTTCGAGATAGAGATGGAACTTTTGTTTGAAGATCTTCCAATTTGCACCGAGGTTGCTGGCGATGTGGAGCTGCGGAGGAGGGCGGACATTTTCCATGTCACCGGATGGCTGTTTGCTGGTCAACGCTGATTCACTCAAGGTAGGTCCGTCAATTTTCAGCATCACTCACTGGTACCATGATGTGTTGGGTAGGCTGGGTCGATGTGGACTGCACTTGATGCAGCGTAGCGGGAGACAGACCTCCAACACTTGATGTGATACAAAAGATTTTATTTAACATCTAAACTATTATACATGTTTAACTGTGGGTTGACACTATGCTGACTTGACTGGAGACCTGATACTAGCCTAACCAGACTTACTAGCTACCACATGGTGTTTGCACTGGCCAGCTCACGAACTCTGACTGTCTCAGAGGCTGGGTCCCGAATGAGCGGGAAAACTGGTGGCCTCTGGCTTTATAGTGGTCGTGTCCTGTCTGGTGATTGGCTGCTCTGTTCTGTGTGCTTACTGGTCATCCTGTGTGTCAATCACTGCCTGTCTGCACTCCATTATATACATAGATGTATATTATGATAAGATCTAAACTATTCTGGTGCTAATCCTACAGTCCCTGCCAGGAGTGAGAGGGAGGGTCTAGTGTGTGTCTGGTTTTATAATGAGTTGTGTAGTGCCCTCTAGTGGTCATGCCACAGCCGGGTGTTCTGATTAACCCCTTAGTTTCATGTCAGTCTACATATCATTGCAGTAACTATGGCTGACCCCACAGGCGGGGGGAGGGAACAGAATCCCCCCATCAGAATACCCACCTGGAGCGAGAGGGGACTCAATGGCTGGTGAAAAGATCCAGAGGCTTCACCCATCTCCAAAACCTGGGGATTGAAATAGTCTTTCTACAGGAGGCACACTGAAGAGAGCGGGACTGAATGAGGATGAGGAAAATTTGGGTGGCACAGATGTTCCAGGCATGGTCTGACACAAGGGCGAGCGGGGTGGCCATACTGTTCAACAAAAAAGTAGCATTCACCAGGATGGAGGAGAGTTTGTGTAGAGGGTTGGGATTGAAGACGTTAGCAACAGCGCTGCTCCCGACAGCCTGGGGAAATACTCAGGGAGTCAGTAGTAATAGCTTCGTTGAGAATTTAGAGGCAATTTCGCCAGCACTTCAGGTTGGGGGCAGGGTCAAGGGAAATGCCGATTCGGGGAAACCATAGATTTGCGGCAGGGAAGTGGGATGGAAATTTTCGGAGATGGGAGGAGAAAGGAATTAGGACACCAAAAGATTTGTTTCTTGGGGGTCAGTTTGCAGGATTGAAGGAGCTGGGAGCGAAGTATGGGCTGGAGCAGGGGGAAATATTTAGATACATGCAAGTTCGAGACTTTGCCAAAAAGGAGATACAGAGCTTCCCGGTGGAGCTGGAGTCCACATTGCAGCACGGTAACACAGTGGTTAGCACAGTTGCTTCACAGCTCCAGGGTCCCAGGTTCGATTCCCGGCTTGGGTCACTGTCTCTGCGCATTGCACATTGTTCTCCCCGTGTGTGCGTGGGTTTCCTCCGGCTGCTCCGGTTTCCTCCCACAGTCCAAAGATGTGCAGGTTAGGTGGATTGGCCATAATAAATTGCCCTTAGTGTCCAAAAAGATTAGGTGGGGTTACTGGGTTACGGGGATAGGGTGGAGGCGTGGGCTTAAGTGGGGCGCTCTTTCCAAGGGTCGGTGCAGACTCAATGGGTCGAATGGCCTCCTTCTGCACTGTAAATTCTATGATTCTATGATTGCTGATTCCTGATTCCTTTTTGTTATTTGTTTATGTTAACATGTGGGCTGCTGTTTGGGGATTTGGTGGGAGGATGGTATTGTTGTTGTTGATATGGGGATTGACATTGTATTTGTTACTGCTTATTGTTTAGTGTTGGTGGGTGTAAATTTGGGGAAAAATGTGAAAAAGGAGAATATAATATTTTTTTTTTAAATGATGAACAGGGTGACAGACCCAGGGGAACGATATGTAATGGTCCCCCTGGGAGGGGCCCGGTGGTACTTGTGAATATGTACACCCCAAACTGGGTTGACGCTGAGTTCATTAAAAAGACTATGGCAGAAATTCCAGACCTAGACTTCCCCCAGCATGGGGGAAGACTTTAACTGTGTGCAGGCTCAACACCAACCAAATCCAGCACTGGAACGGGAGCCAAATCAGCAATGACAAGAGAGTTAACCACCTTCATGGAACAGGTGGGGGGGAGGGGGGGAAGAGATTGACCTGTGGAGGTTCAACCGCCTGAGGAAGGAGTATTCCATCTTTTCCAACTTCCAAAAGCCTACTGCCGCAAAGACTTCTTTGTAGTGGGCAAGACGGTGTTTCCAGGGCTGGTAGGGGCAGAATATTCCACAACAGTAATCTCGGACCACGCTCCACACTACATGGACGTGAGGTTAGAGATGGGCCACGCCCAGCACCACCCATGGAGGCTGGACCCAGCACTCCTCGCCGACAAGACATTCTGCAAAGAAATGTCACAAGCCATCGATGCAACCATAATGGTGAGGTCTCACCCTCCAAATTCTGGGAGGCACTGAAGGCGGTGATCGGGGTGGGAGGAACTAATAGTGTATAGGGCTTTTGGAGACACAAAGGGAAGCGGCTAATTGACTCCATATTGGAAGTGGGTCAAGGGTATTCCATGGCCCCGATCATGGAGGTGCTGGCAGAAAGGGAAAAACTACAAATGCAATTTGACCTGCTCTCCACTAGGAAAGCAGTGAAGCAGCTTCACCAGACATGGGGGGGGGGCGGCTTTTATGAACATGGAGACAAGGTCAGCCGTCTACTGGCACACCATAGAATTTACAGTGCAGCAGGAGGCCATTTGGCCCATCGAGTCTGCACCGGCTCTTGGAAAGAGCACCCTACCCAAGGTCAACACCCCCACCCTATCCCCATAACCCAGTAACCCCACCCAACACTAAGGGCAATTTTGGACACTAAGGGCAATTTATCATGGCCAATCCACCTAACATGCACATCTTTGGACTGTGGGAGGAAACCGGAGCACCCGGAGGAAACCCACGCACACACGGGGAGGATGTGCAGACTCCGCACAGACAGTGACCCAAGCCGGAATCGAACCTGGGACCCTGGAGCTGTGAAGCAATTGTGCTATCCACAATGCTACTGTGCTGCCCTACCAGCTGAGAAGCAGGCTGCCGACGGAGTGAGGGTCATACAGACCCGCCTCACTCCTGAACACTGACATTAAAGTCCTGGCAAAAATTCCAGCGAGGCAAATGGAGAGCCATTTGCCAATAGTAATCGTGGAAGATCGGACTGCCAAGGGCAGACAGCTAATGGCGAACATCAGACTCCATCTGTACGTGATTATGACCCACCTGGGGACAGGACACTAGAGGTGATCATCTCCCTGAGAAAGCATTTGATCGAGTAGAATGGAAGTACCTCGTGGAGGTGCTTGAACGGTTTGGGTTTGGGCCAGTGTTCACCTCATGGGTGAAACTACTGTACAGCGATCCCATGGCGAGAGTGTGGACTAACACCACCAGCTCTGAATATTTCCAGCTGCACAGAGACACGAGGCAGAGCTGCCCGTTGACCCCGCTGCTGTTCGCTCTGGCAATTGAGCCACTGGTCATTGCTCTCAGATCAGCGATGAGGTGAAGAGGTATTCAGAGAGGAGACAGGGAGCACAGAGTTTCACTCTTATGGACTCTTATGGAGTGATCTAATCTCTTCACACGTCTTCTCTATCGAATAGTACTACACTCCTGTATGCTTCGTCCGATGCCTGTGTTTATATATTTTCATTATATATTTTATGTTTGCCCTGTTATGTATTTTCTTTTCATGTACGGAATGATCAATCTGAGCTGCATGCAGAACAATATTTTCTGCTGTACTCCAGTACACGTGACAATAAACAAATCCAAATCTAGACAGATTACCTGCTGTTTTACGTCTCAAACCCCTTAGCCAGCATGGGCAAGGCAACGGAACTCCTGAGGGAGTTTGGAGCCTTCTCGGGATACAAATTAAACCTGGGTAAGAGTGAAATATTTCCGGTGAACCCCCAGGGCTGGGGTCGCTGACGTTTAAAGTGGCCCAAGCAAGTTCAGTTACCTGGAATACAGATAGCTCACGACTGGACGTGGCTTCACAAGTGGAACCTGTCCAGCCTGGTGGAGGAGGTAAAGAGGGACCTACGGAGATGGAACTCGCTCCCACTCTCCCTGTTGGGAAGAGTACAGATGATAAAAATAAATGTGCTGCCAAGGTGCCTCTTCCTATTCAGATCAGTCCCGATCTTCATCCCCAAAACATTCTTCACCCGGTGGATAAACTGATCATGGCCTTTGTCTGGGCAGGAAAGAACCCTAGGATACAGAAAACCATTGACATATGGGGGACTTGGCTTTTTAATAATCTTTGTTGTCACAAGTAAGCTTACATTAACACTGCAATGAAGTTACTGTGAAAATCCCCTAGTCGCCACATTCCGGCACCTGTTCGGGTACACGGAGGGAGAATTCAGAATGTGCAAATTACCTAACAGCAAGTCTTTTAGGACTTGTGGGAGGAAACCAGAGCACCCGGAAGAAACCCACGCAGACACGGGGAGAACGTGCAGACTCCGCAGACAGTGACCCAAGCCGGAATTGAATCCGGGACCTTGGAGCTGTGAGGTAACAGTGCTGACCACTGTGATACTGTGCCGCCACGGCTCTGCCGAACCACCTATTCTCCCACTGGGCAGCGAACACACAGAGGTGGTTGGAAGAGTCGGAGGCAGAATGGGTGCAGATGGAGGAGGCGCCTTGCATTGGGACGTCCCTTTGGGCACTAGTCACTGCCCACTCCCATTTCAGGTGATGAAGGAGCAGTGCTCCGAAAGATTGTGATTTCAAAAAAACCTGTTGGACTTTAATCTGGGGCGGGATTCTCCGACCCCCCGCTGGATTCTCCAGCCTGCGATGGGCCGAAGTCCCGCTGCTGGAATGCCAGTCCCGCCGGTGTGAATCAAACCACCTACCTTACCGGCGGGACTGGTGGCGTGGGCGGGGCTCCAGGGTCCTGGGGGGGCGCGGGGCGATCTGGCCCCGGGGGGTGCCCCCAAAGTGGCCTGGCCTACGGTGGGCCTGTGCCGTGGGGGCACTCTTTTCCCTCCGCCTCGGCCATAGACTTCACCATGGCTGATGCGGAAGAGACCCCCCCCGCTGCGCATGCGCGGGGATGACGTCAGCAGCCGCTGACGCTCCTGCACATGCACAGACGTCCGCCGCCGGCCGCCGAAGTCCTTTCGGCCCCGGCTGGCGTGGCGCCAAAGGCCTTCCACGAAACCACTCCGGCGCGGGCCTAACCCCTCACGGCGAGGGCTTGGCCCCTAAAGGTGTGGAGAAATCCGCACCTTTGGGGCGCCCCGACGCCGGAGTGGATCCCGCCACTCCATCCCGCCGGGAAACCCCGCCCCGCCGGGTAGGGGAGAATCCTGGCCCTGGTGTTGTGAGACTTCTTACTCTGGCCTAAATGGTCTACCCCATATCCTCAAACTGTGACCCTTGGTTCTGGACACACCCACCATCGGGAACATCCTTCCTGCATCTACCCTGTCTCGTCCTATTAGAATTTTGTAGGTTTCCATGAGAACCCCCTCATTCTTCTAAAGCCCAGCGAATACAATCCTAATTTCTCTACAGAGCAAAGACCCACTAAATAGGAAATGGTGCAAAGCCATCAACCTGAAGCTTTAACACTTCACAGATGCTATCACCAGCACACAGTAGTGGCAGTAATGTGTGCAATCAACAGGATGCACTGCATTAATTCACCAAGGCTCTTTTGGTAGCACCTTCCAAAACCACAATCTCTAGAGGAACAAGGGTAACAGACCAATGATAACACTACCACCTGCATCTTCCTCTCTAGGTCACACACCATCCTGACTTGGAAATCCTGGAACTCCCTAACAGCACTGTGGGTGTACCAACAGCAGTGGTTCAAAAAGGCGGTTCACCACCACCTTCTCAAAGGCAATTTGGGCAATACATGAAGGCCCAGCTGGTGACACTCACATCCCAAGAACAAATGTTGAGTCTTTTTAGTAATTTGTTGTTTTTACTTTATAACTATTTGGAAATAAAGAATTCACTTTCACCAAATATTTGAATAGAAAAACAAAGAATTATGAATATTTTCCCCCTGGGTGATATGCCATCAAGAGTGTTTGTTAGCTAGCACATTGTACAGCATGGAGCTGGGTGGATTAGTTACATCAAAGTTGTATTACATAAATGAATGAATTTATATTCACCATCGACTACTGAGTTTAGTATTACTATTCATTCAATCTTAGGTAATGCATTAACTCCCCTGACGGAAGCCTTTTTGTTAAATTCTGTTCTTCTAAATAGTACCTTTGATGCATTGAAAACATTTTCTAACCATTCCATGTAATTTCTTAGAGTGATTCTCAGGAGTGCAGGCTAGCAGGCGATTAATAATTCATTGCTGTTGATAAGCTTTCCTTTACTTTGTCCAATTTATATTCAATGAATGTCACATTTCAACCATTGATAAACATTTAGACTGATTATCAGATGATTAGTGAGCATGTTGCTTCAGTGCAATTTAAAATGCATGTACAGTAGAAGGATACAAGATGATTGGAGTCATTGATTTTCTTTTGGGGCAGCTAATTCTAAAATCATGTGGATGCAAAGCATGGGCTGATCTTTTCCAAGAAACACTCTGAACTGCGTTTAATTTCCTGACACTTGCTAACTTGTTCAGCGGTACAAACATTCACATGAGTGAAATGACAAGATTATAATTCTTCATCCCCTATTAAATGTTTCGCTTGAAGTCAATGTTTGGAGAGACTGCTGAATAACTCAACAAACAGTTGCGGTAACTTTTAAACAAAACAGCAGTTTCTTTTTTGATTTGCTCACATTGCCGGCGTTGAATGTGTTCAACCCTTTAAGGCCTTGATTCCCCAACATTTTCCCTCTGCGATTCTATTTTAATGTCTCAGACTTTGTGTGACCCACCCCAACAGAATGAAAATGTGAGGGTTGGAGGGGACCGGGGGAGGGGGTGGCGGAGGAGGTGGGATAGGGGGCAGAGAAGGGTGGTTGGCGAGAGCTGTCGAGCTTCAGCTGTTGAGCGGAGTGAGGCCACGGCTTTTGGAGGGGAAACCTGAGTGAAGTTGATGGACAGGCAGACTTTCTACAAAAACAACATCTTCCTTTTTACTGGCTATTTTTGCAGCAGCAATCAGGCCTCGGAGTGAACTCCATTCAGCCACACCAACCAGCAAAAGAAGGGACCTACAAGAGCTGTTAGCACTCAGTCTGAGCCCCACAGTAGCCAAATGCCGTCTTGGAACTCGCGACCCAGGTGTTGCAACCCACAGTTTGGGAAGCCTTGCTTTAAGTTCTGCCATTATTCTGGCGAAGTTGCGTTGTACCTCACCTGCCACCCTACCAGTGAGAGAGAGTGACTGTTTAAGCTGGTGGATGAGGTGCTGATCAAGTGAACTGCTATGTCTTGGGTGGTGTTGAGCTTCTTGAATGTTGTTGGAGCTGCACTCATCAGGGCAAGTGGAGAGTATTCCATTACACTCCTGACTTGTGCCTTGTAGATGGTGGACAGGCTTTGGAGAGTCAGGAGGTGAGTTACTCATCAGAGTTCTCAGCTTCTGACCTGCTCTGAGCCAAGTATTTACACGGCTAGTCAAGTTCAGTTTCTGGTCAATGGCAGATCATAGGTCCATAAGACTTGGGAGCAGAAGTAGACCATTTGGCCCATCAAGTCTGCTCTGCCATTCAATGCCAACCCCAGAATGCCAATAGTGGGGGATTCAGAAATGATAATGTAATTGAAAATAAAAGAGAGATGGTTAGATGCTTTCTTGTTGGTGAGGTTGTCCAGGTCTTGCTGCATATGGACACAGATTACTTCAGTATCTGAGGAGTTGAGAATGGCACTAAACATTGTGCAGTCATCAATGAACACATCTACTTCCGACCGTATTGATGGAGCCAGGAGTGTGACGGAACACTCTCCACTTTCCTGGATGAGGCAGCGGTAGCTTGCCTGGGCAGCACGGTAGCACAAGTGGATAGCACTGTGGCTTCACAGCGCCAGGGTCCCAGGTTCGATTCCCTGCTGGGTCACTGTCTGTGTGGAGTCTGCACGTTCTCCCCGTGTCTGCATGGGTTTCCTCCGGGTGCTCCGGTTTCCTTCCACAGTCCAAAGACATGCAGGTTAGGTGGATTGGCCATGCTAAACTGCCCTTGGTGGCCAAAAGGGTTAGGAGGGGTTATTGGGTTACGGGGATAGGGTGGAAGTGAGGGCTTAAGTGGGTTGGTGCAGACTCGATGGGCCGAATGGCCTCCTTCTGCACTGTATGTTCTATGTTCTATGAGTGCAGCTCCAACAACACTCAAGAGGCTCGACACCATCCAGGACAAAGCAGCCCGCTTTATTGACACCCTTGCCAGAAACATTCACTCCCTCCACCATTGGCGCACAATAACATGATGTGCTGCAGGAGCGCACCTAGGCTCCTTAAATTGCACCTTCCAGGGCAGCACGGTGGCGCAGTGGGTTAGCCCTGCTGCGTCACGGCACCGAGGTCCCAGATTCGATCCCGGCTCTGGGTCCCTGTCTGTGTGGAGTTTGCACATTTTCCCCGTGTTTGCATGGGTTTCGCCCCCACAACCCAAAAGATGTGCAGGCTAGGTGGATTGGCCACGCTAAATTGCCCCTTAATTAGAAAAAATGAATTGGGTACTCTAAATTAAAAAAAAAACAAAAAAAACTGCACCTTCCAAATCCATAACCATTAACGTCCAGAAGGTCAAGGGCAGCAGATACCTGGGAACACCACCACTTGAAATTCCCCTCAAAGTCACTCACCATCCTGACTTGGAAATATATCATCATTCCTTCAATGTCACTGGGTCAAAATCCTGGAACTCTCTCCCTAATAGCACAGTGGATGTATCTACACCGCAGGGGCTGCAGCGGTTCAAGAAGGCAGCTCACCACCATTTTCTCAAGGGCAATAATGGATGGGCAATGATTACTGGCCTTTGCAGCAAAGACTGCATCCCGTGAACGAATGAATGAAAAAGGCAGTTGAAAATGGTTCTTCTAGGACACAATCATAAGAAACTCCTGTAGTGATGTCCTGGAACTGAGCTGACTGACCTCCAAAAACTACAATCATCTTCATTTTGCCAGGTATGACTCCAACCAGCAGAGAGCTTTACCCCGATTCTCTTTGACTCCAGTTTTGCTCGGCTCCTCAGCGTCACATTGTTAAATGCTGCCTTGATTTCAAGGGCAGTCACCCTCGCCTCGCCTCTGGAGTTCAGCTCTTCTGTCCTTGTTTGAGCCATGGCTGTAATGAAATCGGGGGCTGAGTGGCCTTGGCGGATCCCAAACTGAGCATCAGGTTATTACTGTGGAAGTGGTGATAGCACTGTTGATAACACAATACATAATTTTGCTAAGGATCGAGGGGGAGACTGATGGGGTGGTAACTAGCTGGATTGGAATTGTCCAACTTTATGTGGATAGGACATACGTGGGCAATTACCTAGCAGATGCCATTGTTGCAGTAGTACTAGAACAGCTTGTTAAGGGGCTGCTTGTTGTGGAGCACAATCTTCAGCACTATTGCTGCAATATTGTCAGGGCTCATAGCCTTTGCAGTATCCAGTGCTTTCATCTGTCCCCCACTCCCCCCCTCCACCTCCGCTGTTAACTGTTTAGTTGTCCACTGTTATGAAACTGACTTACTCTTCCCTCAGGGCTGGGGATTTTCTGGGAGGAGGCAGAGGATGACCATCCCCGGCAGATCATGGGTTTTGGCACATGTGCAGTGTGCATCAGCATATCTGGCCATTTATGCTTTGTTCTTCTTCAGCTACTAAAGGATTCGCGCATCTTGACAGCATTGCGCCTGCTTGCAAAATGGCACAAAAACCAGACCATGTGACTCGGGAGCAGGGCGCCATGTCAGAAAAGAGTCCCAGATAGGAGACAGGGAAAGAGAGTTACAGGCAGAGAACCAGAGAAGAGACACCAATGGGAAGAGGAGCGAGGAAAGAGGCTCCATGTCGTAAAAATGCTGGGTTAGGCAGGCTTGAAGTAATGAGGACTCAGGAGAAACCCTGGAGATCAGAGAAGGCAGCAGAAGATTCGGTAGCACAGTGGTTAGTTCCACAGCTCCAGGGACCCAGGTTCAATTCCCTCTTGGGTCACTGACTGTGTGGAGTCTGCACGTTCTCCCCGTGTCTGCGTGGGTTTCCTCCGGTGCTCTGGTTTCCTCCCACAAATCCTGAAAGACCTGCTGTTAGGTAAATTTGACGTTCCGAATTCCCCCTCAGTGTACCCGAACAGGCGCCGGAATGTGGCGACCAGGGGCTTTTCACAGTAACTTCATTGCAGTGTTAATGTAAGCCTACTTGTGACAATAATAAAGATTATTATTATTGTTATTATTATTAAGATTGGTGACTCTGTGTTGCAGGCCAATAGGGAAAAAGTACCTTTTTGGAGTAGTAGTATTCTGCTCAGCGTGGCCGAAGAACTGAAATTGTGCCTGTGAGTTGGTGCTGGAGTGCAGACTCGGGAATGCAGGGACATGGAGTCTCAGGGGATGAGATTGAAGCTTTGCGAGGTGAGCAGTTGTTAAAGAAGTGCGAGTCAGAGCAACCTTTTGAGTGAATTCCAAAGCTAGATCTTTGAAGATGAAGCCTAGAATCCCTCGTGTGAGAATCCCTCATGTGAGAAAGTTTCAATTAGATGAATTGATATTTTCTAATAACTGGGTGTGTTGTTGAGCAATCCATGGAATCTCTCTTGGTCATATTTGCTTTTTAACATGTAGTATGGTGCCAGAACACATTTTTCCGCTTAATTCATATGTACCTCATATTAACCCTGAATAGTAGAATGTAAGATATTGTAAATTATTTTATCTTGCTGACCTTGTAAAGATTGTTGTGCTTGTTCAAAAACCCATGGAATCCTGTGGCTTTATTTTCTTAGCAAGTGTCTCGAATCATAAACTTTGTCTACTTTAAACAAAAGCTATTGGCCCTGAACCAAATCATCCCAAAAACTTGGGGCCTGGTCCAGGATCATAACACCACCACCATTCACAACTGGTTGTGGCAGGACTGTAGATCTTTGAGCTGAGCTGTTGGTTGTTGCTTTCCTTGGCTTTGTCTTGCATGCTACCTTCATTGCTGGCATTCAAGTTATCCTGAGTTGTAACTTCACCAGGTTGAATGTGAAAATTCTCCATTTTGACAGGAAGAATAAAAAAGAAGCTTGCTATCTAAATGGTGAGAGATTGCAGATCCCTGAGATTCTGAGAGATCTGGGTGTCTCAGTGCATGAATCACTAAAGGTTAGTGTGCAGGCACAGCAAGTAATTAGGAAAGCTAATAGAATGTTACTGTTTATTGTGAGGGGGATTTGATTACAAGAGTAGGGGGGTTGCGCTTAATTTGGACAGGACACTAGTGAGATCGCACCTACTTTTGCTCATTATTCATATGTTCATGTGTTCACACCTCATTTTTAGGTATAGTGGGTGCTGCTCTTGGCAAGCTCTCCTGCACTTTCTCTTGAACCGGGGTTGATGATAATGATTGAGTGAGGAATATAGTGGGCTATGAGGTTATAGATTGTGTTTGAACACTATTATTCTGCTGCTGGTGAATGGCTTTACAGATGGCCAGTTCTGAATCTATCCCAGTTAGCACAAGGCACAGCGGATGGTATTCTCAAATGTGAAGACGAGACTTTGTCCCCACAAGGACTGTGAGATTGCCACTCCAACCAATACTACCATGTATAGATGTATCCTACATTCGGTTGATTAGTGAAGGTGAGGTCAAGTAGGTTTCCCCCTCGTGTTGGTTCCTTCATCACTTGCTGCCGGTCTAGTCCAGCAGATATGTCATAGAATCATAGAATTTACAGTGCAGAAGGATGCCATTCGGTCCATCGAGACTGCACCGGCCCTTGGAAAGAGCACCCTACTTAAGCCCACGCCTCCACCCTATCCCCGTAACCCAGTAACCCCACCTACCCTTTTTGGATCCTAAGGGGAAATTTAGCATGGTCAATCCACCTAACCTGCACATCTTTGGACTGTGAGAGGAAACCGACGCAGACACGGGGAGCAAGTGCAAACTCCACACAGACAGTCACCCGAGGCCGGAATTGAACCCGGGACCCTGGAGCTATGGGGCAGCAGTGCTAACCACTGTGCCACCACGCCGCCCTTTTCTTTCAGCTCTTCTGCCTTCGTGTTGTGCTTCAGATTTCCTTTAGGTTGCACCAAGTGCCCTGGAGCTATGCGGCTTTCTCCTCTCTTTACCTGTATCACTCTCCCCTCTCCTCCACCTCACACACAGGACCAGTCAGCTTCACCTCAGGGCCAGACTGTACACCTGGTAAATCTCAGCGGGGAAGTTGGCCTGCTTCTCCTCCGTCAACACGTGGAGTCCCGCCAGCCACATGATGCTCCGCAGGGAGGCCAGGTCCCGGCAGACACTGCTGTCCACCTCATCCTCAATAACCCCATCATGGCTCACGTTCTCCTTCACACAGAAGATTCCATTTAGCCGAAGACCTTTTTGGCACCTCTTTAAGAA
The DNA here is from genome assembly GCF_047496885.1 of Scyliorhinus torazame. Classification (NCBI taxonomy): domain Eukaryota; kingdom Metazoa; phylum Chordata; class Chondrichthyes; order Carcharhiniformes; family Scyliorhinidae; genus Scyliorhinus; species Scyliorhinus torazame. The sequence goes on from NC_092709.1 coordinate 317,618,366, forward strand.
CTGGGTGAGTTGGAGTCAGTCAGGTGTCCTATCAACCACTGGGTCCAGTTAACACCATATTGCTGGGGCTGTGGGATGAAGTCCTGCAGACCACAGCAGTAGTAATTGCCCGGATGATTGCCTCCTCCCCTGGATGGGCCTTAGCCTTGGCTAAGAAGCTCTCTGTCACTCTCCTGTCCTTCAGGAATCAGCCCGATCTGTCAATAGTGGTGTCATCAGATGGACATATGAAATCCTCCACCTCAAGTACATTCTGCACCCTTTATACCCTCAGTGCTTCCTCCAAGTGGTGTTCAATATGGAGGAGGACTCATTAATCAGCTGAGACGTGTAGTACGGATAGTTAGCAGGAGGTTCCCTTCCCATGTTTGACCCCAGGAAGTTGATGCAGGATTCAACAATGGTAATGTTGTTAATGGTATTGCTGCATTAAATGCCTCATTTTTGTCATAAAGTGCCACGAATGGTTCGTACAAATGTTCTATACCTTGCTGCAGAGGACTGAGCTTGTGACAGAAATCACTACAAACATAGAAATCAATATTATTTAAGAAACAATACATGTGGCATGTGTGAATGCATCCACTCACTCATGCCTAGATCAGAGTTGGCTTCAGAAGCTATCCATTCTCATCAGATTCAAAGCAAAACCATCCTTCTTATCCCGCTTGTTTTAATTCAGACACCTGCCTGATGTGAAACTTGGATGAACTTAAACTAAAAGCTCCACAATCAACAAGAACAACAACTACAGCTTGTATTTAGTAACACCTTTAATATAGTCAAACATCCCAACATGCTTAACAGGGGCATTACAAGAACCGTTTGACTTATGAAAACAAAAATCCAATTAAGTGGCAATTTAGCATGGCCAGTCCACCTACCCTGCACATCTTTGAGGGTTCTGGGAGTGAGACCCATGCAGACACGGAAAGATATTGTGGCACTTAAGGAGCTATCAGGGCAAATAACCAAAAGCTTGGTCAAAGAGATTTTTTTTAAGGAATGTATCAAAGGAGGAAAGAAAAATAGAAAGGTTGTGAGGTGGAGAGATTTAGAGAAGGATTTCCAAAGCCCTGGGAAATGGCAACTGAAGGCAAGGCTCCCAATGGTGTAGTGATTAACATCACAACAGAATTAGAGGAGCGGAGATATCTCAGAGGGTTTGGAACTGTTGGAGGAGATCTGAGAGATGTGAAGAGATAAGGCCATGGAGGGATTTGAAAACTACGATGAAAATATTAAATTCAAAGCACTACTTAATCAGGAGTCAGTGTAGGACAGTTAAACGGCTAAGCATTGAATAGAAGTTGATGTGAGTTAGGTCATAAGCAACAACATTTTGAAATAACCACAAGTTTATACAGGGTAGAAAATTGGAGACCAACCAGGAGTACATCAGAATAATCAAAAAAGGGGCAGCACGGTGGCACAGTGGTTAGCACTGCTGCCTCACGGCGCCAAGGACCTGCGTTTGATCCCAGCCCCGGGCCACTGTCAGTGTGGAATTTTACACATTCTCTCCGTGTCTGTGTGGGTCTCACTCCCAGAACCCAAAGATGTGCAGGGTAGGTGGACTGGCCATGCTAAATTGCCCCTTAATTGGACTTTTCTTTTCATTTAAAAAAAATAATAATCAAATAAGGAGTTAAGAGAGGCATGGATGAGGATTTAAGTAATGGATGGGCCAGTGAAGGAGTTGGGTGATGTTACAGAGGTGGAAATGTGTTGCCTTAATGTGCTATTGGAAGCTTATCTCAGGATTAAATATTAGGCCAAGGTTACAAACAGACTGACTCAGTCTCAAACGATTGTTGGAGAAAGGGACAGCATGAGTGGCTAGGGAATGGAGTTTGTGACGGAGACTGCAGAAAATAGCTTCATTCTTTCCGATATTTAATTGGAAAAAATTTCTCCTCAGACAGGACTGGACATCAGAGAATTGAGAGACAGAGGGCGGGTCAAGAGAGATGGCGGTGAGGTGGAGCCAGGTGTCATCAGCCCATATGTGAAAGCTACCGCTGTGTTTTCAGATAATAAAAAATAAATAAAACATTTGCCAGGATTGCTTCCAGCTTTAGCCAAGTGTGGTGCACAATCCCTTTAATTAGTGTTTCAATGGCCCTCTTATTTATCATAACATGATAAAAGTTCACATTCACTTTGATGGTGAGAAGTGTGGGTCCAGGATTAGTGTTTTAAGCCTAAATAAAGACATTGATAAGGGTATGAAGGCAGAGTTGGCCAACGTGGAGTGGGAAACTAGGCTGAAAGGTAGGGCAGTACAGATGCAGTGGCAGACCTTTAAGGAGATACTTAACAATTGATTTGTCCCAGTGAGAAAGAAGGATCCATCATTTGTGGCTAAATAAGTAAGTCAAGAATAGTATCAAACTGAAAGAAACACTGTACAAATCTGCAAAGGCTAGTGTAGGTCAGAAAATTGGATAGATTTTAAAAACCATGAAAGAATGAGTCATGAAAAGGAGGAGAAATTAGAGCAGGAGACAAAGAAATATAAAAACAGAAAGTAAGAGCTTCTACAAGTATTTAAATCGGAGATAAGTAACTAAAGTTAGCATCGAGAGTAAGTCTGGGGAATTACAAATGGAGAAAAAGGGAAATTGCAGAAGTATTGAATGGGTATGTATATGTAGAAGACTTAGAAAACTTACCAACGATATTTGAAATTCAAGATTTGAATGGGAGGCAGGAACTTAAAAGAATCACCATGGAAAATGTGCTGGAAAAACTATTAGATTCAAAGGCTGACAATTCTTCAGGGCTTTACCGGCAACCTGCTTTCTTAAAATAAGTGGCTGGTGGGACAGAGGAGGCATTGGTTACAATATTCCAACATTATGTTGTTACAATATAATTGTAATAATTACAATTATATTGTTACAAGTAATTTGAAGTTTATGAATCATGTGGCGCGGCAGTACAATGGGCAGAAAATGTTTTACAAGCGCTGAATGCATCCTTTTTGATTTGGGATGCTAGTGTTTATCTCAAACTCTATATGCAGCTGGTACGCTGGTACGTGGGCGTGTGCACCCACAGTTTGGAATCCATACTTTCAGAGAGATACACAGCTTTATAGAGAGAGTGCAAAAACACATTACCAGGAAATGTAAGGCATGAGGTGAATATTTGATGAGGAGTGTTTAAGAATTCAATCTTTAGAGAAGATTGATTTTTGATTTAGTTGAAGTTTATAAATTGATACATGGCCTTACTACCTGTAAACCTGAAAAGTTATTTTCTCACAATTACAGTATTTTGCGTGTTGTCAATATAAACTACAGAAATTTGGTTCTCACCTTGATATTCATTGAATGCTGAAAATCAAGTGACTTTTGGAAGACTTGTTTGAAACATGGGTGGGATTCTCCGCAATTGGCGCGAAGTCCGCCGACCGGCGCCAAAAGCGGCGCGAATCAGTCCGGCATCGCGCCGCCCCAAAGGTGCGAAATTCTCTGCATCTTGAGGGGCCGAGCCCTCACCTTGAGGGGCTAGGCCCGCGCCGGACTGATTTCCGCCCCGCCAGCTGGCGGGAAAGGCCTTTGGTGCCCCGCCAGCTGGCGCGGAAATGACTTTGCAGTGCGGCGCATGCGCGGGAGCGTCAGCGGCCGCTCACGGCATCCCCGCGCATGCGCAGTGGAGTGGGTCTCCATAGTGGGAGACCATGGCGAAGGTGGAAGGAAAAGAGTGCCCCCACGGCACAGGCCCGCCCGCGGATCGGTGGGCCCCGATCGCGGGCCAGGCCACCGTGGGGGCACCCCCCAGGGACAGATCGCCCCGCGCCCACCCCAGGACCCCGGAGCCCACCTTCGCCGCCTTGTCCCGCCGGTAAGAGGTGGTTTGATTCTCGCCGGCGGGACAGGCATTCCAGCAGCGGGACTTCGGCCCATCGTGGGCTGGAGAATCGCCAAGGGGGGCCCGCCAAATGGCGTGGCGCGATTCCCACCCCGCCAAATATCCGGTGCCGGAGAATTCGGCAACCGGCGGGGGCGGGATTCACGCCAGCCCCCGGCGATTCTCCGACCCGGCGGGGGGTCAGAAAATCCCGCCCGTGGTGACTGTTGTTGGTGATGTTCTTCTTTTTAGTACTGTGCATATGTTCTTCGCACTGTATGGCAATAAATGTAAACAAATAAATAAAAACATTTTTTAAATTCTGGATTTCTTTATTGTCACGTGTACCGGGGTACAGTGAAAAGTATTTTTCTGCGAGCAGCTCAAACAGATCATTTAGTACATGAAAGAAAAGAAAAGAAAAGAAAAAGAAAATACATAACAGGGCAACACAAGGTACACAATGTAAATACATAGACACCGGCATAGGGTGAAGCATACAGGAGTGTAGTATTAATCAGGTCAGTCCATAAGAGGGTCATTTAGGAGTCTGGTAACAGCGGGAAAGAAGCTGTTTTTGAATCTGTCTGTGCGTGTTCTCGGATTTTTGTATCTCCTGCCCGATGGAAGAAGTTGGAAGAGTGAGTAAGCCGGGTGGATCGAACCTGGGACCTTGGTGATATGAAGCGACAGTGCTAACTGCTGTGCTACCCTGGCGCCCATAATATGAATTATGAAGGGCACGGACAGTGTGGATAGTCAGAAGCTTCTTCCCTGGGTGGAAGAATCAATCACTAGGGGACATAGGTTTAGTGTGCAAGGGGCAAAGTTTAGAGGGGATGTGCGAGAGACATTTTTTATACAGAATATTGGTAGGTGCCTGGAACTCGCTGACAGAGGAGGTGGTGGAAGCAGGTACGATAGTGATGTTTAAGGGGCGTCTTGATAAATACATGAATAGAATGGGAATAGAAGGATACAGGCCCCGGAAGTGTCAAAGGCTTTAGGTTAGACGGGCAGCATGGTTAGCACAGGATTGGAGGGCCAAAGGGTTTGTTCCTGTGTTGTACGTTTTGTTGTTCATTGTTCTTTGAAGTAACAGGCAAGTGGCAAAGGTGAGTATCTGCATGTGGTGTATTTTGATTTCCAAAAGGCTTTTGATTCGGTGCTTCATCAAAGGTTACCACACAAAATAAGAGTTCATGGCATAGGGGGTAGCATATTGGAATGGATAAAGAATGGCATGGCGAGGGCCTGGTTTAGCATAGAGCTAAATAGCTGGCTTTGAAAGCAGACCAAGGCAGGCCAGCAGAGCGGGTTCAATTCCCGTACCAGCCTCCCCGAACAGGCGCCGGAATGTGGCGACTGGGGGCTTTTCACAGTCACTTCATTTGAAGCCTATTTGTGACAACAAGCAATTTTAATTTCATTTCAAGAATTGGTTGGCTCACAAGAAGCAGTGAGTCGGGACAAATGGGGCTTTTTCAGATTGGCAAGCTGTAATTAATGGAGTGACGTTGGGAGCTGTTTTGCGCCCTCAAACTTTTACAATATATAACAAAGACTTGGATGAAGGGGCTGAATGTATGGTAGCTGAATTTGCTGATAACACCGCAATAGATAGGAAAGTAAGTTGTTAAGAAGAGGGAAAGAATCTTCAAAGGGGTATAGACAGATTAATTGAATGGGCAACGATTTAGCAGTTGGAGTGTAGTGTGGGAAAATGTGAAATGGTCCATTTTGGCAGGGAGAATAGAAAAGCAGTATACTATTTAAATTAAGAGAGATTGCAGAACGTGGGTGGTATAAAGGGATCTGGGTGTCCTGGTACATGAAATGTTGCCATTTATTGCAAGGAAAATGGAATATAGAAATAGAGATGTTTTACTGCAGCTGTACAGGGCCTTGGCAAGACCACATCTGGAGTAGTGTGTACAGTTTTAGTCTCCTTATTTGAAAAAGGATATCATTGCATTCGAAGCAGTTCCAGGTAGGTGCATTCAACTCATTCCTGAGATGAAGAACTCATCTTATGAAGAAAGGTTGAAGAGTTTGGGCCTGTACCCTTTGGAGTTTAAAAGAATGAGTGGTGGTCATATGAAAACATATAAGATCCTGATCGAGGGAATTGATATGACCGGGCAGCTGTTTCCTCTGATGGGCGAGAGAAAAATGAGGGGGCATCGTTTAAAAATAAGAAGTCACCCTTTTAAGATGGAGATAATAATATTTATTAGTGTCACAAGTAGGCTTACATTAACACTGAAATGAAGTTACTGTGAATAGCCCCTAGTCGCCACATTCCAGCGCCTAACCGGGTACACAGAGGGAGAATTCAGAATGTCCAATTCACCTAACAGCACGTCTTTTGGGACTGTGGGAGGAAACCGGAGCACCCGGAGGAAACCCACGCGGACACGGTGAGAACGTGCAGACTCCGCACAGACAGACAGACAGTGACCCAAGCCGGGAATCGAACCTGGAACCCCGGAGCTGTGAAGCAACAGTGCTAACCACTGTGTTACCGTCCCACCCTTTGAGGAGAATTTCTCAGAGGGCTGGAAGACTGTGGAATTTTCTTCCACAGAAGGCAATAGCAGTTGGGTCAATGAAATTAATCAATGCTAAGTTAGATAGATTTTTGCTAGATAAGGGTTACAGGAGGACAGATAGAAATATGGAGTTGGGACCACAATCAGATCAGCCATGATCTTATCAAGAGGCAGATCAGGCTCAAAGGGCTGAATGGCCTACTCCTGCTCCCAAGTCCTATGTTCCTATGATTTGTGGATGGGTTTAGGAAAGAACAGTGTATCCCTGAGTCAGTCAGAAGTGGTATTTGGGTCCTGAATATGTCATAGATCCCTCATTATTAGGCCTCTGTCAGTGTTACATTGGGATGCTGGCTGCCAAAATCGAGGCTTGCAAAATCGATTGCAATGGATGGGGTTCCTGCATTAAGCCAGCAATTGTCTTCTTGTTGTGATTTTCATTCCCCTCACAGTGACCTGTTTTCCCCAATGGAAGGTGACAGTACCTAAACAAAAATCAACCTCAAATATCTTTTAGTTAACAACACCAACCATTGGGAACGACCTTCACTTCAGACTGAAGCCTGCTTACATTATAAACTGGTTCATAAACAGTTTTGCTTTTCTTACCATTACATTTTATAACAAGTTTCATTTGTTCACTGTGCATCGGAATAATTTCAGAGTTGTCATTATATTAATTTATTTTTAATTCAGTAGCAGGCGTTGCCAACAAGGTCCGCCTTCATTCCACTTATGTGAGCGGCTTGTTAGGCCATTTGTGAGTGGGATTAAGAGAGAGCCATGTTACCCTGAAGTCACATCTAGTTCAGACCAGGCCTGATAACCTAAAGGACATTCATGAAACAGGGTTCTTTTTACAACAATCCAACAGTCACATTGTCATCATCAATGGTTCCTCTAAGCTACACAGCTGTAACCCAAAAGTCCCTGTGCAGGCAAGTCACAAGTTGGGTCCTTTAAGTTACCAGACATGTCCGATCGCGCAAAATGATTTAAAGGGCCTGTGCACTGTCATGCTATTCACTCTGGGGTAACACGGACTACAACACAATGCAGATAAATGATAAAGCATATGTTTATCGTTGGTTCGATGGCGTTGCCGTTGGTTCAATAAGATTTATTGAACTTCAGTAACGAAGCACACAGCTGTCTGTGAGTTGACTCTCTACTACTCTAAGTAAACTAACTCTGACTATCTAGACCAGGCTAGCTCTGATCCACGTGTAGGAGGTGTTGAATGATTTGTACACCCTGACTGTCACTACAGTTGTCACCAGTGGAAAGAGGCAGAGTGCTGATGCCTCGTGTGTTTTATAGTTGGCAGCCCCCTTCTGGTGTTCTGTCTGGTGATTGGTTGTGTTCTGTTCTGTATGTTGATTGGCTCACCTGGGTGTCTGTCACTGCTTGCTTTTACCTCATGATGTGCATGGGTGCATATTATGACATGCATCTAAGTGAATCTGCGGCGTGAAAAAAAAACTAGGGGGCGCTTTGATTACCATTACAGATTGCAACTGATTCCACACTTATTCATTAGTTGAATTTTAAATGACCCCACTGCAGGGTTGGGGGTCGCAGTGGAGTTGGGGGGTTGGTATGATTCATTATCTTGGGTTAGTTAGTTTAGTCCTCAGGATTCCAAGCTCAGGAACATAACCAAAATGCTACTGTTCCCCGATTCCATTAAGCAATTAAATGGGATCATGAAGTTAGATCAGTCAAACGATGATTTTGGTAAACTCAAGAGCAAAATCAGGTTTTGTCAAGCTCAAAGTAATTTCTTTTATGAAAAAGCTTGTAAACGCTTTTGAAAATAATTATTTTACCATAGCAAGTTTCATGATTTTCTTAGTAATTGTTGAATTTTCTTCAATTTTGTAGCAATTTGTAATCAACTTGCATATAGTTTGCTCAGAATAACCTGACCTTGGATCAAAGGATACAATTTGCTTTATCACTAATTCCCAAGAGATTTTTCTACTTATCTGCATTTGGAATCACCAATTTGATTGAAAGTAATCAGTAAGAAAAATGTTTAGGAAGGAAAGCAGATGGATATTGGCAAGCAAAACTGTCACCGAACAGTGGACTGCCTTGAAAGGGGTTCTGTTACAGTCAAGGTACATTTTCACAAAGGAGAAAGACAGGACACCCAAAGCCAGGGTTCCCTGAATGAAAAGAAAGAGGAAGCAAAAAAGGGGGCACATAACAGATAAAAGCAAAATAAAGGAGAGAGGACACTGGATATCTGAAATGAAAACAGAAATTGCTGGAAAACCCGGCAGGTCTGCCAACAGCATCTGTGGAGAGAGAAACAAAGATGACCAGCGTTATTCACTGGCGTCGTCAGAAAAGTTCAAAGGGAAGGACCCGTCGAGCCCAACTTGGTGACATGGTGAGGCCGTTGAATCTCGCGAGAGGCCTTTCAATTGAGCTATTGGACCCAATTAAATATGTCTGCGCCAGATTCTCCCGGTGCCTGAGACCTAACAGCTTTACCTGTGAGACCTCATCAGGGTGTCCTTTAGCACTGGTTCACACACATGTAGATCAGGCGTAATGGCACCCGGGGGAGCATCCCAGGTCATTTGAGACTCCCGGGTGGTCTGCCTCTGGGCAGGTTGGTACCATGGCACTCCTGGCACCTTGGCACTGCCACCTGGGCACTCTGACAATGCCAGCCTGGGTGGTTACCCACTAGCAAGATTTGAATTTGGGTGTCTTGTCACGTGTACCGAGGTACAGTGAAAAGTATTGTTCTGCGAACAGTCTGGATAGATCGTCCCATACATGAAAACATAGGACATCCATGCTTGGTGGCACTGCCGGAGTGCCAGGGTATTGCCAGGATCTTGAGATTCTCCCTTCCTTCCAATTCCTGACTTGCGGTTATTTCTGGGATAACGCTTTGATCCTCTGTAGTGAAATCCGACACAAAATACCTGTTCAATTCATCTGTCATATCTGTATTTTCCATTATTAATTTCGCAGACTCACCTTGTTAAGTGTTTTCTTTTTTAAATATTTGTAGAAACTCTTACTTTCTGTCTTTGCATTTCTAGCTCATGTTCTCTCGTATTCTAATTTTTTCCTTCTTATTAATCTTCTAATCTTTTTTTCCTGTTTCTTATATTCTGTCCAATTTTCTAACCTACCAACCAATTTAGCATAATTATATGCTTTTTCTTTAAAGTTGATACCAACTATAATTTTTTTAGTTAACCATGGATGTAGGGTCCTTCCCTTTGAACTTTTCTTCATAATAGGAACACACTTATTCTGAAATATCCCTTTAAATGTCCACCACTGCTTCTGTTTGACCTATCCCTTAAGCTAATTTGCCAGTTCACTTCACTAGCTCTGCGTTCATGCACTCATAATTGCCCTCATTTAAGTTTAAAATATTAGTTTTGGGCCCATTCTTCTCTCCCTCAAACTAAATATAAAATTTAATCACTGCTACCTAGAGGTGCCTTCGCTATGTGGATGCGATGTCAATCAAGCGGGCTGCTTCGTCCTGGGTAGTGTTGAACTTCGTGAACGTTGTTGGCGCTGCACTCATCCAGGCAAGTGGAGAGTATTCCATTACACTCCTGACCTGGCCTGTGCTTTGTAGATGGCTTTGGGGAGTCAGGAAGTGAGTTATTCGCCATGGGATTCCTAGCCTCTGACCCACAGTTTTAGCTACACTTTTGAAAAGGCTGGTGCATTTCAGTTTCTGGTCAATGGTAATCTCCAGGATGTTGATAGTAGGGGATTCAGTGATGGTATTGACATTGAATAGCAAGGGATGATGGTTAGAGTAATAGAGGTCCACAGCACAGAAAAGGCCCTTCACCTATTGTGCCTGTGCCGGTCAAAAACAACCACTATTCTATTCCCATTTTCCGCTTGGCCATCACACAATCACATATAAATACTTCTTAAATGCCATGAGGGTTTCTGCCTCCACCACCCCGTTCAAGCAGTGAGTTCCCAGACTCCCGCCACCCTCTGGGCGAAAAGGTTTTCCTCAAATCCCCTCTAAACCTCCTGCCTCTTACCTTAAATTGGATTGGATTTGTTTATTGTCACGTGTACCGATGTACAGTGAAAAGTATTTTTCTGCGAGCAGCTCAACAGATCATTAAGTACATGAGAAGAAAAGGGAATAAAAGAAAATACATAATAGGGCAACACAACATATACAATGTAACTACAGAAGCACTGGCACTGGTGTAGTGTTAATTAAATCAGTCCATAAGAGGGTCATTTAGGAGTCTGGTGACAGTGGGGAAGAAGCTGTTTTTGAGTCTGTTCGTGCGTGTTCTCAGACTTCTGTATCTCCTGCCCGATGGAAGAAGTTGGAAGAGTGAGTAAGCCAGGTGGGAGGGATCTTTGATTATACTGCCCGCTTTCCCCAGGCAGCGGGAGGTGTAGATGGAGTCAATGGATGGGAGGCAGGTTCATGTGATGGACTGGGCGGTGCTCACGACTCTCTGAAGTTTCTTGCAGTCCTGGGCCGAGCAGTTGCCATACCAGGCTGTGATGCAGCCTGATAGAATGCTTTCTATCTATGTCTCTTGGTCATTGATCCCACCACCAAGGGGAAAAACTTCTTCCTGTCTACTCTATCTCTGCCCCTCATAATTTTATACATCTCAATCATGTTCTCCCTCAGTCTCCCCTGCTCCAAGGAAAACATCCCAATCTATCCAATCTCTGTTCATAACTAAAACTCTCCAGCCCAGGCAACATCCTGGTAAATCTCCTCTGCACCCTTTCCAGTATTATCACATCCTTCCTATAATCCAAATAATATTAGATTCTCTCTTGTAGGAGATGATCATTGCGTGGCATGAAAATTACTTGCCATTTGTCAGCCTAAGCCTGGATATTGCCCCTGTCTTGTTGCATTTGGACATTGCCTGCTTTAGTACCTGAGGAGTTGCAAATTGTGTTGAACAGCATGAGCGAACATTCCCACTTCTGCCTTTATGATGGAAGGAAGGTCAGTGATGAAGCGGCTGAAGATGAGTGGACCTAGGACACTACCCCAAAGATCTCCTGAATGATGTCCTGGAAATAGGATGATTGACCTCCAACCACCACAACCAATTTCCTTTGTGTTAGGTATGGCTCCAACTAGTGGAGAGTTTTCCTATGATCCCCATTGACTCCGGTTTTGCTAGGTTTCCTTGATGCCACACTTGGCAAAATGCTGCCTTGATGTCAAGGGCATCTCACCTCTGGAGTTCAGCTCTTTTTTCCACATTTGGAGCAAGACAATAATTAGATCAGGGGCTGAGTGGCCCTGGTGGAACCCAAGTTGTGGATTACTGGGCAGGTTATTGCCAAGCAAGTGTTGCTTAATGGCATTGTTGATAACCCTTGCCATCTCTTTACTGATGATTAAAAACAGACTAATGGGCAATAACTGGCTGGGTTGCATTTGTCCTGCTGTTTATCTACAGGACATACCTGGACAATTTTCCATTGCTGGGTAGATGCCAGACTTGTAGCTGTACTAGAACAGATTGGCTGGGGGCATAGTAAGAACTGAAGTAAAAGTCTTCAGTATTACTGCCAGAATATTGTCAGAGTCCATTGTCTTTGCAGTATCCAGTGCCTTCAGCCATTTCTTGATATAATGTGGAGTGAATCAAATTGGCTGAAGACTGGCATCTGTGATGTTGGGAACCATAGGATGAGACCGAGATGGATCATCCACTCGGCACTTCTGGCTGAAGTTTGCTGCCTTACCTTTTGCACTGGTATTCTGGGTTCCTCCATCATTGAGGGTTGTGCTATGTGTGGAGCATCCTCCTCCAGTGAGTTGTTTAACTGTCCACCACCATTCATGAATGGGGGTGGCAGGATTGCAGAACTTAGATCTGGTCCATTGGTTGTGGAATTGCTTAGTTCTGTCTATCGCTTGCTGCTTCTGCTGTTTGGCACACAAATAGTCCTGTGTTGTAGCTTCACCAGGTCGATGCTTCATTTTTAAGTACGCCTGGTGTTGCTCCTGGCATGCCCTCCAGCACCCTTCATTGAACCAAGATTGATTCCCTGGCTTGGTGGTATTGTTAAGTGTGGGATATGCTGGGACATGAGGTTGCAGATTGTGGTTCAGTACGGTCCTGCTGATGGCCCACAGCGCCTCATGGTGTCCAGTCTTGAATTCTTAATCTGTTCAAAATCTATCCCATTTAACACTATGGTCATGCTATACAACATAATGGAGGTTACTCTCAATTTGAAATGGGACTTTGTTTCCACAAGGACTGTGCAGTGGTCACTCTGAAGTGACTTGTGGGATACAGGTTATTACCAATAATCCCCAATTGTAAATCAAATCAGGTTCTACGCGATTTTCTGACAAGAATTAACACTTTAAATGGTAAATTCAAAAGATTAATTAACCATTAAAAAGTATAAAAGTAACAAGTCAGAAAGATTTTTAAAAGTGTCATTTAACAATCATTAGCAGTAATTAATAGTAAGAGGAGAAAGCTTAACTTTAACAATTAAACTCTAGAACTATTGATTTTGAAGCTACAAATAGGGGATATGCTGAGACATGAGGCTACAGATTATGGCTGAGTGAAATGTCGCCATTGCTGATGGCCTCAAGGATGCCCCGTCTTGGGTTTCTAGATCTGTTTGAAGTCTATGCCATTTAGCATGGTGGTAGTGAAGACGGGACTTTGTCTCCACAAGGGCTGTGCATTGGTCACTCCTACAGATACTGCCATGGTCAGATGCATCTGTGGCAGGCAAGTTGGTGAGGATGAGATAAAGTATGTTTTGTCCCTCACCACCTGCTTCAGAGCCAGTGCAGCAGTTATATCCTTTAGGACTTGACCAGCTTATTTAGTAGTGGGGCTAACAAGCCACTCTTGGTGATGGACATTAAACGATTTCAAAAGGAAATTGAAAGGGAACTTGAAGGAAATAAATTAGAAGGCCTAGGATGTCAGAGCAGGGGAAAGGAATGAATTGGATTGATCTACAGAGAGCCGGAATAGATGCGATGGACTGAATGGCTCTTCCTGTGCCATAATGACCATATCACCCTATGACTTTATGATTCTATGGCACTAGGTGTGCCAAATCATGGGGGATCTAGACAGAGTTGATCAAGAGAAACTGATACCATTGGCAGATAGCTCAGGATTCAGAGGGCATCCATTTAAGATGGTGATAACACAAGGAGAATGGCATGTGGAAAATTATACACGAGTATTTTAGATCCAGAATGCAGTGAGATATACGACATCCTGAACGTTCACTTTTTAAAAATTCGCTCATGGGACGTGGGCCTCAGAGGCTGGGCCAGCATTTATTGCCCATCCCTAATTGCCCTTGAGGGGGCAGTTAACTGTCAACCACATTGCTGAGGGTTTGGAGTCACCTGGAGGCCAGACCAGTTCAGGATGCCAAATTTCCTTCCCTAAAGGACATTAGTGAACAGGTGGATGTTTACAACAATCAACAATGGTTTCATGATCATCATTCGACTTTTAATTCCAGGTTTCTTTTATTGAATTCAAATTTCACCACTTGCAGTAGCGGGATTTGAACTAGGGTTGCCAGGGCATTAGTCTGGTCCTCTGGCTTACGGGTCCAGTGACAATGCCATTACGCCACCGCCTCCCCAGTAAATTTCTTTGTGACAACTCAAAGATGTGAAAGGAGTTCTATTTCTTTTAAGTTGCCATAGTCCCAGGTGACCACAGGCTGGCTTTCCCCTTTGAGGGATTTAACCTGAGGGCCTTCATGAATAGCCTCAGCCGGTACGAGAATTGAACCAGCGTTGCTGGCATCTCTCTGCATCATGAACCTGCTGTCCAGCCAACTGGGTTAAACTATATCAGCAGCAGTACCATCTACTCTCAAAGTTTTACTAAGGTACAACTTAGTGCAAAAGCTGAATGACTAACATGTGTTGCTGTATGACTTCTCTACACTTTCAAAACATTTCTTCGCTAAATAGTGTATATATAAGATTCCAAGTGAATTACTCTGCGCCAGTGATTCTGCTTTAACATTGATAAATAATTACACATGTTATATCATTTTGAAGTTGGGTAAACTCCCCATTCCAGCTTTAAATGAGTTGTCTCAAAGAAATATCTCAAAGCTCAATTAACTTTATTATGTGCCTTCTAAAAACATATTCAGACTTCAGAAACCTTAAGTTTATGACTATAATCTGCTGTATCACTGTCTGGTAAGGGCAAATTAGTCTTTACAAATTCCTAGCAGACTGTATAATGGCTTTATTTTACTAGTTAAACTACTAATTGGATTTTTTTTGTTCAAATTATGTTGTTTTGAGTTTAAATTAGAGGCTGCCTGAACTTCAAGGCATATTCAAAATAATGTCTAGAGTTAAAAAAAAATAAAGTTAACGTACGTCTTTGATTCACCCTTTCAAAACTAAAGGTGCCTCTGGTAACGTAGGCTTTTAATAGTTGCTCTATACATTGTCAGTGTTTCTAGATATCTGCTCAAACATAATCACTGAAGTACCTTCTGATCCGTGTGGAATTTCACCATGAAGTTCATATACACAAGGATTTATGGATTTTTAAGAATGTAGATAGTCGGTTTGATGCACGATCAATGACCACTAAAGCGAGGTTGTAGTCCAACTGAAGGCTTTAATAAGCTAAATGTTCCCCTCCAGCAGCTCAGGTACAGAAAGAAGGCTGCTGGGGTGGCACGGGCTCTTATACCCTGCCTAGCAGGGCGGAGCTACCATACAGCATGACCAATAGGAAACATACAATATCTACCAATGGCATTCCAGCATTACCAGGTACCGTAATACCTCTACACAGACTACCACACTGGTCCACAGTCACTCTGAGTACCCCCCACCATACAATCGCACCCCCTCTTTCCTCCCCACAATACTCACAATGCCCTCGTTCCCCAGGATATAACAGACTGCTTGATGGCTGCTCTGTGGGCTGCTTGATGTTCCCAAGGTCTGTTTGTATGCTAAACCCCAAATTCATAGATACTTTCACATTTGCCAAACAGCTACTAAGGTGAGGAAAATGCCCAGTTTCCTGGACTGGATCCGGTCAAATAAAAGGGAGCTTCATGCCTATTACTGTGGCAATTCACCTCGGAATTGTCATATCCTGAGGGAATGCGCAATTAATTATAATAAATATATTGATTCATGGAGTAAGCTATTAATTTGAACCTGTTTCTATAGTTCATGGTTAGGTGTGATAATACAATCATCCTTTCTGACCTGAAAGTCTCCAGTGGAAAACAAGTCTCAACAAGCTTTCAATATGGTATTCACAACAGATAATGAGTTGCAACAGCTTGACATTTCCATCACATTGAATTCAATTCGATATTCATGAGAACCTGATGGGGGGAATTGGACTTTGTTTTTTTCTTCCAGGTAGTGAGACTAATTTAACAACAATTAAAAAAGCATTGGAGTAGGCAATGGGCCTTAGATTTCTGAGACGTTGATACCGGGGCAGCAAGGACGGATTACACCATAACAGGACTGTGACTACTGACCTCACAGCGAGGTTTGCTGGTGTTGTTGGGGGTGAGGGACTCAGGAAGAGAGGAGAAAAACTGACAGTGGGGAGTGGCGAAGTATTAATTTGTTTTAATTAATTCATGCCAGCGTAACTCAGTGGACTAGACCAGTGTATTTCAAACTTTATTTCCGGGGACCCATTTTTACCAACCGGCCAACCTTTAGGACCCAACCCAGCCAACCTTCGCGACCCATGCCGGCCGACCTTCGCGACCCACGCCGGCTGTCCTTCGCGACCCACGCCGGCCGACCTTCGCGACCCACGCCGGCCGATCTGCGCGACCCACGCCGGCCGACCTTTGCGGCCCACGCTGGCGAAATGCGCGACCCACCATTTACTTACCTTGTTTGTTGCTGACAGAAATGGAGGAAATGGTTTTGGGTCCCTTTGGCCCCAATGGTCCCTTTGTCCCTTTGGTCCCTTTGGCCTCCCGAACTTGAAAAAAAAAGGCTGCGACCATATAAAAAAAAATGCAGCCACACTGCGCATGCGTGCCCGATCATCGGTGCACATGCGCATAGTTTTGTGCATGCGCACCGATGATCGGGCACGCATGCGCAGTGCTGACAAATTTTTTTAATCTGTTCCTGGCCATTTTGAAGGCCACTCGCAGCCGGCATTATTAAAAGCCAGCTGCTGCAGCTGTTGCTTGCGGATTTGAGCAATCGGGAGCGCCGCGACGGACGATTCCACAATCCTCCCGACACCCACCCGCGACCCACCTGCGGGTCACGCCCCTGAGTTTGACAATGCTTAGACATGGGCTAGACAGCTGGTTTGTGATGCAGAACAAGGCCAGCAGCGCGGGTTCAATTCCCGTACCAGCTTACCTGAACAGGCGCCTGAATGTGGCGACTAGGGGCTTCTCACAGTAACGTCATACTATCATAGAGCTATCATAGAATCAACAGTGCAAAAGGAGGCCATTCGGCCCATCGAGTCTGCACCGGCCCTTACAACGAGCACCCTACTGAAGCCCACGTATCTACCCTATCCCGTAACCCAGTAACCCCCACTTAACATGTTTTGGACACTAAGGGCAATTTAACATGGCCAATCCACCTAACCCGCACATCTTTGGACTGTGGAAGGAAACCGGAGCACTCGGAGGAAACCCACGCCGACACGGGGAGAACGTGCAGACTCCGCACAGACAGTGACCCAGCCGGGAATCGAACCTGGGACCCTGGAGCTGTGAAGCAACTGTGCTAACCACTATGCTACCAAGCTGCCCACAATGTGACAATACTTGTGACAATAAAAGGTTATTGTTATTATTTATTGCCCATTCCTAATTGCCCTTGAGGGCCACATTGCTGTGGGTCTGGAGTCACAGATTTCCTTCCCTAAGGAGCATTAGGGTTTTTTTACGACAAAACCCTAATGGTTGTCATTAGACCTATTTTGAATTCCAGATTTTTATGGAATTCAAATTTCACCATATGCAGTGGCAGGATTTGAACCTGGGTCTCTGGATTACTAGCAATACCACTATATCACCGCCTCCCCACTGATAAGTAGGATATATCAGAGAACATCAAGGTAAATAGAATTACTTGGAGAGTTTGATAGAATTAGGGTAGGCAATAATGATATTAGATGGGGTCAGAATAAGGGGAAAGAAAAAAAAGCCTAAATCAGTGTTAATGTGCATGCATGTGAATGCACGGTGTGTGGTTAATAAGGTTGATGAACTACAGGCACAGGTTGACAAATGTAACTATGATATCATTGCTGTTACAGAGACCCTGACTCAAAGAATGGCAGGACTGCATATTAAATAATGTTGGGTACAAATATTTTTAGCAGAGACAGGAAAGTAAGAAAAATTGTGGCGGGAGGAGGTGAGTGGTTGGAGTGGCAGTATTGATTAAAGATGATAATAATTATTATTAATAATAATAATAATAATAATAGCTTATTGTCACAAGTAGGCTTCAATGAAGTTACTGTGTAAAGTTCCTAGTCACCACATTCCGGCACCTGTTCGGGGAGGCCAGTATGGGAATTGAACCCGCACTGCTGGCATTGTTCTGCATTATAAGTCAGCTGTTTAGCCCACTGTGCTAAACCAGCCCCTCAATATTATGGTACTGGAGGGAGAGGATGTTCCAATGGGGTCAATACAGGATTTTACTGGCTGACGGTCAGGTAGAAAATACAATGGAGAATTGGGCTGAATATAGAAGGACCAGAGGGGAAGTGACCAAACTGACAAGAAAAGCAAAGAGAGAGCATGAAAAAAGACTGGCAGCTAACATAAAAGGGAGTTTCTTCTTTAAGCACATAAGTAATAAAAGGGTGACGAAATAGACAGGAGGGCTGAATAGGGATTTAAAAAGGGACTTGTATGTGGAGGCAGGAGAAATAGCAGAGGTATTAAATTAGTCCTTTGCATCTGTCTTTACGAAGGAAGAAGGTGCTGAACAGACTTGGGTGAGAGATTGAATAGAAACAATGTGCAGGTATACGGGGAGAGGCACTAAGACACAATGCTCTTTTGGAGAGCTGGTGCAGACATGATGGATCAAATGGCCTTCATCTTTGCCATAACAATTCTGTGACACAGTGGTGACCTCTTGGGGTCAGTATTGGATTGGATTGGATTGGATTTGTTTATTGTCACGTGTACCGAGGTACAGTGAAAAGTATTTTTCTGTGAGCAGCTCAACAGATCATTAATTGGGACCACTTCTCTTCTTGATATCTATTAGTGGCCTGGGCTTCACCAGTCACAGTTAGTCCAGCACCTTATAACCGAGTTGGCCTGAAAAATGAACTTGGTATTGAATAAAGAACAAAGAACAATACATCACTGGAACAGGCCCTTCAGCCCTCCAAGCCTGTGCCGATCACGTGTCCTATCTAGACCAACCACCTGTATCCTTCTATACCCCGTCTGTTCATGTGCCTATCCAGATAAGCCTTAAAGGTCGCTAACGGAGCTGCCTCACTTGGCAGTGCATTCCAGGCCACCAACACCCGCTGTGAAAAACATTTCCCCCGCTCATTGGGAAAAACCTCAACCTAGCTATACCCGTAATAATTTTATAAACTTCTATCAGGTCGCTCCTCAGCCTCCGTCTCTCAGAGAGGACAATCCCAGTTTATTCAATCTCTCCTCATAGCTAATACCCTCCATACCAGGCAACATCCTGGTAAACCTTTTCTATACTCTCTCCAAAGCCTCCACGTCCTTCTGGTAGTGCGGTGACCAGAATTAGACACAGTATTCCAAATGTGGCCTAACCAACGTTCTATGTAACTGCAACATAATTTTTGAGCTTTTATGCTCTATACTCCGTCCTATGAAGGCAAGCATGCCATATGCTTTATTTACCATTTCCACCTGTGCTGCCACTTTTGAGGATATGTGGACCTGCACGCCCAGATCTCTCTGTGTCTCTATGCTCCTGATGGTTCTGCCATTTATTTTTTAGCTCCCACCTGAATTGGATCTACCAAAATGCATCACCTCGCTTTTGTCTGGGTTAAATTCCATCTGCCATTTCTCTGCCCAATTTTGCAGTCTATCTAAATCCTGCTGTATTCTCTGACAATCTTGATCACTATCCGCAACTTCTGCAATCTTTGTATCATCCGCAAACTTGCTAATCAGACCCGCTATGTTTTCTTCCAAGCCATTTATAGATATATTACAAAGAGCAGAGGTCCCAGTACTGATCCCTGCAGAACACCCCTAGTCACAGACCTCCATTTGGAAAAACAAACTTCCACTGCTATCCTCTGTCTTCTATGGCCAAGACAGTTCTGAATCCATCCAGCTAGTTCACCCCTGGCCCCATGTGATTTCATGTTTTGCACCAGCCTGCCATGAGGAACCTTAGCAAATGCTTTACTAAAGTCCAGATAGACAAAATCCACAGCCCTTACCTCATCAATCATCTTTGTCACCTCCTCAAAAAACTCAATTAAATTAGTGAGACATGACCTCCCTCGTTCAAAACGATGCTATCTGTCGCTAATAAGACCATTCACTTCCAAATGTGCATAGATCCTATCTCTGAGAATCTTTTCCAACAATTTCACTATCACTGACGTCAAGCTCACTGGTCTATAATTACCCGGGTTATCCTTGCAACCCTTCTTAAATAACGGGACAACATTGGCTATCCTCCAATCCTCTGGGATCTCACCTGTGGCCAACGAGGACACAAAGATTTCTGTTCGAGGCCCAGCAATTTCACCTCTTGTCTCCCTTAGTAATCTGGAATAGATGGCATCTGGCCCTGGATATTTGTCTACATCAATGCTTTTTAACACACCTAACACTTCCTCCCTTGTAATAACAACCTGTTCTACAGTGTTTACACATCCGTCTGAGACACCACCAATCAATGTGTCTCTCTCCTTTGTGAATACCGATGCAAAATACTCATTAAGGATCCCACCTACTTCCTTTCGTTCTGTACATAATTCCCCTCCTTTGTCCTGGAGCGGACCAACACCTTTTCTCGCTACCCTCTTGTTCCTTATACATGTATAAAATGCCTTGGGATTCTCCTTAATCCTGTCTGCCAAGGACATTTTGTGACCTCTTTTTGCGCTCCTAACCCCCTGCTTGAGCTCTTTTCTACTTACCTTGTATTCTTTAAGTGCTTCATCTGTTTTTTAGTTGCCTAGACCTCACCTGTGAATCCTTTTTCTTTTTGAATAGACTCGCAATTTCCCTGGTCATCCATGGTTCCTGAATCCTGCCTTTCCTGTCCTTTTTTACCGGCACATACCTGTCCTGTACTCCCATCAACTGATCAACTGCTCCTTAAAAGACTCCCACAAGCCAAATGTGGATTTACCCACAAACAGCCTCTCCCAAACAACAGCCTCCACATCCTGCCTAATCTGGTTGTAGTTTGCCTTCCCCCAATTTAGCACCTTAACCCTAGGACAACACTCGTCCTGTTCCATGAGCATCCGAAAGCTTACAGAATTGTGGTCACTGTTCGCCACATGTTCCCCCACAGCAATTTTGATGACCTGGCCAGGCTTGTTCCCTAGTACTCGGTCCAGTATAGCCCCCTCTCTAGTCGGACTATCCACATTTTATTCCAAAAAACCTTCTTGGACATGCTTAACAGATTCTTCACCATCCAGCCCCCTAGCCCTAAGGGATTTATAATCAATATGAGGAAAATTAAAGTCTCCCACTACAACAACCTGATTATTTCTACATCGAGCCAGAATCTGCTTAAATATCCCCATCATAGTGAGATGGGGGAAAAGATGTTTGGGTGGTCCTGGTCGCTGGAGGTGAAAGGTCGGGTGATGAAGGTTCCAGAAAAAACTCAACCAAAGTTCACAAACCCTACTTGAATGGACAAGTGGGCTAAACATTCATTGCGATGTGTCACTCCGCGATTACAGATTGCAAATTGCACCCTGCCAGCCATTGCTGAGCTTTGCACACCCAATGTGAGTCGCACTTTCCGAATTTTAATCCCAAGTGTTAGTGGGTGTTTGGGGAAAAAAACAATTTAAATGCAGCTGTTTAAGCAGCAAGCCGCGTTTTCGTTGTACAGGATAACTGTTAAAATGTAGATGTGTGTACTGTGTTTTTCTTATGCTCGAGGTCATTCGACAGACACAGCAGGGTACAACAGACAACAACAACACCCAGTCCCTTCACCTTGTGATTAATAGTTTTACAAACTCAAGTTAACAATCTTTGGAGGTTGTGCAAGAGTTGGAAAGCAGCCTTGAAAAGGGCAAAGGGACCATTTAGAAAATCCAACTATTCTTGTGGTGAGAGTGGGGGGCGAGGTGCTATTTTGGCCTCAGATTCTCCTCTGTATTGTGAAGAAGACTCCCACCTAAAGACACAAGAAGTTGACAAACGTTTATGTGCATGGCCATTTCTCCCCCGGCTGTAAACTAATGCACAAGGCGTCTGAAGTCCCAGTTGTTTTCTGTTTGCAAATCGGTCCTAATTTTATTTCGCTGTCGGGACATTTAAAAGTTGCTGAGCGACATGTCCGTGCTTGGCGGTGGGATGCAACAATTAAAACCGTCATTTTAATTTAAAAAAAACACACCAGCAATTTATGCAGAAAGTGAATTGGCAGAAATCAGTGACGTCTGCGGTGAAATTGCTGGTAAGTATAAATAAAGGCAGCCGGAGCCCAGCCTGCAGTTCAATCCGCCCAGTCAAGTGTGCAAAACAACCCGCGAGCACCATGCTGCATCTCTCGCTGCCAGTTTGCCTGCTCTGCCTCCTGGCCTTCACCTCGGCATGTTATATCCAGAACTGCCCCAGAGGGGGCAAGAGGTCCTTTCTGGATGAAGGTGTCAGGCAGGTGAGGTCCATTTACCTTCAACTTTCCTCTACATCTTTTTAAAAGTGCCAGCTTCTTGTTTCTTTAAAAGTTGGGTCCCAGTTTAAATTCCACGTGTACCTAAAACCTCCCGTGCTTGTGTCAATTAGCTTGCATCTAGTTAGTTTAAACAAATTCAGTTGAACTGTTGGCTGTAGAATTTAACTTTGTGAATTATTTCCAAGTTGTAGTGGATTTATAAACTATGTCAGAACTAAATTCTGCACTAGACACTTTTCAACAAGTTTATTATCCAGGTCACAACAGAAGCATTTTTAGCAAAATTATCCACTGTTGTTCATGTCTTGCTGTGCATTCATTTGGACTCTCTGGGCGAGACTTGCTACACCTGAAGTAAATGTTTTTGTTTTGCCTGGAAGTGTGTAGTCACAAGCCTCACTTGGTTCCAAAAATAAATAGATGTAATTGTTCAGTCACTGAAGTTGGATCTCCTACTTTCTGACAGTACATCCTCAAGCCTGACCACAAACTGATGGGGATGAGGTGAGTGAGCAGCGCCCCAAAAACAGACATCAAAAAGATAAATAGCTGGCCATGCTGTCCAAACATGCTGACATTGTGAAATCGACAAAATAATGTCAAATTGAGGGAGCATTAACTGTTTTCTTTCTTGGCGTAGCTTGACCTTGGGAATCTGGCAAATGTGGCAGGATTTGTTTGTTTGTTTAAAAAATACTGACTTCACCTACAAACATTCTTGTTTTAAACCTTTTGCTTCACTTCAGTATATGATCGGCATTAACAAAGACTGAAGTAAAAAGGATTTCTCAAAATCAGTTGGAGTCACATGCGAATGAGATGTAGTGGACAGGTGTAGGCCAAACTTTTTCAGCATATAATAGAGAAATACGGTGACTGTAAATGTATAAGTTACGAATAGCTTGTGCTATGGATTGTACATCGGGTGCAGAATTGTAAAAACAGATGCACCGACTGATAAAAGGGTATAAACTGGGTATAGAATGTAAATTGTGACATATCATTTGCCTTCACAGATTCCATCATTCACTACAGCTCCGAGTGTCAGGGGTACAGCTTCACTCCCATTAAACAATGACTGAAATTGGTCAGATTAAAAGCAAAGAAAAATCCTCCCATATAGAAATAATTCAGAAAAATGGCAAATTTTATCCAAACAACATTAAGTGAGTCTTTAAATTAACATTTTAGCATTAGCGTGTATTTCTTTTGTTGGGCTTTTTGAATGTAAATGTTTAATACTTAAAGACCTTACCCTCACCTGTATTGATTTTCATTTGTCATAGTTTTGTCCACTTAGGGGTATTTTTGACGGCCTTCTCCCAGTGTTTTACAAACAGGGAGAAGGAGGTTTCATGAGGCAGGTGCTTTGGAAAAATCCCAGAGGGAGGACTTGAGGGGGTGTGAGGGGGGGTGGGGGGGGTGGAATTGCAGAGCAAGAGTGAATATCGGAGTGAAACAGAATTGACAGTTTGGAATCTGCTTTATGATTTTCACTCAAAGTTTTAAACTTGATCATGGAATTGTTTTACTTGCCCAGAATGGCAAATCCACATCTTTGACACCTCCCAGGTTCTTGGTGCAGACTATGTCTGGTGTGTGTTCACCCCAAGTAATCTTTTCACCGTCCCAACCTAGCCCAACATCAAAAACCAACTACTTTTTATAGGATAAGACAATGAGACTGTTTCAAAGAAAACTCTTGGAATCCTTGGCTTTATAAACAGATGCATAGAGTAGCAAAGAGATTCTGTTGAACCTTTACAAATCACTGGTTAGTTTTCAGCTGAAATATAGGCTGGGATTTTCCAGCCCCCACCCTGTGGCGTGTTTTCCCTCAAGAGATGAAACTCGCCAATGGCCACCGTCGGGATCTTCCAGACCCACCAACGTCAATGGCCAATTTGCATTGCTCGTCGGTCATGCCACTGCGGGGGGGGGGGGTGGGGGGGGGGGTTCTCAGCAGGACTGAAAGATCCCACCCATAGTCTTCATTCCTGGGCAGCAGACTTTAAGAAGCATATCAAAATCTTTAGTGAATACAGGGGAGATTTACTGGCGTGGTACCATAGATGGTGGACTTCAGCTTTGGGGAGAGGTTATGCTGTCTGGGATTATTCTTCTTATAAAGGAGAAGGTTACAGTGGAAATTGATTAGAGATGTTCAAAATAATTCTTGTTTTAGATAGAGTAGGTAACAAGAAACTGTTTGCAGTGGCAGAATGATCAGTAATCAGAGGAAGGAGAAGGAGATTTGTAGGATTTGTAAATCGTTCTTGACAAATCAGATTGAATTTTTTGATGAAGTAACAGAGAAGATGGATGAAGGGAATGCTGTGGATGTTGTCTATATGGATTTTAAGAAAAGATTTAACAAAGTAACACTTGAAAGGCTAGTTAAAAAAATTGAGGCTTATGAAATAGAAGGGTCAGTGTCAACTTGGATGAAAACTGTCTCAAGGACAGTAAAACAGTGAGTCATGGTAAGTGATTTTGTTTTGGACTAGAGGATGGCAGACAGTGGGGTTCCCTAAGGGCCAGTGCTAGGACCATGGCTTTTTTGTTGTTGTATTCCCTTCACTTCATGCTCAGTGTCTCTTCCAAAGCACTCTTAGATTTTGGAATGTAACAAGTGTAAGTTGTTGTTGCACATTCCCATGATGCAGAGCAGCTCGTTCAAGAGGTTAATTGAATTGGATTAATTGACAAGATTCTGGAAGTCCATAACTCTACCTGTGTTAGTGGCTCCGAGGGGTTTGTCCTGTCATGTACAACAAAGCTCGCAGTGTATACCATCATAGTGCAACCAGGTTTGTTTCTGCAGGGATTATTCTGCTGAACTGTGAAGGCAATGTGAGACTGTTGCACACATCCACTCGCAGATACGTTAGAGCTAAACTCTTATGAGAGGAACTGCACTCTTATCTCAGCGATAGTAAATAAACCGCTCACTCACATTGTGAAGCTTTAAAATAGACGCTTCGGCATTGTACATGGCACTGCATAGGAATCACTTGAGCCTGCACACTTAAAACAAGCAATCTGCCAATGGCGGATTTGTTACTGCTGGTGAAATGAGGGGTGGGGGGACAAACCGACTGATTCAGTTTAGAGACTAATTTCCTCTTTTTTTTTAAGTCTCTTTTTTTAAAGGCTCGTGTTCATCATACACACTGCTGGTGAGTTTTGGAACACCAAAGATGATTTTCTAAAGATGCGCTGTGAAGCTCCCACTGCAGTACACAATATATGAACAAAGGACATGGTTTCGGTGGCTATTTCCAAACTAAGCAGGGGTGAAAATGCATGAGATGCACAGCATATACAGAACCAACTCCTAAAACTACCATATTGTATCAAATGGAAGGCCAGTAAAAGTCATACTGAGAATATAGCCTGTGGGTAACATTAGTAGATATATGCTTAGAAACACCAATTTTAACAGTTCACCTCATCCCTAGATTTGAAGCATTCTGGGTGCAGTGATTAAAACGGGGAACAGGCCTTTGAGCCAGCGCCACTTTACTGACCTCGGTGAACATCTTCACTTCTGCAGTCAAAATTAAGTTTTTTTTTTTCGAAGACCTTGGAGGAAAAAGTTAAACCATTCTTTCCTCTTTCCCTTTTCTATGCTTTGCCAGTGTATGCCTTGTGGCCCTGAAAACAGAGGCCACTGTTTTGGAGCTAACATCTGCTGCGGCGAGGAGATTGGCTGCTACATTGGAACCTCAGAGGCGCTAAGATGTCAGGAGGAGAATTATCTGCCATCCCCTTGTGAACCTGCTGGAAGACCCTGTGGTAGAAATGGTGGGAAATGTGCCTCATCGGGAATCTGTTGCACTGACGGTAGGACTACTTTCAAGTACAGATCTCTTAATTCCTAGGCAAATGTCCTAGGGGGGTTGTGAACGGATGGTGTTAGCACCAAGGACAAGTTGAGAGAAATTTATGTACTAGCAAAAATGTTAAGAGCACCTCAATGAGCTCAATAAAACATCATGTGGCAAATGGACAATGTAAGTCCAGAATATTACTGAACAAACCTGTAATAGAAAGACTACAGAAACTAACCTTGCAGTCCTTGACATTTAGAAACTTAAGGGGTATTTTAATCAAAGTTTTAAGATATTAAGGGGAACAGAGAGGGTAGATAGAGATAAACTATTTCTCCTGCTTGGCGAATTCAGGACAATGGCCCATATTAGAGTCAGATCTTTCAAGAGTGAAGTCGGAAACAGTTTGAGATTCAAAGGAAGTTAGGAAACATTTTTTCATGCGATATCCTAGGGGTTACTATTGACCAGAAACTGAACTGGACAAGCCACATAAATACTCTGGTTGCAAAAGCAGGGCAGCGACTAAGAATCTTGTGGTGAGTAACTCACGCCCTGACACCCCAAAGCCTGTCCACAATCTACAAGGCACAAGTCAGGAGTGTAATGGAATGCTCTCCACTTGCCTGGATGAGTGCAGCTCCAGCAATACTCGAGAAGCTTGACACCCTCCAGGACAAAGCAACGCATTTGATTGGCACCCCATCCACAAACATTCACTCTCTCTGCACTGACAGACGGTGGCAGTTGTGTGTGCCATCTACAGGGTGCACTGCAGCAACTCACCAAGCATTCTTGGACAGTACCTTCCAAACCCACGACCACTACCATCTAGAAGGACAGAGCAGCAGGTACATGGGAACACCCAACATGGAAATTCCCCTCCCAGTCACTCACCATGCTGACTTGGAAATATATCGCTGTTCCTTCACAGTTGCTGGGTCAAAATCCTGGAATTTCCTGCCTAACAGCACTGTGGGTGTACCTACACCACATGAACTGAAGGGTTTCAAGAGGTCTGTTCACCACCTTCTCTCGGGAAACTATAATGCTTGCCTAGTCAGCGACGCCCACTTTGCATAAATCAATATTTAGAAAGTTTGTAATTCTCTTTCGCATATTAGCCATTTGTTAATTGTAAAACTGGTTTCTATTATCCAAAGGTTATAATTTATTAATAATATTAAGAGATACAAGACCAAGGAGTGTATAAAGAATTAGGTTACAGATTGACCCTGATCTCACTGAATGGCGGAACAGGCTCCAATCACTAAATGGCTGACTCCTAGTCCTATGTTCCTGATTGGCTAGCTGGCTCTCTGCTTATGACAGGCGGATTGGTGGAAAAAATGGTTGGAATTGAAAAGTCTGTTGGGAGGCAAAGGGTTAAATGCTACTTACAAGATAACATCTGCCAGTAGGACAGTAGGTTGATGGATAGGATAGACCGCTTCCTCAACTTTAGCTTTTTCTTGTGCTAAAGGGACATTTAAAACAGACATTTTGGAGGGGGTAGAAACAATCTTCTTTACTCAGAAGATGAGAAACCTATGGAGTATTCTGTCATGTGAGGTGTGTCACGACACCCTGGGCTAGCGCGTGATCAATTCCAGCCCCACTTGACCCTAAGTCACAAAACGAGTAAACTGGGATGTTATTCTTAAATACCTGAGGACCTTGCAGTCACCATGTTTGTACACTTTAAATGCAAATAACCTTTTATTATTTAACAGTAATATCATTAACCTAACAATGTAACTTCAGCACCAAGAGATAGAGAGAGAGTTTCTTCTTCTTTCAAGGTCTAATCACTTCTGCCCAGTTCTTTCAGGAGTATCATGCAAGAACCAATCATCTGTTGTCAGCCAAAACATTGTCCCTGGCTAGCCCACAGGTTGTCAGCCAGCCAACTGAACGTACCTCCTCCAAAGCTGGCTCTTAAGAGTCACCCGCTGCCGATGAGTCTGTTTCTGTCTCTACAAAGTACAAAACCTGGAACACACAGTCCTGACTAGCAGACAGCTTCATAATATAATAATCTTTATTGTCACAAGTAGGCTTACTTTAACACTGCAATTAAGTTACTGTGAAAAGCCCCTCGTCGATGGGAGGTGAGGATATCCCCCAGTGGTGAGAGCTTGAGGGATCATAGATCAAGAATCATCTTTTTCCTCCCAAGAACACCATAATTCTGACATGTCATGTCTCAAATTACTTATGTACTGCATCCAGAGTGTTGTTTTTGAAAATGTACAATTTTGTCACCCTACCCATCTCATCACTTTTACCCAAAGACAACTATTTCACTGATTCACACTGTCGACAACAAGCACCCGGCAGGGAATTAATCCTCGGCCTACTGAGTGTAGCTCTTGTTTGGGAGTGCCAGATCCTTACATTTATCCTTTCACTTTTACACAATCAATCTCTGCCCAAGGGCCTTCTCTCTTTCCATACTTCAATATGACAGGGGAGAGTGCAGAAGGAATGAACATGGTGGGCAAAATGGGTCTTTCTCAATAGATGCTTTCCAATGCCAGAAAGATTGAAATCAAAATCATGATCACGTGTCGTCTTTCTTCTCTCTAGAAACATGCACTACAGATTCGATATGTCTGGAAGATGAGGGTGAATGGAAACACTCTCCTATGGAAAGAAACTTGACCCTTTTTGACAGTGCTGCAACCGATCTCCTTCTGAGACTAATGCGTCTATCTAACAGGCAGCCCGCAGAGAAGCACCAGCTAATATAAAATTGCGTGTTTAAGTGTACCCTCTCTCTGAAGCTGCCTTTGAGAATTATTCAACACTCATGGTATAGGAAGCAGCTGGGTATGAAGCTGATGCTTTAGCAAGATGGCTATAAACAATGCATGTTATTCTATGACCTACGATATATCAAAGTGCTATTGAGTGTACTTATCTAATACCTAACAGTATGGCAATCTCAATATTTATGCTGAAGGTAGTAAATATGCTTTACCAAATGTCATTTTTAGTATCATTTCCTTCACTCAAGTCTTTGTTGATAGTATATAAAAGTACAACCAATTTCCATTTCTTTGGTAATGTGTAAACATTATAAGGAAGCATGTGTACATATGTAGCAAAATAAAATGTTACGGATAGGACACCCATAAACAGAAAGGTGTTTTTATTTGCTTCCCTCTATATAAACTGTGGCGTATTTCCCAATCCCTCAGTTTTGGTATGAACCAATTTCTATTAATAACCCCACAGCGGAGGAAAGGAGGTCCTCCTTCAGAGAGGCCGGCCCGCCGATCGGTGGGCACCGATCGCGGGCCAGACCCCTTGAGTCCTACCCCGTTAAAGAAACCCCCTCGCCCCCCCATAGGCCGCCCCCCCCAGCGTTCCCGCGCTGTTCCCGCCGGCAGCGACCAGGTGTGGATGGCACCGGTGGGAAGCCGTCGTTTTGGCCGCTCGGCCCATCCGGGCCGGAGAATAGCCATTTTGGGTGTCCCGGGTGATTCTCCAGCCTGCGCTGCGTAGAACTCGACGGGGCCGTTCTCGCCGCTTGGGTGAATTACGGGAGGGCGTCGGACCGGCGTCACGGGGAAAAATGGCGCGCCGAGGATTCTCCCAACCGGCGCGGGAGCGGAGAATCGCGCCCGAGATACTGAACTGGAATTCAAGGGTGGCACAGTCATTAGCACTGCTGCCTCACAACACCAGGGATCCAGGTTCAATTCTGGTTTTGGGTGATTGTCTTTGTGGAGTTTGCACTTTCCCCTCATGACTGTGCGCTCCGGTTTCCTCTGGGTGCTCCGGTTTCCTCCCAAAGTCCAAAGATGGGCGGGTTAGGTGGATTGCCCATGCTAAATTGCCCTTAGAGTCCAAAATTGCCCTTAGTGTTGGGTCGGGTTACTGGGTTATGGGGATAGGGTGGAGGTGTGGGCTTGGGTAGGGTGCTCTTTCAAAGAGCCGGTGCAGACCCGATGGGCCGAATGGCCTCCTTCTGCACTGTAAATTCTATGGTCTATGGTAAATTGACCCTTAGAGTCCAGGGATATGCAGGTCGGGTTACAGGGATAGGGCTGGTTGAATGGGGGATGGACCTGAGTGGAGTGCTCTTTTGGAGGATGGTGCAGACTCGATGGGCTGAATGGCCTCCTTCTGCACTGGAGGGAGTCTGTGATAGGATGAACTCAGTGGGTTAGTTTATTAGCACACACAAAACACAGGAGGTGGGGTCACAACGTAGCCACCCCTGTGCACTAAAACAGTAAGAGATGGATAGAGATAACAATTTACAGGGCAACAGCCCTAGAGAAAAGAATTGTCCAGAATCGAAGTCTAATGAGGAGGTTGACAGGTTAAAAGCCAATGCTGTATAATTCAGTTTTACAGTGGTGTTGACTTCATATGATGAGAAAGGCACACAGAAGAATCTGTCTTATAGATAATGGTACAGAAGTTGCAGTAGAAAAGGTATAGATGGGGCCAGGTATTCAGCCTGGACAGGACTCCTTTTCGCTGCTACTGCTAAATGGTAAAATCATAGATTGAGTTTACAGTATAGAAAGCTGATTCCATCAGCTAGAGCTTCATGTCACATGATTCTCACCTCTCCCACATTGTCAATGACAAGGGATGCGTGTCCCTTGTCTGAGACCCAAAGATGGTTAATTGACTCAACCATTAAGAATTGAAAGAAAGATTGTGGGGCCCTTTGTCATAGCAGACAATTCAGTTGCGATTGGCCAGGCCTGGCTTTGGGAATGCAAATGGCCTTTGTTCAGTTCGCTTTGAATTTGGTCTCTACAGTCCACAATGTGCCGTTAGTGTCTTTTCGGAGATAATAAACTGTAAGTTTCTTTGGAATTTCCAGATAGCTCCATTTGTTCAGGGTCACGGACAGAGACATATTCAGCCATTTTAAAAGGTCTTTGTCCAGTTTTTAAAATTTTAGAAAATGCCATGAGAATATTTATATCCATTTTATAAAAAATATACAGTGAGGTCTTAGTCTCCTCACACAAGAATGAGAATCAGGTACAGGAACAGCTGAAGGGTTTGTGGCACGGTGGATAGTGGGCCTGTTCTGAACCAAAAGCTCTGGGTCCAAGTTTCACTCCAGGACTTGATAGCCAAGGAAGGTGATTTGATTTGATCTGATTTGATTTATTGTTACATGAGCCGAAGTTCAGTGAAAAGTATTTTTCCGTGGCCAAGGAAACATACACAGTACATACACAGTGGACAAAACAAAATAGTAGATAGTTACAGTGCTGCAAAAAAGTACACAGTACATCGACAAATAAGTAATTAGTTACTTAGTTACCGTATGGAACAAGGGCAAAATAACAAAGCCAATACGACATAAGCAAGAGCAGCATAGAGCGTTGTGAATAGTGTCTTACAGGGAACAGGTCAGTCGGAGGGAGAGTTGTTGAGGAGTCAGGTAGCTGTGGGGAAGAAGCTGATCCTATGTCTGGATGTGCGCGTCTTCAGACTTCTATATCTTCTGCCTGATGGAAGGGCCTGGAAGTGGGCAAAGCCTGGGTGTGAGGGGTCTCTGATAATGCTGTCTACCTTCCTGAGGCAGCGGGATGTGTATCCAGAATCAATGTGGGGGTGGCAAGGTTTGTGTGATGTGTTGGGCTGAATTCACCACACTCTGCAGTTTCTTGCGATCTTGGGCCGAGCAGTTGCCATACCAGGCTGTGATGCAGCCGGATAGGATGCTCTCTGTGGCACATCTGTTGAAGTTTGTGAGAGTCGATGCAGACATGCCAAATTTCTTTAGCTTTTGTAGGAAGTAGAGATGTTGTTGGGCTTTCTTGACTATTGCATCAATGTGAGTGGACCAGGACAGACTGTTGGTGATGGTGATCCCAAGGAACTTAAAGCTATCGACCATCTCCAATTGTGGAGCCATTGATGTGGACGGGAGTGGGTCATTCCATGCTTCCTGAAGTCCTCAGGAAACTAAGGATTGGATTTGGATTTTGTTTTTTGTCATGTGTACCGAGGTACAGTGAAAAGCATTTATCTGTGAGCAGCTCAACAGATCATTAAGTACATGAAAATAAAAGAAAATAAAAAGAAAATACACAATAGTGCAACACAAGGTACACAATGTAACCGACATAGACACCGGCGTCGGGTGAAACATACAGGGGTGTAGTATTAATGAGGTCAGTCCATAAGAGGGCTGTTTAGGAGTTTGGTAACAGTGGGGAAGAAGCTGTTTTCGAGTCTGTTCGTGTGTGTTCTCAGACTTTTGTATCTCCTGCCCGATGAAGAAGTTGGAAGAGTGAATAAGCCGGGTGGGAGGGGTCTTTGATTATGCTGCCCGCTTTCCCCAGGCAGCGGAAGGTGTAGATGGAGTTAATGGATGGGAGGCAGGTTCATGTGATGGACTGGGCGGGGTTCACAACTCTCTGAAGTTTCTTGCTTTTTTGGGCCGAGCAGTTGCCATACCAGGCTGTGATGCAGCCAGATAAGAGTTAATGTGGACACGCCAAATTTCCTTAGTTTCCTGAGGACTTCAGGAAGCATGGAATGACCCACTCCCGTCCACATCAATGGCTCGGCAATGGAGATGGTCCTGACAGATTGCGGTGGATTCATATGGCAAAATGGGTTGAGTATCAACCTGAAAACTTGTCCAGCAACCACCAATGGCAGGCAGGAAGAGTGGGAAAGATTCCTGGTCAGCCATATGCGAGAAAAAGCGTTGGTGCCTCTGCCATCACCATCCAGACCTCCAACATACAAAAAGTGCATGTTGCCACAGTAACTGGGACTCTGAGTGAACTGTAACTCAGCACCACCGCCACAAAAAGCATACATTGGTTGGAATTCTCCAGCCGCTGAAATTCTCTTTGCCCGCTGTCCATGGGTCTCCCATTGGCACAGGGTGGCTTCAATTGGAAATCCTATTGACAAGCAGCGGGAAGAGAGAATCCCGCTGCCAGCGAACGGCGCCCCGCCGAGAAACACGTGGCTGGGGGACTGGAAAATCCCACCCATTGGATTTTAAAAGGCATTCATTGATTCACTTTGTTATGTACGTTATTGAGGAAGTCGTCACTAATTTTAAAAAACAAAATATATTTATTAAAGTTTTTTAACACAATTTTTCTCCCTTACAAACAATAACCCCCCCCTCGTAACAAAAAAAAACGAGAAATCGCGCAGAGCAAGATATATACATGGCAAAATGATATATTTATACAGCTTTGTACACTGGCCCTCACCCGTACGTGCTAGTTTCCCCAACCCTTCATGTTATCTCTTGCTCATCCACCCTCCCAGGCCCTCCCCCCTCCCCCCCCCCCTCCCCCCCCTCCCCCCCACCCCAGGACCTCCCCTCCACCACCACCCCCCCCCCCCCACCCC
Source organism: Scyliorhinus torazame (assembly GCF_047496885.1). NCBI lineage: Eukaryota > Metazoa > Chordata > Chondrichthyes > Carcharhiniformes > Scyliorhinidae > Scyliorhinus > Scyliorhinus torazame. Next base: position 317,651,869 of record NC_092709.1, read on the forward strand.
CCCCCCCCCCCCCCAGGTTGCTGCTGCTGCTGACCGACCTTCCTCTAACGCTCTGCGAGATAGGCTAGGAACAGTTGCCACCGCCTGTAGAACCCCTGCGCAGACCCTCTCAAGGCGAACTTAATCCTCTCCAAATTTATGAACCCAGCCATATCATTTATCCAGGCCTCCAGGCTGGGGGGCTTCGCCTCCTTCCACATTAGCAAGATCCTTCGCCAGGCTACTAGGGACGCAAAGGCCAGAATGCCGGCCTCTTTCGCCTCCTGCACTCCCGGTTCGTCCACTACTCCAAATATTGCTAGCCCCCAGCTTGGCTTGACCCGGACTTTCATCACCTGAGATATTGCTCCCGCCACTCCTCTCCAGAACCCCTCCAGTGCCGGGCATGACCAAAACATATGGACATGGTTCGCCGGGCTCCCTGAGCAATTTCCACATTTGTCCTCTACCCCAAAGAACCTACTCAACCTCGCCCCCGTCAAGTGCGCTCTGTGGACCACCTTAAATTGTATCAGGCTGAGCCTGGCACACGAGGAGGAGGAATTAACCCTACCTAGGGCATCAGCCCACAGACCTTCCTCGATCACCTCCCCCAGCTCCTCCTCCCATTTACCCTTCAACTCTTCTACTAGCGCTTCCCCCTCTTCTTTCAACTCCTGGTGTATTTCCGACACCTTGCCCTCCCCGACCCATACACCCGAGATCACCCTATCTTGAACTTCTTGTGCTGGGAGCAACGGGAGTTCCCTCACCTGTCGCCTCACAAAAGCCCTCACCTGCATATATCTAAAGGCATTTCCCGGGGGTAACTCAAACTTCTCCTCCAGTGCCCCTAGGCTCGCAAACGTCCAGTCGATGAACAGGTCCCCCATTCTTCCAATCCCCGCCCGATGCCAGCTCTGGAACCCCCCGTCCATCTTCCCCGGGACAAACCGGTGGTTACCCCTGATCGGGGACCACACCGATGCTCCCATTGCACCCCGGTGCCGTCTCCACTGGCCCCAGATCCTTAGCGTTGCCGCCACCACCGGGCTCGTGGTATACTTTGTCGGCGAGAGCGGCAGCGTGCCGTCACCAACGCCCCCAGGCTCGTTCCTTTACAGGACGCCATCTCCATCCTCTTCCCTGCCGGCCCCTCTCCCTCCATAACCCACTTGCGGATCATCGCCATATTTGCTGCCCAGTAGTAGCTCCCCAGGTTTGGCAGCGCCAACCCTCCTCGGTCCCTACTGCGTTCCAGGAACCCTCTCCTTACTCTCGGGGTCTTATTCGCCCACACAAACCCCATAATACTCCTGCCTACTCTCTTAAAAAAGGCCTTAGTGATCACGATGGGATGGCACTGAAACACAAACAGAAACCTCGGGAGGACCACCATTTTGACCGACTGCACTCTACCCGCCAGCGAGAGCGGTAACATGTCCCATCTTTTGAAGTCCTCCTCCATTTGCTCCACCAACCTCGTCAGATTCAGTTTATGTAGGGTCCCCCAACTCCTGGCTACCTGGATCCCCAGATACCGAAAGCTCCCCTCCGCCCTCCTCAGCGGTAGGTCCCCTATCCCTCTTTCTTGGTCCCCCGCCTGTAATACAAAGAGCTCACTCTTCCCTACATTGAGCTTATAGCCCGAAAACTCCCCAAACTCCCTTAGAGTCTGCATGACCTCCACCATCCCCTCCATTGGATCCGCCACGTACAGCAACAGGTCATCCGCATATAGCGACACCCGATGCTCTTCTCCCCCTCGGACCACAAGTCGTCACTAATTTCGGACAAACTCACTGAGAGCCAATGCTGAGTTACCTCATCAAGTGACTCTGGCCTGCTGACTGGTCTACCTGTCTATGGCTAGAACTTCACCATTGAAATGGTAAATCATGTTGGAGCCTAATTAGTTGAGAACATTAACCCCAGGCCAACTTTAATGGGGTCAGTCACTTGTCCATAAATGTTGTGACATTGGATATATAAAAGGATGGGGAAGTCAGTTCTTTTTATTCATCCATGGGATGTGGGCGTCGCTGGGCCAGCATTTGTTGCCCACCCCTGAGGGCATTTAGGAGTCAACCACATTGCTGTGGGTCTGGAGTCACGTGTAGGCCAGACCAGATAAGGATGGCAGATTTCCTTCCCTGAAGGACATTAGTGAACCAGATGGGTTTTTACAGAAATCGACAATGGTTTCATGGTCGTTATTCGACTTTGAATTCAAGATTTTTATTAACTTCAAATTGCACCATCTGCCCTAGTGGATTCAAACCCATGTCCATAGAGCATTACCCTGGGTGTCTGGAATACTCGTCCAGTGGCAATACCACTGTACCACTACCTCCCCTCATTAGTAATGGTCCTTACTTCAGGAGTAAAACTTATCCAATGGGCAAAAGACTTGGGGTTGGATTCTCCGGTCTCCCAGTCGTGTGTTTCTCAGGTTTGGCACTGTCTGATAAATGAACCTAATGGTACTCATATCAGGATTGCTGCCCTCAGTTAGAATCTGCACTGTCTTTCCTGGCCCATCACTAATCTTCCAAGTGCTTTTTTATTCATTACTGGGTTGTGAGTGTCAATGGCCAGGCTGGTACTTATTGCTCTTCCTTGAGATCTCACTAGAGGCTCCACAACTATCCTCATCCCCAATGAAGCGGGGAGCAGAAATAAGAGTAAATATGGGCGTGCAAAAGATGTGGCTGAACCATTTGCAGCAATCTTCAGCCAAGTAGATGATCCCTCTTGGCCTTCTCCGGAGGGCCCCAGCATCCCGCTTGGCAGTCTTCAGCCAATTTAATTCACTCCACGTGATATGAAGAAATGACTGAAGGCACTGGATACTGTAAAGGATACAGGCCCTGACAATATTCCAGCAATGGTACTGAAGGTTTGTCTCTGGGATTGCCGTGTCTCTAACCAAGCTGTTCAGTACAGCTACGACACTGGCATCGCTCCGGCAATGTGGAAAAGGTCAGAAGTGGGGATGTTCACTGATGATTGCACATGTTCAACACCATTCGCCACGACTCCGCAGATACTGAAACATTTCATGTCCAAACACAGTAAGAACTGGAAAATGAAAACTGCCATAATCCCAGAGGACCATAGACTGCTCTCCCTTTGAAAAAAAAGGTGAGAGAGCTGACTGCTGGTGAGTTAACCTGAGGGGCACCACACCTCAGATGAGGGACAAGGTTGAGAAGGTGGGGCCTTCATGAATAGCCTCAGCTAGTACTGCAATTGAAACCACACTGTTGATATCTCTCTGCATCACAAACCAGCCATCCAGCCAACTGAGCGAACCAACTTCCCAAATCCTGGACAATATCCAGGCCTGGGCTGAGAATTGGCAAGTAACATGAAATGAAATGAAATGAAAATCGCTTATTGTCACAAGTAGGCTTCAAATGAAGTTACTGTGAAAAGCCCCTAGTCGCCACATTCCGGCGCCTGTTCGGGGAGGCTGGTACGGGAATTGAACCGTGCTGCTGGCCTGGTCTGCTTTCAAAGCCAGCAATTTAGCCCTGTGCTAAACAGCCCCTACATTTGCGCCACATAAGTGCCAGGCAATGATCATCTCCTACAAGAGAGAATCTAACCATCACAGCCCGCTTGATTGGCACCCCTTCCACAAATATTCAAGCCTTGCACCCTTGACAGACAGAAGCAGTAGAGTGTACCATCTACAAGATGCATTGCAGGAATACACCAAGCCTCCTTAGACAGCACCTTCCAAACTCATGATCACTGCCATCTAGAAGGACAGGGAACACCACCCTGACTTGGAAATCTATCATCGTTCTTTCACTGTCGCTGGATCAAAATCCTGGAACTGGGTCAAATTCCTGGAACTCCCTCCCTAACAATGCACGGACTGCTGAGGTTGAAGAAGGCAGCTTACCACCACCTTCACAACGGGGATGCAGTGGAACAGTGGTATTGTCACTAGACTGGTAATCCAGAGAGAAAAAAAAATAGAATTGAAGTTTAATGATGACCATGAAACATTGTCGTAAAAACGCATCTAGTTCACAAATGCCCTTAACGGAAGGAAATTTGCTATCCTTCCCTGGTCTGGCCTACATGTGACTCCAGATCCACAGCAATGTGGTTGACTCTCAAATGGCCTCCAAAATCGAGGGCAGTTAGGGATGGGCAATCCCCGTAAACAAACAATAAAAAAGAGGTGGTAGGTCATGTTAAACCACTGGTGGCCATTTGATGCAACTAAATGGCTAGCTTGGCCTAGTCTGGAGGTCAATTAAGATTCAGCCATGTTGGTATGGGACTGGAGTCACATCGGGGCCTCGTATATGCTCCCTTCCCAAAAGGGCATTAATAAACCAGTTCAGGTTTTTACAACAACCTAACAGCCCAGTCAAATAAAATGAACCCTTTTCACAGAGATAAGGGCGGGATTCTCAGACCCCCCCGCCGGGTTGGAGAATCGCCGGGGGGCAGCGGGGATCCCGCCCCGCCGCCGGCTGCCGAATTCTCCGGCGCCGGGGTTTTGGCAGGGGCGGGAATCGCGTCGCGCCAGTCGGCCCAGCGATTCTCCAGCCCGCGATGGGCCGAGCGGCCGCCCGTTTTCAGCCGGTCCCGCCGGCGTAAATCAAACCAGGTCCGTACCGGCGGCCTGGCCCGCGACCGGGGTCTACCGATACACAGGCGGGCCTATGCCGTGGGGGCACTCCTTTCCTCCACGATGGCTGTTGTCAACCTCCGCCATGGCTGGCACGGAGAAGAACCCCCCCCGCACATGTGCTGGCATGACGCCAGCACACGCTGGTGCTCCCGCGCACGTGTCAACTCTCACCGGCTGGTGGAGGCCCAACGGCGCGGCGCCAAGCACTTCCACATTGGCTGGCGCGGCGCCAACCCCGCCAGCGCCGGCCTAGCCCCTGATGGTGCGGAGGATTCCGGGCGACCTGACGTCGGAGTGGTTCACGCCACTCCTTGGCGCCGGGACGACCCGCCCGCCGGGTAGGGGAGAATTCTACTTTCAAGTTGCCATGAATCGAGTACAATTATTTTGTTGAAAAAGGTGCATCCCTCCCTCAGGCCCTGAAGTGAAATCTTTGGTCATGGCCTTAAGTTTTTTACCATTTAAAATGCTTGCACACGAAGTCCAGCTTCAGGAGAAAATATTCAGTCGTGGGTCACTGTGAAGACAATAAGCAGTGTTGTTTTGCTTAGCTGAAGGAACATTCCGACCTGGAAAACAAATAACGGTACTCGAAAAATTAAAATCAGCAAGTCTGCTCTCAAAAAACAAAGATATATTGGATCTGTGGTTCACTTATATTCAGCTCTTCTGTAGTATCACCATGGTTCTGGGCTGAAGACTGCCTGGGTAGACGCTGCACGGGGTAGTGTGCATGGAGCAGGCACCATTTCTGCCGTACACTGTGGGGAGTTCCCCACCTGGAGTCGGAGGGAAAATAGAAATCAGCTGATGCGACCATCAATTCACGCGAAAACACGTGGAGAAGTAAACCGTGGTTTTAATCAGCTTAGAACTGAGCCTGCCTGCGACCGGTACAACACTGAAGGCGGCCCCGCAGGTCAGCTGCTCTTATACTTCCTCTAAGGGGGGTGGAGCCATGGGCGGAGCCCGTACATGCCCCCACATATCCCCCTGTGGATGAAGCCACACAATGGCCCATAGGTGGAGCCCACAGGGTTAATAACATAACATAACATAATACAGTGCACTGGTGAATTATCAGTAATTATACATTCACCACATTCACCCCCTGTTTAAAAAATGAAGTCCGGTGGGGTGACGGGCTCATAGATTCAGTCGGTCCGGTGCCCGGATCGTACTTTGCGACCGCCAAAGCACTGGTGTTGCAGCCGCTTCAGGTGGCTGTGGAAGTGTGTCCGGAGCAGGCACAGGCGTGGATTCTGGGAGCGGCTCTTCCGGAGCTTCATTCCTGTGGACTGATGCGGCGGGTGGGAGGGAGCGCGGCAACCATATAGGGGTGGGGGTGCTGAACATGGGAGGTTGGACGGGACATAGTGTGGGGGATGCAGTAGTGGTCGTGGTGTTGGAGCCTGTGGGCGCCAGGTCCTGGAGGGAGGCGGTATCTTGCCGACCATCGGGGTGTTCGACGTGCGCATAGTGTGGGTTGGAGTGCAGGAGTTGGACCCGCTCTACCAGGGGGTCGGTCTTACGGCTCCGAACGTGTTTTCGGAGGAGGACTGGACCCGGTGTCATCAGCCAGGGTGGAAGCGAGGCCCCTGAGGTAGCTCCCCTAGGGAAAACAAACAAGCGGTCATGAGGAGTCTGGTTTGTGGCCGTGCAAAGGAGGGACCTAATAGCGAGGAGCGCATCGGGGAGGACCTCCTGGTGTGAGAAACTGGCAGTTTCCTGAACCGCAGGGTCAGTAGGACGGTCTTCCAGGCCGTTGTGTTCTCCCTCTCCACCTGCCCGTTTCCCCTGGGGTTATAACTGGTAGTCCTGCTCGAGGCGATGCCCTTACTGAGCAGGTACTGACGCAGTTCGTCGCTCATGAACGACGAGCCCCGGTTGCTGTGGACATAACTGGGGAAACCAAACAGGGTGAAGACACTATGCAGGGCTTTAATGACAGTGGGGGTGGTCATATCGGGGCAGGGGATGGCAAACGGGAAGCGGAAGAACTCATCTATGATGTTAAGGAAGTACGTGTTGCGGTTTTGGAGGAGGGGGCCCTTTGAAATCGATACTGAGGCGTTCAAAGGGCCGGGATGCCTTTACCAGGTGGGCCTTACCCAGTCGATAGAAGGGCGGTTTACACTCCGCACAGATTTGGCAGTCCCTGGTCATAGCTCTGATCTCCTCGGTGGAGTAGGGCAGGTTGCGGGCCTTGATGTAATGGGCGAGCCGGGTGACCCCTGGGTGGCAGAGGTCATCATGGATAGCACGTAATCATTTTGCGTGCTGGCGCATGTGCCTCGGGACAGGGCATCTGGGGGCTCGTTGAGTTATCGTAGTTATAGGTGGAGAGTTCGATTCTCCACCTCAAGATCTTATCATTCTTGATCTTGCCCCGCTGCATATTGTCAAATATGAAGGCAACCGATCGTTGGTCGGTGACGAGGGTAAACCTCCTACCAGCGAGGTAGTGCCTCCAGTGCCGCACGGCTTCCACGATGGCTTGGGCTTCTTTTTCAACCGAGGAGTGTCGAATTTCAGGGGTGGTGAGGGTGTGTGAAAAGAACGCTACCCGTCTGCCTGCTTGGTTGAGGGTGACGGCGAGAGCGACCTCTGAGGCGTCGCTCTCCACCTGGAAGGGGACGGACTCGTCCACCGTGCGCATCGCGACTTTGGCGATGTCCGCCTTGATGCAGTTGAAGGCCTGGCGGGCCTTGACTGCCCGTGGAAAGAGGGTGGCCTTAAATAGTGGGCGGGCTTTGTCCGCATACTGGGGAACCACTGGGCGTAATAGGAGAAAACTCCAAGGCACCTCTTCACGGCCTTGGGACAGTGAGGGAGAGGGAGTTGTAGGAGGGGGTGCATACAGTCAGGGTCCTAGGACCCCGTTTTCCACGACGTAGCCAAGGATGGTTAGCCTGGTTGTGCAGAAAACACATTTCTCCTTGTAGGCGAGGTTGAGTTTTTGGGCGGTTTGGAGAAATCGGTGGAGGTTGGCGTCATGGTCCTGCTGGTCATGGCCGCAGATGGTGACATTGTCCAAGTGCGGAAACATGGCCCGCAGCCCGTACGGATCCACCATTCGTCCATCGCTCGTTGGAACACCAAGACCCCGTTCATGACGCCAAAGGGGACCCGGAGGAAATGGAAAAGGCGGCCGTCTGCCTCAAACGCCGTGTAGTGGCGGTCCTCCGGGCGGATTGGGAGCTGGTGGTACGCAGACTTCAGATCCACTGAGGAGTACACGCGGTAGTGCGCGAGCTGATTTACCATGTCTGCAATCCGGGAAGGGGGTACGCATCAAGTTGCGTAAACCGGTTAATCGTCTGGCTGTAATCAACGACCACCACCTGAGCTCTCCAGGGGCTATTGCTGGCCTCTATGACCCCCTCCCGCAAGAGACGCTGGACCTCGGATCTAATGAACGTCCTGTCCTGCATGCTATACCGCCTGCTTCTGGTGGCAACTGGCTTGCAATCGGCGGTGAGGTTTGCGAGGGGGGGGGGGGGGTGGAAATCGGTTTTTAGGGTCGCGAGGCTGCATATGGTGAGCGGGGGCAGTGGCCCCCGAACTTAAGAGTTAGACTCCTGAGGTTACATTGGAAGTCGAGTCCCAATAGGAGAGGAGCGCAGAGGTCTGGGAGCACATATACTTTAAAATTAGCGTACTCAGCGCCCTGTATCGCTAGGGTTGCAGTGGTGCACCCTTGGATTTGCACCGAGTGCAACCCAGAGACGAGGGAGATGGTTTGTTGTGTCGGGAATATTGGGAGCGAGCAGCGTCTTACCATGTCTGGGTGAATGAAGCTCTCTGTACTCCTGGAGTCGAAAAGGCAGGGGGCCTCGTACCCGTTAACCCGGACGGCCATCATGGAGCTCCGGAGGTGCTTAGGTCGCGACTGGTCCAGGGTGACCGCGCTGAGGTGTGGGTAGCCGGCGGCGTGATCAGACGTTCTGGGGCGGCCCCGCGATGGCTGTGTGTGTAGGTCGTACGCGTCGAGCGGCGTAGCAGATGGCGTCCAAGATGGCGGCCCCCGTTGGTCGAGCGTGGCCGGCCGCGTGGGGGAGGATGGCCAAGATGGTGGCCCCCATGAATCGCACGTGTTATGCAGAGGCGGAGTCGGCAGACACGCTGCCACCTTGCGGGGTCTGCGGGCCTGTGAGTCTGTGGATCGGGTCTGGGAGTTCGAGTATTTAGACCTGGCCGGGCAGACCTTGGCGAAATGTCCTTTTCGCCCGCAGCTGCTGCAGTTCGTGTTGCGGGCCGGGCAGTGCAGTCGGGGGTGTTGGGACTGGCCGCAAAAGTAACAGGGTAGCCCCCCATGATGGGCGGGCGGCCGCGCGGCACAGGCCTGGGGTAGTCTCGGGTCGGGGGCCCACGAGAGGGTCGCGTGATCGGCCGGGAACGCTGTAAGGCTCTGAAATGCGGCCTCCAGAGAGGTAGCCAGTTTTAACGTGTCGTCCAGGACCCGGGCCCCTTTTAAGAGCAGGCGCTGTCTCACATAGTTCGATCGGACCCACGCCACGTAAACGTCTCGGGCGGCGAGCTCCATGTGCTGAGTGGCCGTAACGGCCTGGTAGTTACAGTTGCGCGCGAGGGCTTTGAGGTCGCGTAGGTAACAATCTAGCGACTCCCCGGGGCGCTGGCGGCGAGTGGTGAAGATGTGTCACGCGTAGACCTCGTTCACAGGCCGCACATAGAGGCGTTCAAGTAGTGCGAGGGCCGCTGTACAGGAAGCGGCTTCGTTCTTGCTGGACAGAAATGCGATGGCTCACCCGTGCGTGGAGGAGGCTCAGCTTCTGTTCGTCAGTGACGGATGGCGTAGACGACGCGGCGAGATAGGCCTTGAAGCATCAAAGCCAATGTGAAAACATTTATTTCGCCTCCGCGGCCTGTGGATTGAATTCCAGTCTGTCAGGTTTGAGGGCTGATTCCATAATAGTATTTTAAGCTGATTAAATTGATGCGACCATCAATTCACTCAAAGACACGTAGAGAAGTAAACCGTGGTTTTAATCAGCTTAGAACTGTGCCTGCATGCGACCGGTACAATACTGAAGGCGGCCCCACAGGTCAGCTGCTCTTATACTTCCTCTAAAGGGGTGGAGCCATAGGCAAAGCCCTTACATGCCCCCACATATCCCCCTGTGGGTGAAGCCACACAAAATACCCATAGGTGGAGCCACAGGGTTAATAACATAACATAACATAATACAGTGCACTGATGAATTATCAGTAATTATACATTCACCACATCAGCCTGTGGCAAGCCAGTGCAGACAATGGGCCGAATGGCCTCCTTCTGCACAATACAAATTCTGTGAGGGGAACCAGCTATTTACTACAGGGTGACACCTGATGAAATCGAAGGAAAAATGCAAATACATTAGAAACAGTCCAGAGAAGGTTTACTAGACTAATACCAGGAACGAGCGGGTTGCCTTATGAGGAGAGGTTGGAGAGGTTAGGTTTGTCTGCACTGGAGTTTAGAAGAGTAAGAGGCAACTTGATTGAAACCTTTAAGATTCTTTGGCGCCTTGACAGGGTGGCTGTGGAGCGGAAGTTTCCTCTTGTCAGAGAAACTAGAACCAGGTGTCATTGTTTAAAAGTAAGGGGTTGCTCATTTCAGGTAAAAACAAAGTCCCAGCATCCCATAACTCACCCATACCCACCATCACAGACATATGAACAGGCAGGGAACAGAGGGAAGAAGATCCTTGGAAAATAGAAGACAGGTTTAGATAAAGGATCTGGATTGGCGCAGGCTGGGAGGGCCGAAGGGCCTGTTCCTGTGCTGTAATTTTCTTTGTTCTTTGTTTGTTTATCACAGCTTCCGAAGTCAGGTCGGATTTCCTGAAAGTGAACCCTCGGAAGGCGATAGGCCCGGATGGCATCCCTGGTCGTGCACTCAGAGCCTGCGCGGACCAGCTGGCAGAGGTGTTCGGGGATATCTTTAACCTGTCCCTACTCCACTCCGAGGTCCCCACCTGCTTCAAGAAGACCACCATCGTATCGGTGCCATAGAAGAACCAGGCAACGTACCTCAATGACTACCGTCCAGTGGCCCTGACTTCAGTCGTAATGAAGTGCTTTGAGAGGTCGGTCATGAAGCGCATCACCTCCATACAGAATGCCTTGATCCACTGCAATTCGCATACCGCCGCAACCGGTCCACAGCAGATGCCATCTCCCTGGCCCTATACTCATCCCTAGAGCATCTCGACAACAAGGACTTCTACATCAGACTCCTAATTATTGACTACAGCTCCCCCTTCAACACCATAATCCCAGCCAAGCTCATATCAAAGCTCCAAAACCTAGGACTTGGCTCCTCACTCTGCAACTGGATCCTCGATTTTCTGACCAACAGACCACAATCAGTAAGAATGAACAACAACACCTTCTCCACAATAGTCCTCAACACCAGGGCCCCACAAGGCTGCGTACTTAGCCCCAACTCTACTCCCTGTACACACACGACTGCGTGGCAAAATTGGGTTCCAACTCCATCTACAAGTTTGCTGACGATACGACCATAGTGGGCCGGATCTCGAATAACGATGAGTCCGAATACAGGAGGGAGATAGAGAACCTAGTGGAGTGGTGCAGCGACAACAATCTCTCCTTCAATGCCAGCAAAACTAAAGAGCTGGTCATTGACTGCAGGAAGCAACGTACTGTACACACCCCTGTCAGCATCAACGGGGCCGAGGTGAAGATGGTTAGCAGTTTCAAATTCCTAGGGGTGCACATCTCAAAAAATCTGTCCTGGTCCACCCACGTCGACGCTACCACCAAGAAAGCACAACAGCGCCTATACTTCCTCAGGAAACTAAGGAAATTTGGCATGTCCACATTAACTCTTACCAACTTTTACAGATGCACCATAGAAAGCATCCTATCTGGCTGCATCACAGCCTGGTATAGCAACTGCTCGGCCCAGGACCGCAAGAAACTTCAGAGAGTCGTAAACACCGCCCAGTCCATCACACGAACCTGCCTCCCATCCATTGACTCCATCTACACCTCCCGCTGCCTGGGGAAAGCGGGCAGCATAATCAAAGACCCCCCCCACATAGCTTACTCTCTCTTCCAACTTCTTCCATCGGGCAGGAGATACAGAAGTCTGAGAACACTAACAGACTCAAAAACAGCTTCTTCCCCACTGTTACCAGACTCCTAAATGACCCTCTTATGGAGTGACCACATTAACACTACACCCCTGTATGCTTCATCCGATGCCTGTGCTTCTGTAGTTACATTGTCTACCCGGTGTTGCCCTATTATGTATTTTCTTTTATTCCCTTTTCTTTACATGTACTTAATGATCTGCTCGCAGAAAAATACTTTTCACTGTACCTCGGCACACATGACAATAAACAAATCCAATCCAATCCAAAGTCGCCATAGTACCAGGTGACCAAAGGCTGCTTTCCCCTTTGAGGGGGAGAGCTGACTGGGGGTGATTTAACCTGAGGATCACCACACCTCAGACGAGGGGCCTTCATGAATAACCTCAGCCGGTACAGGAATTGAACCCACATGGTTAGCCTCACTCTGCATCAAGAACCAGCTATCCAGCCAGCTGAGCAAAACCAGCCCCATTTAAGACAAAGATTAGCAGAATTTTTTTCTCTTGAGTTTCTGGAACTTTCTTCCTCAAAAGACAGTGGAAGCAGTCTTTGAATATTTTTAAGGCAGAGGTAGATAGATTCATGATAGACAAGGGGGTGAAAGGTTATCTTTCTGCACTGTAGCAATTCTATGGGTAGGCAGGAATGTGGGGTTGAGGTTACAATCAGGTCAGCTATGATCGTATTGAATGATGGAGCAGGCTCGAGGGGCCGAGTGATCTACTCCTGCTCCTAATTCGTCTGTTCATGTTGTTATGGGTCTGGGTTTACAGAACCCCAAAGTGTTTCATGGAGTCTAACCGACCCACAACTGTTAATAGATTGTGGAGTGGGAAGCACACGGTGTACTCTCCAGGTGTGATACAGCAATTATTGGCAAATGGTTTTTAAAACAAAACAATGTTTATTCTATGAACTCAACTTAACCTTTTAAAAACAAACGTTGAATCTCTTAACACTCATTACTTCAAAGATAACCCCAAAAGACTACAACACTAAATAATCCTTCAAACTGTTCCTTCAAACATTCAAAAGACTTCAAACCTTCAAAAACAGATATGAGGTTACATTCAATATATTTATAGTCTTTGGATTTGCAGACATCAACAGACGAGCTCTGTGTTTTCTTCCTGCAGCTCTCAGCAAAACACACAGGCACTCCCAGCTGCTTCCTCAAACTGAAACCAAAAGCAGAAGTGAGCTCAGCTCCCGCCACCCTCTGACATCACTTCAGTAATATGATCAGCTCCATTTCTTAAAGGTGCATTGCTTAACCATCCATTTCTTAAAGGTACTCTCACATGACAATATGACACAATAAAAAATGGGTTTTGTTATCGCCTCGCATTCTTTCACAGATAATGCTCCACTGTCCACCTGCACAAAGAAAGAGGAGCTATTGAGTTGAAGCATTGGAGGACCATTGCTTCCTCTGATGCAGCATAATCCACTGACTTCAGAAGCAGACCGATGAACGGGAGATGATGATAATGTGAAAAATACAAAGGAGTTGATTTGAACCTGCTCTGCCTTGTGGCTCATGGCACCTCTCTGCAAATCTACCATACCTTACCATATCTTGGGGCAACACAGCGGCACAGTGGTCAGCACTGCTGCTTCACAGCTCCAGGGAACCGGATTCAATTCCGGCCTTGGGTGACTGTGTGAGGTTTGCACATTCTCCCTGTGTCTGAGTGGGTTTCCTCCAGGTGCTCCGGTTTCCTCCCACTGTCCAAAGATGTGCAGGTTAGGTAGATTGGCCATGATAAATTGCCCCTAAGTGTCCAAAAGTTTAGGTGCAATTACTGCGTTACGGGGATAGGGTGGAGGTGTGGCTAAAGTAGGGTGCTCTGTCCAAAGGCCGGTGCAGATTTGATGGGCTGAATTGCTGCTTTCTGCACTGTAGGGATTCTCTGATTCTATGATCTGAATAATACAGGTATACACAAAGCTCATAACCGAGAACAAAACAGGGTTAAGATTTTGATGTATGGACATATTACAATGAATCACACAAAAAGTGTGTGGTGTGTTGTCCCTTTGTCACCAAGAATACAGCATTTGAACATTTGAAGCAGTAGGAGCAACCCTGATCACACAACTGTAGCGCACAAAGACTCACGAGAGACGAATAGAGATTAAGTCGATGAGGCTTTATTAAGCGTGACTTGTTCCCCGCAGTTCAGTAGCAGACTGGCGTGCGGGGGAGAACTCCTGGTTCTTATACTCCGCCTTCAGGGCGGAGCTAGAGGTCAACAGCCAACCAGGACCCGGGATCTGTCAGCCAATGACATCACGGCTTCACAGTCCCACATGACCCCTAATGCATACTACAACATTCACCCCTTGTTAAAAATGAACCCGGCGGGGTGGTGCTTCGCATGGTGGTAAGGGTTTACAAGGCTGGTCCTGGGAGGAAAACGTTTGCATGTCATCACAGTATGTACAGAGGTTTTTTTTTTGTTTTGAACTATTTACAGTAAAAAGGGTGAAAAGAAAGAGTTCTCGTTAAAGTCCACAACATTGTAGTGTTACATCGATGCCACGAGTCGGTCGGGCGGTCTGGTCATCCTCGTCGATCGCCTCGGTCCCGGTGGTGGTGCTTGTTCCAGTGTTGTCGTCTCCGGGAGCCTTACGGTTTCTGCTTCAGCTTCACTTCTGGTCGGACCTGGGAGGAGGACCGATCCTCCCGGGAAGGGGGTGCTCGCGGGGTGCGCCGGTGGCAGGGAGGGGGTGATTGGTGTCGGGGGGGTGTGCGTGTTGCCGGCGGGCGCCAGATCTCGCAGGGAGACCGTGTCCTGTCGGCCGTCGGGGTACTCCACGTAAGCGTACTGCGGGTTCGCGTGGATGAGGCGAACCCTCTCGACCAACGGGTCCGACTTGTGCGCCCGCACATGTTTTCGGAGCAAGATGTGTCCTGGGACTGCCAGCCAGGTCGGCAGCGACGTTCCCAAGGAGGACTTCCTGGGGACGACAAGGAGGCGCTCATGAGGCGTTTGGTTAGTGCTAGTACACAGTAGCGACCGGGTGGAGTGGAGAGCGTCCGGGAGGACCTCCTGCCACCGTGAAACTGGGAGGTCCCTGGACCGTAGGGCCAGTAGGACGGTCTTCCAGACCGTGCCGTTCTCCCTCTCTACTTGCCCGTTCCCCCGGGGGTTGTAGCTGGTCGTCCTGCTCGAGGCTATATCGTTGCTGAGCAGGAACTGGCGCAGCTCGTCACTCATGAAGGAGGACCCCCTGTCGCTGTGGACGTATGCGGGGCAACCGAACAGTGTGAATATGGTGTTAAGGGCTTTAATGACTGTGGCCGCTGTCATGTCAGGGCAGGGGATGGCGAAGGGGAAACGGGTGTACTCGTCCACCACATTCAGGAAGTATGTGTTGTGGTCGGTGGAGGGGAGGGGCCCTTTGAAATCCAGACTAAGGCGTTCAAAGGGACGGGAAGCCTTGATCAGGTGCGCACCATCCGGCCTGAAAAAGTGCGGTTTGCACTCTGCGCAGATGTGGCAGTTCCTTGTGACTGTACGGACCTCCTCCACAGAGTAGGGGAGGTTGCGGGACTTTATAAAGTGGAAGAACCGAGTGACCCCCGGGTGGCAGAGGTCCTCGTGAAGGGTTTGGAGGCGGTTAATTTGTGCGTTGGCACATGTGCCGCGGGCGGCTCGTTCAGCTTTCCGGGACGGTACAGGATCTCATAGTTGAAGGTGGAGAGCTCGATCCTCCACCTTAAGATCTTGTCGTTTTTAATTTTGCCCCGCTGTGCATAATCGAACAGGAAGGCTACCGGCCGTTGGTCCGTGAGGAGAGTGAATCTCCTGCCGGCCAGGTAATGCCTCCAATGTCGCACAGCTTCCACTATGGCTTGGGCTTCCTTTTCCACTGAGGAGTGGCGGATTTCTGAAGCGTGGAGGGTTCGGGAGAAAAAGGCCACGGGCCTGCCCGCTTGGTTAAGGGTGGCCGCTAGAGCTACATCGGAGGCGTCGCTCTCGACCTGGAAGGGGAGGGACTCGTCGATGGCACGCATCGTGGCCTTTGCGATATCCGCTTTGATGCGGCTGAAGGCCTGGCAAGCCTCTGTCGACAGAGGGAAGGTCGTGGTCTGTATTAGGGGGCGGGCCTTGTCTGCGTACTGGGGGACCCAATGGGCGTAATATGAAAAGAACCCCAGGCACCGTTTTAGGGCTTTTGAGCAGTGCGGGAGGGGAAATTCCATGAGGGGGCGCATGCGTTCGGGGTCGGGGCCTATTATTCCATTGCGCACTACATATCCCAAGATGGCTAGCCGGTTTGTGCTAAAAACGCACTTGTCCTCGTTGCATGTGAGGTTCAAGGCTTTAGCGGTCTGGAGGAATTTTTGGAGGTTGGCGTCGTGGTCCTGCTGATCGTGGCCGCAGATGGTTACGTTGTCGAGGTTCGGGAACGTGGCCTGCAACCCGTGTTGATCAACCATTCGGTCCATCTCTCGTTGGAAGACCGAGACCCCGTTTGTGACGCCAAATGGGACCCTTAGGAAGTGGTATAATCGCCCGTCTGCCTCGAAGGCTGTGTACTTGCGGTCACTTGGGCGGATGGGGAGCTGATGGTAGGCGGACTTGAGGTCCACGGTGGAGAAGGCCTTATATTGGGCAATCCGATTGACCATGTCGGATATGCGGGGGAGAGGGTACGCATCTAGTTGTGTGTACCTGTTGATGGTCTGGCTATAGTCTATGACCATCCTTTGCTTCTCCCCTGTCTTTACTACTACCACCTGTGCTCTCCAGGGACTGTTGCTGGCCTGGATTATGCCTTCCTTCAGTAGCCGCTGGACTTCGGACCGAATGAATGTCCGGTCCTGGGCGCTGTACCGTCTGCTCCTAGTGGCGACGGGTTTGCAATCCGGGGTGAGGTTTGCAAACAAGGATGGGGGCTCAACCTTGAGGGTTGCGAGGCCGCAGATAGTGGGTGGGGGTATTGGGCCGCCGAATTGGAAGGTCAGGCTCTGCAGATTGCACTGGAAGTCTAATCCCAGTAATGTGGACGCGCAGAGTTGGGGAAGGACGTAGAGCCTGTAGTTTTTAAACTCCCCCCCTTGCACCGTTAGGGTCACTATGCAGAAGCCTTTAATCTGTACGGAGTGGGATCCTGCAGCTAGGGAAATCTTTTGCGCACTGGGACGGATGGTCAAAAAACAGCGTCTTACCGTGTCGGGGTGGATGAAGCTTTCCGTGCTCCCAGAGTCGACCAGGCATGGTGTCTCGTGCCCATTTATCAGCACCGTTGTTGTCGTCGTCTGGAGCGTCCGGTGCCGTGCTTGGTCCAGCGTCATTGAGGCCAGACGTGATCGTAGTGCTTGAGCGTCTTCCTCGAACCCCGTGGAGCCGTCGACACTGGGGTCCGTTGTTGCCGTCCAAGATGGCGGCAGGGGTGAACAAGATGGCGGTGGGGGTGAACAAACTGGCCGCCCCCATGCATCGCACATGGCTGTGGGGTCACAAGATGGCGGCGGGGGTGGACAAAATGGCCGTCCCCATTCGTCGCACAGGTCTGGGGGGTCCCAAGATGGCGGCGCCCCTCCTCCCCTCGTGGTGGCCGGGACCCAAAATGGCGGCGCCTGCGGGTCGCACATGGGGCGCTGGGGGGGTTGGGGAGCGTTAGAAACGCGCAGGTCACCTTGTTCTCCGGGGACAGCGGTGGCCGGGACCCAAACTGGTTGCGCCTGCGGGTCGTACATGGGGCGCTGGGGGGGTTGGGGAGCGTTAGAAGCGCGCAGGACACCTTGTTCTCCGGGGACAGCGGCGACCTCCCGGGACCGGCACACAGCCGCGAAATGGCCCTTTTTCCCGCAGCTCTTACAAATCGCTGCGCGGGCCGGGCAGTGCTGCCGGGGGTGTTTCGCCTGGCCGCAGAAATAGCAGCGGGCTCCCCCGGGACGACTTGGCGTCTGAACCGCGCAAGCCTGTGGGGTGGGGGGGAGGGGGGGGGGGGTTTTGTCGCGACGGAGGTCCACGGAGCCCAAGGGGCTGCCGCGCGGTCGGGGCCGTAGGCGCGGGCGTTTCGCGCGGCCACATCCAGGGAGGCTGCAAGGGCCCGTGCCTCTGAGAGTCCTAGCGACTCTTTTTCTAAAAGTCTTTGGCGGATTTGGGAAGAGTTCATACCAGCCACAAAAGCATCACGCATTAACATGTCCGTGTGTTCCATCGCGTTTACCGGCGGGCAGCTGCAGGCCCGTCCCAAAATTAGTAGCGCGGCGTAGAATTCATCTATCGATTCTCCGGGACTTTGCCGTCTCGTTGTGAGTTGGTAGCGTGCGTAGATCTGGTTCACTGGGCGAACATAGATGCTCTTTAGTGCTGCGAACGCCGTCTGGAAATCCTCTGCGTCTTCGATGAGAGGGAAAATTTCCGGGCTTACCCTCGAGTGCAGGACCTGTAGTTTCTGGTCTTCTGTGACCCGGCCGGGGGCCGTTCTGAGGTAGGCCTCGAGACAAGTCTGCTACTGAACTGCGGGGAACAAGTCACGCTTAATAAATTGTAGCGCACAAAGACTCACGAGAGACGAATAGAGATGAAGTCGATGAGGCTTTATTAAGCGTGACTTGTTCCCCGCAGTTCAGTAGCAGACTGGCCTGCGGGGGAGAACTCCTGGTTCTTATACTCCGCCTTTAGGGTGGAGCTAGAGGTCAACAGCCAACCAGGACCCGGGATTTGTCAGCCAATGACATCACGGCTTCACAGTCCCACATGACCCTACATGCATACTACCACAACAACAAAGACCAAAAAGAAAGTCAAGGAGCAGAAGAACAACAGGCCAGGGTGTGGTAGTATGTATTGGGGGTCATGTGGGACTGGAAGCCCTAGTGCCATTGGCTGACAGATCCCGGGTCCTGGTTGGCCGTTGACCTCAAGCTCCGCCCTGAAGGCGGAGTATAAGAAGCCGGAGTCTTCCCCCGCAGGCCAGTTTACTATCGAGCTGCTGGGGAACAGACACGCTTAATAAAGCCTCATCGACTTCACTCTATTCGTCTCATGGAGTCTTTGTGCGCTACAATTTATTAAGCGTGCCTAAAAAGGACTATGGAGCTCAGGATCATTCCAGAATGCCTGAGGATCAGCCCCCACGCAGTGAACGCGGCAGCAGCCTTCAAACACTGGCAGACTTGCTTCGAGGCCTACATCAGAACGACCACCGGCCGAGTCTCAGACGAACAAAAACTGCAGGTCCTGCACTCGAGGGTGAGCACGGAGATTTTCACCCTCATTGAAGACACCGACGATTTCCAGACGGCGTTCGCAGCACTCAGAAGTCTCTACGTTCGCCCAGTTAACCAAATCTACGCTCGCTACCAGCTCGCGACGAGACGACAAGCTCCCGGAGAATCGATGGACGAATTCTACGCCGCGCTGCTGATTTTGGGACGAGCCTGCAGCTGCCCGTCGGTGAACGCAAACGAACACACGGACATGTTAATGCGCGATGCTTTTGTGGCAGGTATGCAATCCTCCCAAATCCGCCAAAGACATCTAGAAAAAGAGTCGCTAGGACTCTCAGAGGCACGGGCCCTAGCAGCCTCCCTAGACGTGGCCGCGCGTAATACCCGCACCTACGGCCCCGACCGCGGGGCAGGCCATTGGGCCCCGTACGTACACGTCGCGGCAAACCCCCTACCCCACCCCCGGACACCCCAGAGGCTTGCGCGGTCCAAACGCCGAGTCGCACCGGGGGCGCCCGCTGTTATTTCTGCGGCCAGGCGAAACACCCCCGACAGCGTTGCCCGGCCCGCGCAGCTATCTGCAAAAGCTGCGGGAAAAAGGGCCATTATGCGGTTGTGTGCCGGTCCCGCGGGGTCGCCGCCATCCCGGGAGCACAGGGAGCCCTGCAAGCAGTCTATGCGCCCCAACCCCCCCAGCACGCCATGTACGACCCGCAGGCACAGCCGCTCTGGGTCCCGACCACCGCGGTCCCGGGAGAACTGGGAGCCCTGCACGCCGCCTACGCTCCCCAACCCCCCTCCCCGCAGCCCATGTTTGACCCGCCGCCGGCGCTACCGCTTTGGGTCCCGGCCAACACTCTCCACGGAGAGGAGGGAGTTTTTCGCGTCCCTAACGCCACCCTAACCCCCGTCCCGCGCCCCACGCCTGACCCGCCGGCGCCACCTACTTGGACCCCGACCACCGCTGTCCCCGGTGAGGGAGCTCCGCGCGGTCCTTGCGCTCGCGGCCCCACGCCTGACCCGCCGGTGCCACCTACTTGGACCCCGACCACCGCTGTCCCCGGTGAGGGAGCTCCGCACGGTCCCAGCGCTCGGGGCCCCACGCCTGACCCGCCGGCACCGCCGGCTTGGGCCCCGACCACCGCTGAACCCGGTGAGGGAGCTCCGCGCGGTCCTAGCGCCCGCGGTCCTAGCGCTCGCGGTGAGGGAGCTCCGCGCGGTCCTAGTGCTCGCGGTCCTAGCGCTCCCCAGCCCCCCCAGCACACCATGTGCGACCCGCAGATGCCGCCATTTTGGGTCCCGACCACCACGAGGGGAGGAGGGGCGCCGATGTGCGACCCGCAGACGCCGCCATTTTGGGTCCCGACCACCACGAGGGGAGGAGGGGCGCCGCCATCTTGGCCCGCCCCAGACCTGTACGACGCATGGGGGCGGCCATTTTGTCCACCCCCGCTGCCATCTTGTGACCCCCCAGCCACGTGCGATGTATGGGGGCGGCCATTTTGTTCATCCCCGACGCCATCTTGGACGGCAACAACGGACCCCACTCCACTACTACAACCACGGCTCGCTTCGATTACGCTCGATCAGGCTCGGCCCCGGACACTCCAGACGACGACGACAACGGTCCTAATAAACGGCCACGAGACGACATGCCTAGTCGACTCCGGGAGCACGGAAAGCTTTATACACCCCGACACGGTAAGACGCTGTTCCTTGACCACCTATCCCAGCGCACAAAAGATTTGCCTAGCTGCAGGATCCCACTCCGTACAGATCCAGGGATTCTGCATAGTTACCCTTACGGTGCAAGGGAGGGAGTTCAAAAACTACAAACTTAACGTCCTTCCCCAACTCTGTGCCCCCACCTTGCTGGGATTAGATTTCCAATGTAATCTACAGAGCCTTACGTTCAAATTCGGCGGCCCCATACCCCCACTCACTATCTGCGGCCTCGCAACCCTCAAAGTGCAACCCCCGTCCTTGTTTGCGAACCTCACCCCGGATTGCAAACCCGTCGCCACTAGGAGCAGACGGTACAGCGCCCAGGACCGGACATTCATTCGGTCCGAAGTCCAGTGGCTACTAAAGGAGGGCATAATCCAGGCCAGCAATAGTCCCTGGAGAGCGCAGGTGGTAGTAGTGAAGACAGGGGAGAAGCAAAGGATGGTGATTGACTACAGCCAGACCATCAACAGGTACACACAACTAGACGCGTACCCTCTCCCCCGCATATCCGACATGGTCAATCGGATTGCCCAATATAAAGTCTTCTCCACCGTGGACCTCAAGTCCGCCTACCATCAGCTCCCCATCCGCCCAAGTGACCGCAAGTACACAGCCTTCGAGGCAGACGGGTGATTATACCATTTCCTACGGGGCCCTTTTGGCGTCACAAACGGGGTCTCGGTCTTCCAACGGGAGATGGACCGAATGGTTGATCAACATGGGTTGCGGGCCACGTTCCCGTATCTCGACAATGTAACCATCTGCGGTCACGATCAGCAGGACCACGATGCCAACCTCCAGAAATTCCTCCAGACCGCCAAAGCCTTGAACCTCACGTACAACGAGGACAAGTGCGTTTTTAGCACCGACCGGCTAGCCATTCTGGGCTACATAGTACGCAATGGGATAATAGGCCCCGACCCCGAACGTATGCGCGCACTCATGGAATTTCTCCTCCCGCACTGCCCAAAAGCCCTGAAACGCTGCTTGGGGTTCTTTTCGTACTACGCCCAGTGGGTCCCCCAGTACGCAGACAAGGCCCGCCCCCTAATACAGACCACGACCTTCCCTCTGTCGAGGCTTGCCAGGCCTTCAGCCGCATCAAAGCGGATATCGCAAAGGCCACGATGCGCGCCATCGACGAGTCCCTCCCCTTCCAGGTCGAGAGCGACGCCTCCGACGTAGCTCTAGCGGCCACCCTTAACCAAGCGGGCAGACCCGTGGCCTTTTTCTCCCGAACCCTCCACGCCTCAGAAATCCGCCACTCCTCAGTGGAAAAGGAAGCCCAAGCCATAGTGGAAGCTGTGCGACATTGGAGGCATTACCTGGCCGGCAGGAGATTCACTCTCCTCACTGACCAACGGTCGGTAGCTTTCATGTTCGATAATGCACAGCGGGGCAAAATTAAAAATGACAAGATCTTAAGGTGGAGGATCGAGCTCTCCACCTTCGACTATGAGATCTTGTACCGTCCCGGAAAGCTGAACGAGCCGTCCGATGCCCTATCCCGCGGCACATGTGCCAACGCACAAATTAACCGCCTCCAAACCCTCCACGAGGACCTCTGCGACCCGGGGGTCACTCGGTTTTACCTCTTCATCAAGTCCCGCAATCTGCCATACTCTTTAGAGGAGGTCCGTACAGTCACAAGGGACTGCCACATCTGCGCGGAATGCAAGCCGCATTTTTTCAGGCCAGATGGAGCGCACCTGATTAAGGCTTCCCGCCCCTTTGAACGCCTCAGTCTCGATTTCAAAGGGCCCCTCCCCTCCACCGACCGCAACGCATATTTTCTTAATGTAGTGGACGAATACTCCCGCTTCCCTTTTGCCATTCCCTGCTCTGACATGACCGCGGCCACAGTCATTAAAGCCCTGAACACCATATTCACACTGTTCGGTTACCCCGCATACGTCCACAGCGACAGGGGGTCCTCTTTCATGAGTGACGAGCTGCGCCAGTTCCTGCTCAGCAAGGGCATAGCCTCAAGCAGGACGACCAGCTACAACCCCCGGGGGAACGGGCAAGTAGAAAGGGAGAACGGCACGGTCTGGAAGGCCGTCCTACTGGCCCTACGGTTCAGGGATCTCCCAGTTTCACGGTGGCAGGAGGTCCTCCCGGACGCTCTCCAATCCATCCGGTCGTTATTATGTACGAGCACTAATCAAACGCCTCACGAGCGTCTCCTTGCCTTCCCTAGGAGGTCCTCCTCTGGAACGTCGCTGCCGACCTGGCTGGCGGCCCCAGGACCCATCCTGCTCCGAAAGCATGTGCGGGCACATAAGGCGGACCCGTTGGTCGAAATGGTTCACCTCCTCCACGCAAACCCCCAGTACGCCTACGTGGAGTACCCCGACGGCCGACAGGACACGGTCTCCCTGTGGGATCTGGCGCCCGCCGGCAACACGCACACCCCCCCGACACCATCAACCCAACCCCCCCCCTTCCTGCCACCGCCGCACCCCGCGACCGCCCCCTTCCCAGGAGGATCGGTCCCCCTCCCTTTTGCACCGACAGCTGAAACCGTACGGCTCCTGGAGGCGACAACACTGGTACAAGCACCACCACCACCGCCGGGGCCGAGGCGATCGACACGGACGACCAGACCGCCCGACCGACTCGTGGCGTCGATGTAACACAAATATGGACTGTTCACAAGAACATTTTGCTTTTCTTCCTATACCCTCTGTAAATAGTTGCAACAGGATGAAATTGTCCAATACTGTATTGCCATGTGAATGTTTTATCCTCCCAGGACCAGCCCTGTAAACCCTTACCACCATACGAAGCATCACCCCGCCGGGTTCATTTTTGACAAGGGGTGAATGTGGTAGTATGCATTGGGGGTTCATGTGGGACTGGAAGCCCTAGTGCCATTGGCTGACAGATCCCGGGTCCTGGTTGGCCGTTGACCTCAAGCTCCGCCCTGAAGGCGGAGTATAAGAAGCCGGAGTCTTCCCCCGCAGGCCAGTTTACTATCGAGCTGCTGGGGAACAGACACGCTTAATAAAGCCTCATCGACTTCACTCTATTCGTCTCATGGAGTTTTTGTGCGCTACACAGGGATTATATGGGATGGCGGAGTCACTCTATAAGTCCATGGTCTGGAAAATTGGAAGGCAAACCTGCCTCGGCTGGAGATGGAAGCCCCCAACTGGATTTTACATTCCTCCAGTGGTTAACTACCTGCATGTCACGGCTTGTGGCCCTTTAAGGGATGAGATCCTGCCCCCAAGAGCTGCCAACCAATCAGACAGGCAAATCTTTTGTTAAGTTAAGGAAATTAATATCAGCAGAGTTAAAATATTGGTGAAACTTAATGAAGTAAAATCCCACAAATACCTGAGACCTGATGGCCGACAGCCATCAAAAGAGATAGCTGCAGAGATAGTGGATTGCTGGCTATGATTTTCCAAAATTCCTTAGACTTGGGAACAGTCCCTTTTGACTGGAAGTTGGCAAATGTTACACCATGTTTCAAGAAAGGATGGAGCAAGAATAAAGTCAATTGCAGGCCAGTTAGCCTAACATCAGTTGTCGGGAAAATGCTGGAATCTAATATTAAGGATATCTTAACAATGCACTTAAGAAAGCAGAGTATGATTAGAACGAGTCAACATGGTCATACTAAAGGGAAATCCTGTTTGACAGGATTTATTAAAGCAGAATCCTGTTCTTTGAGGATTTAACCAGTAGGGTGGCACGGTGGCCCAGTGGTCAGCACTGCTGCCTCACAGTTCCAGGGATCCAGGTTCAATTCCGGCCCTGGGTGACTATCTGTGTGGAGTTTGCATGTTCTCCCCGTGTCTGCGTGGGTTTCCTCCGGGTGCTTCGGTTTCCTCCCAAAGTCAAAAGATGTGCAGGTTAGGTGGATTGACCACCTAAGTATCCAAAAAGGATAGGTGGCGTTACTGGGTTACGGGGATAGGGTGGAGGTGTGGGCTTAAGTAGGGTGCTCTTTCCAAAAGTTGGTGAAGACTCGATGGGCCAAATGGCCTCCTTCTGCACTGTGGGGATTCTATGAGATAAAGGGGAATCAGAAGATGTTGTATATTTGGATTTCCAAAAGGCATTCAACAAAGTGCCACATAAAAGGTTTAACAGTCCCAGAGGACCATAGGCTGCCTGTAGAAAAAAGAGCACAAGTAGGCCATTTATCCCTTTGAGCCTGCCCCTCCATTCAATATGATCGTGGCTGATCATCCAACACAGTAACCTGTTCCCGCTTTCTCCCCATATCCTTTCCTACCTTTAGCCCCAAGAGCTATATCTAACTCCTTCTTGAAAACACACAATTCTTTGGCCTCAACTGCTTCCTGTCGTAGCAATTTCCACCGATTCACCACTCTCTGGGTGAGGACATTTCTCCCAACCTTGCACTAAAAGCTTTCCCTGTACCTTTGGACTATGACCATTAGTTCTGGTCACCCCCACATCAGGAACATCCTTCCTGCATCTACCCAAGTCTCGTTCTACATTCCCCTCTCTCAATTTATAATCATTCAGATAATAATTTGCCATACCTTTTTTGATACCGAAGTGGATGACCTCTCATTTATCCACATTATGTTGCATCTGCCATGCATGTGCCCACTCACTCATCGGGCTGTTAGGAGATAAACTAAAAAGTAGGACCTCAAAGGTAGTAATCTTGGGATTGCTACCAGTGCCATGTTCTAGTCAGAGTAGGAATGACAGGATAGACAGGTTGAATGAGTGGCTTGAGCGATGGTGCAGGAGGGAGGGATTCAGATTTTTGGGACATTGGAACCAGTTCTGGGCGAGGTGGGGCCATTACAAATCAGATGATCTACACCTCGGCAGGACTGGAACCAATGTCTGAGAAGGGTTGTTTACTAGCACTGTTGGAGAGGGTTTAAACTAATGTGGCAGGGGGATGGGAACCAATGCAAGAATTCGGAGGTTGTAAAGAGAAGATAGAAACAAAAGCCAGTAAGGAGAAAATTATAAGGCAGAGAAACAGATTGAACTGCGTTTATTTCAATACAAGAGGCCTAATGGGCAAGGCAAATGAACTCAGGGCATGGGTAGGTACACGGGACTGGGATATTATAGCTATTACTGAAACTTGGCTAAAGGAGGGGCAGGACAGGCAGCTCAATGTTCAGGGGTACAGATGCTGCAGGAAATATAGAACAGAAGGTAAGAGAGTTTTTGATTAGGGTCAGTATCACGGCAGAACAGAGAGAGGATATATCCAAGGATTCGCCCACTGAGTCTATATGGGTAGAACTGAAAAATAAGAAGGGTGAGATCACTTTGATTGGACTGTCCTATAGGCCCCCAAATAGTCAGCGGGAAATCGAGAAGCAAATATGTAAGGCGGTTACAGATAGCTGCTGGAAAAATAGGGTGGTAATAGTTGGAGACTTTAACTTTCCCAATGTTAACTGGGACAGCCATAGCACTAGGAGTTTGGATGGACAGACAATTTTTGAGTGTATTCAGGAAGAATTCCTCATTCGGTATGTGGATGGCCCGACTAGAGTGGGGGCAAAACCTGGCCTCCTCTTGGGGAATAAGGAAGGGCAGGTGACGGAAGTGTTAGTGAGGAATCACTTTGGGACCAGTGACCAGGGGCGTCATTCTCCGACCCCCCGCCGGGTCGGAGAATGGCCGTTGGCCGCCGTGAATCCCGCCCCCGCCCCCGCCGAAGTCTCCGGTACCGGAGATTGGGCGGGACGCGGGAATCGGGCCGCGCCGGTTGGCGGGACGCCCCGCTCAATTCTCCGGCCCGGATGGGCCGAAGTCCCGCCCAGAAATTGCCTGTCCCGCCGGCGTAAATCAAAGCTGGTATTTACCGGCGGGACCAGGCAGCGTGGGCGGGCTCCGGGGTCCTGGGGGGGGCGCGGGGCGATCTGACCCCGAGGGGTGCCCCCACGGTGGCCTGGCCCGCGATCGGGGCCCACCGATCCGCGGGCGGGCCTGTGCCGTGGGGGCACTCTTTCCCTTCCACCTCGGCCACGGCCTCCACCATGGCGGAGGCGGAAGAGACTCTCCCCATTGCGCATGCGCGGGAAACTGTCGGCGGCTGCTGACGCTCCCGCGCATGCGCCGCATTTCCGCTAGCTGGCAAGGCAACAAACGCCATTTCCGCCAGCTGGCGGGGCGGAAATCCCTCCGGCGCCGGCCTAGCCCCTCAATGTTGGGGCTCGGCCCCCAAAGATGCGGAGCATTCCGCACCTTTGGGCCGGCGCGATGCCCGTCTGATTGGCGCCGTTTTTGCCGCCAGTCGGCGGACATCGCGCCGTTGGGGGAGAATTTCGCCCCTGAATTCCATTAGTTTTAAGATAGCTATGGAGTATGATAGTTCTGGCCCAAAAGTTAAAATTTTTAATTGGGGCAAGGCCAATTGCAAGCGTATAGGTGGGAATTTTCAAAAGTTGATTGGGGTGCGTATTTGCAGTCAAGGGGACAGCTGGTAAGTGGGAATCTTTCAAAAAGGTGTAACTAGGGTTCAAGGTGAGCATATTCCTCTTAGAGTGAAGGGTATGGTTCATAGAAGGAGGGAACCCTGGATGACTCGGGATATTGAGGCCCTGGTCTAAAGGAAGAAGGAGCATATAACATGCATAGGCAGCTGGGATCAAATGGATCCCTTGAAGAGTATAGGGCTTGTCGGATTAGAGTTAAGAGAGAAATCAGGAGGGCAAAAAGGGGACATGAGATTGGCTTGGCAGAGAAGGCAAAGGAAAATCAAAAGAGCTTTTACAGATACATAAAGGGTAAAAGGGTGACTAGGGAGAGGGTAGGGCCTCTTAAGGATAAACAAGGTCATCTATGTGCAGATCCACAAGTGATGGGGGAGGTCCTAAATGAATATTTCCCAGCAGTATTTACTGTTGAGATAGGCACGAATGTTAGGGAAATTGGAGAAATAAAAAGTGATGTCTTGATGAGTGTTCATATTACAGAGAAGGAGGTGCTGGAAGTATTAAGGCGCATCACTGTATACAAATCCCCGGGACCTGATGAAATGTATCCCAGGATGTGTGGGAGGCTAGGGAGGAAATTACCGGCCCACTAGCTGAGATATTTGAATCATCGACAGCCACAGGAGAGGTGCCTAAAGATTGGGGGGTAGAAAATGTTATGCCCTTGTTTAAGAAGGGCTGTAGGGATAAACCTGGGAACTCCAGACCCGTTAGCCTTACTTCGGTAGTGGGCAAATTGTTAGAAGGTGTTCTGAGGGACAGGATCTACAGGCATTTAGACAGGCTGGGGTTAATTAGTGAAAGTCAGCATGGCTTTGTAAGGGGAAAGTCATGTCTCACAAATTTGATTGAGTTTTCTGAAGGGGGAACCAAGAAGGTAGATGAGGGCAGTGCAGTCAACATTGTCTACATCGACTTTAGCACGGCCTTTGACAAGGTACCGCATGGTAGGTTGTTGCAAAGGTTAAATCTCACAGAATCCAGGGTGAGGTAGCCAATTGGATACAAAATTGACTTGGCGACCGAAGCCAAAGGGTGGTTGTGGAGGGTGGTTTTTCAAACTGGAGGCCTGTGACCAGCGGTGTGCCTCAGGGATCGGTGCTGGCTCCACTGTTATGTGTTATATATATTAATGATTTGGATGTGAATGTAGGAGGCAAGGTTAGTGAGTTTGCAGATGACACAAAGATTGGTGGCAGGTTAGAGAAGATTGCAACAGGATACTGATCAATTGGGCCAGTGGGCCGATGAATGGCAGATGGAGTTTAATTTCAGGTGATGCATTTTGGTAGATCAAATCAGGGCAGGACCTACTCAGTTAATGGTAGGGAGTTGGGGAGAGTTACAGAACAAAGAGATTTAGGAGTACAGGTTCATAGCTCCTTGAAGGTGGAGTCGCAGGTGGACAGGGTGGTGAAGAAGGCATTCGGCATGCTTGGTTTTATTGGTCAGAATATTGAATACAGGAGTTGGGACGTCTTGTTGACGTTGTACAAGACATTGGTAAGACCACACATGGAATACTGTGTTCAGTTCTGGACACACTATTATAGGAAGGATATTGTTAAACTAGAAAGAGTGCAGAAGAGATTTATGAGGATGCTACCAGGACCTGGTAGTCTGAGTTATAAGGAGGCTGGACAGGCAGGGTTTTTTCCCCTGCTGCATAGGAGGCTTCGGGGTGACCTTATAGAGGTCTATAAAATAACGAGGGGCATAAATAAGGTCGCTAGTCAACATCTTTTCCCAAAGGTAGAGAAGTCTAGAACTAGAGGGCATAGGTTAAAGGTGAGAGGGGAGAGATACAAAAGAGATCAGAGGGAAATTGCTTCACACAGAGGGTGGGGAGCATCTGGAACGAGCTGCCAGGGGCAGTGGTAGAGGTAGGTACAATTTTTTCCTTTAAAAAACAGATACATGGGTGTGGTAGTACCAGGTATTGCGGTACCTGAGAGGCTGATGACCATTGGTTAGACCCAGGATTCAACCATTGGCTGTATTACGTAGCTCCGCCCTGAAGGCGGAGTATAAGAGATGGTGCCGTCCCAGCAGCCTTCACTTTCTGTATCGAAGCTGCTGGGGAACAGGTTCTAGTAGATTAAAGTCTTCAGTTATGAAATCACTTCGTCTTGAGTGTAATTGATTACACATCAATGGGTAGGGTGGGTATAGAGGGATATGGGCCAAATGTGGGCAAGTGGGACTAGCTTAGTGATAGAAACTGGGCGGCATGAGGGCCTGTTTCCATGCTGTAAACATCTATGACTCTATGACTCTGTGGCTGGATTATCTGATTTTCAAGCTATGTCCTGACGCCATCGTGGGTACAGTGGTATTTTACCATCTAAAATCCATCGCAAAATGGCCACCGGTCCTCCGTTTGGCGGGGAGCTAGCAGACAGGCAACATATCGGCTCTAGCCGCCGATACAGCCTGGAGAATTTCCGGGTCCGTGGCCGCGCATTCTCAAGCATGTCCCGCCTGCCCGCGGATTGGCTCTCCCACGACTGTGGCGGTGCTGGGCTGAATCCGCAGCCACCATGCCGAGTTCTCGACATAAAATAGCATGAGAGACCCACACCGTCGGGAAATTGGTCATTCGAGGGTGGAACATTGGGGGGAGGGCCTCAGGCAATGTCCTGAGGCCGTTGGTACGTTGTGCGGTGTACTCCTAGAGTAAGCCTCTTTGGAGGGGGTGGAGCATCACAGAAGCGGCGCTGTCCCCGTTTCCGGCGCGAAAGTTGATTCTCCAGCCGATCGCTGAACGCGATTTCGGCGTCATCAACTGGAGAATCCCGCCCCAGTTGTCCAAATCAAACTGAAGGATCTCAGCATCCTCCACACAGCTCACCCTCCCACCCAGCTTGGTGTCAGCTGCAAATTTGGAGATAATACATTTAGTTGCCTCGTCTAAATCATTAATATACATTGTGAATAGCTGGGATCCCATCGCTGATCCCTGTGGTGCCGCAGTAGTCATTGCCTTACAGTTTGAAAACGACCCGTTTATTCCCACTCTTTGTTTCCTGTCTGCCAACTAGTTTTCCACCCATCTCAATACAAAACACAATCCATATCAGATTTAAATTTAATAATTATTCTAGCTTCAGATATGTCAAGCATGATTCAGTGCTGGGGAAAATATTGGAAGCAATTCTGAGAGACAGAATTAATCTTCATTTGGAGAGACAAGGATTAATCAAGAACAGTCAACATGGTTTTGTTAAGGGGAGGTCATGTCTCACCAGCTTGACTGAATTTTTTGAAGAGGTGATCAGGTGTGGAGATGAGGGAAATGCATTCAATGTAATTTACTTGGGCTTCAGCAAGGCTTTTGATAAGGTTCCACATGGGAGACCAATAACGAAGATAAGAGCCCATAGAATCCAAGGAAATTTGTCAAACGGATCCAGAATTGGCTGAGTGACAAGAAGCAGAGGGTGATTGTCGAGGGGTGTTTTTCTGACTGGAAGTCTGTGTCTAGTGGGATCCTGTGGGATCAGTGCGGGGTCCCTTGCTGTTTGTGGTTTATATAAATTATTTATAATGAATTTAGGGGGGTTGATCAGTGAGTTTGTGGATGATACAAAAATTGGTGGGTGGTAAATAGTGAGGAGAATAGGCTTAGATTACAGGGGGATATGGATGGGTTGGTCAGAAGGGCTGGTTAGTGGCAAATGGAATTCAATCCGGATAAGTGTGAGGTGATGCACTTGGGCAGGACAAACAAGGCAAGCGGAAACGGCAGGACACTGGGAAGCACCCAGGATCAGTGGGATCTTGGTGAGCATATACACCGGTCCTTTAAGGTAGCAGAGCAGGTGGATACAGTGGTTAAGAAGGCACAGGGAGGCCGGTGACGGCGGGCGGGAGGCGGCCGCACAATGGAGGGCTCCCGGTCGGCAACGGCATTTTCGGGGCTTTAAGCCCGGTCCCAGGGTCCGCGGAGGCGGCAGAAGAAGGGAGAAGGCACGGAGGAGGCACAGTGAAGACACAGGAGGAAAAAAGGAACAAAGAAAAATGTCGAGGGTGAGCAAGAAAACGGCCGGAAAAAAAACAGCTGGAGGTCCGTCGGGGAGTGGAAAGGTCACCGCGGGGTCACCAAGGAAAATGGAGGCTGGAGCACCAGGGGAGGCCGCACTGCTTACGGCTGAAGAAATAACCAAGGTGATGGCTGTGGAATTTGAAAAGCAGTTGGCGCAGATTGCGAAATGCATGGAGACGGTGAGGAAGGAGATGAGGGAGATTTTGAGTGTGCTGGTGGAGGAGGCGGTTTCCCCGGTGAGGACGGAGGTGGCGAGCGCAGTGGCGGAGGTGCGAGAGCAAGGGGAGGCGCTGAAGGAAGTGGAGGAGACGTTATTGCAGCACGGTGATCAACTTGCCTCGATGGGGAAAGAGATGCGGAAGGTGATGGATACTAACAAGGATCTGCGAGGAAAAATGGAAGACCTGGAAAACAGATCCAGGCGACAGAATTTGAGGATTGTGGGGCTGCCCGAAGGAGTTGAAGGACCGAAGCCGACTGAGTATTTTGCCGCGATGTTGGCAAAACTATTGGGGGAGGGGGAAGGATCCCTCCCGATATGAACTGGATCGGGCTCATCGGTCGTGGAGGCCTATACCAAAGGCGAGTGAGCCGCCAAGGGCAGTGACTCTGTACTTCTGTAGGTACAGGGTGAAGGAGAAGGTCCTGAGCTGGGCCAAGCAGAAGCGGGTGGTGCAGTGGGCTGGAGCTGGTATACGTGTATACCAGGACTTTACGGTGGAGCTGGCAAGGAGGCGGACTGCCTTCAACCGGGTGAAGAGGGCACTGTACATTAGCAAGGTACGGTGCGGCATTGTATATCCAGCGAAGCTGAGGGTGACTTACAAGCTCAGGGACTTTTATTTTGGAACGGCGGAAGCAGCGGAGGAGTTTGCGAAAGCAGAAGGACTGTGGCAGAACTGACAAATTGAGGAATGGCCATGTGCCGATGTAACCTAATGACTATATTTTCGTCTTTTTTGTATCACTGCGCGCGGGTGTAGAGATTAAAGGAGCCAATGTGGTATATATTTGGACAAGGGAAGGGACGGGACTTTCACTCGAAACAAGAGTTCTTTGGGGTGTAGGTGGATATGCGGGGTTTGTGTGCTAAAAGGGGATCTTTGGGCTTTCGTAGGGCCGGGCAAGTGGGAAAGGGACCCGGGCGGGGGCCTCCACGCTGGCCGGTTTAAGTCGGCCAGTGAACGGGAGTGAGGTGGGGGGAGGGGCTGCGGCCATCGGAGCCTGGCAGAACAGGGTCCGAGTGGTCTAGCCGGGGTGGAAAGTTGGGGGGAAGGAACCGAGGTTGGGAGGAGGAGTTTTACAAGAGGCCGTGGACAGGAGGAGCTGGAGACCTGCGGTGGGGGGGGGAGCTGTGTAAGATTAAGGGTGACTACGGGTAATCCCTGATTCCTTTTTGCCATTTGTTTATGTAAACATGCGGGTTGAGGTTTGGGGGTTGGTGGGCGGATGGGATCGTTGTTATTATGGGGATTGACATATCTTGCTGATTATTGTTTATTGTTGATGGATGTAAATGTGGGAGAAAATGTGAAAAAGGAGGAGAATTAAAAAAAATTTAAAAAATTAAAAATGAAGGCACAGGGAGCGGGATTCTCCCAACAGGAGTCAAAGTGCCGACGCCGGAGTAAAAACCGTAGTGTTTTACTCCGGCTTTGGTGCCCATTCCCAGACCCCTATTCTCCCCCCTCCGTGGGGCTAGCAGGGGCGTCGCACGATTTACAGGGGCGGGGCCTCGGCGTGGCATCAGAGACCGGGCGCCACTTAAAAGACGCGGCGCCTTGGGTTCCGCGCATGCGCAGTTGGGCCAGCGCCAACTAGCGCATGCGCAGTGGCCGTCGTCCTGCAGGCCGACCCGCACAAACATGGCGGGTGGATCCAGGCTCGCCGGCGGAAGAAAGGAGGCCCGTCGACAGAGAGGCCAGCCCGCCGATCGGTTGGTTCCGATTGCATACCAGGCCATTCCGGAGGCCCCACCGGGAACGGAGACCCCCTCCCCAACCCCCCCCGCCCCCACAGGCCGCCCCCAAGTCTTCGCAACGAGTACGCGCCGGCAGCGACCAGGTGTGGATGGCGCCGGCGGGACTGGGCCATTTACACACGGCCACTCGGCCCATCCGGGCCGGAGAATCGCCGCTCGCCGTTTGCGGTGATTCTCCGAGCGGCCCAGCGCGATTCGCGCGCCGATGGTTTCAGGGGGGTGGGAGAATCGCGTGCGGGGGTCAGGGCGACGTGGCGCGATTCGCACAGCGCCCCGGCGATTCTCCCACCTGGCGGGGTGGGGAGAATACCGCCCATGGTATACTTGCTTTTATTAGCCGAGGCATAGAGTTTTATAGCAGGGAGGTTATTCTGGAACTGTCTAAAATGTGTGTTAGGCCACAACTAGGGTATTGTGTGCAGTTCTGGAATCCACATTATCGGAAGGATGTGACAGCACTTGAAAGGGTTCAGAGGAGATTGATCAGGATGCTTCCTGAGGTGGAGAGTTTTAGCTGT